>NC_080791.1:59595996-60249052 GCF_028018385.1 Neofelis nebulosa | reverse complement strand
GCAAAGGGAGAAGAGAGCATCTTAAGCAGGCTCCATGCTCAGCGTGGAGCCCAAGGCAGGGCTGGATCCAACAACTGTGAGATCATGACCCGAGCTGAAATCAAGAGATGGATACAACCAACTGAGCCACCCATGTGCCCCTATTTTTGTTTTTAACCTGTCTTCAAGATTACACATATGAACAACACACAACAACTCAGTTTTCTCTCACTCTCTTGAACATCAGATACACATTTAGAGAGACAGTTGACTAATCATTCTATTACCAAAGGTAAAAACATGGTAAATAAATCCATGTACAAAAGGGCTGGCTAGACCTACACATCTTTCCCTTTTTTGTCTTGTGGGATCTAGTTAAGAAAGGGATTAAAACACAAGTGGACAACTTTTAAGTTGCTGAGCAAGATCTCTAAAGATTTTATGCTGGGAGTCAGTCTGGCAATGTCTACTAAATTTTTGAATGCACATACTCTTTGGCTAAGCAACTCCACTGAAGGGATTTACCTTACTGATATACTCATCTATGAGCAAAGCACCTACCATACAAGGATATTTGCTGCAGCAAGAAATGGAAAACAAATATTCATCACCAGAGCAATTCTTACATATATGTACAATGATAATAAATCTATAAACTGGAAAGCCATGCAGCTGTTAGAAAGAGTAGGGTAAGTTCATAAATGTTGATATAAAACTATCTCCAGGATAAACTTAAAGTGAAAAAAGTATCAGCAAGAGCAGTATGCATAGTATACTACCACTAAAAGGAAAAATATATATGTACACGTACACACACACACATACACACATATATTATAGAACAGCTCTAGAAAAATATAGTCAAAAATGATAAAACATTCTTGCTCTAGAAAGCAGGATTCAGAGAAGGAGAAAGAATTACCTTTTACCTATACTATTTATAATGTTTAAATTTTTAAAAATATGCTTGTTGCTTTAAAAAAAAAAAAAAAAAGGAATCCATAAAAAAATTTTCACCAGAAAAGCATTATACATACATCTTTATTGGCCAAAACAATATCCAGTGTTGACTTGGCCACCATGGGAGAGTGTTTGCCATTATGTGGATTTATGTAGTTGTAGAGATCTTCCATCACATCTTAAAAACAAATTTTAATAAATAAATAAATATCAAAATCACTTAACAGCAAATTCAATCCTCAGATAACAGTCTAAGGGTTTTCAACCCTTTTTTTCATGCCACCCTATCTGACTGCCTAGCATAGAAAGTGCTCAATAAACGTATACATGTTGAATAAATATAGATTAATACCTCAGTAAAGGAAACATCTTCCAGAGTTAGAGTAAACATAGGCTCTTGTAATGTGAAAAAGATTCCCCAGTGATTCTGATGACCAACCCCACTGAGAATTATTGGTTGAAAATACAGAAAAGCAGAAATTATTATCTCAATTGTTTTTTATCCCAACAGAATAGAAACTCAACTTTAAATTCATAATTTATCATCATAAGCATTTCATTTCTATAAACAGTTAGCCCTCTCACTTTGTTCTTCAAGACATCATAGCAGATAGCAGAGTGTGGCTCTCTGCATTTACATATAACACTTATATAAGCACACATAATGCTGACATTTTGACTGGGATTATCTTGAATCTATAGAACAATTTTGGGAAAACTAATATACATACAATAAATCCAATGAAGAGGGTGACATTTGAGCCCCAAATAATAATAATCTGCAATTGAGCCAAAAGACTTGTACTCTCAGTCTACCAGCTGACTTTTCATATATCACTTTTTACACACTGAACAAATTATTTAACCTTCTTTTGCCCACATTTCCTGAGCTATAAAATGAGTGATGGAATGAAATGCTTGCTAATGGTGACAAAAGACATTTTGTTCAACCTAGAACTTGCCAATAAATATTACTCATTTTACCAACCAAACCACCACCAACCACTGATGGGCTTTAATTAAAAAAAAAAAAAAAAAAAAAAGGGAGAGAGAGAGAGAAGAAAAGGATCCACTGACTTTCTCATGCAGGTCAGCAGCATGGAGAAACAGAAGTTCCAGTCTCTTCTCTGCCACTAACACGCACACTTTTAAAGTAACTTTTGATATTTAAGGTTGCATTTTAGTAGCCTTATAAATTTTCTGAGAAGCCTAACTTTTTCCTGGAGACTCACCACTGAACACTTTCTTTGTTTCTTTGTGCAAGTTGGAGACCGCAATCCTTGCTGCCAGGATGGCATAGTCAGGGTGCTTGGTAGTCAAGGTCGCAGCTGTTTCAGCAGCCAAAGTATCTAGTTCCACAGTGGTGACCCCACTGTATAAGCCCTGGATTACTTTCATGGTGATCTGAGCCTATAAAAACAAAACCAAGAATTACTTGAGCTTCTCCAAGAACCACTAGCCTCCTTAAAAGAGCAATGAATAAAGCCATCAAATTTGTTATCAAAACAAAATAGACAACTACCTTTCCTGAAAAATTATCTTTCAGAATAAACAAAATTATCTTTCAGTAATAAGAACACATAAACCAATAGATCCACCAGACAATGCATACTACATTTGCTATGAAGAGGTGTCACCAAACAAACAGAAAATCCAAGTATAGCTTTTATAAAGATTAATAGTCTCACAGGAAAATAGCTAAAAACAAACCAGTGATTTTATAAGTATTTCCTCATCTTTCATTCAAATTCTCCCTCTGTGACCAGGGTTTGAGCTATATACTTACCCATTTCCCCCCAATTCTACCTAAGGACAAGTATGAGAAAACAAATGAATCAAACTTTAATCATTCCAATTAAAGGAGATAAAGGTATAAATTAGGGTTGAGGCAGACTCATCAAATAATTTAATGACTACCCTTTCTTTAGCACTTCACAAGTAGCCACAAAGTAGCTCAATTTTCATAATCTTCTCTGACATTTCAGTTACCATGTGAGATGGACATTATTACCATCACCACTCTACATGAGAAACTAAGGCTCAGGATACTGGGACTTGCCCACAGTTACTAAGTCTTCTGCTCCACATCCCATTCAACCTCACTGTATTTCACTGTTTTCAAGACCATACTGTAAGAGGTTCCCCTTTTTAAAACACACAGTGCACAAGTTATTACCATATATTTTTAAGAAAAACAAATTCTAGGGGCGCCTGAGTGGCTCAGTCGGTTAAGCGTCTTGACTTCGGCTCAGGTCATTGATCTCACGGTTCGTGAGTTCGAGCCCCGCTTCGGGCTCTGGGCTGACAGCTCAGAGCCTGGAGCCCACTTCAGATTCTGTGTCTCCCTCTGTCTGCCCCTCCGCTGCTTGCACTGTCTCTCGCATTCTCTCAAAAATAAGTAAACATTAAAAACAAAATAAAGAAAAGGAAAGAAAAACAAATTCTAAGTTGTATATATGTGGGTGTTGACTGAATCTTTAAGACACCTTAATCCAACAGAAAATCAATGCACTTCCCAGTTAACCAAAGCATGCCCCCTTCAAAAAAAGTGTGTGTGTGTGTGTATCACTAGTTTATAATCAATTCTACTTATATTATACCTAAGCCCAAGTTGCTCCTGATCACTTTCTTCTCAGATCCAAGATATAAGTTATGTTCAGTAAAAGAGTAGTGAAGTCTTCTGAATAGCTTCTGGTGCTACATGGCAAGTAATCAGAATTCAGGATAAAATAACATGTCACTGGTACATCTCACTCCCCTGTCTTTGGAATTTTCTTATCTCTAAACCAGGAAGATGAAATAGTTTGATCTCTCAGATTCACTCCAACTCTAATATTCAACTATTCTAGTTATTATTTAGAATTCCTAAATATAAAAACAAATGTAAAATATAAGTATATTTTACTTACATTCCTATTTATTTATAATATTATTTATATTGTTAAATATAAAAGAATTTATAATATGCATATTCTAAGGTTATTTAAAATTATTTTCTTTTGAACATTTTGGTCAATTCAATATTTATAAAGTGTCTAATTACATATATGCCAAGCACTGTTATATATCACAAGAATAAGACACAGCCCACCCTCGATTCTAGAGGAGGACAGAGACATATAACGAATTTCCATATCACGTAATTAATGCTATGAGGCCAGCACCAGCCCCACAACAGTACAGATAAAATACCTAAATAAGGCTGGGGCAATATGAATGGGTTTGGAAAAAGGGTTCTTATAGATTCTATTTCAAAGATCATCTTGGAAGCTATGTGTAAGATGCATCTGAAGAGGGCAAGATTAGAGGAAGACCAGGAGGACACTTTAGAGACCACTACAGACAGCAATCCAGAGAAGAGTTGATAAGGGTCTAGAGTAGCTAAGTTACAAAAAATGAGAAAAACAGAAAAACTTGCTTATGAATAGTTCTCCTTAATTTAAATGTTGTCCATGAAATCCACTTTATATTACTTAAATGTATTCTTTCTACATAGATAACAAAAAAGCAAATTTCAAACCAGTTCCTATCCAAATGACCATAACTCCAAAAGAAGCTTTTCTACAGGCTTTTCCACTTATGAATACAACAATTTACTCAAGGAAGTCTTTCTAAATTTGGGTCCTGTGAGTTCTTTCC
Organism: Neofelis nebulosa; assembly: GCF_028018385.1. NCBI lineage: Eukaryota > Metazoa > Chordata > Mammalia > Carnivora > Felidae > Neofelis > Neofelis nebulosa. The sequence continues at coordinate 60,244,474 of NC_080791.1, read as the reverse complement.
AGCGAGTGAGTTCTGTGAGTTCTTTTCATAGTTCTCTGAAAAGAACTCACAGGACCCAATTTTAGAAAGTAAGTTTTGTTTTGTTTTTGTTTTTTAGAAAATAAGCATTAAGCAATGAATTCACATTTTATATCCAACGCCATAACCAAAATATCAAACCAAAATAGGTATCAAGTGAATGATAAGAGATAAGAGACTAGTAAAAACAATCATATGAAACAAGGTTTAAATATAAGCCATATTTACTTACAGGGTCAACAAAATCCATATTAAGTCCATAACATAGCTTCTGGATTCGAGACGTAATTTTGTCGAACATAACCCGCTCTTGGCGGCCATCTGAAGAATCAAACCATGCAATTCACGTTAGCACTTAATAACATAGCGATGTCAAAGAATCAAAGGTAATTAACACACGAACTTTGAATATTGATGAACATGAGATGCTATTTCACAGATAAAAAGTTCAGACCCCAACAGATTCATCAAAAATTTTTTTGTGTCTTCAAAAAGTAGGGATTTTATACTGAAAGTCTTCCCTTCTTCCTTTACATTAAAAATCAGTTGGATTCTTGCAATAACTTCCCAAATGATGCTTCTCCCTTTATCCCAGATAGCAGTCAGAATTATTCTTTAAAACTTAAGTCGGGGTGCCTGGGTGGCTTAGTCAGTTGAGCATCAACTCTTGGTTTCAACTCAGGTCATGATCTCACTATTTATGGGATCAAGTCCCATGTCGGGCTCTTCTGCGCTGGCAGTATGGAGCCTGCTTGGGATTCTCTCTCTCTGCCCTTCCCCCTGCTCTCTCTCTCTCTATCTATCTCAAAATACATAAATAAACAAACAAAAAAACAAAAAGCTTAAGTCCAGGGATGCCTGGGTCGCTCAGTCGATTAAGCATCTGACTTCAGCTCCTGTCATAATCTCTCGGTTTGTGAGTTCGAGCTCTGCACTGGCCTCTGCAATGGCAGCTCAGAGCTTGCTTTGGATTCTCTCTCTCCCTCTCTTTTTGCCCCTCACCTGATTGTGAGCTCTCTCTCTCTCAAAAATGAATAAATAAACGTTAAAAAAAAAAAAAACACTTAAGTCAAAATCATGACATTATCCCCCGCAAATCTCCTCCAGAATAAAAGTCAAAATCATTACGAGTACAATCATTATAGTCCATAGAATCCTACACAATCTATCCTGTGTGCCCCTGCCCTTCCCCAACTTTACCTTCTTCTTTCCCACCTTCCTCACTTACTCAACCCTGGCAACCTTGGCCTCCTTGCTATCTATACTCTTTTAGGTATTTGGTCAATGCTATCTTCCCAGTGAGGCTTCTCTGATCACCCTATTTTTATTTTTTTTAACATTTATTTATTTTTAAGAGAGAGACAGAGCATGAGCAGGGGAGGGGCAGAGAGAGACAGACACACAGAATCCAAAGCAGGCTCCAGGCCCTGAGCTGTCAGCACAGAGCCCGACGTGGGGCTCAAACCCACAAGCAGTGAGATCGTGACCTGAGCCAAAGTCGGACACCCAACTGACTGAGCCACCCAGGTGCCCCTGATCACCCTGTTTTTAAACTGCAATACCCCATGGGCACCTGGCTGGCTCAGTCAGTTAAGCGGACAACTCTAGGTTTTTAGCTCAGGTCATGATCTCATGATTTGTGAGTTCAAGCCCCGTGTAAGGCTCTGCACTGTCAGTGTGGAGCCTGCTTACGATTCTCTCGCTCCTTCTCTCTGCTTCTCCTCCACTCCTGCTTGCTCTCTCTCAAAATAAATAAACTAAAAAAAATTTTTTTAACAAAAATAAATAAACAAATAAACTGCAATGCTCCAAACACAGCCTTGCTCTTCTTACCCCCCTCCTCCTTCTCTTAGTTTTTCTCTACAGCACTTAGTACCATCTGACTTACTATGTACTTTATTTATGTATTTGTTTACCGTGTGAGCTCCCCACTCATCTGCTAGAATATAACTTCCAAAAGGAAAAAATATTTTTACAAGTTTTATTTACCAATACACTGTCCAGTGCCCCGACCAAGAACTGAGGCCTAGCAAGGTACTCAAATATTTAGGAAATGTTAAATGATTTAAAAGCTGTCCAACATCTTCATGATAAATTTGTCTTACATACTCATGATTTTGAATGTACTTCATACCATGTAAAGACATACTTCTATTTGTAATTCAAGACAATCTTCCAGAGGCTTCTTAGTTTTTGTTTTGCTTTTTCCAGCCTCTTAGTTTTCATATTTCTGGGATATGGTAAGCAAATACATGTAGACCTTATCTAGTTAGTCCTTTTACGATTCTGTATTCAGAATATAGTCCTCTTTGTCCTTCCAGACAAAGTCCTATTATTCTTAGTTTAACTTCAATAGTAGTTCATCCAACCTTTATTTATTTACTCCTGTCAAGAATAATAAATACATCCAATCACTAAATAGCTTGTCTTAGGCAAGCCACACAGTATGACCAGACATTACAGATCTTCATTTACAGAATGAGGATAATTATTATACTTCTTCTTACTACATCAGTTTACTATAACAACAAAATGAGATTAGGTAAAAAAGAGCTTTTGTCTTAAAAGCTTTGGTATAATTACAATTATTATATCTCATTTTTTTTTAAAAAGCTGCTCTTATTGGGAAAACACTGATCACAGTATATGATACAAAAGAGGCACTCAATAAATGTTAGTACCCCAAACTGATTCATTTGGTTTATCTTCTCTGTTCCCCACCCCCAATCCTTTTTAACTAGTAACTAAAGGGCAATGTGTTAATTATATGTTTACACTTGGCCTTCTCATTCACATCTTTATGTTAAAACTTAGTTCAGTGGCTGACCCAAGGTAAGTTCTCAAATGTTGGATGAAGAATAAATTAAAATTAAGACACCGCTTCTAACCTTTGATCAATAAAACAGGATATTTTTTCTTCTGCACTAATATCTGAACACTATGACAGCCCTCTTTCTGACCACCATTGTGATCTCCTGTTCTGGCCAGATTCACATATGCAGTGTTTAACCCTGCAACAGAGTTAATTTACTGGCCCACACTGGGACTAGGCCCTCAATGCTCTACCAACTGGCTAACTAAGCAGACAGATGATCACAAAGCAATATTTGCAAACAGATTTCTGCAAATGCCAAGTTAATCAGGAAACTGACAAAAAGTACAACAGCAGTTATACCGACTCACCCTGGAAGGGGAAGTCTAAAGGCCCATTTTCTAGCCTATCATTCCACTTGGTCAACTTTGCAACTCAGATGCTGACTTCATCACATCATTAATCTCTGCTTCTCACTGCCTACATTATCCTCTTCTCTCAAGCAAAATCTTCCTAAATTTGGCCCTCTATCACTTTTTCACCTGTTCCCTGTGAAAATAACATTAAGTTCCAATAGCGCCTCCCATTCCCACACCCACATCAATGCTTATACCACGGGACCTGCCCCAAGCACTCAAACTTACACTGACCTCTTCCTCTTCTGAAATCCTCTAGAATACTAATTGTCTGATGTCCTCTTTATTACAAACTTCTCTGATTCTCTCTTCAGGAAGACTTTGCTATACTGTAAGTTAACCAAGGATGTGCCTCTTCTACAAGGTATGATTTTCTATCCCCTCTACCTGGAATGTTTAACCCACAGATCTTCACACAGCTGGCTCTTAATACTACTCAGAGCTCAGCTCAAATGCCAGCTCCTCAGACCCTTCCCTGACTATCTAACCTAAGATTATCTTCTCAATCACCTTTATTACATTACAGTTTTACTATCCTTATCTCCCTAATCATGATCTGAAGTTGACTGATTCTTATATTTACTTGTTTCTTACATATACATACCACTCTCACCCACACCAGAATGTAAATGCCATGAGAAAAGGGATTTACCTTGTTTGGTTCATTGCTGTAATCTCTACTACCTAAAACAGTTCCTGGCACAAAGAAGTACTAAATAAATGCTTTCTGAAAAACTGAATGAATGGCCTCCTACAGCCTTTACTTTACCTTTCAGAGTATCATATCTTATTATATTAAGTTCTTAAACATGTCTATCTTTGTGGCGCCCGGGTGGCTCAGTTGGTGGAGAGTCTGACTCTTGATTTTGGGTCAGGTCGTGATCTCATGGTTCCTGAGACTGAGCCCTGGGTCGGGCTGTGTCTTGGGCTCTGTGCTGACTCTCTCCCTCGCTCCCTCTGCCTATCTCCAGCTCACGCTCGCTTGCTCTCAAAATAAATAAACTTAAAACAAAAATAATGAAAATAAATGTGTCTATCTTTATCAATCGATTGTAAGATCTTTGAAAACAGGAACCATGTCTGCCTACTCAGCCTTAATCTCAGTGCCCAGCAGAGTATGCACACAGACTTGCAAAATAATACAGTGGGCTGTAAAGGGAATTAAGAAGGAAGGGAGAAAATAGGGAGGGAGATAAGCAGGGAAAAGAGAGGGAGAGCTAGAGAACAGATTGGGAATAGAAGAGTGATTATGAGAGTACAAGTGGATGCTTTAAAAGGAATTATTTTGAAAAAAAAAATTTCATTTCATGAATACACACACACACACACACACACACACACACACAGACTGGCATGTTCTGTCATGATGTAAAATATAATTTTTACTATGGGTTACAACCCAATGTTTTGAAAACCCTATACTGCATTCCAAAGCACACTTTACAACTCAGTCAGCTACACTGCATTTATTGCAATGATTCTCAACTTTTATTCTTTAACCTTAATCTCCTTGAGGAATACAATACTCTCCCATTAGGAAAAAAAAAAAAAAATAGCTGAAGACAGCAAGAGAAATACTCATCTACTATTTCCTTCTGTTACCTAACAATTTTCATATGATTAATCCTATGTCCCTAACAATCCTAAGATCTCTGAAGATGGAGCTGCCTTCTTCCTCTATTATTTCCCTCACAGTGCTTAGCAAGATATAAGCACATTGAGTAAATAAAGTAGTACCCCCTTTGTGGCAGGGGATACATTCCAAGACCCCCAATGGATGACTGAAATCACAGAAAGTATACTGGGCCTCATATATACTGTTTTTTCCTGTACATACAGACCTATGATAAAGTTTAATTTATAAATTAGGTACAGTAAAGATAGACAATAACTAATAATAAAATAAAACTATTATAACAATATACTATGATAACAATTATGTGAATGTGGTCTCTCTCTCTCTCTCTCAAAATACCTTGTGGTACCAGGATGATGTTAGATGACAAAATGAATATATGATGGGATGAAATGAGGTGAAAGTCATAGGCATTGTGATGTACAGTTAGGCTACTATTGACCTTTTGACAATACTCAGGAGAATCATCTGCTTCCAGATCACGGATGTCCGGGTAACTGAAACCGTGGAAAGCAAAACCCCGGATAAGTGGGGGAGGACTACTATACTAGTAGGTTGACTGCCAGCTGCCCTCCTGGATAATTACATTAAAATTAAAAAAACTACATAAGTCAGTCTGCTACTCACTAGCATGGCAAAAATGAGAGAGAAAAAGAAAAACCCTAAGCCCATAAAAGTCAAAAATAAAAGAAACCGAAGTACCACTTTGTATATTAACAAGCCCTGCTAAATGCTACACTGGCAGAATCTAGCAGAGACTCATCTGGATCAAATTATGTTCTCTGAAGGAATGAGAAACAAAATAAGCCCTGCCTTTCAGAGCTTATTTTGGTAGGAAGTACCATCTAAACTACAGCATTTTAAAGTGGGCCCAAAGCTGAAAAATATAACATAGAGGTGTTACCTACTCCAGTAATTTAGGTTCACAAGTTTTCAATTCCTATTTGTTACAGACTTACCATAAGGGGATCCTCATCCTCCTTTTTTCAAAGGTCTAAAAAACTAGATGCTCATCTCATTCACAGGAAAGGACCAATAAAAGTACACTGTGTATTTTGGTCTTTGGTTTCGTGAGCTAAAATGGAAGACTAGGAATTTCAGAGAATGATGTTCTCAAGATACTAAAGATTAGAAGATGGACCACCACTGTCCATTTCTCCATCTCTTGGCTTTTATTAAACTACCCAGACAAAACCAAATCAACCACCTGCCTACCCCTAGCATTTATTATATCATATATACTTCTTTAATGTTTATTTATTTTTCAGAGAGAGAGAGAGAGAAAGAGACAGAGCATGAGCGGGGGAGGGGCAGAGAGAAAGGGAGACACAGAATCTGAAGCAGGTTCCAGGCTCTGAGCTGTCAGCACGGAGCCAGACAGGGCTCGAACCCATGGACCATGAGATCATGACCTGAGCCGAAGTCGGACGCTTAACCAACTGAGCCACCCAGGCACCCCTATATCCATCCTGTATTTTAAAATAATTCTCATTCATTCTTTGAATTCCTATTCATGGTAAGTCCTGTGCCAAGTATAGGCATAAAGTCCCGATGTTTGAAACACTCACAGCCTAGTGGACAAAATATCCAGTCAACCAGTATTTACTAAGTGCCTACAATCTTGAAATAACTTTATTGCTTTAACAGGGGCAAGTAGGTTCAAGTTGAAACTTGTTCATACCTGCCTCATACGGTTCTCTGCTAAATGTATGTTTTGCTCTTGTTTTTCCAAACCGATTAAACCTTTTGGCAAGGCAGGGACCGTCTCCTCTTATAATTTCACACTGCCAAGCAAAGGGCTGGCAAAAAGGAGAAACTCAGCAAGTCTAACGGGAAATAACTGTTGAGGAAGAACACAAGCCCCAGGCCCTTCCCAGTACTCATCCTGTCAGAAGTTGTCTTTGCCACCCTACTCTGATTCTGTATCACTAGTCCCAGTCCCAAACTCCTCCGAGACTACTCCTGGGGCAAGTGGCAACACACGTCGTGCAAAGGGCAAATTCCAGGGGTGTCTGTCTGTGTCTAAGATCTTTTCTTTTTCACCCCACAAAAGAGATCAGGAAACTGATAGGTGCCCGTTTAGGGCTGAGTCCCTTCTTCCCGGCTCCTCCCAGTCCCTAGGACAGCTCATCAGCCCCAGGGTTTTCCAATACAACTCCGATGTTAGCCATGGGTTCGAACCCTGGCCTCACCATCAACTAATTGGGTGGCCTTGCGTTAGTCACCAGACCTCTCTCTGCACTTCAGATTCTTCACCTGAGAAGAGGAGCTAATAAACACTGCCTGGAAAGTGCTCGGCTCACACAGGAACCACCCGATAAAGGGGAGGTATTATTCTTTAGAAAGGCGCCAGGATGACAAAGCCGAGGGGGCTCAGAATGAAGGCCTTGTGGGGGGTGGGAGGGTCAGACTGACGCAAGCCAGAGGCCGAGCGGGCTTGACAGGGCGGGAAGCCTCTGCGGGCAGGGCGGGAAGCGGTGGAGGCGGGCGGGCGCCGCCGACTGCAAGGACGGCGGCAGCCCGCGACCCCTTTACCTGCCCCCCACTAACTCGCCGCCCCCTCCCCGGCTTCTCACCTCGCTTGATCACATGCATCGCGGCTAGTGGCTGAAGCGCTGAGGGATTCGAGACGGGACTGCAGCTCTGAGGCGCCGGCGGGATCGAGAAGGTAGTAGGGTGCGAAGGGTCGGGTTCCTGGGGGTACTCAGGTGCAGGGACTGGATTTGGTGCCAGAGAGCACTTTCCTCCACGGAGCGGAGGCGCGACAATCCGAATCCCCTTCCCGCTCCCGCCACCCAAGACGCAAAAGCGGCGCGACGGAGCTCGAATGACGTTACTCGACGCTGCCAGCGCCCTGGCTGGTGGGCAGGGCTAGTAAAGCCCAAGTAAGCCTCGCCCCAGTAGCCGCCATCTTGGGTATGGGCAGGGCCCTGGATACTGCGCCTTTCCCGCGGCCACTTTGGGTGTGGGCACGCCCGGCGGGAACGCGGTTCTCCCGCCGCCATGTTGAGTGTGGGCATAGAGGAATCTGGGACAGGAACCCCGCGCTGCGCGCAGAACCCGCCAGGCCCGGCCCCGCCCTCCTCGTTGGCGCGCCCCCGCCGTGAACAAGATGGTTCAGGTGTTTTTGAAATAAAAACCCAACCATCCAAAAACCCTTTCTTGTCCTGAGGACTGTTAGAATATAATAACCCGACTGCTGTCCACTGTGGGCTGTAGCCTTCGATCCAGAGCTGGAGGCAGCCAGGAGGCCCACGCCCTAGGTCGGAGGAAATCTGGCACTAAATCCTTAGAAGAGAGCCTTGCTAGGCCAAGGGCATTGAATTTTATCCTGACGGAATGGGAACTCTGGAAGAGTTTGAGCAGGGCAGTGCTTTTATAATTCTCCAGCGGGTGGTGGCAGAAACAGGGTCAGCAGTAAGGCCTTGGGAAGCAGAATGGACTGTGCTTGGTGACTGAATGTGGGGGGGTAAGAATGGGTAAGAGACGAAATATACAAGACTGATGTAAAAGCTTCTGATTAGGCTACACAAACTAATTTTTATGAAAGCTCACGTGGCATCGATTTCTAAAACCTTTCATTGGTTTTTCACTGCCCTCCAGATACACCCCGAGCTCCCTGTGAAGTAATTAAAAAAGACAAAGGTGATAGACAAGACATGGGATAGACAGGTTAAGGGTGGATGGGGTTGCCAGATTTAGCAAACAAAAATAACGTGTCCCAAATGTTGCAGGGGACATAATTATACTAAAAACGTTTTATTTATCAGAAATTCCGTTAAACCAGGCAGGCATCCTGTATTTCATCTGGTAACCCTATCCAGAGAGCTTTTGGGTACGTGTGTTAGTTTCATTTTTCCTTGGCCAAGGAGAAATAGTCTCTTCATCCTGTCTGCTATGCCAGAGAACACAATGAGAGTCAAAGCCAGCAGAGGTTAAAATCTCCTACATGCTTTATTGGACTTCAAAGAGTCTTATGAAATAACACAGAAAAACCCATGTGAGGGTGCCCAGGGGGTACAAGGCAGGCTGCAGCCTAGCACCCTCCTAAGACCAGCCCCAGGTGCCTGCACCCCAGGCCCCAAATAGGATCCCAGAGTAAAGGCATGGGAGGGAGTGGGGCAACAGGAAAATACCTTTACAGCCATAGCAAAAACAGGTAAGGGAGAGACTTGTCTAGAGGGTGGGAAGGGAGTGGGGGAAGAGGTCACACAGCTGCCTTCACCTACATCTTCCTTAGCCACCCCCTTCCCTAAACCAGCTGTGTCCTTTTTGAGCCTCTGGCCCAAGCTATGCAGTAACATGAAAATGGGGTCTGACAAGGGGAGTATGTGGTGCAGGCACTTGGGAAATACAGGAGATTTATTTTTTCAATTTAAAAATGTTTTTTGGTTCAAATGCAACAATATCCTGCCCAACCACTTCAGGGCCCCATTTGAGCCCTGTATCATGGCTGAGACTCCCATGGCCAGGGGAGCCATTTGTCCTGAGCTCCAGGAGTACTGATGCTTGGGGGAGCATTTGGGCAGCACCTCTTATAGTCAAACCCTCCTGCAGTATGGGGGAGCAGGGATAAGAAAGACGCAGGTGTGGGTGAGAGAAGAGAGAAAAGGTGACTACCTTATAGCCCACAACTCTGGCATCTACTCATGCTCCAACTAAGAGGAGTCTCTCCCAACCTACCCCCTAGCCTGGCCTCTCTTCAAAATTCTCTAGTAGCTTATTCTCTGGGAATGTGTTCCACTCCCCCATGGACCCCTAGAGGCTCAAGAGAGCTCCAGGCCAAGTTTCCTTCTGGCCCACCACACTCCCAAAGAACAAACCTCAAGCAATAGACCCTAGGCCCGCCCCAGTCTGAGGCAAACAGAACCATTGTAGATGGGGTGGAACAGGTCTGAGGCACAGACGTCAGAAGTTTCTCCTCCTATCTTCCCCACCCCCCCACCCCCCAAGCTGCTAGGGGAAGTTGCGGAGTGGTGGGAGGGAGGAGCCTGAAAGCAGGAAACACAGAGAAACAAGAAACCAAACTTCAAAACTGGGACAGCAGAGACAGAAGCTGGACCCCAGAAGTGGAGCTGGGAGCTGAGGGGACAGCAACTAAGACATGCACTGAAGTAGAGAGGGAGTGGCAGCGGCAGCCCGTGGGTGGGAGGGCAGGGCAGGCAGGCCATGGTGGTCAGTTAATAAATAATGTTGAAGGACCCAAGGATGAGGAGGGCAGGTATGTACAGTGCCGAGGCCCCTGGGCCAGCCCCTCCCATGCCCCACTCTAGGGGCCAGGGATCTTGGAAGGGGAAGAAAGAGAGGCAGAAGACCAGGGAAGGGCAAGCTGTCCCGCCACTGCCACTCTCATCCTGACTACTTCTTAAGAGGCTTCTTAAAGATTTTGAGGGGAAACTTCTTCCGGCCTGGGCTGGAGTCTGTCTCCTCACCAATGGAGCCATTATCCTCCTCAGCCACAGCCTTCTTGCCAGCCAGATGGGGAATGCGTGTATTTCGGCTAGCCTGCAGGGCTCTGCCGTCCCCAACCGGAGATGGTGTGTCTGGGTCTGGGGAACTGGAGCTGTGAGAACGGGAAGAATCCAAAAGTGGAGAGCCACCAGGTGGGGCTGAGGGGCTCAGCTCCATCAGGCTGTGGGCCTTGTCCAGCCCATGGTTCAGCGCCAGTAGTGCCTTCTTGGCCAGGGCAGGGCTGTCAGGCAGTTTCTCCACCAAAGACCCGGGGTGGACCCCCTCAATCAGCCGGTGGCTGCCATTGGAGGTCATGGCGTTGAGGGCCTCATCTGCAGCACGGACCATCTGAGGAGGCTTGGGGGCCATACGCTGGCGGTCACTCATGTGGAGGGAGGACTCCGAATCGGAAAGGGTCAAATCCCTGCAAGACAGGGCAGAGAAGAGGAAAGGGACACATACAGGATAGGGGAGTGGGGAGAAGGTGAAGAGGAGAGAGGAACAGCATGAGAAGACAAGGATGGGGTAGGGAATGGGGATGGAAAGAGGGGCAGGAGAGAGAAAAGAGGATGAACAGACAGGTGGGTGAGAGAGAAGGATGAGAAAGAGAAGGAAGTTGAGTAGGCCGTTAAGTACAGGATAAGAGAGGCGGCAGGAATAGGGAATGGGGACAGGATGGGGAAGAGACACAGAGGGGAGAGTAAAAGCAGGGAGAAAGAAAGGCAAAAGGAGGAACAAATAGAAATAAGGACAAGGGGAGAAAGAAAGGGAAGAGTGGTAGAGAGAAAAGAGACAAACAAGAAGCAAAACCAAACATCATTATACCATCATCTGTCTGGCAAAGGGCTTTCTAGTGACGGGCCCCCACCCTGCTGAGTGGCCAGGCCCTAAACTGCTGCAACTGTAGGCTTAAGTTCCCCAAGCATCCTCAATAAAATCTCTTCCTTCCCACAGCTGGCTAGATTTCTTAGGACTCAACCTTAAGCCAACCCAGAGCCCACATATTGCTCTGGGTCACCATTTTCCATGACTTTCTCCCCCACGGACTCCTGTCACACCCTGGGATACATCCAGTCTGGGCCAAGCCCCAAGGAACAGGTTACATGCAGTAGTAAGTGGGCCTGACCCAGGCTGGGGAGGAGAAGGTTAGAACAGCCTTGCAAACAATCCCTTATCCACCCCAAAAGGTCAGGATGCTGCCTCTTTCAACCCTCTCACAGGATTCAAAGTGGGTCACAGAGAAGTGTTTCTGAGTTCAAACCAAAGTCGGCTGGCAGCTGGAAAGGTGGGGTCTTTTTCAGAGCTCTGTGAGAGGGACAGTGCAGGCAGGTGCAGAAACACAGCACATCGGTCTTTTAAGTAGCAGTGGTTCCAAAGAGCTGCCACTAGATGTCAGAAGGTCTGTTTCGATTTCCTTCTCTGCCTGAGGCTTGTTGTGTGACCTTAAACTTAAGTCATCTAACCTTGCTGGTCCTCAGTTTTGGCCAAATGAAGATAATACCAATTGAGTGATCTTGCAAGGCTGTTTGGAGGATCAGGTATGTTAGCAAATCACTTGGAAATGTAGGAAGTATGTGGGAATGAAGATGATGAGGCCAATCAAGCTGGAAGACCCATTGTGGGCGAGTCACAAGAGGTTTCTTTGCAAGGCTGTTATGGGGATGTGGCACCGCACACTGGACATGCACACACCAAGGTTAGTCCAGAAAGCTGAGACCCCGAAGGGGCTGGCTACTCCTAAGAAGGCCCATGAACCAATTCCCGATGCCTCCTCTCCTGCCTCTACAGACAAAAGGGTAAATATGAGGGGTCCCCTGTTAGTCCCTTAACCCTCCCTCTGCTTTTCCAGAGGCCTGACAACCACAGTAGAGGCAGAGGAGAGGGCTAAGGGAAATGCTTAAGCATCCAGGTCAGGAAGCCAAAGGAAAAGAGTCAGGAGTGGTAGGGGAGAGCACCACAGGATCTGGAAAGGAGGAGGCTGGGGGTCAAAAATCAGGGAAGGCACCAGGCCCTTAAAATAGGCAAAAGCAGAAGGTTGGCTCATAGCTAGTGTAGGGTTAATTCTCAACAGGAAACAACTAACTAAGCAGCTACCCCATGGGCCAGTATCTTCCTGGAGACAAGGAACAGCAGAGAACAATCCCAGCTCCAATTCCATTCTACAAATCCTGTTTCAGCCACATACTCTACTGTTTACTAGTATTCAGTCTCATATTTGGTTTCCTATATCTGACACTGTCCTTTCTTCCATCTAAATATGCCCTTGTTTCCTTAAGTTCCAAGATGATCCTCTCCATATCCTGCCTTTTCCACACACATAATGAGCCAGTGAGCAAGGTGCCGAGACAGTTCTGGGGGGCAGCAGCACTGGAAAGGGGGCCATCTACGCTGACGAGGTGAGAACCCCAGAAGCCTACATTTCTAATGCCAAGGAAGAGTGGTCAGGGGGTTGGGGGACCTCCCAGCCTCACTCCTCGTGGCCTACAGCTCCAGTTGGCCATGATTCCCATCCCCCCATGCCTTGTCATCAGTTATAAGCTAAGACTTTCCAATGCAAGAAAAAAGTCTGGAGGAAGCCCAGGTGTCACACCCTGGAGGTAAAAGCCCTGCTGAGGCAAAGCTCACTTTCCCTCCCTGGATCTTTGAGACACTCAGGTGCCAGAAGGTGTCCCTCCCCAAAGGCTGGGTTGCCTTGGGCTCCCATACCAAGCTACTAACCTTACTAGAGAGCCTGTTTGTCTTTAGAGACGATCCTCTGGTGCATGGTGCAAAAGAAAATTAAGTAGTGAACAGGCCAGGTGGGTGCAGGTACCTCCCCACCCGCCCCTCCCCATTGCCCTCAGCTTGGGCCTTGGAGCTTGAGATCCACAGCATCCCCTAATGCCCCAGACCCCATCCAGCCCTCTCCACCTGTATTGGGAGGGGCAGTCTCCCAGCCTAGGCTTCTGGATGAAAATGAGGATGAGGATGAATATGAGCCACTCTGCAGGGTGAAAGTGCTAGCAAAGGCAGTCCCTTTGTAGAAGACAAAGGAACAGCCCTCTAGGCTAACACAGAGAGTGACTGGCTTCCTGAGTGAAGCACAGCCAGAAGTCAGCAACGGCATCAGCAGGCTGCAGCCCCGAGGCCAGGGCTGGTCATGTCTCAACTTCAGAGATGAGAGGGACTTTCTGAGTCTCCCCTAAGCTTGTTCCAGGCAAAGTGAATTCTCTTATCTCTGACCCTAGCCTATCTCCTGAGGTAGCTGCTAGAGCAGGCTGTGGGAGAAAGCCTTTCACCAACTCTTACACAGTGCAGTTATTGAGACCTTGTGGAAGGACAAAAATACCTAGAGTGCCCTGGAATGGAAAGTCAAGTTCTACTCTGTTCTGTTACTAATTAGCTGTGGGACGTGGGGAAATTTACTTAACTTTTCAGAACCTTAAATTCCTATTCTGAAAGTGAGTACTTTATGCTGGCCCCACCTATAAACTTTTCTTGTCTAAAACCCCTGAACCCATTTCCCCTCTTCAGTTCCCTAATTCCATGAAGGTTACCATATCCATGCAGCCACCCCAGCTAGAAACCTGGGTGTCATCCTAGACTCCTCCTTCTCCTCCACCCCCATCTCAGCCAGTTACCAAATTAAACCTCTCCTTTCCAATGCCTAGACCTCACTACCTCCCCTACTGGTCTACCTTGGTGACTTCCAGATTTCTGTAGTCTCCCCTTCTCTTCTTTATACAGGCCACAAAAATGTTATTTCTAAAGTGCAAATCTGATTCTCTTCCTTTTATTCTTATTTGAGAGACAAAGAGCGCACAAGCTGGTGAGAGGGGCAAAGGAAGGGGGGTGGGGAGAGACAGAGAGAGAGGGAGAATCTTAAGCAGGCTTCATGCTCAGCATGGAGCCCGATGTGGGGCTGGATCCCATGACCCTGGGATCATGACCTGAGCTGAAATCAAGAGTCAGATGCTCAACCAACTGAGCCACCCAGGCGCCCCATGATTCTCTTCCTTTTTAAAACCCTTTTGCAATTCTCCATCTCCTAAAGGGCAATGCCCAAGCCTCTTGGAGCCCTTCCTCCTCCTAGCCTCATCTACCACCCTTTCCCACCAACACACGCCCAAGGTTCTAACCACAAATACATCATATTCTCTTGAACCTCCACGCCTCTGCACATTAAGCCTTCCTTTGCCTAGACTATACTTCCTCCTTTTCCTGCACAGGGTGTTAGCACAGATGTCACCTCTTTTGTGAAGCCTTCCACCCAGGTGCACACTGTTAGTCACTCCCTCCTCAGCACCCCATAGCACTTCTCAGACTGTTCCGTAATTATTTATGTACCTCTCCCGGACCAGACTGTGAGTCTTGATGGCTGGGATTGTATCTTATCATCTGTGAATCCCCATGCCCAGCAGAGCCTGGCCCAGAGCAGGTATCAATAAATGTTCTATTGAAGGAGTAAAGGAAGTAAAGACTCCATGGAAACAACGGATGTGAAAGTGCAAAGTTTAGGCAAAAGTGCAATAGGACCGTGAGGGAGGGGCGTTGTACTCATTTTCAGAGTCAGCAAAACCCCAAACAGAGAAGGGAACAAAGTTGTGGGGAGTTAGGCTGAACTTAAGAAGGAGCCCAGGGCTGGGAAAGGGCAGGACCAGGAGAAGATGCCCCACTGCACACACCCCCACAGCTGACCAAGCAGCAGCCAGCAGGCAGAGGCCAAGGTAAAGGCAGCAGAAAGGCAAGGAAGAGAAGAGAGACAGCCGATACCCCAAGCTCTCTGAATGCCCAGGCATCACAGCGGTGCTGTCAGCAGGGGATGGGTCAGGGTAGGGCTTCATCTGGAGGAAATAGGAAGTGCTGTGGTGGTAATAGACAGGGTGAACATGGACGTTGGTGATGGAGGTGGTGAAGGTGGTGGTGGTGGTGGTGGAGGAGGAGGTGGTGGTGGTGGTGGTAGAGGAACAGGAAGAAGAAGCAGAGGCAGGTGGAGAGCTGGTCCCGTGGCCTTCAGAACTGAAAGACTGTCCAGATGAAAGGCTGCGCATTCGCCGCAGAGAGACCCGGCTTGTCAAGAAGTGGCCAGCCTCGCCCTCTACCAACCTCTGAGATCCCAGGCCATGCTGTGGTTCCGTCAGGCGCTGCCGGACACTGCACTGCAGGGTGGGAGCTGCAAGGAGAGTAAAGAAAGTGTCAGGAGGGGCCGACCTCCTCGGGGCTGGCAGCCAAGCAGGTTTGCCCCTGGAGAAAGGCTTGCTGCAGACCGCTCGGCCCTTGGTGCCCAATCTGGAGAACGGGGCACCTCCTCCCGAAAACCTCCCACCAGGGGTCCTACAAGGAAGGGGACATTGAAGATGAGGTGCCCAGGTCAGTTTTAGTGGCAACTGCAATGGAAGGATACCGAGGGCCAATATTATTAGAGAGGAGAGGCAGGGCAGTTAGTGGGAGGAAACGGGCCAGGCAGGGTGGGAGGGGGTGTGGGACGAGGTCCGGGAGAGCAATAAGAACCAGCCTTTTTAGAAAGCCAACCTCAGGAAGTAATTCACAGTTCAGACAAGGATCTATACACACACATGCTCATCACATAAGTATTAATAATTGTATGAAAATACACATAAAATTGAAAATGATAATATATCTGATTGTCGGAAGACTATACAGCTATTAAAAATTCTGCTTAAGATTTGAAAAACGTACAAAAATACCTACTGAAATGCTCAGGGGAGACAAAAGGATACATGAAAGAAATACCTTGAACTACGGGACACAAAAGACTCAAGTTTGAAGTGAGGCCTTCCCACTTGTAGCCGCGACCTTGTGCAACTAGTTTCCCTAGTTTGAGACCTAGTTTATAAAATTCTGCAGGGTTGTTGTGACGCTTCAAGAGAGTGTATTTAAAGTACCTGTCACAGTTCATGGCACTCAACAAATGGTAGTGGTCATTATTATCTTGACCACATAAAAAATTATTAAAAATTTCACAGACAGGAGACTGTAGGAAAAAAGCTGTTCAAATACAGTGGGACTAGGTGTGCCTTTTTCTTCTGCACTTTTTCGCTTTTCACTTTCCAAATTTCTTCTAACAAGCATGCAGACAACACAGAGCCAGCTCCTGGAATAATGCTACAAATCAGGCTCTTGGAAGACGATGGCCACCATGCCCAGGGAAGGAGTATACGGGCACCAGGTAACTTGGGAATGTGCTAGAGCATCCCCCTTGGGCTCACTTCCAGCTCTAGCTGAAAACAGAATTTCTACCTTTGTTTTTTTTCCTCTACCCTGAGAGGTGGGCCTCCCCGCCTTCTCCCTAAAGATGGGAGAATGAGCCACGTGACATGGGTGCCAGAAGCCATGGAGGCTCCGCAAGGGAGAGAACACAGGTCCACAGTGATGGAGAGCTGGGGAGGCAGGGCTTCTATGGCTGGTGGCTTTCAAGGCATCGAAAGGGAGGCAGAAGAGGAAGAAGCAGCATGGAAAAGGAAGAGGCAAAGGGAGAAGTAAGGGGGAAAGAGAGGAAAAGGGAGAAACATGAAAAAGAGAAAAGAAAGGAAGGATCTTTCCTTCTCTCTTTCCCTCCCAGCCCAGCTAGAAGAAGGGCCACCAGGACTTCTGTCTAGCTGGGCCGGAAGGAGAAGCCCAAGCCTTCCCTCACTATGGGTGTTCTCTCTCCAGCCCTCAGCTGAGCAGGCTGATTCTTCTCACCCCTGAACCTCTCCCTGCAGTTAGTAGGGATAGTGCCAAGGGAATAGAGGGAGCAGGCAGGGGAGTGAGGCAGGCAGGAGAAGGAGCTCAGGGGTAGGAGTGTTGGTTTAGTCCCAAAAGTTGGAAAAACAAAAGCCCCAAAGGGGCTCCTCAAACCCGGGTATTTCCAGAGGGACTGATCATCCGAGCCGGCGGATGCTGAGCAGAGAGAGCGGTCACTGAACCTACGCCCCATCAGCCAGGCAGCATCTAGGTTCCAACAGCCAGGCCAAAAGGAGAAGAGAATCTGATTTACAGAGGGCTTCAGCCCACCTTTCAGTGGGATAAGGGGAGGGCCAGGGCAAGGACTGGGTAGCTGAGAGCTAATGAAGATCCTTCCCAACCCAGGGAACATGGGAGCCTTACCTGCCAGTGATCCTAACCTTGTTGGGCCTTTGATTAAAGCCCTGATAGGATATCAGACCAGGGTGACAAAGCAGCTTGGCCAGAGGCAAAGTACTGCTGAACAAATTTACAAATAAATCCTGTCTGTAGCTGGAGTCCAGCCTGATGAAAGAGTCTGGCTTTCTGAAAGTGAGCCCCTAAGCCAGGCCCATGGGATGTGGGCCCGAGACAACAGCTTTTCCGTAAAGGTCTATTCTATTTATCTAAAATAGCCTCTGATCCAGGGAAAATTTCAACTGGGCCACTTAGGGGTAAGTCCCTCATTCACTGAAGATTTCCCACAGAGAGTTGTCTCTTTGACTTTGCTCTACTCAGCTCTCACCACTTGAGGGGAGGAACGGGAGAGGGAAGGCCCAGGAAAGGGTGCAGAGGTCCAAGAATTCAGGGGGACATGCTTGTGCAGGAGATCCCTCCAGGACAAGAATGTCTTTCTGGCTTGGAGAATGTAGGGCTATGTCTCTTTAAGGGACTACCGCTTTATGGGGCCTCGCACAAAACCAGAAAAAGATATCATTCCATTTGTCCACTTTAGCAATTAAGAACAAATATAAAAATGAAAACAGATAATAGCAGTAAAGAGCCAAAACGAATACCATTTTGATATAATGAACCACTAAAGGAGATTGTTTTTATAAAGGCACATGGGGGAGAAAAAGGAGAATAAAGGGATTTAAGAAACACAAAGAGTGAAGGGAGACACACTTAACACAATAGACCCAGAGGGGCAGACAGAGCATAGAGCATGGAAACAACACCAAGAGCACAACTGTGGAGGAATATCCTGACATGAACTGTGCTTTATGAACCAAGGCCCTGAGCTCAACTACCTTCCTTGGTCTCCGCCCCATATGCTGTTCTAGGCACAGCAGTGGCCAACCACTTCTCAACCGGTGCATCAAAGGCCCCTTCCCTCACCCCCACCCAAGAGGTCACCTACATTGCATAGACAAGGGTGACACAATCTCCTCATCCATGTCATCCACGTCGTCGGTCATGATGAAGTGGGCAGGGTTGGGGCGCGTGCTGCCCATCCAGCTGGGGTCTATGTTGAGAGCAGCCACCAGGGAGTGGATGCCAGGATTGTTGACAATCTGGAAGCCACAGAGGATCTCAATCTGCTGCCAGCGGTGCAGGCGCTCCCTCAGTGCTGCCGTCACCTCACTCAGAGCTTGCCTGGAGCACATGGAAGAGAATTGAAGCCATGGGCGGGTGGGAGCCCCGGTAGGAACGAGGCTTCCTAGAGGAACAGGTTGGGGGAATACGTGCAAATAAGAAACACAATTAAATCATAAATTCAAGAGCAAGGTGGGAGCTGGATAAAGGCCGGGGCAGGACACCAGAGCTGCCCCTCTACCAGTGAAGAAGCAGAACTGGGGTTGCAGACTCCGCACACCCTCCAACTCCGAGGATGGGGTGGACACTGCCAGAGCTGGGCATCAGGTGCTACTTACTTCGCAGTGAGGATTTTGTGATCCACATCATCCAGGGAAGAGCTGTGGGCCACGTGGAAGGTGCCAAAGAGTGTGTTTCTCTTCTTTTTTATCTTCTCAGCCTGCAAAAATGAGATCCCCAGCTTAAACAGAGCAGGGATTAGAGGTGGGACAATGAGAAATGCCTTTCAGTGGCTGGGTCCTCCTCCTCCTAGCACAGCTTAGGCTGCATGAGAGAAAGGAAGAGAAGAAGGGAAAGGAAGGCAGGGGGAAGGACAACAGCGGGGGAGGAAAGAAAATGAAGGCAAAGAGAGAAGCAGTGGGATCCCCTGACAGTCCCCCAGCCCCAGAAGGGTTCTGCCCCATGGCAGGCTGGGGCTGGCAGAGTTTTCCCTCTACCTGCCTCCACTTGCTTCATCTTTCCAGAAGGCAGGTGGGAGTACACCCATGCCCTCAGCCCCTCCTCCAGAAACTTGAGGACATCATCAGGAACTATATTTCAGGAAAAGAAACAGAACCCAGCACCAGGATATCTCTTTGTCCAACAGGAGGGATAGGGAGAGGTGGAGAGAAGGAAGAAGGGCAGGTGAGGGGAGGGGGCAAGGAGGAGAGAAGAGAGTGGTGGGAAGGCAGGTCTCACCCCTTCCTTGGCCACCAGCAGCTGCTTCTCAGCATTTTGCTTCTTGATGTTATAGTACTGCACCTCCACCTCGTGGGTCAGCTGCAGCCACTTCTGAAGGGCCTCTGGAGCATACCATGAGCTGTGTGATTCCAGTTCCTTCTCTGCTTTCCTCAGGGCTTCCCGAACCTGTGCAGCCAAGAGGATGTGAGCCATTACTGCTGCCATGACCCTCTCCGATGCCTCCGATAGCACAGAATTCTGAGTTCTTATCTGCTATCTCGTATGAGCTTCCAGCCCTCTCGAGAGGCAGAAAGGGCAAGGATTATTCTGTGTTTTATATATTACAAGGAGGCAAACTCAGAGAAGGAAAGTAATCTACTCAAGGTCACACAGTCAGTAGTGTCAACCAGATCTCAAATTGAGATTTTTTTTTTTTTTTTTTTTTTTTTTTTTTGCTGCCAGACTAGAGCATTGTGTACCCACATATTAGCTGCCTCTCCTGGCCTGCAGCCAATCTCCATAATCCTCCCTGCTCTCTTGAGGCTCAGGTCAGCTCAGTGAGCCACCTTCTTTCTGAGAGGTGGGGGTCTATGCTCAGACCTCAAGACATCACCATGTGGCAGAAAAAGCACTTGACTGGGAATCCAAAACTCTGATTCCAGCTCCTGGCCCTGTGACCCTGTGCTTTCAATAGCAGATCTCAATTTAGTGTGAGGAAAGACTTTCTCCCTTGCAAATCCAAACCACAGTAAAGGGGTGATCTCAGGAGGAGGTATTGTGAACAGCTCAGGTCAGAGAGCCCTTAAAAATGATCGCTATTCCAGAAAGGGATAGCCTGAATGCTCTCCAAAGTGTCCTGTAGTCCCGAGGTTTTGTCTATGATTCTCCCATTGAGCAGGGCAGGTAGGCTTTGAAGGGCACCCTCTACAAACCAGCACACGTACTTTGAACATGGGCATTGCCAAAAGAGGCCAAGACATGAGAGAAGCAATGTGTAAGCAGAGATCTCACTGACTTCTCAGCAAGGAGCATCCAATGAAGCTGAAACATGGAAGCACTAAACATGGAAGGTCTGAGATTGCATGCAGACATTATACACACTGGATCCCTTGCTATCTCACCCAGTCTACAGTAGAAGTGACCCCCAATTTCCCCACCTAGACACTGACCTTTAGCTGGTCAGAATCCCAGAGAAAAGGGATTGAGAGGCAGTTGTATTATTCCCAACTTGCCAATGGGGCAAGTATCCCAGAGCAGGCCTGAGGTTCTCTCCATGGCCTGAGATAGACTGGGAGGGCCTTAGCTAAGGACAGAACACCTTTATTCCATAGAGAGCCAATGAGAGGACAAATCCCCACTTGGTTTTTGGTCTTTGAAAAAGTGGAAAAAGAAACTATAACTTAGCCCACTCCTGGCTTTGTAGATTTAAAATGGAGAACAGATGCCTTAGGGTCTAATACACCAAGTGTGAAAATGTATTATCAAGTTCTACCTTGAAGGGAGAGAAAGGAATGGGATAAGCTAAGAGCAAGGGAGGATGGAGAGAAAAAGAAAAAAGAGGAAAGGAAGGGCAGTGAGACAGTTGGGAAAGGCTGGTCTAACAGGCTCAAAATGGTTTAACAGGAGAAATACTTACAAAATAGGGAAAAGGAAGTGGGGGGTGGGGTGGGGAGGATGGGAGGCAAGGAGACAGAGACAGACCCATCCTGCTACACACAAGGAATAAATGCCTGAAGGAGATAGAGCTGGGGGGCAAGTCACAGTATTCTTTTATTCTATAGCTGTGGTTCTCAACCTGCCACACGCTGGAATCACCTGGGGAATCACACTTCAAAAATACTGATATCTGGACCCAAACCCAGATTCTGATTTCACAGATCTGGGGTGCTGGCCTAGGTATCAATACTTTCTCATGTTCTGCAAGTTCTACTGCATAGCTTCTACTACACAGCGAAGTTAATAACCACTGACCACGTGCTTTGTTACCCCTGACTTCCACTTCCCCATAGGATGCAGTAGGTCATGCCAGAAGAATAATTCTGATCCAACACAGCATCTGGGGAAAGCTGTCTAAGCTACAAAAATTACAAAATTCTTGAAAGACAAATTATTATAATTATGAAAAATTTTCAAAGTCATCAGAGAGCTATAAAGACTACGTCTACAATTTTTCCATTGTGATCCAGGGATCCTTGAGTGCATCCTTTCAGAGCATCTGTGAGATCAAACTATTTTCATAATTGTACTAAGACGTTATTTACCTTTTTCACTCCCTTTTGCTCACAACTGAACTGTAGATTTCTCCAGAGGCTATATGATAAGTAATATCATAACAGATTGAATATAGACACTAATATAAGAATCAGCAGTCTATTAAGCCTGACATTAAAAGAATTTGTAAAACTGTAAAAAAAAAACTCACTTCTCATTAAATTATTTTTATTTTGAAAAATGCAGTCATTTTTTCAAAAAATATTGTTGATATATAAGTTTTATATACATTTTAAATACACTTATTTAAAATGAATTAGTAAATTTTTTTAAAAAAATTTTAATGTTTTATTTTATTTTTGAGAGAAAAAGAGACAGAACGTGAGCAGGGGAGGAGCAGAGAGAGAGGGAGACACAGAATCTGAAGCAGGTTCCAGGCTCCGATCTGTCAGCACAGAGCCCTATGCAAGGCTTCAACCCATGAACTGTGAGATCTGACCTGACTGTCAGATCAGCCCACGACCTGAGCTGAAGGCAGACGCTTAACCGATTGAGCCACCCAGGCACCCCTTAAGATTTTTTTTTAAGTAATCTCTACCCCCGATGTGGGGCTTGAACTCATGACCCCAAGATCAAGAGTTGCATGTTCTTCTGACTGAGCCAGCAAGGCACCCCTGAATTAATAAATACTCTTTAATTTTCTCAGTTTTAACTTCTAACAGGGTAAATAGCAATAGACTTCCCCTTTAAAAATGTTCTTTGATGGGGCGCCTGTGGGCTCAGTCAGTTAAAGCCTCTGACTTCAGCTCAGATCAGGATCTCATGGTTCGTGGGTTCAGCCCCACATCAGGCTCTGTGCTGATAGCTCAGAGCCTGGTGCCTGCTTCAGATTCTGTGTCTCTGTCTCTCTCTGCCCCTCCCCCACCTCTCAAAAATAAACCTTAAAAAAAATTTTTTTTAATGTTCTTTGAGGTCCTAAATAATTTTTAGGAGTCAAAGAGTTCTGAGATCAAAAAGTCTGAGAATCACTGGACTAGATGAACTGAAAATCCAAAGAGGGGAAAAAGCCTTTCTAAGATGAGTTGATAATTGTCAGCCATTTTCTTCCTTGGAGCCATTGGATGGTTCTGGGTGAGAGCTGATAATTGGGCATGGCCCAGGGCAGTGGGGACTCCACTGGAGCCTAGAGAAACCAGCCCAGATTTTGTTGGTGGTACAGTACTGGTATGACAGATTGGAAATTGAGATTAGAAACATACATCCAGTTTTCTTCATTGAGCATTTACTCAGTTCTGGGGCTGTACAGGAGAACACATAGCTAGGTCAAAGGGTGGAATAAAATCTCCCATAATTTCATAATACTTAGGGGACAAAACATTGTAGGAAGGAAGGGACCTGTTTCACACATACCCCTGGTCCTCCCCTCGATACAGCTGCAAAATTTTGAAGCTATGAGGAGCAGGAGGCCAAAGAGCTAAGTTAAAATCCTCTAAGTGGCAGAAATCAATCTCTCATAGTCTTTCAGGGCTCAGGAGAAAGAAATCCACAAGCTCTCAAGAAAAAGGAAGGAACATGCCTGAGAAACAGGGACAAATGAGTGCTAGACCAAGTCTTTCTAAAACTACAACCCAGCTCCAACATGGCTCAATTTCTGATTGGCTTGAGGTGATTAGATCCTCACCCTATATACCTAACAGAAGAAGGGAGGAGCCTCTATTTGATGGAAGATAAAATCATCTGGAGCCTCTATTATTTTTTAAACACACTGTCCACTATTTAATAAAAATAAATGACTAGACATGAGAAGAGGCAGGAAAATATAACCAATAATCAAGAGGAAAAATAGGCAGTCCCATAAGTGATCCAAATGTGAGAGGCACCAGAAAAGGACTTCAACTATGAGTGAAGAAAATACAGAGATAGACACAATAAATGGAAACATGGAAATTCTGGTCAGGAAACCGGAATCTATAAAAGAGTAAAACAGGCATTCTAGAACTGAAAAATACATTATCTGAGAGTAGGATTCCACTGGATGGGTTGAACAAAACAGCACAATATTCACAGCAGAATATAGGATTAGAGAACTCAGAGACGAATCCACAGAAAATAATGAAACCAAAGCACGAAGAGAAAAAAAAGACACAACTAAGCATAAGAGACAAGTGGAATCCAGTTAAAAGGTCTTACATAAATACTGGATTCCCAGAAGGAGAGGAGAGATTGGAACAGAAGCAATATGCAGACATGAAACAAAATGTGTATTCTGCAGTTGTCAGGCAGAATGCTCTATATATGTTGATAAGGTCAAATTGATTAATCATGTTTACATTTTTCACATCCTTACTGATACTTTTGTCTTCTTATTTTTGACAGAGGTGTTTTAAAATCTCTAACTTTGACCATAAATTTGTCTATTAAACTTTTAGTTCCTTCAGCTCTTTATATATATATATATTTTTTTTTTTAATTTTTTTTAATGTTTATTTATTTTTGAGAGAGAGAGAGACAGACAGACAGACAGAGCGTGAGGAGAAGGGCAGAGAGAGAGGGAGACACAGAATCCGAAGCAGGCTCCAGGCTCTGAGCTGTCTGCACAGAGGCCAGTGCAGGACTTGAATGCACGAACTGTATGTGAGATCATGACCTACGCTGAAAGATGCTTAACTGACTGAGCCACCCAGGTGCCTCATTGTTTTATATATTTTTAAACTATATTATTAGATGTATACAAATTAAGTGTTGTTATGTTATTGTTGGATTCACACATTTACCATGATGAAATGTCCATTTTTGTCTCTAGTAATACTTCTTGCTCTAAAGCCTATTTTGTCTGATAGTAATATAGCTACTCCTGTTTTATTTTGCTTTGCGTTTGTATGGTATATCTTTTCTCATCCTTTTACTTTTACCCATTTTATATCCTTACCATTTTATATCTCTTGTAAACAGCAGATAGCTGGATTTTGTTTTTTTATCCAATCTGACACTCTTCACCTTTCCATTGTATTGTTTGGTCTGTTTATATAAACCAAGTCTCAACACATTTGAAAGAACTGAAAATATACAGCATATGTTCTCTGACCACAGTGAAATTAAATTAGAAATCAATGAGAAAAATCACTGGAAAAGTCCCCAAGTGTTTGAAAATTAATCAACACACTTGTCCTAAACAACCATGAGCACCCCCCCAAAAAAATGGCAGTAGAAATTAAAAAATCTTTTCAACTGAATGATAATGAAAATATGAAATACCAGAACTTAGTAAATGCAGCAGCGAAAGCAGTGCTGAGCTAGAAATTTATAGTTCTAAATGCCTCTGTTGGAAAATATTAAAGGTTTAAAATCAATAACCTAATCTTCCACCTCAAGAAGCTAGAAAAATAAGGGGCACCTGACTGGCTCAGTCAGTGGAGCACGCGACTCTTGACCTGGGGGTTGTGAGTTTTGAGCCCCACCTTGGGTATACGGATTGCTTAAAAATAAAATCTGAAAAAATAAAAATTTAAAAAAAGCTAGAAAAATAAGAGCAGTAGGCTTCACACCCAGCATGGAACCAACACGCGGGGCTTGAACTCACACCCTGAGATCAAAACCTGAACTGAGATCAACAGTCAGACACTTAACCAACTGAGCCACCCAGGTAGCCCTAAAAAAATTTTTCTTAAAGTGCAAGACTTCTACACTGAAAACTACAAAACATTGCTGGGAGAAATTTTAAAAGACCTAAATAGGAGACAAGATAAACAATGCTCATGGATTGTAAGAATCATTTTGTTAAAATGTCAATTTTCCCCAACATTAATCTATAGATTCAATATAAAACCAATAAAAATCCCAGCAAGGCTTTTTTGGGGGCAGGGGGAGTAGGGAGAAGTGGTAGAATGACAAGCTTAATTATGGAAATGCAAAGAACCTAGAACAGCCAAGGCCATTTTGAAGAACAATGCTGGAGAACTTACTACTGATATTGAGACTTAGTAGAAGACAATGTCCTTTAAGGACAGACAGACTACAGAACAGAATTATCTACTAAAAAAAAAAAAAAAAAGAACCTTGACTTCCTACCTCATATAGACAAAAACTAATTTGAAATAAACCACAAACCTAAATGTGAAAAGTAAAACAAGAACACTTCTATAAGAAAATTTACAAAAATATCTTGGGGATCGGGAAAGATTTCTTAAAGAGGCCACAAAAAGTATCAACCACTTAAAAAAAATGATTAAATTGGACTTCATTAAAATCAAGGCTTTCTGTTCATTAAAAGCAATATTAAGAGAGCAAAACAAGCTACAGACTGGGAAAAGATTTGTGTTTTATATATATATATATGAAGACTTACATCCAGAATATATAAAGAACTCCTACAAATCAACTAAGAAGAAGACAAGTAACACAATTTTTAAAATGAGAAGAGATTCCCAAATAAAACGGTCAATAAATTTATCAAAAGGTATTTATTATTATTAGCCATTAGGAAAATGAATATTAAAATCACAATGAAATACCTCTAGATCCCGGAATGTATACAATTAAAAAGCCTAGGGGCGCCTGGGTGGCTTGGTCGGTTAAGCGTCCGACTTCGGCTCAGGTCCTGATCTCACGGTCCGTGAGTTCGAGCCCCGCGTCGGGCTCTGTGCTGACAGCTCAGAGCCTGGAGCCTGTTTCAGATTCTGTGTCTCCCTCTCTCTCTGCCCCTCCCCTGTTCATGCTCTGTCTCTCTCTGTCTCAAAAATAAATAAATGTTAAAAAAAATTAAAAAAAAAAAAAAAAGCCTAAAAATACCAAGGTTGTAGCTCAACCAGAACTCTCACACATTGCTGGCACTAGTATGGACTGGTCCAACCATTTTGGAAAACTAGAGGTTTCTAATACAGCTAAATTTATAAATTCCCTATTATATATCCAACAGAAATAAGTGTTTATGCTAAGAGAATATGCAGGAGGTCCATTGCAGTGTTATTCATCAAAGGAAAAGAAAAAGAAAAAGAACTGCAAACAACTCAAATGTCTACCAACAGGAGAATGGATAAATAATTTAAAGAACACTCCTGATATGAATAATTACTTAGCAATGCAAATAAACCAACTACCACTACCCACAGTAACATGGATGACTCTCACAGACATAATGCTGAGTAAAAGAAACCAAACACGAAGAAAAATACCATATAACGCCATTTATGTGAAGTTCAAAATCAAGCAAAACAAATCCGGTTTACAGATCATGACCATAGTTACCTCTTGGTGGAATATTGACAGAAGGCAGAGAGAAGCAAAAGTGAGCCTTCTAGGGTGCTTGAAAGATACTCTTTATCTTGATCTGGATGCTGGTTATACAAGTACATGCTTATGTGAAAGCTTTCCAGCTGTATATTTATGATTGGTACACTTTATGTAATAGTTCAATAAAAAGGGAACAAAATAACTGTTATCACCTGTTATCCCCTAGTCTTTGAAAATCACAGTGACCTTTTTTCTTTTTTACAACTTTTCCACTATTATTGGTAAGAGTCTAGTAACTCCTAAAGATATTCTTTGAGGCATATTTCAAAGTCCTCGCACATGAAGCATTCCAGCCAGGCTTTTGGCCCTGCACTTTTCCCACCCCCACCCCAGGGTGTCCAGGAAACAGTACACTCTCCTACCTGCTCCAACTCCTCCTCTGCGTATTTTTGGCGGCTCCGCTCATTCTCAGTACCCTCCCGCAGCTCCTTCAGCCGCTGGGCTTCCTGCTTGGCAAGGTTGATCTCATCACGCAGCTTCTTCTCCAGATGTACCTTCTCCACCTCCACTGTGCGGTGCTCCTCTTGGGCCTTGTGCAGCCTGGGGAGCGATGCAGGGAGCTGGAGAAGGCCAGGCAAGGGGTGCCAGCCAACACGCCACGAGTCACGGCATCAAAGAGGAAAATGAGGGCTCTGGCACTCAGAATATATTCTCCCTACTCTGTTGACTGGCTCTGAGTTAGCTCAGGGCCAAAAGAAACCACAGTGATTACCATATTTCTTATCATTTTGCTGCCAGTAATCATGCTAGGTTCCTGGGTATCTGGATCCTTCCTCTGAGGGATCTCACAAAGATCCTAACAACTACTAGCTTACAGGGTATTTCCATGTGTCCTCCCTGCAGATAATGATATGTTGCATCATTATCAGCCTAGGACAGGTATGGATTTAAGACTTAGAAAAGGGAAGTAATTGCAGGTAGAACAGAGACTAGAATTCCAATCTGTAGGACTCCAAACCCCACAGTCATTCCCCATATCCTCAGGTATCTGGAAGGTTCAATAAATGTAGAATGCCCTGCAAGCTAGCCCAAAGATCCAGAGAAGGCACAATGGCTGAGATGCGACTGGGGTGGGGATCCTGGGGGTATTTAGGGAAGATGAGAAAGGAACCATTGAGAAGCACCTCATAGAGTCCTGAGTACCTGTTCCCAGAAGTGCAGAAAATGAAATTCATAACA
Organism: Neofelis nebulosa; assembly: GCF_028018385.1. Classification (NCBI taxonomy): domain Eukaryota; kingdom Metazoa; phylum Chordata; class Mammalia; order Carnivora; family Felidae; genus Neofelis; species Neofelis nebulosa. The sequence continues at coordinate 60,216,282 of NC_080791.1, read as the reverse complement.
AAGGGTCTGGGGAGGGCCCCTGCTGCCCCCAGGCCTGACTTTTTCTAAGTATCTTCCATGGTAGGTAAGATCTCAAGGGCTCAGTTATAATGAAAATATACCTTTGTACCCACCCACACATTCCCTCTGTTCACTGACAAAACCTTCCAGCCATCCAACCCAGCCTCCTTCCTTCCTCCACATATCTATGTTAATCCATTCATTTATTCATCCATTCATTCAACACATACTTTCAAGTGTCTGCTGAATGCCAAGCCTTGCACTAAGTCCTAGATACATGGAGATGAATGAGAAATTGGTCCCTGCCAATTAGGAGCTCATGATCTAGTCCAATATAGACAAATAAACAGATACCTAAACACAGTGTGGTAAGTTCTACAACAGAGAGACATACAAGGTGTTGGATGAGCCCAAAGGTTGGAGTGACCAACTCTGCCTGAAAGGAGTCAGGGAAGGTGACTAGACCCAGGAGAAAGAGTAAGAGTTCGCTAATCCCTCTGGAAGAAGGGAAGGACTTAGTCATTGTTGGGTCTTCCTATCTGGGTAAGAAACACCAAGTCACAGGAGACCAGGGTAGGAGGGTAAAGGATGATGAAGAAGACAGTGATATATAGCTTAGACCTGAGATACAGAAGGATAAAGCTACAGAACAAAAGGGGACCTCAGAAGAGAGTACTGACCACTGAGCTAATTAAGTAGGTGAAACAGAAGAGGCAGAGACAGAACTCAGCCTCTAAAAACTGCCAAGTCACGTCCATGAATCGCCTTGGTTGCTCGGTCGGTTGAGTGTCCGACTTCAGCTCAGGTCATGATCTCGCAGTTTGTGAGTTCAAGCCCCACATCAGGCTCTGCACGGACAAGCTCAGAGCCTGGAGCCTGCTTCAGATTCTGTGTCTCCCTCTCTCTCTGCCCTCCCTTGCTCATGCTCTGTCTCTCTTGCTCTCAAAAATAAAATTTAAAAAAAATTTTTAATAAAAATAAAAACTGCCAGTTCAAGTCCAGATCTGTCAGTGGCTGAAACCTCAAGAGATGTGGTGGGACAAGCAGAACAGGACTAGGCTGCAAGCCTCCTGCTGACAAATGGCAGTCCACTTTGTCCCTGGAGAGAAAGGCAGTTCAGCCTCCTCAAGATACACACTAGGTGGCACTACAGGCAAGGCTCAAAACAAATCAGAGGCGCCATTTCCTGCCCCCATCAGCTTCCCTTGCTGAATACCCTCTTTATTGTATTCTTCCTTGACCCAACTGCCTGAAATTACACCATTGGGGATTCATTTCTTCACTGAATATAATCCTCTCTGAAAGCAGCCTCTTCAGAAAAGCCTATGATCTGTCTGCCTTGCCCAGATAGTAGGGAACTCCTTTAAAGTAGAATCAAAACTGACCCACTTTTATGGTCCTAACAGGATCTAGCAGAGATGAAGATCAATAAATACTACTGGGTGCAGACATGAGCAAATACGTGTACAGTCAAGCCTCACCCCACTCCATCTCCTCCACAGAAGACTGAGCATCTTGAAAGCAGCAGTCAGTTAGCATTACAAGTAAGAAAATTTGGCTACCTGACCGCAAGCCCTGACTCTAAAGCAGCTGTGTGACTAATCTGTTCCCTGTACCAGGGACAAGTCTGTTCCCCGGACCAGGCCTGTTTCTTCAATCCTAAATGGGAATCAAAATCCTTGCCTCAAAGAATTTTCTTGAAACCCAGTGAAATCCTACCTGGAATGCACATGTAGCATTACATTTATTCACCCAAAGTATCAGGAACTCTGGAAAAAAAAAGAAAAGCTCTGTGGTGGCTGGCAGTGCAGGCCTGTGAAAGGAAGGAGGGACAAGGCGGCATGTGGGCTCTGGACACTATCAGAGGAGAATATGTGTGTGCACATGTGTCAATGTGTGTGCATGCAGTTGTTTCTCTAAGGCCCACAGTGGTCATTAAGCTCTGGAGGCCTTGGGGAGCAGGGAGAACTGGGAGCTTAGTTTTATCCTCAAACTTGGAACGTCTCCTGCCTAGATTCTTTGGCTTCGGAACGAAAACAGTGCATGCTTTTCAGACAAATGAAGAATGGGGGCTGCCCAGATAGCAGCATTTAGCCCCTAGTTGGCAAAGGGCCCAGGAACAAGGAGCCCAGAAAAGTAGCCAGAAATCAGTTCAGAGATAAAACTTCACTTATCTCCGAGAAGCCCAGCCAGTGGAAATGAATGTGATAGGGCCACCTTTACTGAGGCAGCACCTGTAAGTGTCAAAATTCCTGGCTAATACTTACTGATATGTGACCCAAACAAATCACTCATCCTCTCTGAGCCCTCATTTCTTCAACTCTAAAATAGTAATAGTACCTACCTAACATGGTTGTGGTGATTTAAAAAAATAATAATGCATTTAAGTAGTTAACAATACCTAGCTCATAAGAAATCCTTTGCCCACCCTCCAAAGAAAATAGTATCTATCATTAAAAAGTAACAGAAAAGGGCCAGATGTCATTTCCTTTTACATGGATTCCTGCAAAGACTTCTCAATGGGAATCCTGAGGCTGCCAAAATAATTTTCTAAAAAAGAGTCCTGAAGTAGGTCCCTCCTCTTCTCAAAAACAAAACAAAGCAAAAAACCAATTACCTGCGTTGACTCCCTCCTGACTTATGCATCTTTCTAAAACTGCTCCATGAGAGTCTTATGGTGCCAGGGATCTGGCCTCACTCTATATACATTCAACCTTAACTACCAGGACCTCCCTACCATCTTTCAAGCACTAAAGGTATCAGAAAGACAGATTTGGAAGGTTTCTTCGGCGAACAATGAAGAACAGGTAATTATGTCTATTTCTATGGGAAAGATAACAGTCCAGGGGCAGCGAGAAGGATAGAACGGACAAGCCATCCACCCAGGGAGGCTCTAGATCTCTGACAGCTACACATTTCTCCCTCTGAGACTCAGAGGGAGGAAAGACAGAAATAAGCTTCTGCCCTGGGGAGGAATGTTTGCCTGTGCAACTGCAATGTCAGGAGCCTACACTCCCAATGCAGTTTTGGGAAGTATGGCACAGCCTGGGAGGTGACGCCAGCATGATCTTGGGGGCGAGACAGCCCACAACCCTGGTGGAAACAGGAGGCTCCCAAGAGCTGGCAGCATCAGGGCTGTGGGGAAGGGGCAGGGCCTTACCTTTCCTGAAGGTCATGCAGACTCTGCTCAGCTCTGTGTAACCCCTCCAGATCCTTCATCATCTTCTTCATGTGCTCCTTTGAGTAACGGTTTTGGATGTAGGCAAACCAGCAGCCACCCACACCAATAACGATCGACACCACCAGCATGAAGTCCTTGAGGTGATTATGGCGGGTCACTGCCAGAGAGGAGGCCATGGTGAGACAGGTTGCCCACTGCACACCTAGCCTTGCAACTCCACGCATCCCCTCCTGCATGAAGCCCTCCCACTGCAGAATGCTTCTTAGACACACATTTGCCACATACTAGTATAGTGAGCTCTCTGCCTACTTCGGAAAAGATGAGAGGCCTGAGAGCTGTGCAGGAAGTTTGTTAAATCATACTTCCCTACTAGGCAGTGAATAGGAGACAACTAGTGCCTTCTCAGGACATCCCAGCTACCTCTGGACTGCAATGAGCACTGCATGTGCCCACACGCAGTGGCTTCTGTGCTACTGGATCAGCAATGCTAGAGTAGGGAGAAGGGGACAGCTGGTAAGAGTATAAAGCAACATCACTAGAGCTTGAGGCCTGGCTGTGGGACTGATGTTCCTGCAGGAGCCGGGTCTCCCGGACAACCAGGCTATTCCAGGTACAAGGTACAGAGCCCAGGTCAGGTAAAGGTCTCACCAATGGAGAGCCTTTCTAGGCTGTGGCTCAATCCAGAGACCAAGTACAACGGGAGTAACACCAAAAGATTGGCATATACAGGATGTTGCCCTTGCCAGGAATCCAGGGACAGATCTACCTCCAGAGAATGCCTGGTGGCAATTTGGCAAAGTGCCGGTGCGGTGGCTGGGGTTCAAAGCAATGCTCAGTCTCCAGAGCAAAACTGAAAAGCTTGAACAAGGAGCAACACCGGAAGGTAAGTACAAAAGCCATGTCCTCAGAAGTGAGCCAACCAGAAGAGGGCCACTCCTGGAACCTGCCATTGTTCCCAGTCCACCAGGTCTCAGCTCTGAGCCACAGCACAGGAAACCTGGACACCATAAGGAGAACACGGCTGCTACTGTGGCCCCTGCTTGGGCTGGACTCGGCTCAGGAGAGAGTAGCAGTGGGCTCAGAGGAGCCCTAGACGTGGGGGCAGGGAAGGAAGAAAAGAAGGAATGCCCTCCTGTGCACAGCAGTTTATCCTCAGGTTGAGGAGGGGGCAGTAGGGTCGATAGGACCCCAGCGCCTGGTAAGGATGAGGGGCTGATGGGAATCCAAAAGGACCCCGGTGGAGCCACCAAGTTGAGGCTGGGTCTAGATAACAGGAAAAGATACATGTAGCTGGAAACTGTGTGAAGCTGAGGCCCAGATTGACAAATGGTTATATTCATAGTTCCTGATTGAAAGCTGAGCAGCAGGACATGGGGACAGTGTGGGATCAAAGACAGATTAGCACATTCTATTTCCATCCAAGGGAGGGGAGTTACGAGGTCTGGGGTGGCAGCCCTATCCTTTACATGTTTAGGCCAGACTCTCATAGAGAAAACTGAGGGTCCCTTGGCAGCCATCCTCCAGCCTCCAGGCAGGCCTACCCTTCAACCATACACAAATCCTCACTCTCCTGTCCTTTGGGTCCCAGGAAGAGATATCTCTGCAGCACGGTGAGCTGCCTTTCTTTCTGGAACACACCTGCCTCCTCCACACCTCTTCCAGAGGCCGGGGTACTCTTTGTCTCCCCTGTTTGTTACAGACTTTTAATCTTGGCTTCCCAAGGTTTCCCAACTCCAACATCCCTTTTATATTCTTACCAAAAGTCAGAGGCACTCCTGTTCAAACAAGACTCTGGGAAATGCCCACCCCCTATTACCTCCAACACTTCAAAGTTCTCAAGATGGACATGCGGATTGGGCACCTATATATTCTATTCAGTCCCTATACCACCTTGTCCAGATTGATGTGGAACAAGACTCTATTATTTTTTCCAGCTTAATACTCTCATCCAAGTCATGAATAAAAATACTGAATGACCAGAGCCAAGGGTAGGATCTGATAGTCCTCCCCTCGTCTAAGGCAATACTGTTCCACCTACCAGTACCCTTTGGATCTCTTCAACCAACTTTAACTCCACTTAAATATATAAGCATCCATACACCCCTCTGTCCAGTCAAGTGCATAGTTAGAGCTCAGAGATACTGCCTGTCCCATCCCATGAGCCACCACCTTGTCAAGAAGAGAATGACTCTAATCTGGCTGACTCACTTTGTGGCCCCTAGTGATCATCACTTGTCTGTATACCGGGGCCCAGCACAGCGATGACCAGCTCATACAGGGATTCAGTAAATATTTGTGGAACTGAACCTTTACTGATAAGTTCCAAGTATGATATCTCTCTCTCCTTACCCCACATAGGAGAGGAAGGAAAAGAGAAGACACATAACACATCAGGCATTTATATCCACCATCTTGAATTCTCACAGCCACTCTAGAAGGCAGGTATTTGTGTTCTCACTCTATAGGCCAGGGAACTGAGTCTCCCCAGGAGAACTGACTTCCTGGAGTTCATCAAAAGTGACAGGGCTGGGATTCAGATCCAGACTTGCCTGACCACATGGTCTTTCTGCTACACCCCACTTTCTCATTACAACTTTCCTACTTGTGCAGCAGGTGTTGTTTCTGCTTTGTTACATCCAAACATTGCTCACCATGGAGATGATCCCCTGATCTAGCCAGAGTGTGGCTATAAGAGTTCCAAAACCTGAGTTTTTCTCCCAGACAATATCCTGAGAGCTGACTGTGGCTCACAGGCCATCCGGAGAGTGAATACCCAAAGGTCAAATGGCCAGGCCTTTAAGGTTAAATGTAAGGCCTCATGTAGAGAAATTACTGTGCCATCAAAAGCAGCATCCTGCACTGAGTACTAGGAAGTCTGGGTTCTATGCTTGCCTCTGCTCCATCTGGATCTCAACTTCCTCAACTCTAAAATGCATTGTCACAGAATTGCTAAAGAGATCAAGTGCATAGTTATGAATGAAAGTGTTTTGAGGTGTTCTGGAAATCTTCAGCTGGACATATCCACTAGGTAATTAAGAATGTGGATGTGGAGTTTAAATAAGAGGTAGTAGCTGGAGAAGAAGATGTGAGAATTATCAGGCCCTTTCAGTGGAACCCTGGGCAGAACCCTATAGTCCAAAGCAAATCTGTGATGTTAATTTTATGTATCAACTTGACTGGGCTAAGGGATGCCAAGAGAGCTTTCTTGCCTCAATAAGAGATTAGTACTTCAATCGGTAGACTGAGTAAAGGAGACCATCTTCACTAATGTGAGTACATGTCATTCAATCATCCTCAGGCTTCTGAGTGCCTGAATAGAACCAAAAGGCGGAGGAAGGATGCATGTGCTCTCTCAGCCTGAGCTGAGACATTTATCTTCTGCTCCCCTCTTACATCAGCACACCCAGTTGTCAGGTCTCCGGACTCAGGCTGGGACATATAGCATCAGCCCCCTGATTCTCTGGCCTTTGGACTCAGACTTACACCATCAGCTCTCCTAGTTGTTAGACCTTCAAACTCAGACTAAATCATACCACTGGTTTTTCTGGTTCTCTGGGTGTAGATGGCATATCACAGGACTTTTTGGCCTCCATAATCATGTAAGCCAATTCCTATAATAAATTTTCCCTTTATATCTATCTATCTATCTATTTATTTCTATCTATCTATCCATCCATCCATCCATCCATCCATCCATCCATATTATGTTTCTCTGGAGAATCCTAATACAGAATCTATAAACCATTGTGCCAGAAAAAGAGAAATGAAGAGTCTCATCTGTGCCTTACTAACGATGTACTTTTCCCCATAATTCCATTCCCATTCTTCGCTTCCTGCCACCTTCCCAGCCTACAACAGTCTACATGGATATTTCCAATCCTTCTCCTCTGACTAGGATTCCTCAACCAACCCACTCTTTGGACAGGTAAACATGGATTATCTCCTGCCATCTCAGGGACTGCCTTGTGTGTTTTTCAACTTTCATACTGGTCACCTTCTGATAGTCTGTGAGTTCCTCAGGGCCAGGGTACAAGCCTTATTTCTCTCTATAGCCCCATACTTAGCACAGAGCCTGACCAGAACAGGTACTCAGCAAAGGTGGAAAGGAAAGACAAAGGGAAGAAGAAAGGCGGTTTTCACATGGAAGGGATAGAAAGTGCATGTGAAAGCACAAGGAGAGCATGGCTGGCCGTCCCGCACAGCCCCTGCACAAGCTCAACTCTCAGAAGCTACCCCTATGCCCAGCGAGCACTGCTAGGGCAGACAGACCATGGAGCTTTCATGAGAGCAGGTGTGGCTTGCTAGGTGAACAGAGCTAACCCAGGGAAACTGGCTAGGACCTGGGGAGCCAGAGTGTGGCAGAGTTCCCAGCCCGAGTGCTACAAATAGATTTTAGCAAAATGAGGTCAACTGTTAATACAATCAGGCCTGAGGCAAGGGAGGAGGGTATAAACAAATGAGATGCTGACATGTTAACAGAGTCAGGAATAATGGTGAGAATTTTTATAGTACAGTTAGCATTGAGAAAGTGAGCCTCCAATCATTACCACTTTCTGGAACCCCCTCTCCCAATCTATTCTTGCCACCTTCTCTACTGTCCACAATACCCTGTCCCTGGGAGATACACCTATTCACTGCTTACTGCCAGAATACATGCTTGGAATTTCTTTTGTCATTTACATAGCCTTCTGTGCTGAGGTGTGTGTTTAACCTATAATAATTATTCCTGGACCTTCTTGCCTTCTGGTTTTAGCCCAAGAAGTGCTTTAGCTGACTCACATATCCACAGAAGACATTCCATAGTGTTCTCCCCACAGCCAAGCTGGGCCAGAGTCTCCTCCCATCTCCCCTGTCCTAGAGCTCTGAGGACACCCAGCCTCCTTCTGTAAAACTTCTACCATACATTTCCTGACGCCTACTCATTGCTGGGCCATATGCTGAGTTACGACGACAGATGAACAAAGCTGTTTCTACCCTCATGAGTTCCCAGTTTAAAGGGTAACAGACAGGAAAACAGATTATTAAAAAAAAAAAAAAAAGCAGGTACAAAGGGCTATAGGATCCCAGACGAGAGTAAGGAGAAAGGGTTGAACATGCCCAGGAAAAGGCTGGAAAGGCATCCTGGAGAAAGCTTCAAAAGTGAGTTGAGGGAGCCAGCCCATTAAGAATCCAACTCTTGGGGCACCTGGGTGGCTCAAGTGTCCAACTTTGGCTCAGGTCATGATCTCACAGTTCATGGGTGTGAGCCCCACATCGGGTTCTGTGATGACAGCTCAGAGCCTGGAGCCTGCTTCAGATTCTGTGTCTCCCTCTCTGTCTGCCCCTCCCCCGCTTGTACTCTATCTCTCTCTCAAAAATAAACATTTTTCAAATTTAATTTGCTTCATTTTATATTGGAATTCTTTATGTTTTATCTTGCTTCCTCTGTCAGAAGCAGAGGATGAGATAATATAGTAGAAAGAGCACTGAAATATAAGTTACTGGGTCTGAGTCATGGCTCTGTCATTTAAAAGTTGAATGACCTCTAAAAACTCACCTCATCTCCTGAGTCTCCATTTCTCTGACAAATTATCTGCAGATCAGGAAAAGCCCTCTCAGTGAATGATCTGCTGCCAGAGTGAGACATCAGCATAGGTCTCCAAGGCAAGCTGCCTTGGGACTTCGTGTGTCAGAACACAACTAACACCTCATTGTGGGATTGTTAGTAGAGCCCCGGATAGACCTGCAAGCCTAGAGCCAACTCTGCAGGTCGGAAAGACTGTAAAAGGCCATGTGCTCCTCTGCAGCCATGGTGGGAGGGCTGAGACGTCTTCTACTGTCAGAAAATGGGTCCTGAGTAGCTCCGTGCTGAGCCGGTTTGATCCTCCTTCCCCATTCCCAAGCTCTGAGGCTGCTCAGACAGATGGACCCTGATCAGTCAGCAGACCTTCCCGGCTATTGTACAACAAACTTTGATTTGAGATTTCTCAAGTTTCAGACTGACGGCAGGAGTTTCGTTAAGGCTGGGCAAGGCAGCCAAGGTTTGCAGCTATACCTGGCCCAGGCTCTCCAGGGTGTTTACCACCTAAGAACCACAGCCTTAAGAACTCACTCTCAGTACAGAACCAGGTCAGCAGCACAGGTTAGCACTCTAAGTCCTGTATGGGTGTTGGACAGGGAACAGAGCTCAAGTAGGGATTTTAGCCCATGCTCAGATGGAAACACAGAGCTAGAGGGACACAGACCAAGGGATTCTTTGCAGGTACCCCCCAGACACAGCCCCACCCTTGCAGATGTCTCCTGGCAAAGAGCTTCCTAGTATTTTCCTCAGATTCCATCTGGCAATTTTCAAAACTTTTCTTTAACGAGCCATCAGTAGGAAAGTATAAAAACAGTATTTGCCATCAGGACAGCTGCTGGATTCCAAAACCTTAGCTCCCAGAAGTACACCCAAGCTCTATCAGAGTCCTAGAATCAGGGAGCCAGTAAGAGCCTTGACCAAGCCCATTTTACACATAAGGAACCCAAAATCTAGGCAGGAGAACTGAATTGCCAAAGGTCACTTGATAAGGCAAGGGCCAAGCACAGATTCCTAAAAGCACAGGAAACAGACAGCAGCGGAGAGGAGGAGAACTCCTATCTTTTATCCTTTTACCAGGACCCTTACCAATCAAAGGGTTTCCTCTCAAAAACTATGGAATGTTCACCTGAAAGGAATCAAAGATCCTTTAGCTCAATTTTTTCATAATACAAATCAGAAAACACATCCTGAGAAAAGTGACCTACACAAGGTCACACAGTGAGTGGAAATTTGGAAAAGGGACCAAGGTACTTTGCTTTCCTAAATTTGATAAGAAGTTCTCTAAATGGAAGTCCAGGAGTTGCCAAAAATCAAGCTGCATATGTATTGTTGTTGTTGTTGTTGTTGTTGTTGTTTGTTGAGCTATAATTCACATACCCTAAAATTCACTCTTTTAAAATGTACAATTCAGTGGTTTTATCATATTTTCAAGGCTGTGCAACCATCAGCACAATTAATTTTAGAACATTATTATTATCCCAGAAAGAAATCCTATACCCCATTAGGAGTCACTACACATTTTCCACTTCCCCCAGCCTCTGCCAGCCACCAATCTGCATTCTGTCTCTATGGATGTATCTATTCTGGATATTTCATATAAATAGAATGATATAATGTGTAGCCTTTTATGTCCAGCTTCTTTCACTTAGCATGATTTCCAGGTTCACCCATGTTGTAGCATGTATTACAACTCCATTCCTTTTTGTGGCTGGATAATATTTCATTGTATTTATATACTACCACTTATCCATTTGTCCACTGATGGACATTTGGGTTGTGTGCACCTTTGGACTGTTGTGAACAGCACTGCTATGAATGTGAACATGTACTTCTTTCAGTACTTGTTTTCAATTCTTTGGATACATTCCTAGGCCTGTAATTGCTGGGTTATATGGTAATTCTATATTAGGGGTTGAGGGGGAGGGAGAGATAAATAGGTGGAACACAGAGGATCTTTAAGGCAGTGAAACTATCCTATACAATACATGTATACATGTCATTGTACATTTGTCCAAACCCGTAGACTGTGCAACACCAACAGTCAACTCTAATGTAAACTATGGACTGAGTGATAATGATGTGCCAGTGCAGGGTCATCAGTCATTACAGATGTACCACTCTGGTGGAGGACACTAACCATGGGGGAGGCTATGCCATGTGTGGGGGCCGGGTGTATGGCAAATCTGTGCACTTTCACTCAATTTATTTATTTACTTTTTAATTTTTTTAATGTTTATTTACTTTTGAGAGACAGAGAGAGAGCACAAGCAGGGGAGGAACAGAGAGAGAGGGAGACACAGAATCCGAAGCAGGCTCCAGGCTCTGAGCTGTCAGCACAGGGCCCAACTCGAACTCACCATGAGATCATGACCTGAGCCAAAGTCAGACACTTAACCAACTGAGCCACCCATACACCCCAAGCTTCACTCAATTTTGATGCAAACCTAAAACTACTCTAAAAAATAAAGTTTATTAAAAATTTAAAAAACACGTACAGATGACAGATCAGCTCAGGCACTTGTCAAGCCGAATGCACAGATGGGAAAATGTTATACAGCCTCTGACTCTGCCTGCCAACTGCTCCTCTGGACTGGTTCTTGGCCTTATAACATTCTGTCACTGGCATCCTGAACCGATGCCAACAGCTCCCAATGGGCAGAGAGTAGGTCCTAAGAGCATGCTTGGTCAAGGCTAATTTTCTCAGAAATCTTACCACTTTTGTTCCCCCTGAGTTCATGGGGAATAAGATAAAGGATGGCAGGGTTGGCCATTCCCACCTTGCAGAGATCTTCAGGAATTGAACTGCCTATTTCTCTTGAGTAACCCCTGGCTGAAGAGACTACCCTTTCTTAGGCCCGAGTGTGTCTCTATGATTCCAGGGAAGCCCACTTAGTCTTCTTTGGTGGTCCAAGGACATAAGATATTCAGTCATCAGTTCATACTCTCTGCATGTCCACAGTGAAAGCAGGGAACAGCTAATTGGCATTCAGACCCTATGTTATCCCTGAGCATACCTTTCATATCTTAGCCTTTGTATTCTTGCTCTGGTTGTTTCCTCTGCCTAGAATGCCCTCTCCTGCCACCTGCATGGGATAAAGCCCTACCCATCCTTACAGGCAGAGGTCACATGTCACCTCTCCTATCAGATGACTTCTCTATCCCTCCTCTGGACCTCAGAAGCATGGTGTACCTCTCTGGAACTTTCATTTTATCCCTTTATGGAAGGATATGATTCATCCAGGTCTTCCTACAGGGTCCAGTACAACACTGGCACAAAGTAGGTCTTAATGTATCTAATGAACGGAACTTGACATCTGACTGGATTGAAATATAAGACTATTTCATGTCTCATATTTTCACTTCTCAGTGGGAAGAGTGGAGGTGCTGCCTTGCAGGTGTACCTAGGAGACCCAGGACCTCAGCCTAGCCCCCACAATGGCCTCAGGTTCCATGGCAAATCAGCAGCCCTTCTTTCCACAGGACTCACAGAGAGGAGGCCCAAATAGCACTGTATCCAGGGCCTTCAGCTGCAGCTTCTGCCGATGGCTCCGGTCTGTCATCTTTAGTACAGTCCCTGTCATGGTGGTGTTGGTCACAGCAAGCCTGTCGAGGCAAAGAGGAAGGGTTCAGTTTCCTGCCATTAAAACCAGGAAGGATTCCCACCTCCTCCAGGAACACTTCCATGACTTCTAGCTCTTGGTGATTGCTCCCCTGTGTGCTCTAGAACACAGAGTCCATACCAGTGGATCTCAACAGGGAGTAAAGAGGGACACATAACATTTACCAAGAATATGTTCACCCTTCTCCCCATGTCCACCATCCCCTGAGAACCTTGCTCTTTGAGGACTACCCATCTGTGAGCATGCCCACACCCAACTATAAGTTTTCTGTTGTGTTTCTCCTTCCAGGGAGTATCAACTGTGCACCTATCCCCACACTCCCACCATCTGCAAATACATTCTCCTGTCCAACCCAGGTCAAAACACAAGCCACGTGACCCAGTGCTTTCTGAGGACCTCTAATCCTAACCCACTGCCATTAAGTACAAATCTGCTGATGACAAACAGTGCATTAGTCTTATTATCTTGTATTTGAGTCACTGTCATTTACTCCCAGTCAGATTATTGTAACTTTTTATGACCTTCAACATACTGTTAATGATAACTCTAATAACAAAGGGCCTGCAAATGAGAAAATGACCCAGAAACAAACTGGACTGTGTTTTTCTTCTGCTAGAACACAGGGGGTGTGGAGGAGACGGTTATAAGATATGAAAGGTTATAAATCCAGTGGTCGGGGTCCCACACATGAGCCTTTACTACTGTCATATTCCATAAAGTTAGTGCTCTTTGCTGATGCATAGCTTTGTTTCCCCAGGTAGAAAAAAATGCTTCTGACATCAGTGTGTGATTTATATTCCTGCCTGGGCACACAGGGGCAGCTACCTCCCTCTCCAGCCATGGGAAGCAATCAACCCCTCTACAAGAGAAGCAGTGAGACACTGTGATGGGGGCTGAAGGGGTCAGAAGATCTAGCTTCTGGTCCCAGCTGAGTCAGCAACTCACTTGTCTGATCATAAACTACTCGGTCTCTCCTCTGGGGCCCCATTTTCCTTCTGTGTAAGCTTCTGTGAAATCAGATGCTTCCTCTAGGCCCAGGAGCTCTGGGGGTTCCTCCTCAGAGCACTTCCACCCAGTGCACTGGCCTTCATCTAACTGATCAATGTAAGTGTCATCTTTTCTGCAGTCTATTTGTCAGTGAAGCCTATGAAGTGAGCAATGAGAGAAACGAGAAAGGAGCTAACATTTACTAAGCAGCTACTGCATCTCTCATCCTGTTCCGACACTTCACATACAATGCCTCATTCAGTCCTCTGACTGGAAGGACACAGGTCCATCACTAGCTCCACTTCACTGCACCACTGACTTAACTCAGAGTTGAGCAACTCGCCCAAAGTCACGTACATAGCACGTAAGTGGCAAAAGCAGGAAATGAACTCAAATCTTCTGGATTCTTCCCATTACACCATGCTGCCTAGTGGTGGGCCTACAACCACTGCCACTCCATCCCACACTCCGTGTACCGAAGGCTCCAGGCTTCCTGCTGTCACTAAGGTGCCACAGCCTGGCTTCCTCCACCCCCCGCCTGACCTGGCTGGATCTGGTCTAGCTACAGGGAGGCACCAAGAGCCCATGACCTGAGAACTGACTTCTCATCCTATGTTTTCGCTCTAATGGAACCATAGCTATTCCTCAAGATGGAATGGGCCAAGGCGATACTGCAATTTCCATGGGTAACGGGAAATAAACCTAGATCCTGGAGTTTCATGGTCAATCATCTATTTAATTGTCTGTTTCATTAAACATGGAATTCCTCAAGGCAGATGGGGTCTGATACACTTCTTTGTCCTCAGGGCCTAGGAGAGAACCCGGCACGGGGTAGATAATTGGTAAAGTTTCATGAAAAGACCTGGGCTCAAATCCCAGCTCTGCCACTTACCAGCTTGGATAAATCATAAAATATTTGAAATTCAGTTTGTTCACCCAAAAGCCGGGGTAGTAATTCCTTCCTCCCAGAATTGTTGAGAACCAACTGAAATAATAGGCAGGAAAGTATTCTAGAAGGGGCTGTACAAACAGTAAGATTATTACTCTCTCCAGGGTAGGGAGAAGCTGTGAAAAGGAGGCTGCAGGCAGGGGGCGGGGGCAGCAGCGCCCAGTAGCTCTGCGGCTGCAGGCTGCAAAGTGTGGGTGCACCAGCAGCTTCACCTCCCTCCTTCCCCTCTGCTGAAGCTCATAACCAGATGCACCTACATAATAGGATGACAGATTATACACAGTCAGCACTTACCAGACAGTAAGCCCTTGGAGGGCAAGGGCAGGCTGTTGTCATCTTTATCCCCAGCACCCAGCACAAGTGCTTGGCACGGAGCAGGTACCCAGTAAATATTTGTCGAATGAATAAGTAAATGGATTAATGGCTGCATGACACATGGTACTAGTCTGACATAACAAGAAGTCCATGCAGTACTCCATCCCCTCCCCACCCCCCGCAGGCCCTGGCCTACTGCACCTGTGAAGCAGGCAGAGTTAGGGTACCACAGCTGTTGGAAGAGTCATCCCGGAGAGGAGGCCGGGGCCAGTGGGAGTCAGCCCCACCTCACACCACGTCTTTAGAGTAGACACACTCTATATGGATAATTCAAGGGAGGCTAACAGAGCCCCGAGGCTCCTGGGCAGTAAAAGAGGCAGCTGCTGGGAGCACAGCAAAAGAAAAGAGAAATACCACAGGCTTTGAAGTCTACCCAGATCTAGGTTCAAATCAGTTTTGCCTCTAACTAGCCATGTGACCTTAGAAAAGTTACTTAGTCTCATTGTCTATATACAATAATACCTACCTTACAGGATTGATGTAAGAATTAAGTGACATACTGTATATGAAGTGGTGCATAGGAGTGCCTGCCATGTACTAAGCATTCAATAAACGACAGCTATTAGTACTACTCCCAGGATCGACAGAAATGTTAAATAAGAGAACGGATGCCAAGTGTCCATCACACTTCAGAGCAAGTGCACAATGGATGCGAGAAGAGGAGAGGTCTAGAGAGTGTGCCCTGAAAAAAGTGGAGCCTCATTAACTGGCCAGAGAAACCTGATGTTGGGCCGATCCCAGTCCATTCCCTACACCCCCAAGTGAGAGAATCCAGTCTCCTCCTGACCTCGGCATGGCATGGCCACTCAGCTGCAGCTTCCGGAAGGTTTCCTCATACTGAGGCAGCTCCACGTACGTGATCAGCCACTGCACCACCTCATCCACAGTCCAGTTGTACACTGTGGGAAGAGACAAGCAAAGCTTTGACTCCAGAATGCAAGAACTACTTGAACTTACCATCAGTCACATTGGCCTTCTCGTTGACCACATGTTTATGTGTTTACCATCCCCCTCTCCTACAAATCCTCAGTATAAAAGGGGTACATACTGTACCTTTTGTTTGACCCACAGGGGATGGTCTTGCTCTTTCACTATACCGGTATTTGGGTGAAATAACCCTCAACTATAATATAATAATGATAATAATACTAACAAATGCCATCCTTTACATTGGCACTTACTATATGACAGGTACTCTTCTAGAGGCCTCATATACATTAATGCATTGTTCTTCGCAACAACCATGTGAAAGATAGGTCCTGTTTTATCCCTATTTTACAGATGGAGAAAATGAGGCACAGAAAGGTTATATAACTTTCCGAAAGTTGCCCAGCTAGGAATTGGCAAAGCAAACACCTGCACTCAAGCAGTGTGGTTCTGTAACCCTTGCTCTAAGCCATTATGCACTCTTGTGCTCTTGCTGTCTCTCTCAGATAGACAGACAGACAGACAGACAGGTAGACGAATGACCTGTGTATCACATGGCACATGGCAGGAATACCAGCATACTGAACTTAAAAAGACTGGGAGCAACTGAGTTGCAGCAAAAAAGATGCCATTTTATTGGATTTAAAGTTTGCTTTCATTTAATGTATAAACCTGTTTTTGTTTATATTTGTATACAAATTTTATATAGCACCTTAAACCTCATTTTATGTTTGTACACATTTAGATAATAATTTGAGTAATCATTGTTATAATAAAAACAGTTTAAGTCAGCATTGTAGGTCCAAGATAAATTATTTCCCTTAAAAGGAATTTGTACATTCCTCAAGTTTGAAAACTACTTGCTGCGAGCAGTAAGAAGCCAAAAAATGTTGAGAATGAAAGAGAATGAAACGAAAGAGAATGAAACGGTGAGATTTATCACCCTCTTCTCTTAAGGTCCATGTCTTTCCCCAAAACTGCCTTTCATCAGAGTGCTGTCCAATTTTCCTTTAAAAGTCAGGAAACAGGGGCGCCTGGGTGGCTCAGTCGGTTAAGTGTCTGACTTCGGCTCAGGTCGTGATCTCACAGTCCGTGAGTTCGAGCCCCGCGTCAAGCTCTGTGCTGGCAGCTCAGAGCCTGGAGCCTGTTTCAGATTCTGTGTCTCCCTCTCTCTGAGCCTCCCCCGTTCATGCTCTGTCTCTCTCTGTCTCAAAAATAAAGGTTACTCTCTCTCTCTCTCTCTCTCTCTCCTTCTCTCTCTCTCTCTTCTCTCTCTCTCCCTCCCTCCCTTTGCACTCCTTCACCACTCACATGTGTTCTCTCTCTCTCTCTCTCTCTCTCTCTCTTTCAAAAAAAGAGTAATAATAAAAAACCATTTTGCTCAAAAAAAATAATAAATAAATAAATAAATAAATAAATAAATAAATAAAGGTTAAAAAAAATTTTTTTAATAAATAAATAAAAATGAAAGTCAGGAAACATCAAAGACACGGACTACGTCCTGTCCATTTTTGCTCACCCCACTGTCTCTAAGGTAAAGCTTCTTAAACAGTAGCATCAATAAGAATTTACTCAAGGAATAACCACCCCAAACAAGGAATTCCAGAAATGGTCTGACTGTGGGCTTCCAAAGAGAAACAATCATCTCCTTAAACAAATACACAGTTCATGTGGATGGTTAACTTCTGAAATGCCTGTCAGAAAAATAGGCATTCCTCTGGTAAACACGCCTCAGATATTGGATTACTTCTGTCACTCTCAGATAAGCTGGAGAAGTTGGAAGGCTGGACCTGTCCCTCCACTCACCTACTTCCCCTTCAGTGGAGCCCAGCACGTGGTACAAAGCAAACACTGAGACATCCTGCATGAAACAAAATTGGAGGCAAAAACGCTCTGAACTCTTGATGTCCTCAAGAAGCTACTAGAGCTCAGGAGGGAAGTTTTGTAGCTGAGACTTTGGATATCCATTAAACTGTCTGCAGAGGCACAGGAGGTGAGAAAAGGAAGGTGCCTTGGGAGGAAATGAGGGGCACTCTAGTGCACTTCGACTGCATCCTAGGAGACAAGATCCCAGAGGATTAGGAAAAGGGTGCTTGGTCATTGCTTGGTTAAATTTCTAATTCCCAGACTAGAATATATTGGAAAGAGAAGAGAAATTAATTTCCAAGAGCTATGTTGAAATCCTAGGGTTTGGGAAAGGAGGGATGACAGAGCAGGGTTAGAAAAGCAGGATGTATTGGCCTTTTCCTCCTGAGAAGGAATATATGCCTTTGAATCCATTAGTAGACATTACAAATGTGCTCATTTACTATGGTCTAGAACGTTGGCTAATGAAGGTGTAGTAGAGGGACACTCAGATATGAGGCAGATGGACAAGTACCAGCCTGTGAAGTACAGAGAACAACACACTCCTGCCACTGCTGCCAAGGGAGCTCAGCCACGTCTAGCACAATGGGGCCTTTCTGCTTGGCATGTGGAGTGGAAAGAAGGCCACTTTTCTGTTGCTAGAAAGGCCTGAGGCTAGCTGTGCTACAAGAGCCTTTTGTCTCCTGGGAGGATGCCTTGCTACAAGCCCAAACACAGACACTTGGCATGCAGGAACTCCCCTATCTGCACCTTACACTGCAGTGCAGTTGGGCAGGAGTCACTCTAGACCAGGGTTTCTCAGTCTCTGCACCACTGACATTTTGGACAGGATAATTCTTTGTTGGGGGCGGGGGGGGGGGGGTTGTCCTCTGCAGTGGAGGATATTAACCAATATCTCCGGCATCCACCCACGAGATGTAGCATGCTGCCAGTCATGACAATCAAAAATGTCTCCGGGTACTGTGAAATGTTCCCTGGGGGATAAAATTGCCCACCAGCCGAGAACCACTGCTGTAAACACGACATTAAGTGAGATGGAGGTCTATAAGGTAAGGGGGCCACTGCATTCCAATGAGGATGGACTCTTAACATAGTCAGCCCCTACATGGCTAAGCTATTGGGAAGAGGATAATGGCTTTAGCATATCAGCACAAACCTCGAGGTAGTTATTTTGGTGTGTGTGTGTGTGTGTGTGTGTGTGTGTGTGTGTGTGTACATGTGCTCTACACATCATTCTGTTACCTAGGCACACACGCTATCTAGGTAAGCTTGGCAGCATGGTGTTGGCCACCCAGAGTCACTACAGTCTGGGCAAAGTAAGCCAGGCTGGGCTGTATCCTTATCAGAGAGTGACCCTGGATCCCAATCAATAGCCAAGGCAAGATATCAGGGTCCCTTACCCCTAAGGTTCAAGTGCCTAAAAGTTAAAAGGCTTGTTCTACTTTCTCATTCCAAAAGAGAAAATGGGAAGAATCTCCAGGCCAAAGTGAGGATGAAGGTAATAGCAAGTACAGAGAGCTGTGGCTGTTAGAAGGCCACAGAATTTGGCAAGGAGAGCTTAGTACAGATAGTCTCCAAATGACTCACATGCCCAAATTCCAGGAGGATATGCAAGCAAGAGAGAGTCTTCTAAAGTCATGAGCCTCTCATCACCCTAAGCCTGTCCATGAGGCCCCTAGAGAGATCAAAAACTACCTCTCTGGGCAAAATGACAGACAATACTACACAGCGTCAGAGAAGGCCAATCTCTGGTGTTTTCAGCACCAAATAGTCCTTCATAAGACAAGTGTATAAGGTGATTAACTTTGTAGTCTCCAACCCTTTTAATGACATAACCTACCTGTATTTGGAGCATACATTGCCAACACAGGACTATCTATTTATAAATCAGACTCATGTACTGACATTAGGTATACTGTAAAACATACACAAAAATTAAAGAATGAAATAAATACAATATGAGCATAAGCTACAGTATTCTCTTCTAGCACCTAGCTGATTATCTTATGAAGCTGGAAACCACTGGGTAAACAGTCAAACTCATACCAAACAGATGACCTGAACTTCACAGCTCTTCCCTGGATGCTGCCTCAGCTGTTGCTCTGAACTTAGCAGACCTGATCTACAATCAGTGTCTTGCACTATTTTGCTACTCATCTTTGGACATTGCTCTCAGACTTCTAGGTCTTTGCTATTTCCAGAAAAGCTCTTTTCCCTCTTTGTGGACTGCCAAACACCAACTAATCCTTAAAACCTAGCTCTAGCTCTTCATTGTGGAAATGCTTTGGAGCTCGTTTCTAAATCCTCTCTTCTAAAACCTTCAAAATATGAGTACTAGCACTCCCTTCTCTGCTTACTTAGCACTTTCTTTATTCAGACTTCTTTTCTAACATGTATGTTATATTGTTATTATTAGTCACATGTCTCTCTTCTCCATTGTGCTATATACAAGCACTATAGTGGTAGGGAACATGTCTTTTCTATTTCTGTATTCCCCAATGCCTAACACAGGGCTAGATCATTCTAAATACTCTGTAAAGTTTACTGAATGGAAAAGAGAATCAATATGAATTAATTAATTAATTAATTAACAAATGAAGGCAATCTGTAGGTCCTGGATCACTTGTAGCACATCCCATCAGGATTTCCACTATGTTTTCCCACCAACAGCATCACTGCCCCCGATAGACTTCTCATGGAAGTAAAGGAGAGAATTTTTTTTTAAAGCACTTATACCTATCAGCAGAGACCTCTATAAATTGATGATCAGTTAGCTTCTCAGATAGTAAAGATCTATCCTGGCCTCCACACTATGCTTCATGGGAAAAGGCCTTTTTCCTTTGAGAAAGATTTTTATGTAAAATGCGTAAACTCTCCTACTTTAATTTAGAATAGCCACAAAAAATGAAGTCATTCAGGATTTCCAAATACCTGGCCATGTTAGAAGGCCGGATTTTAATTGTCGAATTTATCAGAAAAAGCACTAAATTTGAAGCTGGAAGACTTTGATTTCCATCCTATTGGCCATGGATCACCTTGGGTAAATCACTTAACCATTCTGAACCTCAATTTCCCCTTCTATAAAATTTCTTTCCAGTCATTCATAACATTTATTTTGTACTACTTTGTGCCAGGCACTGGAAACAGAGCAGTGATTGAGACAGATACCCAGGTAGCTTACCATCTAACAGTGTTGATCTCTTCAAGTTGTTGAATTAAATGAGTTCATATGTTTGAAAACACCTAGGATTTAATACAAACTCAGTAGTAATTTCTTCTTCATTCATATATATGAATGAAGAAATATACATTCATTCAACAAGCGATAGATATTGAAAACTGGTTAGAATCTGGGTGGATACACCTATAGGCTCACCAGAGGGAAGAAATGTGAGCAAAGACACGTTGTGGCCCATTGTCTCTCTAAGTGGTTTCCTTCTGGCTCTCACTAGCAGTTTGCCACCTGCACCTAGAGGGAGGCAGGGGTCTTAGTTTTCTGATGTGGTGTCAACCTCAACTCCTGAATCATCACTGTAAAGAGAATCTGGCACTTGGGCCAAGGCCTCATGTGACAGGCCCACTAGGCTACCCAGCACAAACCCGGTCTACACGGCTGCAGAGCAGTAAGAGAACCTAGGCTTTGGAATGTTGAATGAGCCAAACAACTTGTGTAAGATCTCACAATGGTAGAGCCAAGGACAAACTTCTGTCTTCCACATCCCTATGCTGGACCAGGCCCTGTGCAAAGTGTTAAGATATAAAATCATATAAGGTAATGTCCTCAAGCAATCTGGTGGGAAAACAGGCAAGGGAATAGATGATTGCAATTAGTGTACTAAATGCTGTGATGAGATAAGGGTAAGGAGATGTGGGAGCACAGAAAGCATCTAACCTAAACTATGGTCTCCAGGGAAGATTTCCTAAAGAAGGGTATACTTTGGGTGCTATATGTAAGTGATGAATCACTAAATCCTACTCCTGAAACCAATACTATACTATATGCTATCCATTAGCTAATTTGAATTTAAATAAAATCTTGAAATAAAAGAAAGAATGAAAAGAATATGGAAAATAAAGAGAATAAAGGGAGAAAATAAAAAGAAGACTTAAGGGGCGCCTGGGTGGCTTAGTCGGTTGAGCCACCGACTCTGGCTCAGGTCATGATCTCGCAGTCCGTCCGTGAGTTCGAGCCCCGCGTCGGGCTCTGTGCTGACAGCTCAGAGCCTGGAGCCTGTTTCAGATTCTGTGTCTCCCTCTCTCTGACCCTCCCCCGTTCATGGTCTGTCTCTCTCTGTCTCAAAAATAAATAAACGTTTAAAAAAAAAATTAAAAAAAAAAAAAGAAGACTTAAACTGAGTGTTGTCAAATAGGATTTAATCAGATCAACAAGGGGGAGGGACAGAGAGAACAGTATCTATGAAAGCAACATGGGATGAAAGGAAACGACATATCCTCCCAACTGCAAATAAATTAGTGCAGCTATAGAGTAGATGTGATGAAGAGTGGTAGAAAAGAAGAAAATAAGTGGATCACAGAGATAAGCATGGGCCTGACACGCTAAACTAATCTAGCACAATGCCTGGTATATAGAAGGTATAATTCTTTTAAGTAATTTCTTCAAGTAATTCTTTTAAGTTTATGTATGTATTTTGAAGGAGGAAGCAGAGAGAGAAGGAGAGAGAATCTTAAGCAGGCTCCATGCTGTCAGTGTAGAGCCCAATGCATGGCTCAAACCCATAAACCATGAGATCATGACCTGAGCTGAAATCAAGAGTTGGACACTTAATCAACTGAGCCTCCTAGGCACCCTGATTATTTATTTATTTTTTTGTAATGAAGGCACGTTTACACAAATAGTAGGAGAAAACAGTACTTTTGGGGGCCAATACTACAGAGGTGAATAAGGCATGATGGAGAAACATGGCATTAAAATATAAAGAAACTCTCAGGATATAAAAGGTCACCAGGTTTTTATTTATATATACATATTGAACTTTTTCCCCCAACTGAAATAATTCAGTTGAGATTACAAATGGGCATTTAATTTCAGCATTTAACATCTCATTGATAAACACTAAAAAAAGTCAATGGCATTTTCTATAAAAAATTGTTTCATCAACAACTACTAAGCTTTCAAGTACCTCATTTTGTTAAGTCCCAAATGAGACAGCAGTTGTAACCTAAGCTTACTGCTAATTCTTCACAAACTCAAGTGTTACCTAATGAATAGAAAAGCCAGTATTTATCTCCTCCAAGTAACATAAGATTATCATATGTGATTACACAGGAATTTACTTGTAACATCTTTAGCAATACCTTTATTCGTCCAGGTTCCAATTAAGAATATTTCTTCCACCTAGAAATTTGGTGTTCTGGCATATTTGTTTCACTATTAAAAAAATAAAAATAAAAAATAAGAAGCTACTGAAAAATTTAAGCAGAGACCTGGTCAGATATTTACTTTAGAAAGATCCCTCTAGAACCAATTGAAGGACAAACTGCAGTAGAGCTAGACAGGCCAAGAAGTACAGTATGAAAGCATCCAAGCAAAATGATTAAGCTGAGGTTTCTGCTTCAGGCTAAGATGAAGTAACTACAATGGAATTTACCCTCTCTCCTGAAACAACCAAAAGAAGAGAAAAGACAAAATATATGAAACAATGGTTTTAAAGACACTGGACATCAGCCTATAATGGACATTGGTCCTTGAGAGATGGTAAACAAATGAGGCAGGTGATATACTTGTCCTAGTTATGGCTCTGAAAGAATTTCCAGGCCACAGTGCAGAGAGTGGAACCAAGATTTAGGAATAAATGGAAGTACACTAGTGTTAGGCTCTTACACTATATGTGACAAGGTGTAATAATAGCTCTTGAGAACCCTCATGCGCTGTTGGTGGGAATGTATATTGGTGCAGTCACTGTGGAATGCAGTATGGAAGATCCTCAAAAAATTAAAAATAAAATTACCATATGATCCAGTATTTCTACCGCTAGGTATTTATCCAAAGAAAGTGAAAACACTGGTGTGCCTGAGTGGCTCAGCTGGTTAAGTGTCCAACTATTGATTTCAGCTCAGGTCATGACCTCCCAGTTCACAAGATTGAGCCCCATGTCAGGCTCTGTGCTAACAGCACAGAGCCTGCTTGGGATTCTCTCCCTCTCTCTCTCTCTGCCTCTCCCCGCCCCCCTCATGCGCTCTCTCTCTCTCTCTCTCTCTCTCTCTCTCACTCTCTCTGTCTCTATTTCAAAATAAATAAATAAACATTAAAAAAATGAAAACACTAACTTGAAAAAATATATGCACCCCTGTTTATTACAGCATTATTTACAATAGCCAAGATATGAAAGCAACCTAAGTGTCCATTGATAGATGAATGGATAAAGAAGATGTGGTATATATACACTGAAATACTACTCAGCCACAAAAAGGAATGAGATCTTAACATGTGCAACAACACAGATGGACCTGGAGGGTATTATGCTAAGTGAAGGAAGTTCGAGAAAAATAAATACCATATGATTTAACTTAGATGTGGAATCTAAAAAAACAATATAAATGGACAAACAAACAAAGCAGAAACAGTCCCAGAGAACAATCTAGTGGTTGGTTGCCAGAGGAGAGGGGGCTAGAGAAAGAGCAAAATGGGTGAAGGGGAGTGGGATGGACAGGCTTCCAGTCATGAAATGAATAAGTCACAGTGATGAAAGGTACAGCATAGAGATATAATCAATGGTGTTGCAGATAGCATTGTGTGGTGACTGATAGTAGCTACAGTTATGGTGAGTAAAGCATAATATATAGAGTTGTTGAATCACTATGTCATACACCTGAAACTAATGAAATATTGTCAACTATATTTCAATAACAAATAAAATAATAACATCCCTAGAAAGAAGACTATGAAAGATTAAAGATGCATATTTTATCTCCTAAAGCAACCACTAAAATAACAAAGCAGGGTTAAAACAACAAAAAAAAAGATCAAATGGAATTATAAAAAACTACTCATTAACCCAAAATAAGGTAGAAAAAAAAAGAAAAGAGAAGAAAAAACAGTAGGGAAAAATATCAGAAAACAAATAGCAAGATAGTAGCCTCAAATCTACTCATATTAATATCCACATTAAATGTAAATGGTCTAAATACCCCAACTAAAAGGCAGCGATTATCAGATTGCCAAAAAATATAAGACCCAATCATAAACTGCCTATAACAAATGCATTTATGGAAACCAATTTGACAAGAAATCTCATATATTAAAAAAAAAATGCATTTAGGGGCGCCTGGGTGGTTCAGTCAGGTAAGGGTCTGACTCGGTATCGGCTCAGGTCATGATCTCACAGCCTCATAGGTTCAAGCCCCACATCAGGCTCTGTGCTATCAGATTTTGATATAATTTTGATATTTTGATTATTTGATATTTGATTATTTTGATTATTAGTTTTGTGTATCTTTTTCCATGTATTTACTTTTAATATACTTGTGTTTTTATATTTAATGCATTTCTTTTTTCTTTTTTTAATGTTTTTTTGTTGTTGTTGAGAGAGAGAAAGCAAAAGAGAGAGAGAGAGCGCACATGCACAAGTTGGGGAAGGGCAGAATGAGAGAGAGACAAAGAATCCAAAGCAGGCTACAGGCTCTGAACTATCATCAGAGAGCCCAATGTGGGGCTTGAACCCATGAACCATGAGATCATGACCTGAGACGAAGCTGGATGCCCAACCAACTGAGCCATGCAGTCCCTCCTTTCTTTCTTTCTTTCTTTCTTTCTTTCTTTCTTTCTTTCTTTCTCTCTTTCTTTGTTTTATTTTTAAGTTTATTTACTTATTTTGGGAGAGACAGAGACAGGGTAAGTGAGGGAGGGGCGGAGACAGAGGGAGAGAGAGAGAGAGAGAGAGAGAGAGAGAGAGAGAGGATCCCAAGTAGCTCCTCACTGTCAGCACAGAGCCCAATGCAGGGCTCAAACTCACAAGCCATGAGATCATGACCTGAGCCAAAATCAAGTGTCAGATGCTTAACTGACTGAGTCATCCAGGCACCCCTTAAATAAATAAACTTTTAAAAAATAATAACAGGGGCACCTGGGTGGCTCAGTCGGTTAAGCGTCCGACTTCAGCTCAGGTCATGATCTCACGGTTAGTGAGTTCAAGCCCCACATCACGGTCTATGCTGACAGCTCAGAGCCTGGAGCCCGCTTTGGATTCTGTGTCTCCCTCTCTCTGCCCCTTCCCCACTCACATTCTGTCTCTCTCTCTCAAAAATAAACAAACATTATAAATAAATAAATAAATAAATAATCCTAAATCTTTATGCACCTAGTAACATACCTTCAAAATACATGAAGCAAAAACTCACAGAACTAATTGCAAGAAAAAATAGGCAAATCCAATATTATAGTTGAAAATTTAAATACTCCCCCTCAATAACTGATGGAGCAACTAGGCAGAAAATCAGCAAAGATATAGTAGACATGAACCACACCATCAACCAACATGGCTTGATTGACATTTACTGAACACTCCACCCAACAACAGCCCAATGCACATGGAACATTTACCAAGATATATAATATTCAGAAATGTAATAAAATGTTTTAAAAAACTGTAAAGGATTCAAGCCATACAAAGTATGTTCTCAAACCACAATGGAATTAAACTGGAAATCAATAACAGAAAAATCTTTAGAAAATCCCCTAACATTTGAAAACTACATACCATGCTTCTAAAAAAAAAAAACAAAACTCATGAATCAAAGAAGATATCAAAAAGGAAATAGAAAGTAAATAGAATATTTGAGTTGAATAAAAATAAAAATAAAACATATCATCTAACATGGTGAAGAGCCAATACTAGATGGATATAAGATACAAGACAGATTTCAGAGGCATGAATTTCCAGGGCCAAAATAATTCCTCAAATTGGAATACATTATTGAGGGATATCAAGTTATTGAAGACTGTATCAGACCAAAAAAAAAAAAAAAAGAATAAGCATTTACCACCAGTTGTGTTTTCATTTTAGGTATTTTTACTCTGTCTATGCTACCTATAAATCAGTTAGCAAAAAGCAAAAAGCCACAACACACCAGAATTTGTGAAATGCTGCTAAAGCAGTACTTACAGGAAATTTATAGTACTAAATGCCAATATTAGAAAACAGGAAAGGTCTCAAGTCAATGACCTCAGTTTCCACCTTAACAAACTAGAAAAGAACAAGTTAAACCCAAAGTAAGCAGAAGAAAGAAAATAATAAAGATCAAAGTAAAAATCAATGAAATAGCTAACAATAGAGAAAATCCTTGAAACCAAACACTGGTTCTTTGGGTATATCAATATATTAAAAGAATAATAAGAAAAGATTATGAATAAATGTATGCTTATAAATTTGACAATGTAATGAAATAGACAAATTGAAGACACAAACTACAAAAGCTCACTTAAGAAGTAAATAACCTACCAGTCCTATACCTATGAAAGAAATTGACACTGTCATTAAAAACCTTCCTACAAAGACAACACCAGGCTCATATGGCTTTACTAGTGAATTCTACCAAGTATTTAAGGAAAAATAATACCAATTATATATGAAGTCTTCTGAAAAATTGAAGACTACTTCCCAATTAATTTAATGAGGTCAGCATAATCCTGATACCAAAAACAAAGATATTACAAGAAAACTATAAACCAATATCCCTCATTAACAAAGGTATAAAAATATGAAACAAAATTTTAACAAATAGAATCCAACCATATAGTAAAAGGATGATGACCAAGTGGGGTTTATCCCAAGGATGCAGGGTTAACATTCAAAAATTAATCAATGTAATTCACCATCTTAGCAAACAAAAACAGAAAAACCAGGCAATCATCTCAATAGACACAGAAAACTCATTTGATAAAAATCCAATATCCGTGGCGCCTGGGTGGCTCAGTCAGTTAAGCGGCCGACTTCGGCTCAGGTCATGATCTCGCTGTCCGTGAGTTCGAGCCCCGCGTCGGGCTCTGTGCTGACAGCTCGGAGCCTGGAGCCTGTTTCGGATTCTGTGTCTCCCTCTCTCTGACCCTCCCCTGTTCATGCTCTGTCTCTCCCTCTCTCAAAAATAAATAAAACGTTAAAAAAAATTTTTTTAAATCCAATATCCATTCCTGATAAAATGGTAATAGCTTCCAAATTAGTAATAGCTTCCTCAATCTGATAAAAGGGAAAAAAAGCCCACAACTATGCTTATATTTAATGATGAAAGACTGGATTCTTTCCTCCTTAAGATCAGAACCAAGACAATGATGCCTACTCTCACCACTTCTCCCAACACTGTACTGGAGATACTAACCAGGGCAATCAGACAAGAAGAAGACTTTTTTAAAGGCATCCAGATTGGAAAAGAAAACAACAAAACTTTCTTTACTAGAAGACTTGATTACCTCAGTTGAAACTCTGATGGCATCTCACAAATAAGTGAGTTTAGAAAGGTTGCAGAATACAAGACCAATATATAAAAATCAATTATATGTCTATATATAAACAACAATCAGGAATTAAATACCATTTACGTGGTCAACTTTTTTATATATTTTACCACAATTTTTTTTTCAACGTTTTTTATTTATTTTTGGGACAGAGAGAGACAGAGCATGAACGGGGGAGGGGCAGAGAGAGAGGGAGACACAGAATCGGAAACAGGCTCCAGGCTCCGAGCCATCAGCCCAGAGCCTGACGCGGGGCTCGAACTCACGGACCGCGAGATCGTGACCTGGCTGAAGTCGGACGCTTAACCGACTGCGCCACCCAGGCGCGCCCCCCCCCCTTTTTTTTTTTTTTTCAACGTTTTTTGTTTATTTTTGGGACAGAGAGAGACAGAGCATGAACGGGGGAGGGGCTATTTTACCACAATTTTAAAAGTACTATTTATAATACCATCAAAATCTATGAAATACTTAGAGATAAATCTGACAAAAGGTATGAAAGAAATACCTGTACACTGAAAACTACAAAATATACATCCTAACTAAATGGGGAGATATACTTTATACATCGATCAGAAAACTCAATATTGTCAAGATGTCAGTTCTCTCAAACTGAGCTATAGATTCAATACAATGCCAGTCAAAATCCTAGTAGGCTTTTTTTATAGAAATTCACAAGTTGATTCGAGATCAAACAGCCAGGACAACTTGAAAAAAGAAAACAAAGTTGGAGAGCTAACACTATCTGACTAAAAGAGTTATTATAAGACTATTGTAATCAAAATTGCATGGTATTGACATAAGGACAAGCAAATAGATCAGTGGATCAGAATACAAAGACCAGAAATAAACCCATACTTATATGAACAACTGTTTTTTAACAAAAGACCAGGCAATGCGGTGGGAGAAAGGACAGAATTTTCAACAAATGGTTCTAGAAACAACTGAGACACCCAGAAGCACAAAGAAGGACTTGGGACTTCTTTGTTAACACTAACATCCGCAAATTAATACAGAACAGATTAGAGGCCTAAGTGTAAAACCTGCAACTATAAAACTTCTAGAGGAAAACATGGGAGAAAATGCTTGTGTGACCTTGGGTTAGGCAAATATTTCTTACATATGACACCAAAAGCATAATTCTTAAAAGCATAAATTGAAACACTGGACCTCAGAAAAATTAAAACTTACTGTTCTTCAAAAGATACTATTAAAAGAATGATAAGCCACAGACTGGGAGAAAATCTTTGCAAAGCATATATCTCATAAAGGATAGCCATCTGAATACATGTGTCAAAACTTTAAAAAATTATACACTTTAAATATTTACACCTGATTGTATTATCAGTTACAACTCAATAAATCTTTCAAAAAGATGAAGTTGAGCTAAGGCAGTATCATAGGAGATGCATATAAAATATATATAAGAGAGATAGAATCCTCAGGACTTGGTAACAGAAATAGGTGAGAGATGCTCCTTTATTAAATGGGGATACAAGGAAGAACGTTTACCCTCAAGCAGCTATTTAATATAAATAGAAAATGCCTGTGATAAGTTTTAAATCACTGCATTGATGCTAATTGTTTTTTGTTATTGGAGAAAAAGTATCTAAAAGAATCCAAGAGAAATAAAAAGCCAGTTGTATCTTTCTCCCCCAAAATGTAGCAACAATGCCTGAGGCAGTTAACTAAATGACTTGAAGATTCACTTAGCAAAGTAATTTTTATAGAGCTAAAGGAACAGAAGAAACATATGTCTCACTGGGTTTATGTAAAAGCAAAAAGGGGATGCCAACTTTTTTATACTGATATGACTTCTGAAATGGTTTAGACAGAAGTCCAATGCCACTTGCCCCTGCTGTGCTATATCAACAGAGAAAGGCCAGTTCTGCTGGGTTTCTCTCTAAAAGCCTCCTGGTTTGCCAGTACTGCTCCACTGCCTCCTGTGAAAAATCCCATCCTGCAAAGAATAGCACAGACAGAACTGGAGATCTGTGAGTTTATTATTTCTAAATTATTCTTTGGAATTATTTCCAAATCATTTCCAGTAGAAAGTAAACATTTTCTCAAGACAAAGTTCAGAGTCACACTAGAATACCAAGTACTTTTGCTTTTAGCTGGAATCATTTTAGAATCAAAATTGATAGTTTAATATGTCTTTGATCTATACAAATGGAGAACGAAATTGTTACTTAAGTTTGGCAGATAGCATCTTTTAAAATCTCATGTCCAGGAAAGGGGAGAAAAAATAGACATGATGTACTTTGTTTAGAAGAATGGAAGCCATGCTTTAGAAGAGAGTCCTCTTAGGTCAGTCCTCCCAGCACCCCTTCTAAGGACACTGTTACTATTTCCCCTAGCTCAAATATGCAAACAATTCTATTTGTCAAAGATTCTACAAAATCTACCTGGCATCCCTTCCTTTAAAAAAACTACCACCCCCCCTACCTCACAGGGCCTTAGAGGGACTGGAAATTGCTGCCCCCTCCCCCACAGTCTAAGCTCTCACTACCACTACCTTACATAATAAGTCTGTGATACAAACTATGCCAATCTGATTTTCCCTCCACCATATCTCACTGTTGAGCAAAGATACTTAGATGAAAAATGAACGAAGTGGAGACATCCAAGAGTAGCCAATTACAAAAGGCCAATCCCCTAGACCCTGCTCCTGAGATCCCTGGAGTTCCCCCTTGTTCTTGATCCTTCCTCAGCCCTGTTTGTTCAGCTCCTTCTTATTTAATTTTGTACAACAAAGAATTTGGTGGTCTTTGTCTTCAAAGACACTTCAAATTTGGTGTCAATTTCCCTGGTGATAGGAATATCTTTGTTATTCATGGTGGGGCTCCTTGGATCACACTTGAGTTTGAGCTAATGAGATGACTCTGGATGGGGACTAGTTGCCAGAAAGACCAACCAGCTGACTAGAGGATTGGGGCTTTGGGCCAGGAGATATCAGCCCAACCATCAGAAAGGAACAGGGGGGCTGGAGATGAAGAGCCGTCATGCAGCCAGTGATTCAATCAATCATGCCCATGTAATCGGACCTCAATAAAACCTCTGGATCCTGAGGCTCAGATGAGCTTTCTGGTTAGCAAACACATCCATGATTAATATGCTAGGGAGGGTGATATGTCCTGATTCCAGGGGCAGAAGACACAGAAGTCCCAAATTCAGGACCCTCCCAGACCTCACCCTATTGGTCTCTTCTTTTGGCTGGTCCTAACTTTTATCCATTCTAATAAAATTGTAATCAGAAGTACAGCACTTTCCTGAGTTCTGTGAGTCATGCAGTAAATTACCAAACCTGAGGGGATAGTGGGAACTGTGATTTGTAGCCAGTCGGTCAGAGCAGAGGTGGCTGGGAACACCCAGGGTTTATGGCTGGTTGGTATCTAAAGTGAGAGCAGTCTTACTGAGGACTATGCTCTTAATTTGTGAAGTCTGTACTAACTCTGGTTAGAAAGAAGTGCATTACATTATTTCATCAAACACTCTCTGCCTCATTTTCCTCATCTGTAAATGCAGACCATCATAGTATTTATACTTCAAAGGGTTTTGTGAGAAATGAATTAACATATATAAATCATTCAGAACAGTGGCTAGCACACATCAAATATCATGTAAATATCAGAGTAGTTTCTTAGTTGTTGCTGTTTTTATTATTGAAGTCCAGAACTGGCTAATGTAGCAATTATCAGGCTTTTCTGTTAAAATCTAAACAACAGGAAGGAAAGACTGGCTCTCAGTATCAGTCAGAAAATGTTAACAACTAATCACATAGATGGTACTGACATTAGTCAGCTAATGTTCTGAACACAAATGAACACTGCTGATATCTATATCATCTAGCAAAACTCAGACCAGCCACTTTGAGCAACTGCCAGAGTATTACATGCTTTTTGTAGCTCTGGAAATCATCACTCCAGAGATTAGGGGCCTTGCTCTAATTAATTAAGCAAATTGTTGGGAGGAACAGTACCCATGAAGATTCTTACTTTTAGCTTGTCAAACCACCAGGCATGACACATAGTGAGAAAACCCTAAAATGATACATACATGTCACTTCTCAGCTTAGCTGTGAGCTACCTCACAGTGCACTGGAATATCCCTTGCTCACCAGTAATGGGGACCAACTCCTCAAAACTCATTCCATTGTCTTCCATCTTCCTGTCATTTAGAACACACTTGGAAGTGTTCCAAATAGTTGCTGAGTCCAGGAATAAAGTTCTTACCAGAAAACTGTCTTGGCTACTTTTTAGTATTATGATTTACTCCTGTTTCTGCCCTCTCTTGGTCACTTTCCCTTCCCAGCTACTTGTGTATGAGCTTTGAGAAGGCCAGGAATGCTCTCCCTGCCATCTTTCATTCCAAGTTCCCACTTATGAAACCCACTCTTAAAACCCAGGCGCCATGTCCTTATGTTGTTACAGAAAAAGAAGAAAACTAAAATTAAACAGTACTAGTAGAAGATTTTTCCTGGCAGTGCCAGTATAATTCCAAAGATCACTTCATTGCTTGATTTTTCATCAGTAAACAGCCTGAGTTGCTCAGGAGCTATTAAACAAAGCCCCCACAAGGAACTCAGCTTTTAAAGATTTCCAGAAAGCCGTCTGTAAAGCTAACTTAAGCTTCTTCTAGATTGATAAAAACACAGAGTTAATAAGAAGTATCAGCCTGTCCATGCCAGAAATAGGACTAGAATCCAGGTCTTCTTGCTTTTTTTTTTTTTTTTTAAAGTTTATTTATTTATCTTGAGAGAGACAGAGTCAGCTCAAGTGGGGTAGGGGCAAAGAGAGAGGGAGAGAGAGAAAATCCCAAGCAGATTCCACACTGTCCGAGCATAGCCCGATGTGGGGCTCTAACCCACGAAGCTGTGAGATTATGACCTGAGCTGAAACCAAGAGTCGGAAGCTTAACTGACTGAGCCACCCAGGCACCCCCAGGTCTTCTTGCTTTAAATTTAATGTTCTCAACCTACCTTATAGATAATCCCTTCCAGATCTAAAATTCTATAATCCTAGGTAAGATTAAAACAAAAATAAAAACTGCCTCATTCCTACCCAAATTGGTTTTTCTCTACCACCAGACCAGCGCTTTCAACCCAGATGGCATGGAAAAGCCTTGATCCAGTGAGCAGAAGGTCCAGGTCTGAGTCCTAGCTTTACAATGTACTAAATGCATGACAATGAACAAGTAACTTTATAAATCTAGGCCTAAGGCTCCTCATCTGCAAAGGAAGGGCCCTGATGGTCACTTATGTTTAACCCTTCTTAGCATCAAGACCTATCTTATGAGACCCTGCAAAGAGACCGCTTTCAATCCTGTTAGTATCAAAGGACACTCTAGCCACAGATAGAGATGGAGAGGACGCAAAAACCCTGTTTTTCCCTTCCTTGTCAAGCTTCACACTATTAGTTATGCTCTTTCACTCACAGCTCTGAAGCAAATGTTTCAGGGAAAAAAAATGGTAGTCCTGGTTTAACAATTTTATACATGAAAAATAACTAAAGTGTTTATTTAATAAGTTCAACATGAGTTAGCAGAGTGATGTGAGTGCTGAAGGCTCCAGTATCAAATCAGACTGCATTAGCTGATGTGCAGAGTCCAGAACTAAGAAGCTGGCGATCCTGTTCAACTCTGTGCTGGTCAAACCATTCCTGCGGGTCTGTGTCTGACTCTAAGAACTATGATCTAAGAAAGATATTAACAGAAATGTTCACAGGCAGGAGACCAAGAGGAGGAAGAGGCTGAGAAAACATGTTTTCTTCAAAGAACCTGGCTATTTAACCTGGAAAAGAAAAGACTCAGGGGAGATTCCATCTTACTTCCACCCAATCTTTGAATCATCTAGGACTCAGCAGAGCTGAGACCAAGTAGAGACTGATAGAAGGAAGGGGCTGCCTCAAAAGGCCAGTAAGCTCCCTACCTCTGGAGAAGCAGCAGAGACTGTGGTAGGTAGGAAGGAGACAGGTGGGGATAGAATAGAACCATTTAGAATTCTAATGAAGAGCAGCTCCAACTCTATTTGAAGCATCTTCCCCCTTTCCCAACATGGTGACTAGATTCAGTCTTATTCAGTGACTGTATGTAGAACCATTTTAATAATTTGCTCTTTACAAAGCACTTTATACTCATGTACTTTTAAGGCCAAGTTGCTGCCCATCTTCTTCTGTCTTCTCTAAACCTTCCAGCAACTAGGATTGATAACCAAGCTGCCTATTACCTTCTGAAGACTTCCATGCCTTCCACAGGTCCTCCACACTGATGAGCTTATCCTCACCATGGAAGGTGCTGTGTTTCACTGTCGGATCATGGTAATTGAGGTCTTCCCTCAGGAACTGCAAGGAAAAAGCACACAAGTCACAAGGGATACCTAGGGTCAGCCCACCGAGATCTCCACACAGGCTATCTAACTTTCCATAGCACATTCCATCCACCCAATGTATAAGCGTACCACATCACTCTTATGTCCTTCCATGTGCATATGTCCTAGCTGCCAACTAGACTACCTCTTCTTCTTTGTTGTATGTTTCACTTGAAAAAAAAAAAAAAAAGAGGGGCGCCTGGGTGGCGCAGTCGGTTAAGCGTCCGACTTCAGCCAGGTCACGATCTCGCGGTCCGTGAGTTCGAGCCCCGCGTCAGGCTCTGGGCTGATGGCTCGGAGCCTGGAGCCTGTTTCCGGTTCTGTGTCTCCCTCTCTCTCTGCCCCTCCCCCGTTCATGCTATGTCTCTCTCTGTCCCAAAAATAAATAAAAAAAAAAAAAAACGTTGAAAAAAAAAAAAATTTAAAAAAAGAAAAAAAAAAAAAAGAATAAGCAATTTCTTCCTCGTATTTTTTTAATTATGGAAAAATAATAAATGATAGTTAACTGGAATTCAATACACTAGAAAAAGGAAGAAGGATAGGGAAAAAGAATTAACAATTTTTTGATCACCTGTTTATATACTAAGCAATATTCCAAGAACTTCTACAATATTTTCTCATCTAATCCCCACAACCAATGAATTATCACACCGATTTTACAAACGAGAACAGAACTACGCTAAGATAATGCAACTTGCCCCCAAATCACATTAAATTTAGAGAGGTTTAATTACTTGCTATGATGGTTTTAAAATATGTCCACAATTCTATGATAATCCTCCCACAAAAGGAGAATTCCCCTCCCCTGGAATATAGGCTGACATTTGTGACTCATCTTCTAACAAACAGAATATGACAGCAGTGATGTCGAGTGGCTTCCAAGGGTAGGTTAGAAAAGGCAATACAGATTTCACCTGGCCTTCTCCATTTTGGGACACATGCCTTGAGAGCTCTGAGCCAACATACATGAAGCCTGGCTACCCCCAAAGCCACCATTATGGCTAGAACATATGGAAAGACTACATAGAAATATAGACAGATATCTGAGCAGCCCAGCTATTTGTCTCCCCAGCCCAGGACTCAGACAAGTGACTGAGACTTCAGGTGATTCCAGCCCCCAGTTTTTGAGTCACTGCATCTGATGCCAAGTGGACACAGATGAGCTGTCCCTACTGAGCGATGCCCAGATTGCAGATAAATAACAAAATAAATGTTGCTGTTTGAAGCCACCGAGTTTTGGGGAAGTTCGTTATACAGCATTAGGTAACTCAAACATTTGCTCAAGTGATGAATTTGTATTCCAACCCAAGATATCTGACTTTACAGTCCAAATTTTCCCCCAGCACTATATACGCTGTCCTTTAAATTACTGGTATTTCTTTTCATAATATACACCCTTATAAGAAGAAACGCCAAACAAATCAAAGCTTTTAGAAATTTAACTGGTAATTAACTTCACAGATACTCATTCAGCCAGATTCTTAACCTCATTAGTATGTACAAGATTGAACACTTGACCCCGGTTTTCCCTAGAGCCTCAAACATCAAAGAAATATGCAATTTTGATCACTATGTTTTTAAAACATAGTTTAGTAGGATTTTCAGGAAATGTCTCTTATCCTTCTTTTCTTACCCTTTGTGTCTAGGAAAGGGTCTGACCCAGCGTAACATCAGTAAATGTTACTATCTAAACAAACAGACTACTGACAGATTACCTAGACCCATAATCAAGAGGTGATTTCCTCCCCCTGGGTTTTGGGGATATTAAGACATCTAAGACTTAATGACTCAGGAGAGAAGTTTGAAGCAAGTCCACACTGGAGCACTCTCAACCGAGTCAGAATATAGCCTGCTGGGCACAAGGAACTTGACAGTGTCCACAACTATAACATGGCACCATCCAATACAACTTTCTGCAATGATGGAAATGTTCAATATCTGTCCTGTCCAAACAGTCCCCACTAGGCACATGTGGCCACTGGGCACTCATAATGTGGCTAGTGTGACAACACACACACACACACACACACACACACACACACACACACACACAAACACTGAGATTAAAAAAAAAAAAATTAATGCAGAGCTAAATGACCACATGTGGCTAATGGCCACCTATTGGGGCGCAGCTCTAACCCATTCTTCTACCTGTGGTTTGGGTGTGGCCTGGGTACACTCCCACAGAGGCTGGAGTGGTGTTAGGAAGTCAAGACGTCTCGTGAGATGAGGAGATAAAGGCAGTACTCACATGCACAGGCTAGACAGCCCTTCGTGCCCTCCAGCCTCAACTAAATTCAGTTGACAACAAGGGTTAGGTTCTCCAGCTCCCCAACCTCTTATTTGTAATTGGTGAGAAAATTTATTTTTTAATAAGGATTATGCAAGTGACATGGTGAAAAGCCCAGAGCAAAAAGATTTTGTTGATTCTTAGAAAAACTAAACTGATTAAAGTATTTTTTATGATTTTTTAACAGTCAGCCTTTTAAGGCACCTGACCTTTGATTCATTATATGCTGTAAATTGTGAATTTAAAAAAAAAAAAAATTTTTTTAACGTTTATTTATTTTTGAGACAGAGAGAGACACAGCATGAACGGGGGAGGGGCAGAGAGAGAGGGAGACACAGAATCGGAAGCAGGCTCCAGGCTCCGAGCCATCAGCCCAGAGCCCGACGCGGGGCTCGAACTCGCGGACCGCGAGATCGTGACCTGAGCTGAAGTCGGATGCTCAACCGACTGAGCTACCCAGGCGCCCCTGTAAATTGTGAATTTTAACAATTTTTCCCAAGTTGCCACGCTGTTATCCCAACCCCATTCATTAAATTATCTTTTATTCATTTTTAAAAATGCTATTTAGTAATAATTAAGTCCTTATATATAGTTGAGTATATTTCCAGGCTCTGCATTCTTCTGCACTAAATGATATTTCTTTTTTTTAACTAGTTTTTTTCAGTCTATTTATTTTATTTTTGAGAGATAGAGAGAACACAGGTGTGGGAGGGGCAGAGAGAGAGACAGGAGACACAGAATCCAAAGCAGGCTCTAGGTTCTGAGCTGTCTGTGCAGAGCCCAACTCGGGTCTCAAACCCACCAACTATGAGATCATGACCTGAGCTGAAGTCAGATACTTAACCGACTGAGTCACTCAGGCACCTCAATCATATTTCTATTTTTGTGCTAGCCCTTGACTATCTTATTATACTTTTTGTTTTATTTTGTACTTTAATAGTAATTTCTAATGCCTGGACCCCCTGTTTCCCATGGCTCTTATGTTTCAGAATACTTCTTGTCAATCTCAGCTGTTTATTTTTCAAAATTAATTTTAGAACAATTCTATTAACTTATTAAGAGTCTTCTCTCACTGGAGGCGAGAGTGATGAGATCACTAGGCCTTAAACAACAGACACTGGGACATCTCAGGGGGACACAGTCACAAGTAGTCAGACAGCCAGTCTGGGGACAGAAATTCATTAATTCACTTAGTCAACAAACATAAGATTTCTAAGTACCAGGCATAGTTCCAGGCACTAGAAATTCAGTGAGTAGTAAACAAAACAGATACAGATCTTTATCCTCACTGAGCTAATATCCTCTTTGGGTGAGAGAAACAGTAATTCCTATAAAGCAGGAAAGAGGAATATGGAATGACAAGAGTACTGGTATTGGTGGCTTGTCATTTTAGAGGAGTCAAGGAAGGTTTCATTAAGGAGGTACATGTACCTGAAGGAGATGTTGGAGAAAGGCAAGCAGAATAACTGGGACAAGAGTATCTCAAGAATAGGAATGGCAAATGCAAAGGCCCTGAAGCAAGAACATGCTCAGCTTGTTCAAGGAACAGTGAGGAGGCCAGTGTGGCTGAGAGAAATGAGAGAGGTGGTGACTAGTGATAGACAAATCCAGGGAAGAAATCAGGGGTCCAGATCATAAACACCCTTGTAGGCCATTATATGGTCTTGGATTTCAACTCTGAGAAGGAAGCTGTTAGGGGTCTTTGAACAGAGATGCGACATGATCACATTTGCATCTCTTAAAGGATTGCTCCAAATGCTGTGCTAGAGAGCAGACTATAGGAAGGCAAGGGCAGGGAAACCAGTCAGGTGGCTACTGCAAAAACCTAACTTGAAACGAGGTAGTAATGTGGGTATAATGAAAAGTTGTCAAGTTTCGCACATATTTTAAAGAAATCAAATCTGTAATCCTCAGATTACAGATACAGGTATACCCTGTGTTGGTCCTCCAAGGTTCTAATCCAGACCCTCTTAATCTAAGACTACAGAAACTCACATCATGTGCATGCCTTAGGAGTAGAAATGCCAAAATATCCAAAGAAGGGGATTTTCTTCCATTCCCAGCTAACTCTAGGAAACCACCGGATGACACATACCAGCTGCTTATTGGGAACCAATAAGAAATAGTCTGCTTTTTATAGCCAAGTCTGATCACTGAGGTATATGGAGAACAGAGAAGCTCATGGGAAGAAAGTGTAAGGAGAAGCTGCACGTACAGGGCTCATGTACAGGCTCTATTCATGCCACAAACCATGCAAAGAAGGAATGGGGTCGGAAAACAAGACCAGCAAGAAGAGGTGCCAAATGAGGACTATGCGCTGACAGAAGTTCTGCCTGAAGGAAGGGCCTGATGCTGAGTGGAACAATCAGGCCTCAAGAGTAGGAAAGGCAGGGGCGCCTGCATGGCTCAGTCAGTTGAGCTTCTGACTCCTTACTTTGGCTCAGGCCATGATCCCACGGTCATGGGATTGAGCCCAGCGTCAGGCTCCACATTGAGCTTGGAGCCTACTTGAGATTCTCAATCCCTCTCTCTCTCTCTCCCTCTCTCTCTCTCTCTCTCTCTCTCCTTCTGCCCCTTTCCCACTCTCACACACACTCTCTAAAACAAGCAGAAAAGAGTAGCTAAGGCAGTATACTATAAAGAGGAAGAGTTCACAACCTATAGAAACAGACCCCTTACTTCCTGTGTGACTTTCGGGCAAGGTATTTCGCCTGTTTGAGCCTGTTTCCCGCTCAGAACGAGTGAGGACTAGGCCTCCCTCTCATCTGAGTGTGACAAGTTGTAAATGAGACATGCTTGCAGAAGTCCATAAGCTGCCTATGCACCTGTCTTTCAGTGGCCCACAGAGTATCTTCTAAACTGAACCTATATTTAAAAACTAAATTTCACACCAAGAAAGTTCAGCTTTTCAGTCTACCTTAAAAAAAAAAAATCTAAAGATCTAGAAACACCTGAGTTCCTAGATTTTAAGGGCTTAAGGACTGTAATTTGACTGGAAGAGAAAAGGTGGCTTAGGGACCTGTCATAAACTGGTGTCCGCATAGCAAGCACATCATTTTTATGTAGGTTGTCCATTACAAATTAACTTCAAAATGCAACATTTTATGAAGATGTTGTTATTCACATTTTACTTAAAGCTAAGAAAAAATCAACTGTCCACATCAAAGGACATTATGTGCGTGTTGTCATTTGGGGCAGCGTGGAGATGGGGGAGTTGGTGCTGAGGGAGGTCATGAGGGCCTCAACCCCCACCTCCAGGGCACCATTCCTGGGTTTGCACACTGACCTGGCAAGAGTGTGTGAGAGCTGAGCATCAGCTGCCTCCTTCTGAAGAGGCAAGTACTCTCTAGTGTGAGAGCAGAGAGCTTGTGATTCCTGATGCACACAAAAGCACTCTCTGTAAATTGTAGAGCACAACTCAAATGTTAGTTATTGTTATTGGCAGGAGGGTGAGATAAGGATACGGAAAGTAAGAGAAAAAGCTTCTTCGTCAAAGGCGATGCTTCTGTGCTGTGTATACCCTTACCAGTGTTATTATGTGTCTATCCCCCTGCCAAACCATCTATGCTTTGATGAAGGTCCTAGTTATCCAGCCATAAACATAGCAAGCAAGAATGCTGTACTGAACTAAAACTCCAATGCCCACCGCAGTTGGGGTAGGCACTGCCACAGATTACTCTGCACACCACCCCACAGCCAACTAATAGCTGAAGTCTGGTTTAAAAGGAAGTTTAAGAGCAATGAAAAGCAAAAACAAAACCAAGCCAAGAGGCAACTTTTGATTCCCACAACAAAGATTTACTATTTCTGACTCAGAACAAGCAGCTCTTCTCTCAGGAAGGCCTAAGAAGGCTCCCTACAAGTCTTGCCTTAGCATGGGGATGCAGCATTGACCAGAGCTACAGCTCAGGAGCAATCTGAAGAGCAGGGAGCAGCTGTCACTAAGTATATTTAGCTCTGAGCTCAGAAAAGTGATCTCTGTGGCAGTGGCACAAAGAATGCAACCCCATCCCCACCCCAAGTGAAGCAGGAGTAAAGAGATGTGGGTGAGAGTGGACAGGAGGGGAAACGTCTCTGTAGAATTCCCAACAAAACAGGCCCAGCCAGCTTCATCAGTGAGTAGAAGTCACTGATGTAAAGCTAGAAGCAGAGCAGGGCATCTCTGGGCACAGGGGTCCAGGCAGGTCTCGCGGGTATTTCCTTACAACCAATTACTCCTTCCTCCCATTTCCAACTTCATTCCCGACTGTTCACCTTCCATATCTCCCAGACCAAACCTCACCACCTCCACTCTCACTCACCGCTCCCCACACGCAATATTTAGAACCCTCAAGACACATGCCCCAGATCTAAGATGCTTCCCAACTCTCGTTCATCTCTTCAATGTCCACCAAGGACCCACATTTTAGCTACAATAGCTCTAAATGCCATTTGTACAAAGTGCTGGGACTTGGATGTCTCATAGATGAAGTATCTGTCCCCAGTGAGATCAGAAGCTATGGGAGATGAGAGTCATTTCTCACACACCTTTGTACATCTAGTCTCACTTCTGCCAGTCCATCCACCATATTAGTCACCAGAATGACCTTTGTAAAGTACAAATCCATAAAGTATACCAACTTTAAAACTACTTAAAATTTTAACTTAAAAACTATTTACAATTTCATGGCTCCCCGTTACCTACAGAATAAAGCCCCAGCTTCTTGGCCTCACATTCAAGGCTTTTTACAATCTAGTCATAGACTAGCTTCCCAGGCAGCCTCCTGGCCATTTTCCCTCCCTACCAGGCACCTACACTTCAGACAAGGAGTCAAGAAACTATGGCCATGGACCAAATCCAGCTTGCTGCTTCTTTTTATAAATAAAGCTTTACTGAAACATAGCTACAGTCATTTATGTACTGTCTATAGCTGTTTTCATGTTACAAAGGCAGAGCTGAGTTGCTGTGACAGAGACTGTATGGCCAACAAAGCCTAAAATATTGACTGTATGGCCCTTTATAGAAAATGTTTGCCAACATTTGCTCTAGATACATCCAGCTACTACAGGCTCCTTGAAAAAACCATACTCAGTATAACTCTAAGCCTTTACACAAGGTGCTCCATTTAAAATATTGTCTCCCTGTCTTTATCTGCTAAAGAAAAAGTCACTGCCTCTGTGAAGTTTTCCAGACCTCACCCAAGCAAGTTAATTGCCCTACTCTCTTTGTTCTCTTAGTTCTCAGGGTATATATCTATGGCAGTACTTATCCCATTACACTATAATTACTATTTAATTACCCTCCTCCTTGCTATCCCTAAGCAACTCAAATATAGAAACTATGTTTTATTTGTCATTTATCTCTAACCAATGTCTTACACATTCTCTGGAACACCTAAACAAATAATTAATTTAGCTTCATAAGCCCACCTCCAAGCATGGGGCCTGGCACACAGCAGGGTATGTGGCTATTAAATAACTGAATGAGGAGCATCTGGCTGGCTCAGTCAGAGGAGCATGCGACTCTTGGTCTCGGGATTGTGAGTTTGAGCCCGATACTGGGTGTAGAGATTACTTAAAAATAAAATCTTGGGGCACCTAGGTGGCTTAGTTGGTTAAGCGGCAGACTTCAGCTCAGGTCATGATCTCAGTTCATGGGTTCGAACCCCACATCAGGCTCTGTGCTCACAGCTCAGAGCCTGCAGCCTGCTTCAGATCCTGTGTCTCCTTCTCTCTCTGCCCCTCCCCAACTCATGCTCTGTCTTCTTTCTCTCTCAAAAGTAAATATTTATAAATAACATAACATAACATAACATAACATAACATAACATAACATAACATCTTTAGGGGCACCTGAGTGGCTCAGTCGATCAAGTGTCCGAATCTTGGTTTTGGCTCAGGTCATGATCTCATGGTTTGTGGGTTCAAGCCCTATGCTGGGCTCCACAGCTAGCAGTGTGGATCTTGCTTGCGCTTCTGTCTCTCATTCTCTCTCTGCCCTCCCCCACTTGCACTGTCTCCATCTCTCTCAAAATAAATAAACTTTAAAAAATAAAATAAAAACTTAAAAAAATAATAAGTGAATAAATGTCTCTCACCCTACAACACCCAGCAGGGTGCTTAGCTTACCATAACTAGTCAATGTGTCTTTTGTCCCCTACACAAAAGAAAGAAAAAGGTCCCCCAATTGTCAGCCAATCTAAAATACAGATATTCAGCTAGGGGCCAGGGGGTTACTTACATTGGCTTGGATTCAGTGTAGGACGATGGTTCAGAGCTTTATTCTAGAGCCAGGCTGCCTGGGTTTTGAATCCCAGTTCTATCACTTTGAGTGTATCATGCACATCATTTGTAAAATAGGGGCAACAGTAGTACAGAAC
This sequence comes from Neofelis nebulosa, assembly GCF_028018385.1. Taxonomy (NCBI): domain Eukaryota; kingdom Metazoa; phylum Chordata; class Mammalia; order Carnivora; family Felidae; genus Neofelis; species Neofelis nebulosa. Next base: position 60,173,336 of record NC_080791.1, on the reverse strand, counting down.
TTCATAATACCCTCATGTTGAGGGTATTACAAATGAATTAATTCACATATCAAACTCAGAACAGTGCCTGGCACAAAATATGCTCTTCTATGTGTGAATGAAGCTCTCTCTTAAATATGAATATATTTAACATATTGTAAAAGGAATATAAAGATACTAAGAATGTGCAACCCCGGAGCCCACTATTACAGTGATGCTGATCTCTCACATGTAATGGACATCCCAGAAGGAGGTAAAAGATATTTCCTAAGTGCTTGCTATATAAAGGCCATGTGCCAAGAGATCAGCAATAGAGATAATTGAGACGCAGCACTTGTAATCGACTGACCTTGAAGGTCTTTTCTGTCCTATTCTATGATTCTTATTTTGAAAGCATTAACTCCAATTAAAATTAAAATTAAAATTTCACAACGATATGCAAGACCCACCTGCCTTCTTTGCCACATCAACTGCCACTTCCTGCCATCTCCAGTGATAACAAATTACTCAAAATTCTCTGAAAGTTACCAGGCTCTTCACCAGTCTAACGTCTTTGCATATGCTATTTCCTTACCTAAACACTCTCTTTCTTCTCCCAGTTGTTCCAGTCATCTGTCCAGACCCAAATTACATGTCAGCAACTTTACGTGTGGATATAACTAACAGGCCTGCCTCTTCTGTGACTCCATCACAGCATTCACTCATCCCACTGTAGTATTCTCATCTGTTGACATATTCTTACTTACATCTACCACGAGAGGAACTTCTTTCAAGGCAGCAACGATGCTTTTCCTTTTACTCCTATATATCCAGCACCCAGCACCCAGCACCCAACACATATGCAGGTACAGAGAATCCCTCTGAGTTTGAGTCCTTGTCATGGAATCATCATCCTTGATGTCCTCAGACCATGACACTGGGCACATGACAGAGATCAAATCCTAAAGGTAGCATCTCAAGTTGTAGCCTTCTAGGTACCTGGCCAGAATGGCAAAGACTGGGAGACTTTTGGGACCAAAGTATACAAGCTAGCCAAGAACTACTCGCTGGGGAATCTTTGTCTTATGAAAGGAGGACAGAAATAGGTCACTAATTTAAAAATACTTCCCCAGAGAAAAGGATCATCTTCTTAATTGAGGTCAATACTGCCATATTTTCAGAGAATGAATACACAGCCCCAGACAGAATACATTATGGGTATGCATGTTTTTGAAAATTGATGAATTAGAGGGGACTTCTGGCTTGACAGTATGAGAAGCTCCATGGACCCACTATCCAGTGAAACAGTGAAAATTATTTTTTTAAAGCACTGTTTAAAGTCTCTGGGAATAGTCCTAAGAGCATACAGCAAATGAAGAAACATTTGCTCAAGAACATCTACTAAAACTCAGTAAGAACTGTGAGAGTCTATAGTACCTGAGTTAACACCTGCTCCCTCTCTCCCTCCCCACTTCCAAATTGGTAAAACAGGAACTCCACTCCAGACTAGAGCAGCCAAGAACAGGGTTCTCTGTTCCCCAGGCTCCTAACTGGAAGGCTATCTGCCTGACAGAAGGCATATCAGCATATTTCATCCTGCCTCCAGTTACCTGTTGTTAAGGCTATGTTCTAGGTGAGTACAACTAAGAAGTGGGCCCCCCTTCTTCCACCCAGGCCCACTCATGAAGCAGGGACTTCACCTTGGATGCAGAGTCACTGAGGATGCTGGGGCTCTGGCTTATAAGATAGCAATTATCCTCTGGGAGAGGCAAGCCAAGCCAGCCTGAAGCTACTGCCACACCTCCGCTGAGTGCTCAGCTCCTAAAGTCGATGTATCACTCAAAGAGAAGCACATCATTATCTCCACCTCCAGCTCTAGAATCATGGCTCAGAGATTTTGCCTGGGTGGGAAGCAGGCTTACACAGAGTTTCAAACCTCTTCCCAAAGGAAATTATTTTGTTTGCAACAGAATGTGAAGGAGTTCAAGACCAAGAGCATTCTCAAACACAGTGAAAGCTGTGGTAAAAAGGCATTTGAGAGGAGATTGGTGGATGATTAGAGATAGAAGCTAACTGTAGGCTGGAGAATTTGCTGGTGGGAACTGGGGAGAGGGCTAGGAAGAGCCCTCCTGGGGTAAGAACAAATCTCAAACACTTATCTCAGGAACTATCCTTTCAGAGGAGTCCCAATATGATTGGATCAGAGCAAATTTATGCCCAGAGCATTGCTGAAAACAACAGAGTAATCAGATGACAACTAATGGAACTTAACACCTGAATGTGGCCAGAAAAAGACAGAGTCAATGAGAGCCCTACCCAAACCACTGTCATCCAAAGGTGACCATGGCCATATCTAAAGCTCTGAGGAGCAACATGAGAGGCTTCACACAGTATAGGGGAGTAGGGAGTGAGGGTGGTAATGGACCACTAAAATGATCTTGCCAGCCACCAAATAACAAGCAAATAATGACAAGGCCCAGAGGGGGTTGGACCAATACCCAGAGTCGCTACAATATATCACAGAAACATCCAGTTTCCAACAAAAATATATGAGACATACAAAGTAATAGGCAAGTATGACACCAGAAAAAAACACAAGCAAAGAAAACTATGAGAGCAACCAAATTTCAGATTTAGCAGAAAAAGTCTTCAAAGAAGCCATTATAAACATGTTCAAATACTAAAGGAATGTGTGATGACAATGTTACACCAAATAAAGAATATCAATAAATATAAACTACAAAAGAGAACCAAATGGATGTTGTGAAGTTGAAAAGTACAATAACTAAAATGAAAATTTCAGGAGAGGGGGCTCAGCAAGAGATCTGAACCAGCAAAAGACAGAATTGGCAAATTTGAAGAGAGATTGAAAGAGATTATATAATCCAAAAAACAAAGAGAAAAAAGAATGAAGAAAAACAAACCATCTCAGAGAAACGTGGTACACCATTAAACTCATATGCATAATGGGGAAATCAAAAGGAGACAATAAGGAGAAAGGAGCAGAAAAAAAAGTAGTCAAAGAAATTATGGCTGGATAATTTTTGGCCCAGGCAACTGAAACAATGGAGTTGCCTTCAACTGAAATGAGGAAGGCTGCGGGTAGAGTAGGTTTTAGATGAGGTGATACTTAGAATCCAGTTTGGGGCATGTTAAGCTTCAGATGCCTTTAAAATTCTTAGAAGAAAATACAAGGAAAAATATGATGTTGGATCTGACAATGGATTCTTAGGACATCAAAAGCCTGAGCATTGACAAATATAAACAAATAAACTGGACATAATCAAAATGAAAAATATCTGTGCTTCAGAGATCATCACCAAGAAAGTGAAAGGTAGGGGCGCCTGGGTGGCTCAGCTGGTTGAGCATGCTCAGGTCATCATCTCGTGGTCGGTGAGTTCGAGCCCCACGTCCAGCTCTGTGCGGACAGCTCAGAGCCTGGAGCCCGCTTCAGATTCTGTGTCTCCCTCTCTCTCTGCCCCTCCCCCACTCATTCTCTCTCTCTCTCTCTCTCCCTCTCTCTCTCTCTCTCAAAAAATAAACAAACATTAACATTTTTTTAAAAAAAAAAGTGAAAGGTCAACCTCTAGACTGGGAGAAAATATTGCAAATGATGTCTCTGATAAGAGACTTGTATATATCTAGGATATAAGAACTTTAACAACTCAATAGTAAAAAGACAAACAGCCCAATTAAAAAAGTGGCCAAAGGACAGGAATAAAACATTTCTCCAAAGAAGATATACAAATGGTCAATAACCACTTGAAAAGATATTTAACATCATTAGTCATGCAAACTAAAACCGTAATAAATATTATTTCACATCCACAAGGATGGCTGTAATTAAAAAATTGCCAATAACAAGTGCCGGTAAGGATATGGGGAAATCAAAATGCTCACACATTGTTGGCATGAATGTAAAATGGTTCAGCCACCTTGGAAAACAGTCTGGCAGTTCCTCAGACAGGTAAACACAAAGTTACCATATGACCCAGGAATTACACTCCTAATACCCAAGAGAGATAAAAACCTATGCCCACAAACACTTGTGCATATTGATAGCAGCATTTTTCATAACAACCAAAAGGTAAAAGCATAATAAATGTCCATCATCTGATGAGGGAAAAAGCAAAATGTAGTGTGCCTATACAATAGAATATTATTCAGCCATAAAAAGGAATAGAGTTCTGACATGTACTACAACATGGATGAACCTTGAAAACCTTACACTAGGTGAATGAAATAAGCCAGTCACAAAGGACCACATATTATGTGATTCCATTTGTAGGAAATGTCCAGTATAGGAAAATATATAAATACATAAAGTTGATTAGTAGTTGCTTAGGGCTGTGAGGAATAGGAAGATAGGGGAACAATAGCCAAAGTATATGAAGGTTTCTCTTTGAGGTGATGAAAAGTTTCTAAAATTGACTGTGGCAATGGCTGCACATATCTATGAATATACTCATAACCACTGAATTGTATGCTTTAAATGGGTAAATTATATGGTATATGCATTATATGTTAATAAATCTGTTTTTAAAAACTTGATGGGTTAAACCAGAGACCAGGCAATTTTTTTTCTGTAAAGAACCAGGCAGTAAATATTTTAGACTTCATAGACCATACGATCTCTGTTACAACTGCTCAACTCTGTTCTTGAGTGAAAATAGTCATAGACAATATGTAAATGAGTAAGAGTAGCTCTGAACCAATAAAACTTTATATTTATGGACACTGAAATTTGAATTTATGTAAATTTCACATGTCACAAAACTCTTCTTTGGATTTCCCCCCAACTATTTAAAAATGTAAAAGCTATTGTTAGTTTATAGACTGTACAAAAAACAGGAAAGGGGTCATAGTTTGCTGATCCCTGGACTAGCACCTACTCCCTCTATCACAGCTTCAGGTATTAAGGAACTCTCTCTCCCTTACAATTCCCATAAAGAAGAATCAACTTTGATTCCTCTCTCAGTCTCTTCTCCATACTGCTATCCCTAGGCATGGCTTTCCAAGATTCTCAGACATGCATCCAGCCAAGCACTTAATAGCAGGAAAACCTCCTGGACTCCATTTCCAAAATAGAACACCTGACAAAAGAGTTGAGGGTTCACCATGTGTCCCTTTTAAATCCCACTTACCTTTAGGCAGTGAGAGGATAGGGGGAAAGGCTTGGGAACAGAGAATATAAAGAAGTAAAATGGGGGCACCTGGCTGGCTCAGTCAGTCGAGCATGCAACTTGATCTTGGGGTTAAGAGTTCAAGCCCCAGACTGGGTGTAGAGCTAACTTAAAAAAAAAAAAAAAAAAGAGCAAGACAAACTCATGTTCCTCTTTAACAACATTCTGGCTCCTAATCAACTGTAAAAGGGAGAATTTAGGCTTATGTGTCAAACAACAATACCAAAACAAAAACAAAAACAAAACTGTCCTTAAGAACAAAATCATTTAGGGCATCACAGTACCACAAGAGAAGGCAGAGGGAGTAGTGAAGACATTAGGGGTTCTAGAAACCTTTATTAAGAGGCATTTATTCATGGGGCGCCTGGGTGGCTCAGTAGGTTAAACATCTGACTCTTGATTTTGGCTCAGGTCATGATCTCCCGGTTCGTGAGTTCAAACCCCACATTCGGATCCGTGCTGACAGTGCACAGCCTACTTGGGATTCTCTCCCTCTCCTTCTCTCTCTGCCCCTCCCTTGCTTGCACTGCGCTCTCACTCTCAAAGTAAATAAACTTAAAAAAAAAAAAAGGAGGCATTTATTCATTCATTTGCCCAACCAGCCATTTACTGGGCATGACTCTGTGACATTCCTTGTGCTGGGATCCAAGGACACAGAGATTAATCAGACCTGTGGAAAGCACCAAGGTAAGACAGATACAGAGAGGAGAGTCAGTCCTTGAAAGCAAGAACCACTGTTGTATGTGGAGGAAGGGGCTATGGCTCAATCCCCAACATAGAGCCCAGAAACTCTCTCTCCAATCCTCCCAAACCTACACTGCCTTAGATCCCACAGAGTTTTCCACCCTGCACTAATCAGCGAGATTGCTCACCACCCAGAGACATCACAAGGCTTGTGAAGTGAAATAGGAAAAAATCTCACAGATACAGACTATAATCCCATCTCTACTACTTATTCACAATGTCACCATAACCCTATAAAATGCAGACAACCTCAAAGTGGCAATGTGGAGAAAATGAGATCATGTAAGGCACAGTCCCCCACAGCGCCTATACATAGGAGGTGCTTCATAAATGTTTGACTATTTTGAACCCAGATCCCTTGGCAGGAGGGCTCATTCCAGCACCCGGCCTCTGAGTCCCAGAGACTTCTAATCTTAGCTCCTCCTCTTCCCCAAGACGCCAGGTGGCGAGATGAAAGAGGACCCAGTCAGTGCCACACTGCGCCACACTGCCTTGTTCACACCTACCTGACCTACACCTGGGAGAGCCTGGCGTTGCCGGGCATGGAAGGGAAAGAGAAGAAGCTGGATAACAACACCACTAGTGACATTTTCATGCAGCACCATGGTTTACAAAGGATTCTTAACATTCATTATCTTATTGGAGCCACATACCAGCCATTGAAGATGCCCCTTTCTTATAAAGAAACTTTTCTCTAAACACCTCCCTACTTGATGTCTCCCAAACTTGTCATATATTTTGCCTCCTGCCTTTACTCATAAGTTCCTCTTTTCGGCTTCTCCTTCTTTTCATCAGTAAGCCCTGTTCATCTTTAAAAATCAAGGTCAAGGGGTACCTGGGTGGCCCAGTAGGTGAAGTGTCTAACTCTCAGTTTCAACTCAGGTCATGATCTTGCAGTTTCATGAGTTTGAGCCCCGCATCGGGCTCAGGCTCTGCACTGGCAGCACAAAGCCTGTTTGTGCCTACCCCCTCCCCACCCCGCCCCGCTCCTTCCCCACTTGTGCTGTCTCTGTCTCTCTCAAAATAAATAAATAAACTTTTAAATAAATAAATAAATAAATAAATAAATAAATAAATAAAACAAGTTCTAGTTTCACCTGCTCTGCAAAGCCCACCCCAGACATCCTGTCAATTAGAATGAGCCCCATCTCTGTTTACAATCCTTGTAGTTCATCATCTTTGGGATAAAATCCAAGTTCCTCAGTATGTTAAGAATCTGGCTAATGCCTGCCATTTCCACTTCAACTCATCTCCAGCCTCTCCCTCCCTGTCCCACTGTGACATTCTATGCTTGAATTAAAGAAACCTGTGACTTCACAGATCCAAGGACATCACTCACGTTCCTTCACTTGCTATACCTTTCTCCCCTTTGCCCCAGGTTAACTCCTATTCATCTGCCAAAATTAAACTCAGCCATTACCTCTTCTGGGTTGTATTTCCTGGAATCCTAGGATGAATTAAATTCCCTTTTCTTAAAATTCCAGAGCATGCAGTACCAATCCCTCATCACAACACCTATTAGGACACGTATGTTCTTCTGCCTCACTAGTTATATGAGCTCTTTGCAGGTAGAAAGTCTTTGCATCTCCAGCGTCCAGGAGACAGCAGACACAAAATATGCTTGGAGAAGGAAGAGAGAAAAAGAGAAAGAAGGGGCAGTAGGGGAGGACATGAGAACAAATAATGGGGGGTCATGAGTCCTCAGGTGGATCAGACATCGCACTGAAAACCCGTTGTTTCTACTGCCACAGAAGACACTGGATGTGGTACACATGCACGGACATGCACGGAGAGACCTGCATAAACAAACACAAACACCGGTTAGGTCTGATGGCCTTGCAAGCCAGCCACTGACTCCTCCTTGGACAGGAAGATTCAGAAGCTTGATACCTGCAGCAGGGCTGTCCTCTCTCTGCTGGCTTGACCATTTCTGGCTGCTAGATGACCCACCCCTGCACTCTGCCTACCACTTTATAGAGTCCAGATCCAGCCTAGATTAACAGCGTCTTTGGGTTCCCGATTGTACTTCTAACTCTGTTTTTATCTCCAGGTCCCGCATACTGTGCTGTTGCCTAACCATTTGTTCCTAACCTTCTCTTTGATCCTTGACCTGGCTTATGGGCTTTCTCTCAAGTCCTATTTCCTCAGCTTGGTTTCCTCCCTCCCTCTGCCTTTTTTTTTTTTTTTTTTTTTTTTAGTTTATTTATTTTGAGAGGTCAGGGAGGGGCAGAGACAGAGAGATGGAGAGAGAGAGTCCCAAGCAGGTTCCTACCTGTCAGCGCACAGCCCAACAAGGGGCTCAATCTCAGGAAGTGTGAGATTATGACCTGAGCTGAAATTGAGAGTCAGACACTTAACCAATGGAGCCACCCAGGCACCCCTCCCCTCCCTCCACTTCTTGTCATACACACAGACACGTCTAAATACAAAAAGACACACACAAATACAAAAAGGCATAAAATGATGTACACACACATACAAAGAAACAAACACAAAGGCACATAAAGACACATACACATATATAGACACACACACAGAGGAGTTTTACAAATCTACCTAATCTCTGTCATCAACAGGATTGCAATCCAGAACAGACAAAGCCGACTCACCAACAAAGAATGGGGAAGGAAAACAACAGTCTGCATAGTGAGAACGAATTCCCCTGTCAAAGCAAACCGTCTGGGTTTTCCTGGAAACATGAGTGGTACCATCTGGGGGAGCTGCTGCTTCATCCTGTATCTGGCTAAGGCACTGGGACAGATTGCAAACTAGGCCTACTCCTTCTGATGTGTAGCTCAGCTTGTCTAGCAACTGGTACCCTTCCCTGAGTGCTGGCTGACAATGTATCTTCTGCTACACCAGCACGTTAGTTGACCTCACCCTTATTTCTCCTGCAAACTGCAGCCTTCCCCCCCCCTCCCCCCCCCCCCCCCCCGCAGCCCCTGTGCACACCACCATTACAGTCCTGAAAACGTGCTATTGTTGTTGCCAGTTTACATGTCTGCCTCTCTCACCAGCCTGAGGGCTTATCAATAGCAAAGAGTATCTTATTTTCATCTCTACTTTACAGATGAGGAAAGTGAGGCTCCAAATTACTCACAGATCTACATTGCAAAGTTTGGATTTGAATTCAGGTCAGACGCCAAAGCTTATGCTTAGACTTTTAAGAAGTCAATGTCCACATACTTTATTCTAAAAAACTCACAAGAGTTTGGACTGAATGCATGAGCAAGGCCACAAAATTTGAACTCAGTGGGGGTTGGTAGGTGAATGCTACAGCCGCCCTACAATTAAGTATTTACAAGGAAAAATGGGGGACAGGTCATTCCCTTAGCCTAAGGACCAGGTTTCACCTGAAGAATGATGTCATTCACAGTATCACTCATCTCTGTTCTGTCCAAAAGGCCTGAGCAGACTTCAAACTGTGCTTTACCTACATTAAGGGCAGGAGGTCAGAATGTTCTGCAGGGAAAGAGATAAGATGGTGATTGCACCAGGAGACCAGCAGGAAGCTGGAAGGCAAAAAACCAGAGAGATTCCTCCAAACTGTAACAATCCTTCAGGTCAAAGAAGAATTACTGCAGCAACAGAAATGTATACACAGAAACCTATGCTGAGGTTATCTGAAAAATTGTTTGCAATTATTTCTTTTCTGCCCTACTTGCTGCATATAGTAAACAAAAAAACAAAAAAACAAACAAACAAAAAAAAAAAAGCAAAAGCTCCAGGCTGTCAAACTTATTCAAAGAGGAAGCCAGGAAATCTATGTTCAGGATTGGGTCCAGAGACCAAGAGGAGAGGTCTGCTTCCCATGGGCCAGCATGGCAGCAGCAGTGGGAGTCAGAGGAAGGCCTGGAGCACAAGGTGAATCCAGGAAAAATAATACCAGGGCTACTTAGCCAAGTGCCTCTGACATGTCCCCTCCTGAAGCTCCATATAGCAAGTGCCAAGAATCTGATTCAGGTTCCTGGTATGTGGGTGAGAAGGAATTACCACCTGGGCTCTCCCCATAGCTTTCTTGCCATCTTAGCTTTCCCATAAGTGACAGCTACAAAAAAGAAAAAGGGAAGACAGGAAGGAGGTGGGAAGGGAGGAGGAGGGAGAAGGGAGGATGGGAGGGAGGGAAGCGGGGAGGCGGGGAGAGAAAAAGAGGAAGGATTCTCCCAAAGAGAATGTCCCAGGGCTCTTCAGTCTGGTATCCTCAAAAGCCATCCATACCTACCCAGAAATAAGCAAACTAGCTATCAGTTAGCTAACCATGGATCTCTGCTTCCAGAAACCATGGCACTTCAGACTTAGAAGCACCTCTGCATATCTGTCAAAGTTAGGAGTGGGGGACACCGAGACAGAAATCAACACTGTTTTCAAAGTGTTTATTCTATAGAGTCCTAGGGGTTCCTATGGGTTGGGCTATATAGCAAGGCAAGTGGGAGGTGACCGTAACACCAACAAATGTTGTAGTGACAATTTTATTTTTTTAACATCTTTATTTAGATATAATTTGCATACCAATTTAGTGGGCAACTCAAGAGTTTTTAGCATATTCAGAGGTGTGCAACCTCACCACAAGTTTAGAACATTTTCATCAGGGGCGCCTGGGTGGTTCAGTCAGTTGAGCCTCCAACTTCGGCTCAGGTCATGATCTCACGGTTCATGAGTTCGAGCCCCATGTCAGGCTTTGTGCTGACAGCTCAGAGCCTGGAGCCTGCTTCGGATTCTGTGTCTCCCTCTCTCTCTCTGACCCTCCCCAATTCATGCTCTGTCTGTCTCTGTCTCAAAAATAAATAAACATTAAAAAAAATTTTTTTTTTAAAAGAACATTTTCATCAGCCTGATGCAGATCTGAGTTGCAATAACCCCCAAAACAGGTAACTATGTGCTAATTTCAGTCTCAGTTTCCTTATTGGTTATATGGAAAGATTAGTACCTGCCCCACAGGTTTCTTGTAAAGATTCCATGAGGGAGTATATGTAAAGCAGCCACCTCAGGCCAGGTGGGCAGAAGCAGTAGCAGGAGGAGAAGACACAGTGGTGCTACCACTGTGAACGAAACCACAGGCTGGGCACTTTCTACACATGATTTCATTTCATCTTGGCTATAATCCTTCAAGGCAGAGACTACTGCCCCCATGTGACCATGAGAAAATGAAAGCTCACAGAGATTTAAGAAACTTTCCAAGGTCACACAACTCACAGTTGATGAAAGTACACCTAAAACCCTCATCTTTCTTGCTCCAAAGCCCGTGTGTACTTTTGCTCAGTCACATAGCCTTTCAGCATTCTGTGTCTTTTTTTTTCTTGTGTTCATCTCTGCCCTCTTTGTACATGTTTTTCTCTAAGTCTCCCCTATTATCTTATTTATTTTTTTATGTTTGTTTATTTTTGAGAGAGGCAAAGACAGAGTGTGAGCAGGAGAGGGGCAGAGAGAGAGCGGGAGGCACAGATCTGAAACAGGCTCCAGGCTGAGCTGCCAGCACAGAGCCTGATGTGGGGCTCGAACCCACGAACCATGAGATCATGACCTGAGCCAAAGTCGAACGCTTAACCGACTGAGCCACCCAGGTGCCCCTAAGTCTTCCCTATTATTTTTTTTTTAATTTTTTTTTTCAACGTTTTTTATTTATTTTTGGGACAGAGAGAGACAGAGCATGAACGGGGGAGGGGCAGAGAGAGAGGGAGACACAGAATCGGAAACAGGCTCCAGGCTCCGAGCCATCAGCCCGGAGCCTGACGCGGGGCTCGAACTCACGGACCGCGAGATCGTGACCTGGCTGAAGTCGGACGCTTAACCGACTGCGCCACCCAGGCGCCCCAAGTCTTCCCTATTATTTTAACTACAGTGATTTCACCTCCGCCCAGATTCTGTATGTGATTCACAGCTTAGGGTAGAAAGATAAGGAAGGGGTCACAGAGGTCAGACACACACATCATACACTAAGCAATATCATATCTGTATCCTAGACCCTAGCTCTCCTAGAAACATCCCACCACTGAGCCAGCCACCATCCTGGCCAGGAACTCACAAATCCAAAGCACCCTGCCCCACTACCACTGGCCAGCCAACCCTGGACTCTAGCTCTGCCCTAAGGAAATAATTTAAGGGGCACTCAGTGATAAGACAGGATCACTGCTTTCAAATTCCAATTTAAAAAAAAAACTTAACTCATCTCCTTTGTGTGTAAGGCCCTGTACCAAGCACTGTGTGAGACACAGTGATAAATAAATAAGACCTGGTTCCTGCCCCTGAAGGCAATCACAATCTAGTCAGACAGACAACTAATTACAATACAGAGCAGAGCGATATGCCAAATGAGAGATTCATGCCAATTACTTCCCACATAAAGAAACAATAAGATTTCTAGGAGAAAACATTTAATCTAGGCCAGCAGTTCTCAACCAGGGCACTTCTGTCCCCCAGGGCAATCGGCAATAGAGATAATTTTGGTCGTCACAACTTCTGGGGTAAGGAGTGATGGTGGAGGTTTGCTACAACATCTAGTGTATAAAGGTTAGGGATGCTGCAAAACATCCCACAGTGTACAAGATAGCTCCCTACAACCAAGAATCATCTAGCCCAAAATGCCACTAATGCTGAGGTTGAGACACCCTGATCTAGGCTTTGGTGGATGAGTGGAATTTTTACAGGCAATAGGAGAGGCAGAGAGATGCTGAGATGAAAATGTATCTAAAGCAAAGGCACAGTGATAGGATAGAGAGAACATATTGGAAGTGGTTTCAGGATAAAGTAGGGGAATGCAGTGTAACGTGAACTAGTTAGGAGAGCTAAAGGCAGATTGTGGGAGCACCGACAGGCAGGTTTAGATAGTGAAGACTAATTTAGTAAGTAAAGGCAGGCCACTCTTATAGTTAAATGGCCTCTAAAAGACAATTAATAACACCTAGCTCATAGAGTGGTTGAGCATTAAATGACACTGTACGAGCCATCAGCTGGAACATGGCTTGACAGGTGGTAAGGATGGTCCTCTTCCATTGCATTCCCTTTACAAGGGAGAAGTAATGATCAGAGTTGTGCTTCAGTAATTCCAGTAAGAGTGCAAAAAAGACAAACTTATAGGTAAGATAATACAATCAAAATCATTAGGGCACAAAGCAAGACATTCTAATTACGTGCTAAATTGAGTTGATACAGAATATGTGCTATGGGAATTGGTACGGGGATGAGAGAAATCGGTGGGGGTGGGAAAGCCAGGGAAAGTTCACACACGAAAAGTGAGTCTGGAGCATTCCAGAGGACACCTAAGACAGATACGGACAGGGCCAAGGGTTGAAGGGAGGGATATAAGAAGTTAACTCCACAAAAATTCTCAATAAGATACTAGCAAATCGAATTCAACAGCATATAAAAAGAATTATTCACCATGATCAAGTGGGATTCATTCCTGGGATGCAGGGCTGGTTCAACATTCGCAAATCGATCAACGTGATACATCACATTAACAAAAAAAAAGAGAAGAACCATATGACCCTGTCAATCGATGCAGAAAAGGCCTTTGACAAAATCCAGCACCCTTTCTTAATAAAAACCCTTGAGAAAGTCGGGATAGAAGGAACATACTTAAAGATCATAAAAGCCATTTATGAAAAGCCCACAGCTAACATCATCCTCAACGGGGGAAAAACTGAGAGCTTTTTCCCTGAGATCAGGAACACGACAGGGATGCCCACTATCACCGCTGTTGTTTAATATAGTGCTGGAAGTTCTAGCATCAGCAATCAGACAACAAAAGGAAATCAAAGGCATCCAAATTGGCAAAGATGAAGTCAAGCTTTCGCTTTTTGCAGATGACATGATATTATACATGGAAAATCCGACAGACTCCACCAAAAGTCTGCTAGAACTGATACATGAATTCAGCAAAGTTGCAGGATACAAAATCAATGTACAGAAATCAGTTGCATTCTTATACACTAACAATGAAGCAACAGAAAGACAAATAAAGAAACTGATCCCATTCACAATTGCACCAAGAAGCATAAAATACCTAGGAATAAATCTAACCAAAGATGTAAAAGATCTGTATGCTGAAAACTATAGAAAGCTTATGCAGGTAATTGAAGAAGATATAAAGAAATGGAAAGACATTCCCTGCTCATGGATTGGAAGAATAAATATTGTCAAAATGTCAATACTACCCAAAGCTATCTACACATTCAATGCAATCCCAATCAAAATTGCACCAGCATTCTTCTTGAAACTAGAACAAGCAATCCTAAAATTCATATGGAACCACAAAAGGCCCCGAATAGCCAAAGTAATTTTGAAGAAGAAGACCAAAGCAGGAGGCATCACAATCCCAGACTTTAGCCTCTACTACAAAGCTGTCATCATCAAGACAGCATGGTATTGGCATAAAAACAGACACATAGACCAATGGAATCGAATAGAAACCCCAGAACTAGACCCACAAACGTATGGCCAACTCATTTTTGACAAAGCAGGAAAGAACATCCAATGGAAAAAAGACAGTCTCTTTAACAAATGGTGCTGGGAGAACTGGACAGCAACATGCAGAAGGTTGAAACTAGACCACTTTCTCACACCATTCACAAAAATAAACTCAAAATGGATAAAGGACCTGAATGTGAGACAGGAAACCATCAAAACCTTAGAGGAGAAAGCAGGAAAAGACCTCTCTGACCTCAGCCGTAGCAATCTCTTACTCGGCACATCCCCAAAGGCAAGGGAATTAAAAGCAAAAGTGAATTACTGGGACCTTATGAAGATAAAAAGCTTCTGCACAGCAAAGGAAACAACCAACAAAACTAAAAGGCAACCAACGGAATGGGAAAAGATATTTGCAAATGTCACATCGGACAAAGGGCTAGTATCCAAAATCTATAAAGAGCTCATCAAACTCCACACCCGAAAAACAAATAACCCAGTGAAGAAATGGGCAGAAAACATGAATAGACACTTCTCTAAAGAAGACATCCGGATGGCCAACAGGCACATGAAAAGATGTTCAACGTCGCTCCTCATCAGGGAAATACAAATCAAAACCACACTCAGATACCACCTCACGCCAGTCAGAGTGGCCAAAATGAAGAAATCAGGAGACTATAGATGCTGGAGAGGATGTGGAGAGACGGGAACCCTCTTGCACTGTTGGTGGGAATGCAAATTGGTGCAGCCGCTCTGGAAAGCAGTGTGGAGGTTCCTCAGAAAATTAAAAATAGGGGCGCCTGGGTGGCGCAGTCGGTTAAGCGTCCGACTTCAGCCAGGTCACGATCTCGCGGTCCGTGAGTTCGAGCCCCGCGTCAGGCTCTGGGCCGATGGCTCGGAGCCTGGAGCCTGTTTCCGATTCTGTGTCTCCCTCTCTCTCTGCCCCTCCCCCGTTCATGCTCTGTCTCTCTCTGTCCCAAAAATAAATAAAAAACGTTGAAAAAAAAAAAAAAATTAAAAAAAAAAAAAAAGAAAATTAAAAATAGACCTACCCTATGACCCAGCAATAGCACTGCTAGGAATTTATCCAAGGGATACAGGAGTACTGATGCATAGGGGCACTTGTACCCCAATGTTTATAGCAGCACTCTCAACAATAGCCAAATTATGGAAAGAGCTTAAATGTCCATCAACTGATGAATGGATAAAGAAATTGTGGTTTATATACACAATGGAATACTACGTGGCAATGAGAAAAAATGAAATATGGCCTTTTGTAGCAACGTGGATGGAACTGGAGAGTGTGATGCTAAGTGAAATAAGCCATACAGAGAAAGACAGATACCATATGGTTTCACTCTTATGTGGATCCTGAGAAACGTAACAGAAACCCATGGGGGAGGGGAAGGGAAAAAAAAAAAAAAAAAAAGAGGTTAGAGTGGGAGAGAGCCAAAGCATAAGAGACTGTTAAAAACTGAGAACAAACTGAGGGTTGATGGGGGGTGGGAGGGAGGGCAGGGTGGGTGATGGGTATTGAGGAGGACACCTTTTGGGATGAGCACTGGGTGTTGTATGGAAACCAATTTGACAGTAAATTTCATATATTAAAAAAAAAAAAAAAAGAAGTTAACTCCAGCTAGGGAGAACTAGCTGAGCAGAGAAAGGGGCCTGCAATAAGCATGGAACAGCTATGAGACAGTGAGGACCAGGGTCAGACCAGAGAGGTAGGAGGTAGGTGCAGAGAGTCTTAAGAAAGACCAAGGCCAGACTTGAAGGGATGGAGTGCTAGACACAGATAGTCAGAAGGAATAAGAAAAGAAAATCATGCAGGACACATGAAACCAAAACGTAACTTAGGAAGACCGCTGGCAGCATGAACAACACGGGCTGGTAAAGGGACGCTAGAGGCAAGAGAGCACTTGGAGGCGTCTACAGCTATCTGGATGTAAGGAAATGAGGCCCAAAGGCAGAGGAGGGAAAACAATTATTATTAACCATGCTGATAACTTCTGGGCATAACTCAGTTACTCACCCTCATCCAAATTAGCCCAGCCTGGCCACAGCACTGCTTATATGCAAGAAGCACAGAGGGCTTCTCCCTCCCTCCTTACATACCACCTCCCACCAAGTCCAATTCCTGCTGGCCTCTGGGGTTTGCAAGTGGAGGCGCTCCTCTCAAAGTTGAGTTCCCCCAGCCCTGATTCCACTTGGTGCGAGGTTCCATCCTTCCCGACTCACAGAGCCTCCCACAACCAAGCATGCCTCTTGGTGGGGCAGTGAAAAAGGTGGAAAGCAAGTCAACTCCTACCCTGCTAAAGTCAAACAGATCTGGTGACAGTACTATAATACGGCTTTGTTGTTCGAAACTCCTCTAGCCTTCCACATGGGTGGGGGGAAATGAGAAGTTCTCACATAAACCTTTTTTAAAGCACACAGGCATACAGACAGGAGACTAGGGGGAGCGGCTAGAGGAGTTGCAGCCCCTAGAAAAGCTAGGCCCTGCTCTGTCATGCCCCACCCCCTTCATAGCAGTTACTCAGGCGCACATAGAACTGCCTCCTGTGGTGCTCTGGTCCTAGTCAAGTCAGCCAAGCTGCTGGGGGTGGCTCCCAGAGCTGAACACTGTGGTGCCGGTGCCGTGGGATGAGAGAGCTGATCTGGAAGTCTTGCCATATAGGCCAGCCCTCGCTACTGTACCACCACCCCGAGGGAGGAAAAACCATGAAATCCTGCGTCAGCCCTTTGCGTGCATTAAATTCTTACAACAACCCTGCAAAGATCTCCTCAATCAGCTGAGTAAACTGAGGCTTGGAGAGGTGAAGTTACTTGCCTTTTTGTCACATAGTAAGTGGCAAAGCCAAGTTCTGAATACAGTCCTGTCTGCATTAAAATGTATGTGCTTTCTGATGAAAACAATAACAATAATAATAATAGCAAAAACTAACCATTACTGAGCCTCTTCCATATGCCAGGCATGGTACTGAGTGCTCTGTATGCATTATTTCATTTAATCTTAGCAACTCATGAGATGCCTACTCTTATCACTCCACTTCCAATGAAGAAACCGAGGCTCAAGGAGATGAAGTAACTGCTTCAAGTTTCCATGGCTGCTGAAGGCAGAGCCAGGTTTAAACCTAGGTCTGTGTGGCTCCAGAGCACCACTTCTCAACCCTGTGCTATGCTGCTACACCACACTGCACAGACACTAACAAAAGCATAAGTTGATTTTGCAGCTTCCTGGGCTCATACTGCTACCTAACCATCCACTCCCCCCCCCCCAAAATGTGTGATCACACCCTTGCTCAAACCTCCCTTCTCAGCCAGACACTATGCTGCTACCCAGATAACAGCCAGTCATTCCACCCAATGATTAAATGAAGCACATATTCTGTACAGGGCTCTGCTGGGCATTGGGGAAACAAAGGCAAAATAACCAAATAAGGCCAGTCCCTGCCCTGAAAAGTCTCACAGTCTGGTGAGAGAAACACATCAGTTAAACAAACATTAAAATACAACTGTCAGATACAGGTAACTTTCTGGGAAATACAGAAGAAACAGAAAGGGGAAAAGCTCAGCATTCAAGCTCAGCATTCACTGAGCTTGAATTGTGTGTCTGGTACTATGCTGGCGACTTTTTTCTTAACTAACATATGATGAAATTAACTTTGGAGGGGGAGGGTCAGGGGTATATAGTCATATGAGTTTTGAAACATATTTAGATTCTTCTAACTGTCCCACAACCCAGACACAGGAAAATTCTATTACCCCCCAAAATTCTGTCATTCTGCCCCTTGATAATGAAACCCTCCCCACATTCCTAACCCCTAGTAACCACTGGCCTAACTCCCATCCCTACTTTCTCAGAATGTCATGTAGATGGAATCATACAGCATGTTAACTTTTTGAGTCTGCTTTCTTTCCCTCAATATAAGGCCTTTGAGATCCATCTATGTTGTGTACATCAATAGTTCATTCCTTTTAATTGCTGAGCAGTTTTCCATAGTTTGTTTATCCATTCACACATTGAAGGACATTTGCTTTGTGTCCAGTTTTTGGCGCTTATGAATAAAGCTGCTATGAACATTTGTGTACAAGTCTTAGTGTGAATATAAATTTTCATTTATCTATAGGGATAAATACCGAGAAGCAGAATTGCTGGAGCATGTAGTGAATTGTGTTTAACTTTCTAAGAAACTCTATAAGCAAAAGTTCTAGTGGCTCTACCTCCTCACCTGGCACTTGGTGTTGTCCATTTTTTTTAATTTCAGACATTCTGATGGATGTGTGGTGCTATCATGCTGTGGTCTTAATTTGTATTTCCCTAATGGCTAGTGATATTGAGCATCTTTCCATGTGTTTGTCATCCATATATCTTCTTTGATGAAGTGTCTGTTCAAATTTTTTCCCATTTTGTGTTGACTTGTTTGGTTTCTGTAGAGTTTGGGAGTTATTTGTGCTGGAAACTTTACCAGCACTTTTCTCCCTGAATTCTGACAATAGCCTGCAAGGGTAGGAATCATTAACCACCATTTTACCTGAGAAAATTAAAGGGGAAGTCACTAAACTACTATAATCACAGTTCTTCCTAATTTCAGAATTTTACTTCTCATTTAATTGCCTGTGACATACAGACCACTAGAATGCAAGCTCTATAAAAGCTAAAATCGTATCCATTTTGTTTGTTACAGAATCCATAGTCCTACAACAGGTATTCAACAAAAACTTGTTTAATGGCTGGATAAATGCCCTTGATTTTCCTTGTAGGGATCCAGTTGAAGGGACAATGGTTTTTTTTGTTTGTTTGTTTGTTTGTTTTAATATAACTTATTATCAAATTGGCTAACACACAGTGTGTAAAGTGCTCTTGGTTTTTGGGGTAGATTACTGTGGTTTATCGCTTACATACAACACCCAGTGCTCATGAAGGGACAGCAGGTTTGGACAGCCTCTGTCTGTCCACCTCAGACTGTCAGAACAACCTGACAGGACCATCCCACTGTAGCAAATCCATTGCCCACAGGCAGTGTCCCCACCAGAAGTCTCAGTAGAACACAGGTCATGAATTTCCATGCTGTTGGCCTGGTAGAACTCCCTCCCAGCCTTGCCAAGAAGGGCACCGTCACCAATAATGCCACCTTGCTCATCTGAAGGGCCCACAATCCACAGCTACACTAACTAGGACAGAAGAAAACAAAGACAGTACTGGAGCAGCCAAACTGGCTGCCCCACATGCCAATGATTACATATTTCCTATAAAATGCCTGCTGAGTCTCAGTTTACCATACGTCTAATTTCATAGCTCACAGAGAAGTAAACAGAAATTAGAAATGGGGATGAATCAAAGAAGAGACAGGGAAATTATAAGAAGAAATCACAACAATGCATATAGGAATCTAAGCCCTGGGGTAGTTATAGAAGAGGCCTGATGACATGTTCTGAATGATCCAAAGAAAGTTAACACTCTGTTCACAATAATCTATAAAAAGAAAGACTTATTTCAAAAATGGCTAAAATTTTACAAGATCCAGAACTGAGGTTATATAGTTCAGTCACCTGGAAAGCTTGCTGATATGAGGCTGAACAAATGAAGCCTGAAGATATCCCTTCAGACTTCCTCTAAAATCCTTGGGGAATCAGTGGTGCTTTCGAATGGTCATAAAAAGCTCAGGTCCATCATAGCCAGCACAACCAGGGTCACATCTCTGCTCAGTACCCGTGAGCCAATATTCTAAGCTCTGAGCGGTCCACCCAACATGCTAGTTAGAACCTGAACTCCAAGGTTGTCTCATATACGTTTAGACTGACTTAAGCACACATACTTTGCCACCATTACCTTCTCTTTCAAAGACAGTAGCTTGTGACTGATGGTGAAAACCCAGACTGGCAGGCCCCTCTCACCACCAGAGGCCTGAGCCTGCCGGGAGAGAAGTTGAAGCCAAGGCAAGGCAGAAGCTACACTGAAAAAGAACAGCTCACCACTGGCACAGAGAAGAGCAGGGTGACAGCTTTTGTGTTATTTTAGAACAGTTTGTGCTGATGAGCTTTTTGTTGTGGTAACATTCCTCTAAAAAGAACATTTTCTTCCTCCCCTCATTGACAAAGCAATTCAGCAGAAAGTGAAAAGAGAAGGAGGAGCAGGTGACAAGGATATCCAGGAATTTGTGGATCTTAGATCATATCACCTTCTTAATTGGTGTGCCACCTATCCCCCAGTCCTGTGGCCAGGCCCCCTGAGAGAGGGAAACCTCTAGTCTTCATTTGCGTCCAGGAACATGGTCCTTTTCCCATCGTGGACAAATAAAATCTGGATCCTTTGAGGGCCAGTGTCACTTCAAGATGCGAACAAAACTTTCATCACGCCTGTTGTCCTTGCTCAAGAACCTACAATTGCCAGGTTCAATAAGTACTCATCTCTCAGCCTAGTCGCCTGGGCCCCACTTTCCTTTCCAGGTTTTTGTCCTTCAGTCCTCCACCATAGTCACTCCATCCAACCAAACTCACCCACCCTGCTCTAGTCAGAGCTCCCCCCTCCCCACATCTGTGTTCACACTGGCTCCCTACTTACCACTCAGGCAGCCCCACCCCTTCCACTCCACCCAAATGTCTGCTTCTGCTCCAGGAAGTCTATTTTTCTCCTCTTATAAATTACTTAGACATTACCCAGTTCAACCTAATGCGAGGATCCCCTCTGCTAACCAATCGATAGAGCGCTGTATTCTACTTGCCCATCTTCCGTGACAGGCAGTTTACTACGTACCTACCAAGGAAGCCTCTCCTAAGACAAGATGGCACTATTAGACGATTCTTCATTCTAGAAAAATATGGCCATATTTTACTTTTCCCACATTGGTCCCGGTCCTGCCTTTAGTTTAAGAGAAACAATATAGCAGTACTTAATAGCACAAGCTTTGAAATCTGATCTGTGCTTATATCCAATGTTTCCTTGAACAAAATGCTTCACCTTTCCAAGGCTCCAGTCCTTGACAATAATACCAACTTCAAAAGGCTGTTATGAAAGGTAAAAGAGTAACTACCTTAACACCATGAGCTTAACACCATGCCTGGCATAGAATAAGAATCCAATGAAGGAGAGCTGGTGCTGCAGTTTTCATCGCCATCACCGTCGTTATTTAAAAATCTAATTCCTCCACTTCTAATGTATGTGAGATACAAATTATATTACCCGGATCTGTTCTTTTCCAGGCTCAAGTTTCTTCACTAGACTGTAAATGATAGGAGGACAGATGTCTGTGTCCTATTTACTGCCACATCCCCATATCTACAACAGTGCCTGGCACATACATAATAAATACCTATAAATACTAAGTTCTACTGAATGCTCTCCATTTCATAGTGTCCATACCCTTCAGCATTCAGGTCACCCTTTTCTGTAGAGGCTTGCACTGTTCCAAATACCTTTGACAATGTGAGATCCAACACTGAACTCAAAACTAGGCTTACCTCTTCCTCATGACATACACCATATCACTATTAAAGATTTGGCATAACTTGGCAGCTTCACCAAACTGCTGGCCCACGTTGAGCTTGAAATCAACTAAAACCTTTCAATCTTTCCACACATGATGACTTTGCACTCTGGGCTCTGTGTAATTGGAACTGTAGTAATGCCAAAAGGTGAAACAATAACAGAGCTTTTTCCATCTAGAGTTTCCTCTCGCTCCTATTATCTGGACCACTCAACCAGCTCCCAGCAACCGCAACCTGGAATTCAGAATAATCTTTCTAGGAACATGTGTTTCTTCCTCCTGAACAGACTATAAACTCCCAAAGGGCAAGATAATGACTGTTTTGATGTCTCTCCTACATGCCAACACAGGGCTGAGTACATAGCAAGTACAGACTGATGCCCTCCATCTGCAGCAGGATTACAATATGGGTTCAGGGGAACTATAGAGACCGACCTCGGGACTCTCTCTCCCTCTCAAACAGCACAGCTCAGTCAGTGTTGTACTTCTAGCCAGTAGGCAGATGGGAGCCAGTCCAGGCATACAGACAGCAGGCCTGCCCTCGGACAGGTGGCTCCTACAGGGCTGTTCTGCTGAGAATCACTCCCTTTGACAGGAAGGAGCTCCTAGAGAACAAGCCAATACCAAGAACATCTCTCCAAAGGGAAGAGTGTCTAGGCAGCCTTCAGGGACTGTCCAAACAGGTAGAGAAGGGAGCCACGGCAGGGGGAGAGAGCTCACCTCATCGCTTTCTTCCACATCCACGTCACCATTGGCATCGTCGTCCATCAGCTTGTGGATGCTGCGGACTGCATCAAAGCTGAGCTTCTCATCCTCACTGTGGCACAGGGGCTTGTCAATCCGGCAAAACTCTGTACAGGAAAAGCAAGAGACAACATTACTGTGGGCACTGCTGGCCTCTGCTACCCACCTGTCTCAGTGTCCTTAGCCTCTAGCACCTCAAGCCTCGTGTAGCCACTTAAATAGCTATTTGTACAGTGAGAAAAGTGTTTCATCCAGTCTTCAACTCTCTCCCCCCAGGATGTGCTGAGTTCCCCCATTTAGGGACAATGTCCTATTATCCTGATGACTCCCTGGCAGGAAAGTCAAGCATAATGCTGGGAATACCCTGGGATCTAGACAAAGAACGTGAATAGGTAACTCACAAGAAAAAATATAAATGAGAGAAAATATAAATAGCCAATGAACACAGAAAAAAAACTTTTGCCTTACCAGTAAGCAAAGAAATACATATTCAAGTGAAATACCATTTTTAATCAGTCAATAAATAAATGCACGTGAATACAATCTTTCCAGAAACAGGAAGACAGCCCATTCATTGCAATGCCAAGATAATATGTAGTTTTCCTTTTGGTTCACTTTGTCACTGCTGGTAATAATAACATAATGCCAGTCACAAACTAACTGGAGAAACCCTTCACATGCTATGCCCGTCCACTGACAGCTACGGTCAGCAAATAGCTCTCAGACATCTAAGGTCCTGGGCACACTGGGTGCAACAGCGTGGCAGGTCTGCAGTACAGCTTCCCCCACCCACCGACACAGTCGTTAATGTGACACAAAAACCAGCACGAGAGCCGAGGCCACCTACTCCTCTCTTAGAACCCTGGAAAACACCGTGCACACACACAGCAGGCAGACCTGGCATCTAGTCTTAGCTCTACCAAGTGAGGTCACGTCCCTTCTCCAGGCCTCAAGTTCACTATCTGAAAGAGATATTTTAAGTAAAGTTTCTAGTATGTCTTCCAATTCTTAGCTTCTAAAATTCCTCTTTCCCTTTGACCCTGATCTTGATTCCTTCTCTCCAGCAAAAACTCCTCAGATTACTCCCAAGGAAGAAGTTGTCACAGGAGAGAAAACAAGGACAGGGTAAAGAGGCTGTTGTGGCTGTGAGGCCTTCTCCGAGGCACTGATCAAAGTCCCAAAACACTCCAATCCATTTAATCATTCAGCTGACTGCTAGTCAGAGACAGGGAACAGACAGGACAAGTCAACTCTCTGTCACTCACGAGTTGCTCAAATCCTTTTCAAAATGAGGGAGAGATATAAATATTAAATGTGTCAAGTGTCCCAGATGCGACTCAATAAAAACATGTTGGATACTGGAGCTCACAGATGTTAACTGATGTGCCCCAAATCAAAGACAGCTGAAGAGTCACAGCAAGAGCCCAGGTTTACTGACTCCCAGGTCGGTACTTCACCTATCTTTATGCCAAGGTGACCAAACAGCTTTAGCGTGGTTTCATCTTCCGTTAGTCACAGATGGTAAGAAGCACACTGAAGAAATGGCTTTATGGAAGACAAAAAGTAAGTGGTGCCTGGGTGGCTCCGTCAGTTAAGTGTCCGACTTTGGCTCAGGTCATGATCTCGAGGTTCAGGGAGTTTGAGCCCTACACTGGACTCTTTTCTGTCAGCACAGAGCCCACTTCAGATCCTCTGTTACCCTCTCTCTCTGCCCCTCCCCCACTCACGCACACGCACGCGCTCTCACTCTCAAAAATAAACATTTAAAAAAAGACAAGTAAGAAGAATACAATACATGAAGAAGAAATATCTCCATGTAACTGTATATTCTACTACATTTGTCCCGCTAAGTTGGGAGTGGGGAGCGGAGGGTGGGGTAAAGCGGTGGTGGTAGAATGCAGCCAAAGATTAAGGCATTGTTTCTCAACTTCCTCACCAACAAGAGCTCTTGGCATGATTGTGTCGTTTACCTATCGAAAAAAAATTGCAGTAAGTAATGACTGGTTCATAGGTGAGGCACACAGCACTGGGATTAGCATAACCAACATAATGTTTTCCTTCCCTTAGTTCTGTTTTTGTCTTAATCAGAGGCACATATAATTGCCTATCAGAATGAGAAAAAAAAATTGCCCATCAGAGCTTTTTAATCAGCACATCATGTGCCCATTTAAACAACATTTATTGTGTGCTCTTAATATGTCAGGCTCTGTGATCAGCATGGGGCATAAAAAGAGATGAGTCAGATCTCACCCCTGCTCTCAAGGAGCTTAGTTTTAAAAGTAGGTAAGAGGGGCTCCTGGGAGGCTCAGATGGTTAAACATCTGACTCTTGATTTCAGCTCAGGTCATGATCTCATAGTTCATGAGATTGAGCCCCGCTTTGAGCCCTGGCAGCACGGAGCCTGCTTGGGATTCTCTCTCTTTTTGACTCTCTCTCTGCACCTCCCCTTCTTGCACATGCATGCACACCTGCGCGCACACATGCGCTCTCCCTCTCTCTCTCTCTCTCTCTCTACAAATAAGTTAATAAACTTAAATATATATATTATTAAAAGTAGGGGACAAAGGCAATTAAAACACCATGTGCTAAGTACCATGATGGAAAGAATCAGGATTACCCTAGGGGTCAGCAAACTTTTTCTGTAAAAGGCCAGATAATAAATAATTTAGGATTTATGAGTCATATAGTCTCTGTTACAACTACTTAACTCTGTCTTAGAGCACAAAAGCCGCCACAACAAAACATGAGTAAATGAGCTTTGTTGTGTTCTAATAAAACTTTATTCAAAAAAACATGCAGTGGGCTGGATTTGACCCCAGGGCTATAGTTTGCTGACCCTTGTTCTAGAAAACCTTTGGTAGCACACCTGAATCACATTAAGTTGACAGATTTCTGACTCAAAGCAAAGAAATACAATCTTTTCATTAGCCTGTATCCACAAACAGGTTTATCATAAAGCACAACTTCTAATGAGCTTTTTTTTTTTAATTTATTTATTTTTGAGAGAGAGAGAGACAGAGTGTGAACAAGGGAGGGGCATAGAGAGAGGGAGCCACAGAATCTGAAACAGGCTCCAGGTTCTGAAGGGTCAGCACAGAGCCCAACACAGGGCTCAAATTCACGAACCTCGAGATTCTTTTTTTTTTTTTAATTTTTTTTTTCAACGTTTTTAATTTATTTTTGGGACAGAGAGAGACAGAGCATGAACGGGGGAGGGGCAGAGAGAGAGGGAGACACAGAATCGGAAACAGGCTCCAGGCTCCGAGCCATCAGCCCAGAGCCTGACGCGGGGCTCGAACTCACGGACCGCGAGATCGTGACCTGGCTGAAGTCGGACGCTTAACCGACTGCGCCACCCAGGCGCCCCAGGAACCTCGAGATTCTGACCTGAGCCCAAGTCGGACGCTTAACCGACTGAACCACCCAGAAGCCTCTAATAAACTTTTTTAAATACTGGAAAAAGTTTAAATGCTGAGCTCTAGGGACTGGGGGCTTCCAGGCTGGGCACGAGTGGCCTAAGGTCAGCCAGCCTCTCTCCCAAAAGCCTATAACTGGTGCAAGAAGTTTAGGCTTCAAATGCTAGGCTCTGGTTTGTAAACTGATCAGACAGACAGGTGACCTTTGCTGTTGGCATCATCTGGCATAGAGAAGGATTTAAGGGATTGAGAATAAAGGAGTATAAAACCTTGATGTCTCCTAAGGCCATTGAATCCTATCCAGAAAAACCATGTTAGTCAAAATTCACAAATGACTCCTTCTACCAAGCATTTCCCAGGCTGTCTCTCTCCTTCCTGACACCTCTTCTATCTTCTCTTATACCTTCATTCCAATCTGGCAAGGTTTCCCAGAGCCACCTGGAAATACCTTAGAAGATCCACCCGTTTAGCAATGCATTATTAATAAAAGAGCCCTGGACTTGGAATCAGAACACATATGTCAAAATCCCAGCTCTATTAGTTACATCTACATGAAGTTGGACAGGATGTTCAACTTCTCTGAGCCTCCAATATCTCATTTGCAAAATGAGGATAATTACCTCTGCTGACAGGGTTTTTATGAAAATTAAGACCACATTTGTTCCAACGCCTATGCCCTAGCATAGCATAGGGCATGCAAAAAGCTGACAATCAATACATTTGTAGTTTCCTTCTTCCCTCCCAGAGCAACATGTGAACAGTTCCCTGCTAACTTCGGTCACTCTCCCTACTGTGTTTGAAAAATCAGTCACATGTTCTAGATGAGTTAGCAAGTGATTCCGACAATAGCCTGTATTCCCACAGCATTTATGTGTCTATCACCAATAACATTTATCATACTGTGTTTCAGTTCTCTGTTTCATTTGTCTTCCCTATCAAACAATGTCCATAAGGGCTTGGGACCATGTCCCCAGCAGCAAGCAAAAGCCAGGTTCTTGATAGATGCTCAATGTTTTTTGAACAAATAACTAAATAACAATTATGTGTAGGATTTCTTCAGGCAGAAAAGAGAACTGTAAGTAAAAAGAGTAGCACAGGAGTAGGTTTTTAAATATCTTGGTGCCAGGGCCCCTTTATGTATGTAAAAATTGAAAATCCCAAAACTAATATCTACCATATTAGAAATTAATTTTTTTTACATTTATTTATTATTATTATTTTTTGAGAAATAGAGTGAGACAAAGCGTGAGCAGGGGAGGGGCAGAGAGAGAAGGAGACACAGAATCTGAAGCAGGCTCCAGGCTCTGGGCAAGTGGTCAGCACAGAGCCTGATGAGGGGCTCAAACCCACGAACTGTGAGATCATGACCTGAGCCGAAGTCAGACGCTCACCTGACTGAGGCACCCAGGCACCCCACTACCATATCAGAAATTAAAACGCAAATTCTAATAATAGCAATTAATTCATTTTAGACAAATAAATCTCCTATACATTAATTTAATAGGATTTTTATGAAAAATAAATGTTTTCTGGAAAAAGAATTTTTAAGTTTATTTATTTTGAGAAGCGCCTGGGTGGCTCAGTTGGTTAAGCGTCCAACTTCAGCTCAGGTCATGATCTCACAGTTCATGGGTTTGAGCCCTGTGTCAGGCTCTGTGCTGACAGCTCAGAGCCTGGAGCCTGCTTCAGATTCTTTGTCCCCCTCTCTCTGCCCTTCCCCTGCTCATGCTCTGTCTCTCTCTCTCTCAAAAATAAACATTAAAAAAATTTTAATAATAATAAAGTTTATTTTGAGAGAGAGAGAGCACGTGTGTGCACATGTACGTGCGAGTGGGGAGGGGCAGAGAGAGAGGAAGGGAGAGTTCCAAGCAGGCTCAGCACTGTCAGCACAGAGCCCAATGTGGGGCTCCATCTCACAAACTGTAAAATCATGACCTGAGCCGGAATCAAGAGTCAGATGCTTAACCAAATCAGCCATCCAAGCATCCCTGGAAAAAAAATGCTTTCTGAGAAGAGTGGGATTGTTTTTACATTTTTGCAAATCTCTTTAAGTCTGGCTTAATAGGAGACAGCTGTAGTCTTATTGTATCTGTTTCCACATTCAATGTGTTGTTTTGATCACAGAGCAAAACAGATATGTAGTTGGAAAGGACAGGAATATTTTAATAATCTTCCAGATATCTGTGAACATTCTTCTCTGATATTACATCAAAATCGACAAGTAGTAGGTTTATTAAAGATTAGTTGCAATGTGAAATTTGAAACTATATAAATGAACCATTTGTACTCTATTATATTAAAATCTATTGGTCTATCTTGCACTTTGATCTTTTATCCAGGAGTGATTTTGTAACATGATGCACTGGTCACATGGAAACTTCCAAATTTGACCCATTTCATCTCTACGATATCAAAATAATCACAGTTATTAATATCACCACTAATTACATCAGAAAAGATTTAAATCTGGGGCAGCTGTCAAGCTCACAGTGGCAGATCCAAGTTTTTCAAAATTCTAAGTTTTAAATGAAAACTAGAATTTTATTGTTGGCAATAAACACTACCAGTTGTTTTCCTTTAATAGCAGACTCACTTCATTCATTTTTAAGAAAATACGTGCCGAATACGTGAGTCTGAGTAAGTATAGTTTACCTGTCAGTTATTCTTTCACATAAAAATGGTGTTCCCTGAAAAAAGGAGGCAGTTCAACTTGCAGCTCTGTGGTACGAATGCTTTCTCTTGAAATAAACATCAGAGGCGCCCAGATGGCTCACTGGGTTAAGTATCCAACTTCAGCTCAGGTCATGATCTCAAGGTTCGTGGGTTTGAGCCCTATGACGGGCTCTGTGCTGACAGCTCAGAGACTGGAACCTGCTTCGGATTCTGTGTCTCCCTCTCTCTCTGCCCCTCCCCCGCTCGTGCACGCGCTCTCTCTCTCTCTCTCTCTCTCTAAAAATAAACATTAAAAAAATTTCAATAAAAATTTAAAAAATTTAGAGAAAGAAATAAGCATCAAACTTCTACACACAGAAGTGGTTTATGCACACTTCCTGCTTCATCACACAGAATACTAAAGAGATATGTATTCAACAGGACACAATTGAATAGAATTAATACATTTTATATTTATTTAAAAAATTTTTTACTAATTAAAAAATTAAAAATAAATTTTTTAAAACAGAGTGCATGTTGGTGAGGAATACCACGACCACCAGTGCTATTCTGTGCCACTGCTCTGACTCTTGCTAAGGTGCCAGCAGTTTTACCTAAGTGCTTTTGTGCCATCACTGCAAATGTAGACACAGCAGAAAAAGACAAGTAACATCGTAGCATTATTATTAAGATGTCTTTGACCTTGTGGACCCCTGAAAAGATCTTGGTGACCCCCAACGGTCTGCAGACCACACTTTGTTAACCACTAGCAGCCAACACCACAAAGTCTTTCCTTTGCGTCTAAATCTCCTCTCCTTTCTCCAGGCAGAGCTAATCATTTACAGCTCTATGCTCCAAAGCACTTTATACATAACTCTGTTGTATTAATTCTCATGCTCTAAGTTGTTTGCATGCCATATCCAGAAAAGGGCAAGGACTAAGTTTGACTCACTCTAACCCTCAGGGCCTACATCCACCCTGTCAAATATAAAATCAGCAAATACTGGCTGAATGAATGAATGAGTGCATGAATGGATTCATAACAAACCATATCTCCCCCAAAGACAAGAGAATTCCTGAGTACAACCCACTAGTTCCCACCACCAATATCCACCATCCACCTGATGCCTCTTCTCCTCCAGCCACGTTCTCATCACCAAACAGTAACTTATCCCCCTGAGAACACGTATTTATAGGCATGCAAAGCAGAACCACTGCAGTCGAGCCTGACCATGGATTGTCTGATGTGAGACACAAGCCCAAAGGTAAAGAAGTGGGACAAACAGCAGTCAAAGAAGAAGGTACAGATGAGGAGCAAAGAAAGGCACTGGTCAGACTGTTCCCTACCACTTGGCTGGCACCTGAGGGGAATCTGAAAACTGATAAATTTTGCCAGCAGGGGTCTCATTTGTTGATTGTTAATTTCTCCCACTTGACCTCCCACCCACCAAGCACAACCAGCAAGCTCTGCAGTGACTCTAGATGGGATCAGAATCCACCCTTACCCTTAGAAAGGACTCAAAAGACTGTTAAGACTGAGTACCAGCCCTGGGAAGACTGATGGACCAAGGGCCATGAGATTCCAGAGATAAAACAGCACAGAATGCAGAATGAGGCTGAGGCTGGGGGTCTAGGGAAGGGGCGTGGGGAGGAGAAAGTACCCTCTACACAAAAGGGTAAAGAATGAGAAAGGGAACTAAACTAGCTCCCTGGACCTAGGAAGTTCTGGCAAGAAAGGTCCCACGTGGAATACAGCACACTGTAGGTCTAGCCACAGAGGAAAGAGGAGTCCGATTCCCACACTGAGTGAAATCCAGCCTCCTGAGTGATGGTCCTGCCCCTGTTGGAACATCATGTCTTCATATCCAAGAAGAGGTCTGACTCTTCTCAGCAGGGGCAGGAATTCAGAAGAGTTTTCCTTATGGATGAAGCAGGCACTGATTTCAGCTACCCAAGCAGCAAAAGACTACCCCAAAGACTTCCCATGTCTCCCCTCCCAGGGAGAACATGTGAAAAAAGTAATAATAACATCCCATATAACACCAAGAGTGAACCCTAAGGTAACACACTATGAACTTTGGGTATTATAACGTATTCATGTAGCCTCATCCTTGGTAAAAAATGTACCACTCTGGTAAGTAACCCTGGTAATGGGGTTGGCTATGCATGTGTGGAGGCAGAGGATATGTGGGAAATCTCTGTACCTCCTTCTGAATTTTGTTGTAAACCTAAAACTGCTCTAAAAATAAAGTTTAAAAAAAAAAAAAAAAGCCTGGCCTACAATATGTGTGTGGTCAGTAAAGGCTTTTATAATTCTTACCAGCATGCTTTAAAATATTATATGTTGGGGGCGCCTGGGTGGCGCAGTCGGTTAAGCGTCCGACTTCAGCCAGGTCACGATCTCGCGGTCCGTGAGTTCGAGCCCCGCGTCGGGCTCTGGGCTGATGGCTCGGAGCCTGGAGCCTGTTTCCGATTCTGTGTCTCCCTCTCTCTCTGCCCCTCCCCCGTTCATGCTCTGTCTCTCTCTGTCCCAAAAATAAATTCAAAAATATATATATATATTATATGTTGCAGGGCACCTGGGTGGTTCAGTTGGTTAGGCATCCAACTTCAGCTCAGGTCACGATCTTCTGGTTTGTGAGTTTGAGCCCTGCATCAGGCTCTGTGCTGACAGTTCAGACCTGGAGTCTGCTTTGGATTCTGTGTCTCCCTCTTTCTCTGCCCCTCCCCCTGCTTGCACACTACCCCCCCCCCCCCGCCCCGCTTTCTCTCAAAAATAAATAAACATTAAAAAAATAAATAAAAATAAAAATATTATGTGTTGTGGGTTCAAGCCCCACATAGAGCTCACTGTTGTCAGCACAGAGCCCACTTCAGATCCTCTGTCCCCCTGCACCAGCCCACCCCCACTTGCTCTCTCTCTCAAAAGTAAACATTAAAAAATATTATATCTTTATTATAATGCTAGATAATTATATTTTCGCTCTAACCTGTGATCTGAATATTTTTTTAATTCACATGAAATAAAATTAAAGAAAGCCCTCAGTGGAAACAAAAATTCACAGCACTGACTACGTATAAAGCTCCAATATGCAACATAATGAGATACACCTCTGAGTTCCACCAGCATTTCTGACTTTGTACCTCTTCTGGCCTCACTTCAGTCAGCTTACAACTGTAGTTATTTGAGGATATCTGAGGGCAGAGGTCATATCTTTTTCATTTTTTCATAGCACCTACCACCACCTTGCATATGATGCACTTATTTGTTGATTTGTTTACTGCCCATCTCCCCCCAGTAGAAGTAAGGCTCACAAAAGCAGGAACTTTTTTGTTCCCTGTGGTATCCCCAGGGACTCATATAGTACCTGGCACACAGTAGGTATTCAATATAGATCTGCTGAATGAATGAATAAATCTTTGCTTTCCTGAGTGTACAAAGCAGGTTTCTCCTCCAGACATGACTTTTAAATGTTGGAGTTTTAAAGAATCTGGGTTTGGTCCTGGGCTTTCTTCTCTTCAGACGACTCTCTCCAGGAGGGATCTGACTTCTCCTCACAGCTTCAATTATCATTTAAAGAAATGCCATCTCCCCCCAAAAAACTATTGCCATCTCCCCCCAAAAAAGTAAGATGATGGTTCTGCTTCAAGCTTCCCTTCTGACCCTCAGAAACACACAGAATCCAACTACCTACTAAATATCTCCATATAGATGTCTGACAGGAACATCAACTGATGCATAATGTCTAAATCTAAACTCATTAGTTCCCCGCCCCCACCCCCTGCCAAAGTTCCCACTTCTCTAGTTGCTGGTGTCAGAAACTTTGACATCTCATTCTCCCTCACTCCCCACCTCTAATCAAGCACCAGTCCTTCAAGACTCCTCAACTATTCCAAATCTTCTTCTCCTCACAGGAGAGATATTCTGAATACTCAACAAGCAATTGGCAGGAATGCTAACTATAGGCAATGCTACTGCATACCAGCTGATTATCTGTCCAAGTCATCTCCCTACTTAAAACCCTTCAAAAGCTTTTCATTACTCTT
This sequence comes from Neofelis nebulosa, assembly GCF_028018385.1. Taxonomy (NCBI): domain Eukaryota; kingdom Metazoa; phylum Chordata; class Mammalia; order Carnivora; family Felidae; genus Neofelis; species Neofelis nebulosa. The sequence goes on along the minus strand of NC_080791.1, from coordinate 60,140,702 downwards.
AAGATGAAGTTCAAATTTCTTAAAGTGGCCTCTAAAGCCCAGAATGATTTGCTAGCTGCCACCTTTCTGGTCTCTTGTCCAACAACTCCCTTAGCTTTGTGCAATCCTTCTTTCATGTTCCAAGTTTCTCCCTTCCTTTCACATAGCACGTTGGTTCTCAACTCCGGCTACATATTAGATTCACTTAGGGAGCACTTATGCTGCTGAGGCCCAAGCCCCATCCCAGACCAATTAAATCAGTATCTCAATGGATGGGACTTAGGCATGGGTTTGGTTTTAGGGGAGTTTTGGTTTTCTGTTTTTCTTTGAGACATACCATATATACAGCAAAGTATATAAATAAACATATAGATCAATTAACTTTTACATATGTACATATCTAAGTAACTACCACCAAAATCAAGAAATACTCCAGGAAGACTTCCTCCCTCTTGCCCCTTTCCAATCAATACTATCACGACCACTACACCTCACCCCACCCCACAGTGATAACTGTTCTTTTGACTTTTATCGCCATAGATGAGTTTTGCCTTGCCTTGACATTTATAAAAATTGAGCGTGGATATTTTTTAAGGCAGAGTTGCACGCAATAAAATGTCTCCATTTTAAGTGCATAGTTCAGTGTGTCTGACAAACATACGCACTGTGTAACCACCACCCAATTAAGATATAGAACATTTTCATCACCCCAAAATGTTCCCACTTGGTACTTCACTGCCAAACTGCACTGCCCTCCTCACACAAGCATTGATCTGATTTCTATCATTATAAATTAGTTTTGCCTGCTTTAGAACTTCAAAGAAATATAATCACCAGTATGTACTCTTTTGTGGCTGGCTTCTTTTGCTCAGCATTCAAAAGATTCAACCATGTTATCACATGAATCAGTAGTTTTTCTCCATTTTCTCACTGAGTAGTATTCCACTGAATGTATATACCACGATGTGTTTATCCATCCATCAGTTTTTAGCTAGCACAAATAAAGTGCTATGGACATTTGTGTACAAGTCTTTGTGTGGACATAGGTTTTCATTTTTCTTGAGTGAAAATAAGTTTTTCATCCTGAGTTCCAGTAGGAGTGGAACTTCTGGGTTATATGACAGGGTTATGTTTAACTTTTAAGTGCCAAACTGTTCTCCAAAGTAGTTGCATTGCTTTATACTCTCACCAGTAAGCACCAGTATGAAGCACCAGTCCAGCTGCTTCATATACTCTCTTATACCTGGTGATGTTAATGTGCAACCCAGGTTGAGAATGACCTAGAATTCCTTTTGTATGGAAGCTTCTTCATTCTTTCTTGACCTGCAGATTCTGACACATGCTGTTGGTCTGAACTTAAATACTTTTTCTTTTTTCTTTTTTTTTTTTTAACGTTTATTTATTTTTGAGACAGAGAGAGACAGAGCATGAACGGGGGAGGGTCAGAGGGAGAGGGAGACACAGAATCTGAAACAGGCTCCAGGCTCTGAGCTGCCAGCACAGAGCCCGACGAGGGGCTCGAACTCACGGACCGTGAGATCATGACCTGAGCCGAAGTCGGACGCCCAACCGACTGAGCCACCCAGGCGCCCCAAATACTTTTTCTTCAAAGAATCTTCCTTGATCGTCTTCCCTGCCAAACTGGTTTAGGCCCACATTATACATTCTCCAACACTGATAACACTTTTCACAATTATAATTATCTGTGTGATAATTTGCTTAATATCTTTCTTCTCCACTAAACTGTAAGCACCACAGTGGCAGGAGCCATGGCTGCCTTCATGGCTGAATCCTGGCTTTGAGCCAACACCCAGGACCTAGCGAAGTCCCTAGCACAACACTTGGGCTCCAATGAATATTCACTGACTGAACAAATGAACGCCCAGAAGAACTCAGCTGCATGAAAGAGCAAATTCAGAGATGAACCAACATAATCCTGGCCCACAAAAAGTACAAGAATGAACACAGTGTATGAACGACAAAGACACAAAATAGAATACAGTAAGACTCAAGAGACCAGAGCAGCAGGAGATACCAGTATGAAAACAGGTAGAAGACAGTAGGGGTGGAAGGCAGGGCAACCTAACAAAGCAAGCCCAAGAGGAAGGGGCACAGCATCTCACACAGATTGATTTGTAAAAGAACCCAAAGTCAAAATGTACTTTTCACCAATCTTACAAAATTCCTGGCACAGAATGGGAATAGTGGATGCTGAGATCCCCATTGTACTCAAACTCTAAGTGGCAAAGTTGGAAGGGCTTTGGGGGGCATCAAGGATCACTGCCTACCTTACAACTAGAGAAGGAAACTGAGACTATGAAAGGGGGTTGTTTTGCACTAGGTTGGCCAGCAAACTAGTGGCAGAACCAGATTAGAAGTCTCACTAACTTCCTATGGCAAGGCTATATGGTTGGGAGATCCAGATGAGTGTTCAAGAGGGCTCCCTAAAACTTCTAACCCTTACCCTCCAAGACTCACGAATAGGGGCAAGTTTAATTAGGTTCTGCTTGCCTATTAAGGGCCAACACAGAAGTCATAACTGGTCTTGTGCCGTTCCCCAAGCAGGGTAAAACAGAATTTCCTGGTTTTGCCTTAACTTCTTCAGTGTCCAGCACTAGCCAGAGACACCTTCCTTATCAAGACTTAGAAACAAAGTTAAAAAGACACTAGAGACAGCGTACTGAGTCCCTAGCACGCTCTGCAGGGAGGAACAAAAAGAGCAAAAGAATATGCTTCTATTTCAGCATATGAAACATAATCACCTGCTAGAAGAAATGAAATCTTCAGCCCTCTCTCCTCTCTCCACTCAGCCACCCCATTTCTACCTTCTTCCTCCTCTCAGTATTTTTTTCTTCAAATACTGATTTCACAAAAAGCTTCCCTCCAGAAGAAGGTGGCTAATTCCTAAAGTTAGTCCCCACCAAGCAGGCCATGACCTCAATAACGCAGGCTTCTGATGCAGGGGACTTCTAGCTGTTTTGACTGCCCATGCCTCCTCCCACATCTACAGGGCTCTGGACACTTGTCCATCTGCTTAACAGCCTATCTGCCTGCCCTTTTATTTCTATCACCTTTTTAACTAAATTAAAAGTTTCTGGCCCCTGTTCAGTGTTCACATGCTACCATTTCAACACTCATTTCTGATTTTCAATCACCTATTTGCTGACCTTGAACTAGCTGGCTGAACTAGCCAAAGGCACTAGGGATACAAAAAGAGGTAAGATACACTTCTCTTCTCTCCAGGGTCCCCCCCCCCCAACCCCTTCTTCTCAATTATTAAAATATATACTGAATCACAGAAGTGGTAGGTGCAGGTACTTAAATTTCAACTTTCCTATACTCTGACTATTCCTAAGGATTAATTCTCTTATCAGAAAAATCCATAAAGTCCTTTGAAAAACAGTGAAGCCCTGTAAGTGTTAGTCATTTGCTTGTTGGTCCTCTATTCTCTGCTTTGTCTGAGTCTCATCTTCCCAACTATACACGAGTCTGATTTTTCTGGTGTTCCCCTGTGTCAGGCATGGCACTGGACAACACAAGACCCGGTCTAGGGACAACTGAGAGCTGCTTACAGATTTTGAAGATTTGCTTTCTCAGCTTTGGGGTCCCACATACCACAGGTCTTTACATTCTAAAGGTATCTGTGCCAAGAAGCATGACAACCCCAGAGAAATTAAATCAACACACGCTGGTTCAAAAGTTGCCCCAAATTCTCTGACCTGGCACCCGACCCAAACATTCCTGCATCCTGGCCAGCACTTGTCAGGGTCTGAGATGGCCAAAAAAATAATTACAAACAACTCAAAACAGATTTCTGCTGGGAAAAGTTTTCTAAAAGTGTTTGAGTGGGCATCCAACGACTTGTCCAGATAAGGACATTGCACAGTGCCCAGGGGAGGTGTCCAACCCATTAGTGGACCCTCTAGGATTATACCCTTTGGTTCAGGAGTGGAGCTGGCTCTCAACAATCAGTCCTGATCACAGTGACCCCAAGAGCACAGTGATAAATGCCTGGAAGATATAAACACTGGGGAGCCAGGCACACACACGGGGTAAAAACAATGTTGATTCCAGGGACCATTGCAGCAGGAGTTCATCCTCAGGTCACCCAGGCCCACTGCTGGATGGCCTACCAGAGAACACATGCTTGGGCTCCCAGAGACCAGAACCAGGCAAGAGCTTCTCACCATCTTTCTGCCCCAAACAAGCCTCCATTCAAACAATACAAAGAAGATAACTGACCCCCTTTCTTCTTTTCTTGAGATTAGATAACCAAGAACATCTACTGAAAAACCCTGCAGTCAGGATGGTCATTCCAAGGACTTGGTTTGCAGCCCTTCCTCACCTGATGCAGTTCTCAGCTATGGATCCAGAAAACATCTCCCCAGAAGGGTGGCTAACTATCCAGAATGGAGTGTGCCTGAGCCTCCTGACAGCCCAGGCTCCCTGGTCCTGCTCCCACATGGGAACGAGCCTAGTATGATTTCTGAGGAAAGGCCTCTATGCTCCAGCTCACAGAGATCTGAGCTCAGATCTCCATGTACTTTGTCTGGGTTACTACAGTTTCCTCACTGATCTTCCTGTCTCTGCTCGTTTCTCTCAAACCCATCCTCTACTAAAGCAGTCAGTACAATTTTTCTAAAATTCCAATCTGACTAGACCACTCTCCATGCTCCTGAATAAAATCCTTCACAGGTTCACATAAAAACCTGTTTATAGGGGCGCCTAGGTGGCTCAGTTGGTTAAGCGTCTGACTCTTGGTTTCAACTCAGGTCATGATCTCACAGTTTGTGAGTTTGAGCCGCACCTCAAGCTCTGCACTGACAGCACAGAGGCTGCTTGGGATTCTCTCTCTCCCTCTCTCTGCCCCTCCCCTGGCCACATGCCCTCTTTCTCAAAATAAATACATAAACTTAAAAAAAATCTGTATACAAATGTTCATAGAAGATTTATGTTTAATAACCCAAAACTGGGATCAGTCCATACATCTTTCAGGGAATGGTTATATACATTATACACAATGGAACACTATTTAGCAATAAAAAGGAACAAAGTCATGATACATACAATCACTTGGATGATTTTCCAGGTAATTATGGCTGAAGAAAGAAGCCAATTCCAAAAGGTTACAAACTCTGATTCCATTTATACAACATTTTTGAAAGGTCATAAAACTTTAGAAATGGAGAACAGTGGGGTTAGGAACAGGGAAGGGTGTGGGAGAGAAAGGTGTGGTTATAAAAGGGCAAATAAAGGATAGTTACAGTGTTGGAACAGAACTTACACACACGAGTACAAGTAAACTGGGGAAATCTAAACAAGATTGGTAGGTTTTATTAATGTCAATATTCTGGTTATAATATTATACTGCAGTTTGTCAAAATGTTCCTGTGGGGAAAACTGCAAAGTTTCCCAACGATCTCGCTGTATTATTATTATTGTTCTAAGTAGGCTCCATGCTGGAGCCTGAGATCTCATGACCCTGAGATCAAGACCTGGGCTGAGATCAAGTCAGACACTTAATAGACTGAGACCCGAGCGCCACACTGCATTTTTTAAACACTGCATGTAAGTCTAGAATTGTCTCAAAAAATATTCTAATTTAAAGAAAAAAATCTTTTGCAAAGCTCCCCAACTCTTACAACAGTGATTCCTAACTTTTTCTCAATGAGGAATTCCAAAAGCTCCATTAATAATAGTTATACTTTTAGTACCCACAGATTGAAAAACAACTAAGAAAATAATATGGATTCACGAGACACCCTTCAAGGGCCGCTTTCAGAGTTTTAAATGCTCAAGTTGGGAACCACTAGCAGGTATAACAAATAGAATGTAGCAAAGGATACAGGCTTTTCAGGAGGTGGTCCCTACCAGGTTCTCTAGCCTTATCCCATACCAGTCACTGACACACACCTTACCCTGCCACCACACTAAACTACTTGGAGTTCCATAAATACGCAAGACTCACTTTGTGGCTTTGTACACAATGTTCCCTCTGCCTACAATATCCTTGTCCCATTTTACACCTGACTAATTCCTACTCAAGTTTCAAGATTCTACTCAGGCTTTTTCTAATTCCTCTAGGAAGTATTCTCTACACTGACTCTTTGGGTTAGATTAGGAGCCCCTCTTCTGTGCCCACATGGCCCCTGTGCTTCTCTCTATCACAACTTAGACCAATTAACCTCTGTATGCCTGCATTTCATTATCTATAAAATAAGAAGAAAACGGTATCTACCTGATAGAGTTTTAAGAATGAAATGAAAATATATAAAGTACTTCAAATAAAGCATGGCACACAGTAAGTATTCAATTACTACCAAGTTGTTTTTACTATAATCGTTTGTCCAACCATCACACTGAAAGATCCAAGCAGGAACTGGAATTTGTATCCATCTCTGGTCTGGCCTATAGTTAGGTGCTTGGTAAATATCTGGAAAAAGAATTAAGGGAGCTAATGTTGGCATAATGAGGTGGAATCTAAGTCAACGGTAGAACTAGAGATCTACAGAATAGAGAATTATTGCTAAGAACAAGAGCTAAGTATAGTAGGAGCCAGGAATAAGATAGCCATCTCAAAAAGATAAGCACAAGACAACTATTACAGATTACTAAGAACTTGGGTGAATAAACTGGCTGAAGTCGTACTGAATTATTGTGCAGAGCTCTTTTGATTCGTCATTATAACTTGTTAATTTTGAGCTGAAAAAACTGCTTAACCTTTTGGAGGCACTGTTACTTCAGCTGTAAAATGTGGCACAATACTGTAATTTTCTAAGTATTTAAGATTATGCAAGCAAACTACCTAGCCCATTGGTTAAACCAAAACTAGTTTGCTCTGAATAAATGTTATGCCATCCTTGTGCCTTCAAATTTTCTTTCTCTCAAAAATGTAAAAGGAAAAAGGAGAAGTCCTTTGGATAGTAACTTCCCCGATGAAGAGGGAAGGAAGGGAAGACGTAAATGCCAATACATATGAATACTAAGCACCAGCTTGAGCAAGGGTGAACGGGCACCTGGAGCCACTCTCCCTCCAGCTCCTCACGGGCAAGACTTGGTGTCCCTTCAAGGTCCAGGAAAAGTCCTATGCCCACCTGCCTTCTTTAACCACTTTAGGCCCAAGAGTCTCCCCTCTGAGGTCACAGCACTGAGCTCAGTCTGGTTCAAGCACAAACTCACAAGGTTTCTTCCAACCACAATTGGACTCTGTCCCCAGCTGGCATGTTAGTGACTCTGCGGTGGGACCTGAGTGTCCTCCTGTTATCTACGCAAGAACAGAATTAAGCACATTGTTATTATCTCAGGGAGAAAGGAGGGACAAATATGTCTGGAACTATGTTGGGACTTGTACATAGAAAGTTGTACTCTCTTACAACTTTGTAAAGTCAGTCCTTTTATTTTTTATTTTAGAGAGAAAGAGTGTGCGCACACGCCTGTGTGTGTGTGCACGCGCATGCATGCACATGAGTGGGGGAGGGGCAGAGAAAGAGAGAGAATCTCAAGCAGGCCCCATGCTCAGGACTCAGCCCCACAACCCTGGGATCATGACCTGAGCTAAAATCAAGAGTCAGACACTCAGGTGTGCCTGGGGGACTCAGCAGGTTAAAGGTCCGACTTCGGCTCAGGTCATGATCTCACGGTTCGTGGGTTCGAGCCCCGTGTTGGGCTCTGTGCTGACAGCTCAGAGCTTGGAGCCTGCTTCCGATTCTGTGTCTCCCTCTCTCTGGCCCTCCCCCGCTTACACTCTGCCACTCTCTCTCAAAAATAAAAAAAAAACAAAAGAATAAAAAGAGTCAGACATTCAACTGACTGAGCCATCCAGGCACCCTAAAGTCAGTACTTGTATTATCCCTAATATAAAACGAGGAAACTGAGGCCCAGATCTGCTAAATGACTTGCTCAAGTCACATAAATGGTAAAAGTAAGGCTGGAACTGGGATACTGTCTCTCTCCAGAGTGTTGATAAGAATAAATGCAGACTGGTGTCCACCTGGTTACCAACTATATAGCTGATATGTTGGGCAATTTGATCACACCAGCTCCGTACCTCAACTTTTCTCTGCTGCCAATCTGGGCCTGAAATAGCTATTTGACTTCCTTTCTTCCTATTATTTGGTCCCACACAGGAAATGCAAAGGCAGCTACCCTGGGTCCCTTCCACACTGGAGTATGTGGAAGAAACGGGATAAACAGAGGTCCCTGCGGGGAGAATAAAAGAGAGGCAAATATTAACACCCTATAGTATCAGAGCTAGTTAAACTCTCTGGCTTTACGGATGAGGACAATGAATTCTGAGAAGGCAGGTATCTTACATAAGGTCATACAACTGAGCGGAGACTGAAACCTTGTCTCCCAAACTCCCAAGTCGGTGCTCATTTTGGTCTACCCCACACAAAGCCATGGAGGAGAACTGGAGTATGACCTGTCAGGCCTGTCACTAAGCAAAAAACCCAAACGCTGTAAACACAGGAAATGGGCTGGGATGAGGTTCAGAGGGAGCAGCAACCTTTGCCAAGTTAGAAGTGTTCAAGGGTTTCCTGTCCACAGCTGTTAACTGTCACAGAAATGCTCCAGAAAGCAATACAAGGCAGAAAAAGAAGAAAGAAACTAAAAAAAGAACGAGGAGAAAATATTTAGGCCTAGAAGTGAGTATAAATTATTTAGTCCAACCTACTTGGTTTTCCAGATGAGGAAGCTAAGAACCCCCCAAAAAGAAAAATGCCTTGTCCAAACTCACACTCAGAATTTAAGGACCCTTACAAACCACTTATTTGGTTCAAATCCTTCATGTTAATGATGAGAGGTGTGAGACCCAGAGAGGGCAAGATCTTCGGCCAAGGTCACACAGCTAGAGATAGCACAGCCAGCACAGGAACTCAGCTCTTCCACCTCACAGACCTGTGTGGCTAGAGGGAGCCCGACCAAGTGACTTTCCTCAGATGCTGTGTTAGCCGTGGACAAAGCACAACAAGTCGGGAAACTGAAAATAAGCGGGAATAGTAACAGCTAATGAAGAATAACAAAGACCAAACAGAGCAAGCCTGGAAGAGCCAAAACAAAAGTGCTCTGGCTGGTGAAGACGCTTCAGAAAATGAAGAGGCAGAAAAATATTCTGGCTATTCTAGGAACAGAATCCAAGGAAGAACAAGCAAGCAGGGCAGGCAGATAGAAAAGGGCGGAAATGCTAAGGGAAACCCCAAGGTTCTGCTTTCTTCTTCTGTCTGAGACCTAAATATCCAGAAAACATCACCTCAGGAGCAACTCTGGGCTCAGCAGGTCACTATGGAGGTACTAGAGTATAGTAGTTAGCAGATTACTGGGCCCCACGTACCACAGCTGGCAGATATGGAGGGGAATTACATTTACACGACACCTGGAATTTCATATATATTCAATTCTCACCCTGAAAGACAAGGATTATGATTCCCATTTAACAGATAAAGGAGACTAGGGTTTAGGAAGGCCAAGTCTCTTGGTCACAGTCATAAAGTTAGTACTGTATATGGCAGATCCAGTATTCAAACTTAAACTCTCTCTCAAGAAATTGTTTAGCAAGTGCCTGCTCTTCCAAACCTGTCCCAAGGGCTAGGAATACACGGAGGAAAAACATGGTCCCTGGTCTACAGGAATTCCAGTCGGGGAACTATGAATGCTTTCTGGGTCACCCACATTATTGAATAAAGAGTGATGACCTCGAGGCTGGAAAGAACAGAAAGTTCAGAGGAACCTGAGCATTAAGGACCGGGCTACCATGGTTGATTCCTCCAGAGACAGGAGGACTCTGGTGAGAAAAGATGGGCCAGTGACCAGTGTCGCTGTACTCTTCTCCCACTCTGGTCAGAGCTTTCTCATCCAACACTTCACCAGACCTCACTACAGTCAAGGCAGTCAGGCAGGGCAGAGTTTCCTCACCCCACTCGACAAATGAAGGAAATGAGACCAACACATCGGTGAGTTGATGGCAGAAAAAAGTCAAGCCCCTTGGCTTCTGTCCTTTCTACTAGACTGCTCTGACTCCACCACAAAAAGGGAAATCTAAAACGTGGGACTGAGGAAGAGTTTAAAACTCTCTGGCCATCCCGTTTTCATCCCACCGCCACCCAGTCCCCACTCCCCCCGTCCACTCTCATCATACTTGCAGAGTTCTTAATTTGGTCTACACATACCCATGCTCCCTCCCTGGGTGCGTCAAAATCAGTGATTCAATCAGGGAGTTAATCAACCACAAAGCCTTGGCTGCCATTAGACCCCATGTCCTCAGGGAAACATTCCCTCCAGCAGCTCGTCCTCAGTACGCAGATCTTTAAATGGCAATCAGAGAAGAGAGGAGTGCTCAAAAAGGAAAGGCCAGGGGGAAACACCCCAGCAGGAGCACATTTCACACGCTCTTAGGTCTGCACACAAGACAGCTAATTTGAACCAGCCTGAGGTCCACCCACCAAATCAACCCAGCTGGGGTCTTAAACTCCTGATAAGAAGGAAAAGTACTAAATGCCCACATTAACTCATTCATTCATCATTCTTGGCCACTGATGTTTATTCTGTATACAATTTATGTTAGGTACTAGAGCCACACACTTTAAAAACAAAAAACAACTCTGCCTTCAAAAAGCTTACATTTTAATTTGCGCTTCTGGTTGTAGATGAAGCCTTTTTTTTTTTTTTTTACACTAATTCATTTGTTTCTATCACTTACCTTGAACCTTGCATATATATATGTGACAATTCATTTTCCTCAAGTCTTAGTCATGTGACTGTGGGAGACATGTGGAAAGGGGAAAGAAGGAAAACTGTGTTTGTTCTCTCCTCTATTCAGGAAGTTTTGGGTTTTTTAGAAACCTGAATTGGCCTGTGGATCTTTTGGTAACAGCTATGTTTGGCAGTAAATAATCTTTGTTTATTACAGCACAATAGCTTTACGGGTTGGGGGGGCGGGGCAGGAAGGGAAGCTTACCTTCTAGTAGAGAAGACAGGTAATCAGGATACAAGGAAAGAGCTACAGTCAAGGGATATACCAACTTCCCTGGAAGCAAGATGACTACTTCTCTCTTAAGGGTCAGGGAAAGGCTTCCCAGAGAAAATGCCATTGGCTTAGTCTTAGGGAATATGGAACATCTGGATGCTAGAATGCTGAGCCCACAGAGACAGGGTTGGAGAGGTCTCTAAAGGCAGACTAAAGAGTTCCCAGGTTCCTAGCACAAGAGCTGCCTTAGGATAAAAGAAATATGCTGTAGCCCTAGTTGCCTCAAAAATCATATTTATTATACCCCTGGGGCATCTGCTCCAGGTAAAATCCATCAAATTCTGTAGTGCACCTAGATCCGCTCTGCACTCAAACAGACCCAAAGTACTGAGCATAAGCTAGAGACTCTACAAGAGACTCCTCTATCTGGCGCTCACACACTTTTGCTTCTTGCCTTGCAAACTGGCTCCCAGCAGCCAGAGCCACCTTATCTCACAAAGAGCTCTGCTGGGGGATACCACCATTAATGGTCTTAAGACTTAAAACCTAAAGCCAGCTAAAATGAGAAATAGCTCAGTTAAAATGAAAACCTCTCATGGTTTAACTTTGAGCTGGCCAAGATGAAGACAAAAATCCTTTAATGCTATACAAATAGAGAGCAAAGCAAGTAGATCATGAGAAACCGTAGTTCATTTAGTGGAAGCCGAAAATCCAACAGTCCCTGCCACCCTACCCACCCATCACTAAACCCACGTCCCAGCTAGGCCCAGCCTAGGCACAGAGCACAAGCAGCACTGGAAAGAAGGGTAGGGGAGCCTTTCCTGAAGCACTATCAAAATGGAAGAGAGTAGCTTCCCATCCCCAACCCCAACCCCAACCCCAACCCCATAAAACACCAGCTCAGCCTGGCCCTTGTGGGACTTGCAAATCAGTAAAGAAGCTGGCAGTGTGCCACCTGGGGAAACAAAGACCACTCTTCCCAGGAAAAGGGGGCTACTTTTGCAGCCCACATGATGAGATTGCCACGTACAGTCTAGATATTATATGGCTGTTTAAGGAACACCATTCTGCAGAACTCACTGGAACAGAAAAACTGGGTTTAAAAGTCTGGCTACTAACTTGATCATCCATTAAACCCATTCTCATCCCCATGCATTCCTCCCAATGACCAAATCCTGCCCTACTGTTAAGTCCAATCCTCGTACTTTCCACCCTGAGGGGAACTTTCAGCCTCCTCCTCAATGATGACTCTATTTTATTTGAAAAACATGTATCCACTCAAAAAGTATGTAGTAATGCTTTCTCTATGGCAGCACTGTTTACCGTGGTAGTGTGGCACACACCCCTCAGTGGAACTCAAGTCCTTTGACGAGGCTGCCTAAGACCTACCAGGAATCACCTCCACATGCAACAAATGTACTATACCAGATGATTCAACACGGACATGCCCCATGTCAAGAGCCCCCTGCCAAACGTACCCCCCAATTCATCCTGCACATTCCTGTCAGATCTTGTTTACCACCACTTCACACAGGCCTCACCTCACTCCCCGTGTTGATGACCCTGTAACCTATAGCAGAGGCCTTCAAACTGTAAATGCCAGTCAACTGACATCCCTCAGCTAATGGATCAGTTTTTTTGTTTATTGTTAGAGTTCATCAGTAAGGGCATACACTTTTTATAAAAGTTTTGTACCATTTAAATAATTATGATTATAGCAGCTAACATTTAGGCAGCACTATGTGTCAGGCACTACTCTAAGCACTCCATATTTATCTCATTCACCCTCATGAAAACCCTACAAGGTATCATTATCATCAACTCCATTTTTCAAATCAAGAAACGAAGGCCCAGAGAAGTAAACTAAGTGGTAGCAGCTAGAGACAGGCAGCCTGGCTCTAGAGTCCAAGCTCTTAGCTACTATGCTATGCTGCAGAGTGCGATAAAGACCTTTATATACATACATACACATGTGTACAGGGCTTAAATATACCTCCCATCATAACATCTCTTTTCAGTTAAGTCCAAACTTCTGTCTCTTTAGCTTTACTTCTCACTGCTTCTCCCATGTACCCTCCATTCCCACCAGACTGACATACTCACAGGACCTGCCCCTCATTCTTGGCTTGCCATCCTCCTTCCTTCCCTCCTCATAATCCTAATCAACCTGTCGGGCTTAGCTCCTCTAGGAAAGCTCCTAGAAAAGGGGGTGGGAGGGCGGGAATCACCACTGGCTTCATGCCTACCAAGCATCAGTCACTATGCTGGTGCTTTAGACACGTTACCACATTTAATCCTCACAACCCCGGGAGGCTGCTATTACTATACCCATTTCACAGATAAAGAAAAAGTAGTGCAGGGAGTTAACTTGTCAGTGGCCCACAGTTCTAAACTACACACTCTTTCCACAATACCTTCTAAGCCCCTTATGACCTACTCCCCACATTTAAATGTTTACATGTATACCATTTGATTTTGCGTTTTATTTGAAACTGTGTCAAACTGTTTTCCTATTTATGTATGCGTCTTATCTTTCCAACTGGACTCTAAGCCCTTCAACCCAAGAGCTTCCTCTAGACACCTAACACATGGCTGGGCACGCAGTGGTTGCACGGTGTTACCGAGCCAAAGTAACTTCTAACTTCTTCTTAGTTAGAAGAGAGATCTGTAGTGTTTTGGGTAAAGCTGCCGAATATCGGCACCATAACCATACAACCATATAACTACAATTCATTTCTTCTAGAGCTAAGAAAAAGTCCTCTTAACCAAGAAAATCATATAGTGAAGTCTATGAGTCACTCTTGTCGGCAATGATATGAAGATCCCAGAAAACAAGCAACAAAAAAAGAATCACAGTGGGTGGAATGTTTTTTCCCATCCCACTCTGTAGGGAACACAATTGGGCTGATGCTCTCTAAAGAGTGCACACAGCTTCAGCTACAGAATGAGGGAATCCCAAAGGGAAGGTCAGCAAAAACCAGCCAATCCTGCAGATGCTCACAGGAAGCCCCTACGGGGTTCAGAATTATGTGGTAGCAAAATACTGGCCAAGGACAGACAGAATCTGGGCTTCATTTATTTAACAAATAGTTCTTGAGAGCACTTAGGATACCAGTCAATCCAGTGTATAATATGGACAGGTAAATTACTTAACTCCTCTGGACCTCAGTTTATTCACCTCTAAAAAGAGCTTAGTAAGCACTTTCTTGCCCATATCACAAGGTGTTGAGAGGGTCTAATGAGAAAGGACAGATCAACATCAAGGACAAAGAATAAGGCTATTTTCTTTTTTCACTGTGATCAGGCATATATAAGAGGCTGTCTTTTATTCCGTATTTCTCTGGCCTAAGGGGAGAGCAGTGGTTGGGAGAAATGTGGAAATGAGATCAGTGGTAACCTCAACTACATTATAGTCACCCACTTTCCTGACCCACTGTTGGGTCTATAAGATTTCTAGGAATCACAGCACAAAGTCAGTTCTAGAATTTTCAAGATTGAAGGCCTAGAAGAATCATATAATCTCAGAGATAGACGGCCCTTCAGAGGCCAACTCATTCACTCATACTCATCACTCATCTTGTTTCCAGCCCATCACCCAATAATCATGACGGCACTGCTCATGTGTATATCCTCTGGGTGTCCCAGACATCAAGCAACATTTTATAAGCCAGATTAACTAGTTTCAATGACTATGTTTATTTTCCTATTGCTGTCCCTGAGTCTTGTCCAAACATTCTATGCAGGGCACAGTTATATAGTACTAAAGAAAAGTTCCTGTGCCCAACTTGGACACAAACATAAAAGGAGAGCATTGCCCTGCTGAAGCTAGTATGATATAGTGGAGATCATTAGTAAGGGTCGCTCCATGGAGGAAAGAGTTTCACAATCCAGGTTCAGCCTACATGGTTCAATTGCCCCTTTTCACATCTTCTGATGCTAACCTTACTCATTCTGGATGGTGGTCTTATTAAGAAATTCAGCATTTCTGGGGTGCCTGGGTGGCTCAGTCGGCTAAGTGTCCGACTTCAGCTCAGGTCATGATCTCATGGTTTGTGGGTTCGAGCCCCATGTCAGGCTCTGTGCTGACAGCTTGGAACCTGGAGCCTGCTTCGGATTCTGTGTCTTCCTGTCTCTCTGCCCCTCCCTCGCTCAGGCTCTCTCTGTCTCTCAAATAAATAAACATTAAAAAAAAAAATTTTTTTTTTAAAGAAATTCAGCATTTCCTCACAATGGCCCTAAGCAGGTAGTCTGTTTAACAGCTGTAATGTCAAAGCACTCATATCTCTGGGTGGCCCACTCCAATGGTAGGGAGTTCTAGTAGTTTGAAAAATCTTCCTTGTATAGCAGGAGACCAGATTAAACAACAATTCAAACTACTTCAGTTATGGAAACTGCCATTTTAAAGTTGTCAGCCCCCTCTGCCTTAGAAACATCAAGTCACCTTGGAGCAGACCCTTGTTCTTGAGGGAAATCCCCTTTTAACCATATAAATATAAAACAAAAGAGCACACAATACCCATGGGGAAAAGAAAACAGTGTGATCTTTCGTGACTTGGCAAAAACTGTTCCCAACACCCCTTAGTATGCGAGGGGAACAGAACACAAGTGAATGAACACAAATACGTACAGGATCAAAGCCCTTTCAGGACCAAAGACTGAAGGCTTCACCCCCTTCTTGTAGAGTCAATGCCGTTAGAATTTCCCCAACAGACTGAGATCCTAAGTCAAGTTAAAGGTAGAAAGGGATGTTAAGAGCCTATGGTAAGTGCTCACTCACACCAAGGAAACAGAACGTCTGAATGGGTGTTTCAAGCTTAATACAGTAACCAAAATAATTGTAGAAGAAGGCTGGTTCTGGAACTGAAATGCGGCTAAATCTAGAAACACTTCTAGACCTGCCAAATGACGACTATAGGGGTTCCCTCCTCCAATGGATGAGCTTATACATATATGAACTGAAGAACATTCACTTTGAGAGCTTAAGCATAAACCTAGGTCTAGGCCAAGTGTGACACTGAAGCGGTGCTGTCATCTTCCGTCAGAGAACCACTGCGCCTTGTACAGAACCAAGTCCTTATGGCTACACTAAATAAGGAAAGAGCACACTGTGAGAAATGCGTTCATAAAAGCCACACTGTGTGCCAATGATAGAAGTTGAAAACAGGGCCCACTAACACACCAATAAGATCCTCTAGTTCTCTGTTTTGAACTAAGCCTGACTCCTTTGTACTAAATTA
Organism: Neofelis nebulosa; assembly: GCF_028018385.1. Taxonomy (NCBI): domain Eukaryota; kingdom Metazoa; phylum Chordata; class Mammalia; order Carnivora; family Felidae; genus Neofelis; species Neofelis nebulosa. The sequence continues at coordinate 60,124,523 of NC_080791.1, read as the reverse complement.
GCTTATGAAGTTCTTCAATAATACTTCATAAAGAGAAAGAGGGAAGAGGAAAGGCCCCAGGAGAAACATACTAAACTTGCAGATAATTTCATCTTCGTTCAAGAAATCAATCTTACTATTGAAAACAGACCTGACCTTATTCGTACTCCAAGCTGATGACAAGCTGATGAGGTATGTCATATCTACTGTACCTCAATTTTTCCAAAATATGCTATACTGTCCCACCCACAGGACTCTCTAATTATGCCTTCTGAAGCCACAGAGAAAAACAAGTTGATGCTCTCGTCCAAAGAACAGCCTTTCAAGGATATGAAGGCAATGACTACATTTTCTCTTAAGGGCTTCCAAACCTGGTTCCTCCAACCCCTCTTCAAAGGACTAGATTTCAGGACCTCTCTCCACTTTGCCTCCCTTACATATGCTCTGGCCTGTCCATTTGGCCCTTAGAGTGCCTAGCGCAGAACTGGATGCAGTATACCACAGATGGCACTCTCAGAGCAAATGAGACTTTTCTTCTATTTCACTATCTCAGTTGTGTAAGCAGAGAAGCCTGTCCCTTTTTCAGGTACTACCTTATACCTTGTTAGGAGGCGCCCTGGTCCCGGAGTGGAGAGGCAAAGGCTGGACAAAAAGCAGGTAGCTCTGTTTGCTTGGGTCCTGGGATTCTAGTACCGAGATCACTGTTTCAATCCTCCCCACTGCCTACTTCTGGGCTTCTTGCCCAAGACCCCTTTAGTGCTTAGACTTTTAGCCTAAGTCATCTTACTCCTTAATGTCTTATCTACCAGGGCAAGAAAGGCAATGGCTAGACCACAAAAGAAGAGATGGAAAGCAATACAGTAGTTAAGAATATGGGCTCTGGAGTTCAAATCCTGGTCCTATCATTTACAAGCTATGAGACCCTGGACACCCCTTCAATGTCACTTAACTCCTCCTATACCTCACTTTTCTGCCATACAGAACGAGGATAATTAATAGTGCTTATTGGTGGAAATGTTCTATACCTTGATTGCCGGGGAGAGATCATACAGGTCATATATATTTGTCAACACTAAAACTGAACACTTAAAACAAGTGCATTTTACTCTCTGTAAGTTATATCTCAATAAAGTCAATTTGAAAAGTTAAAAAAAATGCAGTAACCACTCATGGAGGATTGCAAGGATTAAGAGAATTATAAAATACCTAAAATAGTTCCAGAAATCATAGTAAGCACTGGACAAATATTATCTATTTGTAATGGAATTTGCGATGCTGCACACAATCTGTGTCCTCTGATTGCTGCTGGGGAGCAAGGGAGGGGTCTGAAAACCCAAAGGCATCCTTGGCTAGCCCAGATGTGGTATTTTCCCAGAAGTTTCATTACAGATCTGGCTTTCATGAGGATAAAACACCAGTGTTACAAACCACACCTCCTCCATGCTCCAGCCAAGGTTGTGTTTAACACTGGGAAAGCCAAACCACAGGAATCATCATCAAAACCAAAGATATTCCTGTGAAACTGGGAGGGATGTGCTTACGTTAGCCTTCTTCTACCTTAGCTCATGAGGTCTTCCTGGACCAACTTGGGTTTTTATTCAGTCCTTCACCAAGTCTTTCCTGAATGTCTCCTGTGTCCAGCCAGTATAGGAGTGAGGGAGTAACCGAAGAAAAAGATACCTAGTTTCCCAGCTGCCTCACCCTCACCAAGTTCACAGTGTACAGGAATTACAAACAGAAAAATAAAACTGATATCAGAGGCAGCGAGGTATAGCAAAGGGAGCAGCACTCTGCCAGGAGTGGGAAGACCAGTGTCTAGCCTCGGCTGCCACCAGTCATAGGACCTTGCGCTGGTCCCATGCTCCCTGTGGACCCTGGTTTCCTCCTCTATAAAATGAAGGGACAAGAATAAACAATCTCCCAGTCTGTGGCCTGATGATGGTGGAAAAACAATTGTGATAGGACGTGTTTCAGGCTCTCAGCCCTGTGAGAAAGCTCAGGGTGAGCCAAGTGAGCCAACTTAGAAGAAGAATTGATTGTCTTAGATCCAGAATGCAATAAGGGGAGTGCCTCATTGCTGCAGCTGGTGATAGTACTCACAATCTGGAGGAGAGCCCTTTGGGCTGCTATGACAGGGAACGGGTTCATTTCCATTTTCTCACTTCGCACTGCCCCACAGGGCCAAACCTGCAAATCAAGGATCCAGGATGCCAAGAGTGGCTCATTTCTGGCATTTACTCCCCACTCATTCCCTGGGTCAGGCCCAGGGGCTTCGAAGAGCACTGTGAGATGAAGGGCAAGGTAAGGCAAAGCAGACAAAGAGAACATCTGTGGAGCACGGCACTGTTCTCTCTGGAAGTCAGCCACTGCAGTGCATGTTTGGAGGGCTAGGGAATGTGGAAGATGTGCAATACACTGAATTATGGAAGAGAATCCTTTTTTAGTTTATGGAGGCACACAAGAGAGTTGTACACAACCATCTACTTCTAGGTCAGGCGTTAGCGTAGTTCACAGCAACAATTATTGACACTCTGATGTCCCTCAGGCCCTGTGCCTGCTAACAAGAGATGAAACCGACTCTGTTCCTTATTCTCAAGAGGCTCAACACATGGGGAGGGAGGCAGACAGTTAAGCGAATAATCACAGCACAACAGAGGTCTGTACCAAGCGCTGTGGAGGCACAAAAGTGAGTGTGCCTACCTCCACAGAGAGAAGAGAGGAAAGGCAGTGTCACTGAAAAGGTGACATCTATACTGGGTCTTGAAGGCTCAGTGGGTATTCTTGGGGTAGAGAAGATGAGGACATTCCCGACAGAGGGAACAGAATGTACGAAGACCTGAGATATGAAAAAGCTTGCCATGCTTCAAGAACTGCAAGCAGTCGGGTGGATCTGGAACACAAAATAGATGAGTGCAGGAGACGCGTGTTCTTTTTAGGACCCTACTTCTCAAACAAGACTGAGACCGCAAAGCCTCCATTGTGGGGACGGGGAGAAGAAAGAGTGCAGAGAAGCAGGTGAGGCGGTGAATACACATCCCTCCTCCTGCCCCCTTTCCCCAGACTCTGCCCCACACACCTCCCTCTCCCACAGCACATGTGCACCCCTACACCCTGACAGCTCAGAGAAGGAAAAAAAAAAGCCCTCCCATGCTAAGGTCAGTAGCTCCAGAATCCCCAGGTGAAGAGGCTGATCCTCCATTAAAAGACAGAAAGGAGAACCATAAGCCCCTTGAAAGGGGACTACTCATTTACAAATGAGAGGATCTCATCCTACCACCCACACCCAGGTCCAATGCCTTTTTCACTCAAACTCCTCTCTCATGAGCCATCATCCCCAGCTTCCCTCCTACTGACAGTGCTGGGGAAGCTGGAGCAAGAAAGGCAGCCAGACAAATCCAGAGCTGACTTACTTTTCCAAGTGACTTCACCTACAGATATAATGTTGCCTCATGCTAAACACACACACAAATTTAGATGGGAAAAGAAATTTAGATACTCTAGGGTATCTCCCAAACAAGACACATTCCTGAGCCTCAGCGATGCTGAGAATCCATGGAGTACTGACACGGAGAGGCCAGACAGATAAGTCAAAGTAGACAAGGCCAAGGAAGCCATGGCAACAAGATGACAGGCAAGATGTAAAGTCTGTAACCACACTGGGAAATGGCTGGGAGTGCAGAGAAGCAGAGACTTTGGTCCAACCAGAGCTCTAACCCCAGCCACAGCTAGCTAGCTTCCCTGGGCCTTCAAGTGTCTCATATGTAAATGAGGATAATAGTAGTATTTACCTCAGAGCATTACTGAGACTCTTAAGTGAAGTCAAGAATATAAACCACCTAGCCTGAGGCACACAGTCAGTGTTTAAATAACTTCCCTTCAACCAGAGCCACAGGGATGCATTGTTGCATAATTAGGGAGGGGCAGCCCCATTCACAACAGTCTGTTGTGCACCCTGCAGTCATGTAGTGCACAGTCAAGACAAACTGCCCCTAAGACTTCTGTCCATAAGCAGTGCCACAAGTCAGAACAACAGAAATGTATTCAAGAAAATGGATGGGTCTGATACCACTCAATCCGAATAACAAGTATGAGACCAGGGATAAAAAGCTCTGAAAACCAAGGCAACTTCGTCTCAGCCAGAAAGGCTCTACTATGTTCCCACTGGGGTAAAAAATCAATCTCTGGGCCTCCATCAACCTCGAGTCTGTAGACGAACCCCATCAATCAAGGATCCGGTGAGTGTGAAGCCAGGGATGAGAGCAAATGCTGCAAGTGTCCAACTGAGGTCCATATCCTCTTCTGCTTGACAGATGGGCCAAATGCTCAAGGGAAGACCATTTCTCTAAAGGTGCTAAGTCCTGTCACATGGGACCCAGGAGCCTGAGTCCAAGATCTAAGGTGACCTTAGCATACTGGTTACCAAGAAGTGATGCCACTGCTCCTGACTGAATTTCTACAGGCAGGAAGGGGCCATCTGATTGTTTTTTATGTCCCTAGCCCCCAGCACAGTGCACATGATATAACCCATCATCTGTAAATGGTTGCTTAATAAATGAAGCAACATGAACCTGGCCTTATTTCCTACCACCTGGCTTCCAGGTCTTTGCATATACTCAGCCTGCCATCTAAAAAGCACCTTTCTTAACCCCATTTACTTAGCTAATTTTTCTCAATCCTCAGGTCTCACTTAAACATCATCTCCTCAGGTAATGTGAGGTCTTTCCTGACACTCTAAACAATATTAGGTTCCTTTGCAGTATGTACCCTCTCATCACATCCCTTATTTCCACTTTATGACACTCATCAGACTTCATTATAATTATCTGCTTCATTTTTGCCTTCCCTGCTACACTGTAAGCTCTAGGAGAACCCAAACCCTGTCTGTCTTTTCATTATACTGATTCCCAGGGCCTCATACGGTACCTGGAATAGAAGGAGTGCCCAGTATGTTAGAATGGCTGAATACACAAATGAATCAAAGAATGAATGAGAGAGCTCCAGACCAAAATGACTACGGGTTGGGGCGCCTGGGTGGCTCAGCTGGTTAGGCATCGGACTCTTGATTTCAGCTCAGGTTATGATCTCATGGTTCATAGAATCAAACCCCGCATCAGGCTTCATGCCATCAGCTCCACGCCATCAGTTTGAGACTCTCTCTCTCTCTCCTCTCTGCTTCTCCCCACTGCTCACACGTGCTCTCTCTCTCTCTCTCTCTGTCTCAAAATAAATAAATAAACATTTTTTTTAAAAAATGACTATGGGATGACTGAGTATTCAAAACTGTCTGCTCAGCCCTAGTGGTCAACAGTTATTTTCTGACTAGAATCATGATAGAGCCTATAAATGCCCATGCGTGGAAGGTGACAGCAGATTTGATGAACAATAAAATGAAGAACAGTCTGTGTGACAGAAGGTAAGGAGAGGTAAAATAGGGGCTTTGAAACAGAAACACCACCTCTGAGTGCCTTGAATGCCATATTGAGGAATATGGTTAGTAGCCTGCAGGACAGCCACTGTCTGACCTGGTTTACTAAAGTCACATGGGTGCTTGGCAGGTACCATCCTGATATAGCCATCCACTTAGCTCCCTTTGCGGCTCACAGACTGACAGGCCTTCTTCCTGTTCCTTCAGGTTCACCCCATTTCTCCGAGTTATATGGGATCATTCAACAACACACGTGGCTCCAAGGATAGTCCATCCAAATTATCCTAGCCCAATTTTTACTAAAGAAAGTTATAAACAGGGAAGCTGTCATTTAGAAAGGACGAAGGTCAGAAGGCCTGGATTCAAGTCATGAGCTGTGCGACAGTAGGTTACTTAGTAAATCTTTCTGAGTTTTAGTAATGTCTGTAAAATAAGAGTAATAAATACCCATCTCACAGGTTGTAGGAAAATAGAGATAACACGTGTAAAGAGCCTAGTACAGTGCCTTTCATTTACTGAGGGTACAACATAGGTTTATTAAAAAAAAAAAAAAAAAAAAAAAATCCCACCCAGGGCATAAGGGTATTATTTCCTCCTAAATGCTAAACCCTTGCACTGGACCTGATACAGCAGAGACCCAAGAGGCCAAAGGCTACTCACAGAGACTTGGGCCTGCATTGCCTCCTAAAAGGGGATGGGCAGATTGCCCTGTTTCCATTCTCTGTCTAGCTGTCTGAGCACTGAGGAAATTACCAGCAGGCAGGCTGCTGGGAATAGAGAGGTGGGGGAAGAGCTGAGGCTCTCCCAGAACTTCAGATCTATTCATAGCCTGATCACGTGTCCACAGAGGCACAAGACTGTTGTCTGTAAACTTGGTAACCTACGACCCCAAGCATACAATTTAGGACTGGGGTGTGTTTCAGATCACCCACTACAGACTGAGGTCCACTCTAAGTAATGATATGTGGGAGCAAACCAAAGCAACCAGAGGTGAGGTGTTCACTCTTAACAAGATGCAGGGAAGGAAATCACAGAACAAATCCCTCACCCTCCCCAACCCTCCTAGCTTTATGTTCCAGTAGGCCTCAGGGGGCTTTGCCTTTGCAGGGATTTCCATTTGCCCTTGGAAATATCTTCAGATATTCACTCTATCCCTGACCGACTGTGTCATCTTGAACAAGACACTGCTCTCTAGGCTTGTGTCTATGCCTGAAATACAAGAAGCCTAGAATAAATGATCCCTAAGTCTTGATTAGCATGCTTACAGAACTTCATCTCAAAGTCCCAGCTCTGATTTATGAGAACCCAAAGTCTAAAACACTGTGTTCTAGAGATGAGGAGAGACAGATATCAGGTGTACTACCCTCAGCATCTCCACCAAGAAGAGAGGCAAGAAACTGAATGAACCGGGAACAACTTCTCAAAATCCTCAGAAGGTCATCATCTCGTAACACCCAGGAAGGGGCTCAGTAATTAGAAGCAAATGACCTCACTACGCCAGAATGTGGGTGCTAATTGCCAATTCCCATACGGTTCCTTAAAGGGCAGACCTGAAGCAGAGGTCTGCCTGCCTTAAAACCAAAAAGGAAAAGTGGAGATAAAAGGCATGTATTTCTGTTTTTCCTAATCTCAGAAACAGCATCAGAGGAAAAGCAAAGCAAGACATCTATATGAAATTTACCAAGCATCGTAAGTTATTAGGTGGCAAATCTGAGGTTCAAATACAGTTCAGTGTGTGTGTGTGTGTGTGTGTGTGTGTGTGTGTGTGTGTGTAAAAGTCTATGGGTACATGGTCCTTTCTTTATTCTACCAACAAGCCTCATGAGGAAGACTCAAGAAGTTATGGCTTCCAGCATGTCAAGAAAGCTGTGATACCAAAAAGGGATTCAAGTTCTTGTGAGTACTTTGGGGGATTCTGTGAGATGCCCTTCTATACATACACACACACACACACACACACACACACACACACACACACACACACCCCAATCCCAATCCCAATCCCAATCCCAATCCTAAAGCTAAACTAAAAAATTCACAGAGAGGGGCACCTGGGTGGCTCAGTGGATTAGCATCCGACTTCGGCTTGGGTCATGATCTCGTGGTTTGTGAGTTTGAGTCCTGCGTCAGGCTCTGTGCTAACAGCTCAGAGCCTGGAGCCTGCTTCAGATTCTGTGCCTTCCTCTCTCTCTGCCCCTCCCCCACTCGCGCTCTGTCTCTCTCTGCCTCTCAAAAATAAAATTAATAAAAAAAAAATTTTTTTAGTCCACAGAGCACAGACAAGCCAAGTGAGTTTAAAAGACAGAACAGCTTCCAAGGCAGTAAAATTTAACTGTTATACATGATAACAAGTGTAGTAATATATCTAAAAAAAATGTACCTTTTACTACTTACTAAACTTACTAAAGAAAGTTGTAAATGGAAGCTGTCATTTAGAAAAGACAAGGACAGAAGGCCTGGATTCAAGTCATGAGCTATGTGACAGTAGGTTACTTAGTAAATCTTTCTGAGTTTTAGTAATCTCTGTGAAATAAGAACAATACCCATCTCACAAGGTTGTAGGAAGATAGAGATAACACAGGTAAAGAGCCTAGTACAGTGCCTTTCATTTACTGAGGGTCCAACATAGGTTTATTTAAAAAAAAAAAAAAAAATCCCACCCAGGGCACAAGGGTGTTATTTCCTCCTAAATGCTAAACCCTTGCACTGGACCTGATACAACAGAGACCCAAGAGGCCAGAGGCTGATCAGGGAGGTTGATCAGCCATAGAAGCTGAGAAAGAGCAAAGTCACAAACACACATTGACAGACACACAACTGGGTTCACTGGCAGAATGTACCCATCATTCATTCATTCCACAAAGGTTTACTGAGCACCTGCTATATGCCAGGCATAATTCTAGGTCCTGGGAATACAGTGATCCCAACACTCTCAAGGAGAGAGGGAGCCAACAAAGTTCAAACATTGCAGTTGCTCTCCCATGACCTTTCCTTCCCTACTGTGAGACCACTGCATCAGGCAACTGTAGCCACTGTATCAGCCAGGGTTCCCAGTTGCAAGAACAACTTGGTTTACAAGTTCAACAACCTCAATTGATTCTGACTAGTCTAAACAGAAAAATAACATCTTAAAGAGAAGCTCAGACCACCTGGAAAAGTGGAAAACCAGAGGTGGATGCCAAGAACAATGCCTAAAATCATGTGGCAGAATGTGTCTGTCAGCACACCTCACGTTCCACTGCCAACCTCCACTCTTCCTAGCGTCTGTAACATGGCCCCTGGAACACCACTACCTCTGCTGTTCCAGGAGCTCCACCTTGCTCCAAATACCACCACCACTGTGGTCTGCTTCCTCACAACACCATCTCTTCAGAGTCCAAGTTCATGGTGAGTGGATCAGAATGAAAGAAGCAACAAAAGAGGGTGGAAGTAAACATCTGGAATTTTAAGTGAAGAAATTCTTAAAAGGGTAATAAATATCCATTTTAGCCACTTTGGCATTATATGCAAAACACTGGCTTCATCTAACTAATGCCCCTAATTCAGATTCTATGTTCACCATAACCTTTCTGATGAGGATTTGGTGTTCCATGGTGCTACCCAGAGGGAGAAGAGACATGGTCCTACCAAAACAGGGATTCCAGTACTTGGGATAGTTCTATTTCTTGAGGTAAAATTAAAAATTGGCATTCTCATTTTATATACCAGCCTTGTGAACTTGGTTAAGACAATCTGCTTACAGAGATAAATATTCTCAATGTACTGACAAAATCTGAACCTTCAAAAGGTGAACTAATACATACTCACTGAGCATTTCTTTAACATGTGCCAGATACTATTCTAAGCACTTTATATGGAGTAACTGATTTTCCATAACAGCCCTACAAATTGGGTATTGTTCTCCCCACTTAACATAAGAGGAAACTGAGACCTACAGAGATGAGAGTAAAATTGTCTAAGAATATGCAGCTAATAAAACAAGAAGTCCAGATTTTGAACCCAGGTAGTGTGGCTCCATACCTAAACTTCTGTCAACTCCACAAAGTAAATCCCCAACTAATGAGGCCTGCTAGGCGGTGGTCTTACTCGCTGTGGCGTTTCTGGTGGCTTGCAGACTGGCAAGAAGTCACCATCCTATATTATCCATTCTAAGGTTAAATCCTTGATTAAATTAGCTGCAGGCACAAAATCTTAGTGGAATAGAGCTGCCCACACAGGATAAGGACAGATGAAGCATCTCAGTGAGGCTTGGCTTGGCTTCCAGATTCTGTAACTGCAGCTGCCGACTACACAAGGTAGTCTTTATTGGACTTAGAGTTGTATTATGCTACAAACTTTTATTTATATTCAGTAATCATGTCTACATTCAGAAAGAATTTACACAAACAATATATATTAAGACAGTCATCTCCAAAATGGGATGCATAAGACTTTCCAATGAAAGTACAGAAAGAATTATTTTATATTTGTTTTTAATCTTAAAATATAAGAATTCTGCTTTACCAATATGAACTGTACAGACCAACGATGCTGCCCTCTCTGGGTCTGTATGTCAGATGTTTCCACATCACCTACCACATGCAAGATGTCTTGAGGGTAGAGTGGGAGCTCCATGGTTTCTGAGGGAGAACATCAGTGCTTGCAGTCACTAATTTGTTTTTAGGATACTATGACATACTGCAGTTAATACATATCTGATTAAATGAGCTTATGTATTATGGTTTCTACTTTTTTCCCAACCAAACCAACCCTTACCACATAGACAAATAAGAATTCTTGCAAATAAGTAAAGAAAAATAAAAAAACAATACGCAGGGATTGAAGATACTATTAAAATTACAAACAAAAATAAATCATAGGAAAGTGACAGCTGACCCCTCTATTCCTAGTATTACTTTTCTATAAGCTACATTACAGGGTAAAAACAATCTAATTGCTTCCAATAATAAATAAGTCCCCCCAAAAATCAAAATTATCAAGAGACTACTTAAAATATGGATTTACATCTATTATTAACAATGAGCTGTATCCTTGGTATATACTGTGCCTTGGTGTATTAAATCAGAGTCAGCAAATATTTTCAGCAAAGGGTCAGAGAGTAACTATTTTAGGCTCATAGGCCATATGTTTTCTATTGTAACTAAATAACTTTGCCATTAGGGTATAAAAGTAGCCATAGATGGGGCACCCGGCTGGCTCAGTTGGTCGAGCATGTGACTCTTGATCTTAGGGTTGTGAGTTCTAGCCCCAAGTTGGGTGTAGACATTACTTAAAAAAAAAAAAAAAAAAAAAAAAAAGTACCATTGATAATAAGTGAACAAATGAATGTGGCTGTGTTCTAATAAAACTTTATTTATAGAAGTAGGCATAGCTTGCTGACCCTTATATTAAATAATGAATACGGGCACCTGGGTGGCTCAGTCGATTGAGCGTCTGACTCTTGATTTCATCATGATCCCAGGGTCGTGGGATTGAAGCCCTGTCAGGCTCCATGCTGAGTGTGGAGCCTGATTGAGAGTCTCTCTCTCTTCCTCTACCCCTCTTCCCTGCTCATGCACTCTGTCTCTAAAACTAAAAAAAAAAAAAAAAAAAAAAAAAAAAATTAATGAAATAAAGCTATCAGGATTAAAAACATATCTAAAAATTAAATCTAAAGATAAGCCTCTATATATTTTCTGTGATGTTTAAAGTCCAGAGGTATTCAATCCAGTTAAGAAATCTCTTTATGGGTTTCTTACTTAATAGAGAAAAACAAAAGGCACATATCATTGGTAAAACACTATTTCCTTCTTGCTGCAGTAAAAAATGAGATTAAATAGTACATGAAAAGCAATATTTTTCTATTTCTCAAATTGCATTCATTTGTTAGCAAATGCTTTTTGAACATATACAAAATATTTCCTAAGATTTAAAAAAATATTACAAATTATGGAGCATAGGTGATTTGCTATACGGTAGAATGTAAGTTTTCTTTCATGTGCCAGTTAAAGGATTTGCTACATTCTGTTAAACAATGAAATACAAAAGGAACTGCCTTTTAAGGACCACTAAAGGGAAAATGTACAAGAGAAAAAATATCCTCTATAGTCTAAGATTTCTTTTATTAAAATAAAGTTTTATAAATTAAAAATAAGATTTTTGAAAAACAACTTATGTATACTCACAGATAAAGCAACTGATTTAACTGAATTTAACAATAATCCTTATTTAAAAGGCTTCTGGGTGAGGGTAAAGAAATAGCAGTATACATGGAATTCTTTCCTGAGTCATTCTTCTTTTTCTTTTTAAAGTTTATTTATTTATTTTGAGAGAGAGAGAGAGAGAGAAAGAACGTGTACATGCACAAGTGGGAGAGGGGCAGAGAGAGAGGGAGGGTGAGAGAATCTCAAGCAGGGCTTGAGAATCTCATGCAAGGCTCAAACCCACAAATCTCGAGATCATGGCCTAAGCCGAAGTGGGCTGCCCAGGCCTGAACGCCCAGGCACCCCTCTCCTGAGTCATTCCTAAGCAAGGTACTGTAGCAGAGAAACTGAAGACGGAAGTGTTGAATGCTAAGATTACACTGAAATGGTTTATTTTATAAAAGAAAAATAAGACTTTATAATTTTAGTAGTACCATTTACTATTGTGTCAAAAATACATCAAATCCCAGGGTGGCAGTGGGGGGAGGGGTGTGGAAGATACATAGGACCACCAAAAGGAAACCTACAGACTATTATAGATAAAATAATTTTAAAGATCTAAATAAATGGAAGGACATATCACATTCATGAATTGGAAGACTACATCTAGTTAAGCTGCCAGTCCTCCCAAATTAATATATAGATTCAATGCAAACCCAGTCAAATTTCCTTCCTTCCTAATAGGTTTTTTCCTTAGCAGAAATTGACAAACTGATTCTAAAAATCATATAGCAATACAAAGGACCAAGAACAGCCAAGGCAGTCCTGAAGAACAAGCTGACAGACTTACACTACCAAATATCAAGACTTATTATAGTAACAATTAAGACAGTATGGTATTACTGCAAGGATACAAAATGAGCAATGGAGGGGCGCCTGGGTGGCTCAGTCAGTTGGACATCCAACTTCAGCTTAGGCCATGATCTCACAGTCTGTGAGTTTGAGCCCCACGTCGGGCTCTGTGCTGACAGCTTGGAGCCTGCTTCAGATTCTGTGTCTCCCTCTCTCTCTGCCCCTCCTCTGCTCATGCTCTGTCTCTCTCTGTCTCAAAAATAAATAAAAACATTTAAAAAAAGTTTTTAAATAAATTAAAAAAAAATGAGCAATGGAACAGAATACAGATTCCAAAACAGACCCACACATAATGATCACTTGACTTATGACAAAGGTGGCACTATAGTACAGAAGGGAAAGTAATCTCTTCAATAAATGTTATTAGATCAACTAGATATCCATACAGGGATAGAGTGGGAGGGATGTACCTTGACCACCTCCCACCATACACACAAAAAAGTAATTTCAGATCACTGCAGAACTATGCAAAAGGTATGAAATAATAAGGCTTAAAAGTGAGAAAATAGGAGAATAGCTTCTTGAACTTGCAGTAGGCAAAAGTTTTCTTTAAAAGAACACAAAAATTGGGGCACCTGAGTGGCTCAGTCAGTTAAGTGTCTGACTTTGGCTCAGGTCATGATCTCATGGTTCGTGAGTTCAAGCCCCGCATCAGGCTTTGGGCTGACAGCTCAGAGCCTGGAGCCCACTTCAGATTCTGTGTCTCCCTCTGTTTGCCCCTCCACTGCTTGCACTCTGTCTCTTGCACTGTCTCAAAAATAAGTAAACATTAAAAAAATTAATTATCCAAGGGATACAGGAGTGCTGTTTTGAAGGGACACATGCACCCCCATGTTTATAGCAGCACTATCAGCAATAGCCAAAGTATGGAAAGAGCCCAAATGTCCATCGATGGATGAATGGATAAAGAAGATATGAGATATATATATACAGATACACACACACACACACACACACACGCACGCACACACTGGAGTATTACTCGGCAATCAAAAAGAATGAAACCTTGCCATTTGCAACTATGTGGATGGAACTGGAGGGTATTATGCTAAGTGAAATTAGTCAGTCAGAGACAGACAAAAATCATATGACTTCACTCATATGAGGACTTTAAGAGACAAAACAGATGAACATAAGAGAAAGGAAACACAAATAATATAAAAACAGGGAAGGGGACAAAACAGACAAAACTTATAAATATGGAGAACAAACTGAGGGTTATGGGAAGGGTTGTGGGAGGGGGGATGGGCTAAATGGGTAAGGGACACTAAGGAATCTATTCCTGAAATCATTGTTGCACTATATGCTAACTAATTGGGATGTATATTTTAAGAAATAAAAAATAAAACAAGTTAATAAAAATTTTTTAAATAAATAAATAAAAGAAAAGAACACAAAAAGGGCTAAATATGAAGGCAAAAATTGATAAACTGAGAAAAAATATTCACAATATATAGAACTTGTATCCAGAATACATAAAGAACTCTAACAAACCAGTAATAAAATAACAAGCAACAAAATAAAAAATAACAAAATTAACAAAAAAATAACAAAATTAACAAAATAATAAATCTAGACAGTGTATGTGTGTGTATGTGTAGATATAGATATGATAAATGTGTGTGTATATATATCATAAATATACACTGCTTAAAATATATATATGATATATAATCTGCACACACTGTCTGGACTTGTCATATATATCATATATACATATGTATATGTATATATTTATCATATGTGTATATTATTCATATATTTATGAATAGAAAGATTCATTAGTCACTGAGGAAATACAAATTAAAATCACAAGGCAGTGGGGCACCTGGGTGGCTCAGTCGCTTAAGCGTCTCACTCTTGATTTCAGCTCAGGTCATGATCTCACAGTTCATGAGATCAAGTCCCACATGAGGCTACACACTGACACCACGGAGCCCGTTTGGGATTCTCCCTCCCTCTCTGCCCCTCCCCTGCTCAAGTTCTCTCTCTCAATAAATAAACTTTAAAAATTAAATTAAAAAATAAAACCACAATGCAGTAATACTACACACTAACCTGAAAGGCTAAAATGAAAAAAGCAGGTAAATATTAGGTGTTAGAAAGGATGTCAGACAACTGGAACTCTCATACATAGCTCGTGGGGCTGTGTATTAATATCTACTGCTGCATAAGAAATTACCCCAAAATTAAGTTGCTTAAAACAATAAACATTTATGGAGAGTTAGGGATCAGACAGTGACTTAACTGGCTCAGGTCTCTCATAAAGGTTTATAAAGGGCTATCGTCCCTGAAGACTTAACTAGGCCTCAAGGATTTGCTTCCAAGATGGCTCACTGGTGTTCCTAGCTAATCAGTGCTGGGTGTTATCAAGAAGCCTCAGTTCTTCTCCATGTGGGCTTTTCCATAGGCAGTTTGAATATCCTCACAATACAGTAGTGGGCTTCCTCAGAATGAGTGATCCCAAAGACAAAGAGACAAAGAAACTGCACTACCTCTGTGACCTAGTCTCTGAAGTCATACACCATCACTTTTACTTTATTCTTATTTGTTAGATTCAAGTCACCAGGGACTGGCTTAGTCAAGGGGAGGGGAATTAGGCTCTTGATGGGACAGGTATCAAACAATTTGTGGACATATTTTAAAACCAAATACATTCACTTTGGCAAAGAATGGGACAGAATCCATGTGGAACAGCATATATCTTATCCAGGGCTCTTGCTCATGCTGATTATAGCATGACGTTGTCAGTGTAATAGATCAAAGTGATGTTCTATGAAATGGCCAGATGGTCCAGGTCTCTTCTGACCAGATTATGACAAAGAGCACAAGAGTGTAAGTGTTTATATAGATCTGGGAAAAACTATAAAGGTATACTGATATCTGTGCCACTTGAATACAAACTGGTTTTGATCCTTTTTTCTGACTGAGAAAAGAATGCATTCACCAAATTAATGGCCACATATTCACATGCTCTAGCAAAGATACCACATGCATCCCAGCAGCCATAATTAGGGCTATTCAGTTAAACTGCTGGAGTCTACATTCTCCAGGATCCACGCAGTTTTGCAAGAAGACAGGCTAATGAATTACATGTAGACAGAATAGGGACCATCACCCCTGCATTTTTAAGATACTTAAGGCTAGCCCTAGCCTCCACCATCCCTCACAGAATGTGATATTGGTTTTGATTCACTATCTTGACCAGGGGAGCATGCAGCAGTTTCAAAGGCTTCCACTTGGCCTTCCCCACTGTGATAGCTTATTTGACAGGTCAAGTATCTGATGTGGGTGCTACTCCAATTGTTAGGTATGTCCATCCCAATTATACGTTTGAGGATAGAAGAAATGACTACTTGGTAGATGTATGGGATGATTCTACTTCTAGAAAGTATCATAAGAAAGTAGTAAGATAAATATATATTAGCATTATGCCAAGTAAAAGAAGCCAGACATGATTCCATTTATATAAAATGTCCAAATAGGCAAATCCACAGAGACAGAAAGTAGATTATAGTTGCCAAGGTTTAGAGAATAGGGAGTGACTGCTTAATGGGTAATGGGGTTTCTTTTGGGGATGATGAAAATGTTGTGCGATTAGATAGTGATGATGGTTGCACAAAACTGTTTAAAAAAATCACTGAACTGTACACTCTAAAATGGCAACTTTTATGTTAAATGTATTTTATCTCAAAAAAAAAAAAAAACCACACACACACAACACAATACTGAATGGCTATTGGCTGCATGATCACCTGGCTGATATATAAGAGTGGCTTTACTCTCACTCAATTTACAAAACAGAATCCAGCTCACAGCTCTATACACTCTAGCATACTAAGCCCTTGCAAATGTTGAGGATATAAATATATTTCATCCTCTGGTTAACCAATACATTGTAAAGTGACTTCTTATTGTTCTCTGACTCCCTATTTAAATTTGAAAGGCTTGTGGCTTCTTCAATAAAAGCAGTGTGGTGTCAAGGCTAAGCAAGGCCCTTGACATCTTCAGCTCTAGGCAATAACTGGCTCAGCTACTTACCTCACTTGGAGGAAAAATGCAATCTCTCCTATAAAAGGCCAGATAGATAGGAAGAAAGGATTCAAGGACTATCACACCTTAGACAAATATGTACTGAATAAACTGTCTAGAACTTTTAAATTTTGCTCTACACACCTCTCCTCTCACCCAGGTTCCTTGGCAATATCTTACTTCGTCAAGCAGAGCAGCTGTACTCGGTTGAGTTTTAAGTACTGGAAACACACTTTTTTTTTTTTTTTTTTTTTTTTTTTTTTTTTTTTTTTTGGTAGTGAAGGTCTACGAATTTTGCTGATTTAACTAGCTCCCCACCTCCCAAGCCCTTAAGTAAAAGCATCTTGATCTCCCCTGCGGGGACCACTCCTCCCTGATCTCAGCCCAAGAGGTTCCAGGGGAGCAGACCCTGACCCCTGGGTTCCCTGAGTAGAAACAATGTAACTCTGTTGGCCAATAAAAGTCCAGCATTCTTCTGTGATTACTTTACGGTGGACACATGACCCAAGCCGAAATCATACCCAGGACTGCCAGCACCATCAAGAAAGAGGTATTATCTTTCGATAGTGGTTGCTTAGCTAGTAGAATGCACACCCAAAGCTGATACTGATCTTTGCCACTGCATGGGTGGAGTCTTTTAAGAATGACACCAAAACAAAGAAAAGCAGAGCCAAAGGAAAAGAGATTAAGCCCAATGACATCATTCAATTCCAGGGATCTTGCTGTTTCTGAAGGTAAATATACATTTAGCCTTTTAGTTACTACAGTCAATAAGTTCCTCTCTTGCTTAAGTCAGTCTGAGTTATATTTCTGACACTTGAAAAAGAGTCACAACAAATGTAAAAATATTCCAAAAAAAATGAAAAATGTATCTGGCCAATAAGCCTCAAACCTTTGCTGTAAATCATAGGTGGGGGAGAATATTAAAACAATAACAACAACAACTCACAGAAGACTTAGTTTTCCCCTTGACTTCATTACATTCCTAAATGTGCACAGCATTTTACAGTTTCCAAATCACTTTCCCATTGATAATCTCATCTGATCTTCAAAAACAAAACAACCCTATGAAGTTAACATTCAAGCTGTATATCTGAAGACACTGAAATTCAGAGAGAAGTGACTAACCAGACATCATCCAATTTGAAATCAAGGCTTCTGTCTCCAAATTATATCTTTCTGCTACTCATTACTGTTTTACGTAGTTCTCAACAAGCCATAAGCAGGACTAGGAACCTGACTGGGCTCAGTACAGACTTGCAACCTGACAGCATTGTTTCCCTGACCCCTGGCAGCTTGGCCTTGCTTCATGCAAGCCTCACTCTCCTCCCTTTCTGCAAAGCCTAAGATACAGACAAGCCCATGGTACAGCATCTCAATGCACATACAAAAATGTATGTTAATCAACTGGCTGGTAGCCCTAAATGTCAGTGGCCTTACTCTCGAAGCAGCCCTGGACCTATCAAATGCATATCAGTGGATAGCATCTGAAGAGGAGGAAATGTGTTCTAAGATACACCTCTGGTGAAAAGGAGCACTTCAGCCAATAGTAGCTAACACAACTTCTGTATCTCTCGGGATCTGAAGACCCAAAAATCGTTACTGATTGGGAAAATCCCAACAGCATACATTCAAGGATTTAAAAGTGTGTTAGACTCACATCTTATACAAATATTAACTCAAAATCAATCAACAACCTAAATGTAAGAGCTAAAACCATAAAACTCTTAGAAGAAAACACAGGGGCAATCTTTATTACCTTAGATTTGGAAATGATTCTTAGATACGACACCAAAAGCATCAGCAACAAAAGAAAAAATAGATAAATGGGACTCCATGAAAATTAAAAATGACTGTGTATCAAAAGATATTATCAAGAGTATGAAAAGTCAACCTACAGTATGGAAGGAATATTTATTTGCAAATCATATATATCTGGTAAGGGTCTAGTATCCAGAATATATAAAGAATTCTAACAGCTCAACAATAAAAAGACAAACAACCTAATTAAAAAAAAAATTTTTTTAATATTTATTTTTGAGAGAGAGAGACAGAGCATTGAGCAGGGGAGGGCAGAGAGAGAGGGAGACACAGAATCTGAAGCAGGCTCCAGGCTTTGAGCTGTCAGCACAGAGCCCAATGTGGGGCTTGAACTCACAAACTGTGAGATCACGACCTGAGCCGAAGTTGGACACTTAACCAACTAAGCCACCCAGATGCCACTTAATAACCTAATTTTAAATGGACAAAGGAATTGAACAGACACTTTTCCAAAGAAGATATACAGAGGGGGGGTGCCTGGCTGGCTCAGTCAGTAGGTCATGTGACTTTTAACCTACGAGTCATGAATTCAAGCCCCATATTGGGCATGGAGACTACTTAAAATAAAAAAAATTTTTTTAATGTTTATTTACTTTTGAAAGAGACAGAGACAGAATGCGAGTGGATAAGGGGCAGAGACAGAGGGAGACACAGATCTGAAGCAGGATCCAGGCTCCGAGCTGTCAGCACAGAGCCCAATGCAGGGCTCCAACTCACGAGCTGTGAGATCATGACCTGAGCCAAAGTCAGACATTCAACCAACTGAGCCACCCAGGTGCCCCTAAAATAAAAAATTTTTTAAAAGATATACATATGATCAATAAGTACATGAAAACATGCTCAACATCATTAATCCTTAGGGAAACGCAAATCAAAACCACAATGACGGGTGCCTAGCTGGCTCAGTCAGTTAAGCATCCGACTATTGCTCAAGTCATGATCTCACGGCTCGTGAGTTTGAGCCCCATGTTGGGCTCTGTGCTGACAGCTCAGAGCCTGCAGCCTATATCTGATTCTGGGTCTCCCTCTCTCTCTGCCCCTCCCCCGCTCATGCTCTGTCTGTCTCTCTCTCAAAAATAAACATTAAAATGAAATAAAATCCTTTAGAAAAAAATAATAGAATGAGATGTCACATCACACTCACTATGATAGCTGTAATTAAAACCAACGAAATGAGGGGCGCCTGGGTGGCTCAGTCGGTTAAGCATCCGACTTCGGCTCAGGTCATGATCTCGCGGTCTGTGAGTTCGAGCCCCACGTCGGGCTCTGTGCTGACAGCTCAGAGCCTGGAGCCTGTTTCAGATTCTGTGTCTCCCTCTCTCTCTGACCCTCCCCCATTCATTCTCTGTCTCTCTCTGTCTCAAAAATAAATAAACGTTAAAAAAAAAAAAATTAAAAAAAAAAAACCAACAAAATGAAAAATAACTAGTATAATGAAAATTAACTAGTATTGGCAAAGATATGGCAAAATGGAACCCTTATACATTGCTGGTAAGAATGTAAAATGGTACAGCTGCTGTGGAAAACAGTTTGGTGGTTCTTAAAACAATTAAACACAGAATTATAATTTAATCATAATTCTCCTTCTAGGTCCTGTATGTAGCCAATAGAATTAAAAACTGGCACTCAGGGGCACCCAGCTGGCTCAGTCGGTGGAGCACGCAACTCTTGATCTCAGGGTCATGAGTTTGAGCCCCATGTTGGGCATAGAGCCTACTTTAAAAAAAAAAAAAAAAAACTGGTAGTCAAACAAGGACATGTACATACATGTCTATAGCCACACTACTCAAAAGAGCCAAAAGGTGGAAACAGCCCAAGTGTTTAGCGTCTATCACCAGATGAATAGATAAACAATTGTGGAGTGTGTGTGTGTGTGTGTGTGTGTGTGTGTGTGTATTCTAATATAATATAATACTAGCCATAAAAAGAAATGAGGTTTTCTGATACATACGTGGATAAACCTTATGAACATTATACAAAGTGAAATAAACCACACACAAAAGGAAAATTATTGTATGATCCTATATGAAACACAGGCAATATAAAATGTCTAGAATAAGCAAACTCATAGAGACAGAAAGTAGATCAGAATTTAGCAGGAGCTAAGGGGAAGAGGAGAATGAAGAGTTATTGCTTAATGGGTACAAAGTTTCTGTTTGGGATGATGAAAAAGTTTTGAAATCAGGTAGTGGTGATGGTTGTATAACACTGTGAGTGTAAATATTGCCACAGAATTATATACTTGAAAATGGTTAAAATGGCATATTTTGTTATATATTTTATCACAATCAAAAAAACTTAAAAAAGAATGATGTACTGACAAATGCTTCAATGTGGACAAACTCCCAAAATATTATGCTAAATTAAAGAAGTTAGACACAAAAGACTACATATTGTATGATTCCACTTACATGAAATATCCAGAATAATTAAATCCACAAAGAGAGTGCAAATTGATGGCTGCCAGGAGGGAAGGGAAAATGGGAAGAAACTGCTTAGTAGATAAGCTGTTTTACTCCGAAGTAACAGAAATGTTTTGGAACTAGACAGAGGTGGTGGTTGCATAAAATTGTCAATGTACGAAATGCCACTGAATTGTTCAATTTACAATGGCTAATTTTGTAATGATATAACCTTCACCTCAATAAATTATTTAAGTAGATGACAGAATTCAGAGAATCATCTTAACAACAGGAATTAGGCTAAGAGGCAGGGCAAGAAATGGTAAGAACCCAGTGACTACACCAAGAAACATCCAGGAGCGGCAAGAGGAAGCA
The DNA here is from genome assembly GCF_028018385.1 of Neofelis nebulosa. Classification (NCBI taxonomy): domain Eukaryota; kingdom Metazoa; phylum Chordata; class Mammalia; order Carnivora; family Felidae; genus Neofelis; species Neofelis nebulosa. The sequence continues at coordinate 60,103,455 of NC_080791.1, read as the reverse complement.
ACTTGAGACTGCAGTATCAGAGGCCTCCCTGCATCAGTGAGAGTGCAGGTAAAGCTGTTGTCATTGAAAGACCCCCATTTAGAGTGGATTAAGCCATGGGGAGTTTATTTCTGTCTCATATAGTATGTTAGCAGTGAGCAGTCTAGGGCAGAGAGTGGAACTTTGCCATCCTCACTCAATGTGACACTTCATCGCTGGAACCAGAAAGTGCCATAGCTCTCATTATGCCCCAGCTGGCAGGAAGGAAAAAGGGCAAGAGAAACACTTAGCCACTCTTTTTAAGCACATGACCTAAAAGCGGTAGATACGCCACTTCCACTTAGATCCCACTAGTCCCAACCTGGGCATGCGGCCACACTTGGTTGCAAAAGAGTTATAAAAAGCTATCTGCCCTGCTAAAATTCAGGTGCTCTTATCGTTTAAAAAAAAGAACGAAAGAGACAATATTTGCAAAGACAACTAACAGTCTCTGCCATCTATACTCACTTCAGCTATTCTTTATTTTTTATTATTACTATTTTTCCGATGAAACAAAGAACTAATTTCTAAGCCCAGCTACCCTGAGGTAGCTGCAGTTCTTGTTCCATGGAACCCGCTGGCTAGGGTGGAAAGAAAAGAGATACAAGACAACTATGGATTGTTGCCTCCTATTAGCCTCACCACACTGACCAATACCAATATAGCCTATTATTTGCCTTTTGTGATTGGGTATTTAGGGTGTAGAAATAAAATTTTCTTTCTTTCTTTTTTTAAAATATTTATTTATTTTTGAGAGAGAGCGAGAGAGAGAGCATAAGCAGGGGAGGGGCAGAGAGACAGGGAGACACAGAATCCGAAGCAGGCTCTAGGCTCTGAGCTGTCAGCACAGAGCCTGACGCGGGGCTCGAACTCACGAACCACAAGATCATGACCTAAGCCGAAGTCAGATGCCCAACCGACTGAGCCACCCAGGCGCCCCAAGACTTTCTTTAATATAATCAGTGACAGCCATCTCTGTGCAATACTGGGCTCAGGGTACAGGAAAAAAAAAAAAAAATGAAGTAGGGCCCCTGTCTTTAAAAAAACTCCCAATCACAATACAGTGAGGTAACTAACAGAGACACATCAAGTATAATAAAAAAAAAATAACTGTGAAATGGGCTGCCTACCCATAGGCAGGGAAATCAGAGGTGGCTTCTAAAACAGTGGTGACAGTGGAGCTGACCACTGAAGGATGAGGAGTTGCCAGACACGGAAGGAAGGCATTCAAGCAAAATGGAGAGCGGGAATGAACACAAAGATGCTTGCTGAAAAGGCAATAAGCAGGAGCTAGATAATGGAATGTCATGAACACCAGATTCCATCAAAAGCTTGCTTTTATAATCTGTGGGGAATGAGAAAGCAACAGAGACTTCTGAGCAGGGAAGGGTCATGGTTAGACAGACTTATTAGAGGACTCTGGCAGACGATAGGAAGGACGGACCAAAAGAGGACAGGCTTCGGCATTCTGCGATGCCTAGTCCCATCCCTGACTCCCTTTGATTTTTTTATTGAAAAAAAATCCAATTCACATCACACAAAATTGACCATTTTTATTAAAGTGAACAATTCAATGGCATTTAGCTCATTCACAATGCTGTGTTACTGCTGAGGTTCTTAGTCTTTGACAAAGTCCAGGAAAGCCTCCTAGAGTGAGGACTTCCCTGAGGTCAGACCCCAGCCCCTCCTCATGCATCCCAGCTCAGACAGTAAGCAAGATCCTTGTGGTTTCCAGCAAACATCTGCCTGCAGTCCCTAGGTTGCCATGGTCTTTTCTAGCCTCTCCTGACCTCAGCTCTCCTGGGAATACAGGGCACAGTAACCAGACACAAAATTTGACCATATCTATCTCTTATTTAAAATTTTTCAAGGGCAGGGGCACCTGGGTGGCTCAGTTGATTAAGCGTCCAACGTCAGCTCAGGTCATGATCTCATGGTTTGTGGGTTCGAGCCCTGCGTCGGGCTCTGTGCTAACAGCTCAGAGCCTGGAGCCTGTTTGGCATTCTGTATCTCCCTCTCTCTCTGCCCCTCTCCCACTAGTATTCTGTCTCTCAAAAATAAACAAACATTAAAAAAAATTTTTAAAAACACTTTTCAAGGGCTCTGCATTGCCAAAAGAATAAAGTCTCAAATCCTTAACATGACATACAATGCTCTCTACAGTCTGACATCTGATTGTCTCCCTAGCCTCATCTCCTAAACACATTGTCCTAAAATTCTTTCTTGTCACTACATTTCCTTTACTACTTGTAACTGCTCAAACATGCTATCTTCTTTCTCTCACCCTGGGCATGGTGTTATCACCCCCATACCTTTTTCCTCCAGGCTTATCTTACTCTGGGGAATGTTCTCATCTGATTTTCATTAATCCCTGTGTACAGCTCTGATCCCAGTCTCATTTTACTCTGGGGATCACTCTGATCCACACTTCACTAATTAACTATTCTCTGGACTTGTCATTGACCAAGTCATGCCAGGATGACTTTTTTCCACTTCCTCCTCTTCTACTCCTGTCATGTCACTGAGAACAGCCTACCCTGAATACATTTGATCCCTCTGTCTGGGTCTCTCATAAGTCCAAGGCTTCACCAGGTCTCTCACCTCAAAGTTACTGTCCCTGGGTTTTATTTAGAGTAGTCAAAATCACAGAGACAGAAAGTAGAATAGTGACTGCCGGGGACTTGGGGCGGGGGGCGGAAGGGGGGGCAGGAAAATGGAGTGAGTGTTTAATGGGTATAAGTTTCAGTTTTAGAAGATGAAAAGCGTTCTGGAGATGGACAGTGGTGATGGTTTCTCAACAATATGAATGTATTTCATGCCACTGAACTGCACACTTAAAAATGGTTAAAATGGTAAATCTGATATGTCTTTTACCACAATAAAAAAAATGAGGAGGGGGGTGTTATGGGTACCCTAGACTCAGGAGATAGATAAATCCCAGCCAGTGGGGGGGGGGGGTTGAATCTTGATCTCATTGTCCCTCACCTTCTTTTCTGACACAATGCCACACCTCTATTAGGATCTCATTTGAATTCAGCCACAGTTTACCCTAAAGATATTTCAGACTCTAGCCTCATCTCATTCTAGGTCTTTCTAACCACCATACCATAGAAAGCCACACTCCAGTATACCCTGGAAATGACTGACACTCTGACTTTGGCTGACATTAAGCCTCAGGAAAGAAGAGTGATGTGAAGCAATTGGCCTGAAGTAACTCTAACGTTATTCCAAACTATGGAAAGAAGGTCTTTCCCAGAGAGTGGGGGAGAAAATTTTCCAAATCGTTACAAAACCTTTCTAGCTTTCTGTGTGCACAAGCCAAAGGTGTGTCAAATGGCACACAGGCAGATCTCCCACAGAGGCCTTTTTCCAGGATGTTTTAGGTTTCTAGCTGTAGCAGCATCACAAATAGCAGCGTGTTCCCATGTGACAAAATGAACAATGCCCAATTCAGGACATTCACACTTTGCCCTTCTTCTGGTATCTAGGCTATAAGGTTTACACACTTCATTCAGCAGCAAAGCAATAATACTTAGACTCCATCCTTCTATAATATTTTATTTGGGCCTAATAGTGTATTAAGTGGAACAGACCTAGGCTTTACAACCTTCCAGCTATGCAATCTTGGGCAAATCATTTTCCTTACTTGTAAAATGGGAATAATAGTGGTATCGTGCTGGGATGTGAAGAAGAGTAAACAAATATATACAAAGCATCTAGCAATGTACCTGCCCCAAAATATTTTATTCAACAAATATTTACAAAGCATATGTTATACACCCATCAGTGTTCTAGGCACTGAGGACTCAGCAGTGAACAAAACTCCCTGCTGCTATGGAACTGATGGTGGGGGGTGGGGGTGGGGACAAGGTGGAAGGTCTGAGAAATAAATATATCAGAGGATGATAAATGCCATGGGGAAAAATAGAAAAAGAGGTTGCAGTGTGCTATGGGGAAGGAGTTGCTATTTTTAAATAGAATGATTAAAGAAATCCTCACTCTGAAGATGGCATTTGACCAAAAGATCTGAAAGAAATGAACTAAGGAGCCACGCAGAAACAGGAGAGAGAGGAAGAACAAATGCAGAGGGCTTGAGGCAAGAGCATATCTGTCTTGTTCCAGGAAAAGTGAGGAGGCCAATGGGGCAGGGTGAGCAGGTGGAGGGGAGATGAAGATAAACCAGGGAACTGAGAAAGGGGGACTCTGGCTTTTTCCCTGAAAGATATGGTTCTGAACAGAAGAGCTATGTGATTAGACTTACATTTTGCAAGGATCACTATGACTGCTTTATATAAAACAAACTGTCGGCAGGCAAGGGCAAAATTGGGGAAACCAACTAAAAGCCTATTACCTCTCCAGGCAAGAGAAAACAGGAGTTCAAATCAAGGTGGTAGTAGCAGAGACTATAAAAGATGTCTGAATTTCAGATATGTTTTAAAGGTAAAAACAATAGGATCTGCTGACAGACTGAACATAAACGTAAACTTGGTAAGTTTAAAATGCTGATCAGGCATCCAAAATGTCAATTAAGAGGTTAGATACACAAGTCTAAAGTTCAGAGAAGTCTGAGCTGGAAACACAACTTCGAGAGTGTTCAATGAACAGATGATAGTTAAAACAAAGGAAATGGCTTCTAAATGTCATTTATTTATTACACAAGAATGAAATACCCAGTGAATAATAACTGCTTTTACAAACCCTTTGTTTTCTTAAGGTGCTAGAGATACTCAACAACTTTTAGCATGAATAAAACTTTGGTGCCCAACATCTAACCCCATCACCAATCCCTCAAGAAAATTTGACTTTCTGCTCTGCATTTTTCCTCATTCTCTTCCATCCTTTCAAATTTGTGATTAAAACATCAGATAAGGGGGGTACCTGGGTGACTCATTCGGTTAAGCGTCTGACTTCGGCTCAGGTCATGATCTCACCGTTCCTGGGTTCGAGCCCCGCGTCGGGCTCTGTGCTGACAGCTTGGAGCATGGAGCCTGCTTCAGATTCTGTGTCTCCCTCTCTCTCTGCCCCTCCCCTGCTCATACTCTGTCTCTCTCTCTCAAAAATAAATAAACGTTAAAAAAAAAAAAATTTTTTTTTTAAACCATCAGATAAGGGCACCTGGGTGGCTCAGTTGGTTGAGCTTCTGACTCTGGATTTCAGCTCAGGTCATGATCTCGCAGTTCATGGGTTCGAGCCCCATGTCAGGCTCTGCACTGACAGCACGGAGCCTGCTTGGGATTCTCTCTCCCTCTCCCTCAGCCCCTCTCCCTGCTCACACACACACATACTCTCTCTCTCTCTCTCAGAAAAAACAAACTTAAAAAAAAATCAGATAAATGGGGGCACCTGGAAGAGTATGTTGGAAGAACATGAAACTCTTAATCTCGGGATCATGAGATCAGGCCCCACATCAGGCTCTGCACTGGCAGCGTGGAGCCTGCTTGGGATTCCCTCTCTCCCTCTTTCTCTGCCCTTCCCCCACTCATGTGCTCATGCTCTCTCTCTCACTCTCTCAAAATAAATAAACTTAAAAAAAAAAAAAAAAAACATCAGATAAGTAGGGGCACCTGAACAGCACGTTGTAAGAGCATGCAACTCTTAATCTCAGGATCCTGAGTTCAAGCCCCACATTCGGTATAGAGATTACTTTAAAAAAAAAAAATCAGATAAGTGGAGGCATTGTGGTATTAAGTGGTAAAGGCACTAATTCTATAGTTAGACAGACAGGTTTGAATCCTCTCTCTTAGCCACGTACTAGATCTATGACCTTTGAACTAGAATTTTCTTAGTAAGATGGCTCTAATAGTACCTGTGTTTTAGGACTGTTGTAATAATACATCCATTCATTCATGTGTTCAACAGATACTCACTGAGCATCCCATAACATGCCCAGCACTGTGTTTAGCACTAGGGCTACAATGGTAAACAGGCAGAGGTACCACTGTCCTCATGGAGCTGACAGCCCAAGGGACTACAATATTTCTAAACAACCAAGGCAAAATTTTAAACTTTTAAAAATAATCTAAAAAAATAAATATGTAAAGAGCATCACACAGTGTCTGGCAAGTAGTAGGCCCTAAGCAAATTACCACACTTATTATTTTTAAATTAAAGTATATAAATCCTCATAGAACAATACGCTTTTAGAATTGGGGTGACTTAGAAATCAAAAGGTCCAATTCCCTCCTTTAACAGATGAGCAGAATAAACTTACTCAGGACACCTGTTCAATCAGGCTGTGAGCCAGGTGTGTGGGATACAGGGATGAGTGAAACACAGTCCCTGCCTTATGTCAAGTAAATATGCAAGGGAAGTGATCTGCCTGGGCTAACCTAGCTGCTCACTTATACTAGAAATCATGTCTTCTAATTTTCAGTGCTTTGCTCTTTCCACTGATCCAAAATTATTCCATTCAAATAAAAATACTTACCAGGAAGAAGCCTATCATGTGCCCTGTGCCAAAGAGAGTGGCATCCTACAGCTCAGCAAATCCTCACAGGCAGTTTGTCAAAAAGAATGGCTTAGGCTTAGAAGCTGATCTTTTTGGCTCTGTAAATTGTCAACAACAGGCCGTGGTAGGAAATTATAGAAAGATGGAGAAAAATAAAGTGAAAGCCAAAGGCTTAGCAGAGAGAAAACAGAGCAAGGCAGGACCAAGACCTTTCTCCTTCACTCCAGAGATTAAGTCACATTCCTTCCAGGGTAGGGCCAGTTACAGAGCTCTACCTTTATCTCTCTGGGCCATCCATTCCTCCGCACCCCCTTCCAAGGCCCCCTTTAGAGTCTTCAGGATTAGACTTCTAATGAAAAAAACAGCACAGCAGAGTGGAAAGAACACACCTTGTAGGTTCACAGACCTCAGCCGAAACACTGGCTCCACCTCTAACTGCCTGAATGTTTAACTCGTCTATTTTCACATGGAAAATGGTGACTATACTGTACTTACTTCTGGGAGTTGTGGTTAGCGTTAGAATTCTGTTCGATGTTTCTAGAAAAATGCCTAGCGTGCAAAGGTTACTCAATATATGGTGCTACGTTAGTTATTATTAACATCAAGGTCCCCTGTGTCTATCCCACACTCTTTCTTGTGACACAGGCTTCAACACAGTACCACAGTATAGGGTTCCCACAGTAACTTGAAGCTCTGAGAGAGGCAGGGCACCTTCACTGGCTGCATTTCTCTATCTCTCCTCCCTCAACCTGCACCAGCTCAGCTCCCCACTCTACTCTGCCAACTTTGAAAAAACAAAATCTTTGAACCTGCCTTCCCTGGTTCCTCATCATCTTCTTTCCTTCCTTCCCGTACCACTATATTTCTCAAACAAAAAGTCAATACTTGCTGCCTCTGTATCTTCACCTCCTACTCCCTCCCCAAGCCACGGGAGGTCTAGCGTCTAGCTTCCGTCCCCACCCCTCTACTGAAACTGCCGTCACCAGGTCACCAATGACTCAGTAGCTTCATTTCAGGACTCACCCTCCTTGTTCTCTGCTTTGATAGACACTTACCCTCTTTTAAAAATCTTCCCATTCCTGGCTTCCCAGACAGAACTTTCTCCTACCTCTCTGATTCCTACTCCTCAGACTCCTTCCCTGGTGTTTCTGTCTACACACATCAGAGTTCCCCAGGGCTCTATCCTCAACCTCCATCTTTTCCCCACTTTATGGATTTTATCAGGTGATTTCATCTCTTTCTAATGGCTTCCACTCTCACTTAGAAGTCATTCTCATACCTATGTTTCTACCTCTTGCAGGAGCTCCAAAACTCCCATCTTCTCTCCCTGGTAGCCAGTGTCACCCACAGGCATCTCAAAACCAACATTAACTCCCCACACCAGCTCTCCAGCCTGTATTTCCATGTGTGAATGGCATCACACTAATACCCAATCACCTAACATTTCCTTGCCCTTCACTCACAAAATTTCAATCCCCATGACCACTGCCCTTGTTCCAGCCTCACCATTTGCAGCTGCTTCTTTGCCTCTAGTTTATCCATTCTCGGCCTCCTGAGCACAGGTATCAAAGAGCTTTTTCTAGAACACCACTCTGACCATGTCACTCTGCATCTTAAACATCTATGGTAAAGCTCAACTCCAATAGGATGTAAGCTCTTTGCCATTCAGAATCCCTCCCAAGCAGCCCAACAGTCACTCCAGCACCAGGAACAACTCACCATTCCCTGAACACTCAATGTACTTCCTCACACTGCCTAGTACATTTCTGGTCATTCTTAAAGATCCACCTTAAGCATCTCTGAACCCTTCCCTGACTCCCTCTCGCTAAGCATTTAGACTCTCCTTCCTTTCTCCCAGTACATCGTCTATGTTCCTCTACTGTAGCACCTGTGACACTGTATGGAGTGTACTTGCTTATATGCTTATCTTCTCAGTAATCTGTGGATTGCTCAAGGACTAGGATTGTGTCTGTCACATCTCTGTAACTCAGCCCACTTGCCCAGTCTCTCATGATAAACAAGCAGACTGATATCAACCATGACTATCCCCCCTATCAGGAGTGCAAACTCTAGTGGCAACAGGAAGTCTTAATATTTCCCCTTTTGCAAATGCTTCCAGATGCTGCTTGGACTCTGACCCCAAAGGAGGTATTCCTGACCTGATCCCAGGGCCCTTCTGCCTGGAACAGCCTGTTCAATAGGGATAGGAGAGTTTCCTGTAGATTAAAATTCTTTACAAAATGATTTCTAAAATGGGCTCATTACAAGTAGGGCTGGCCACTGCCAGATTCACCTCAGGAAGTCATGTGTGAAATATCTTCAAGACCTTTACATACTTCCAAAAGGAAGTAAGGTAAGTACTACAACAACCTATGGCTAACCTTCTTGCCTTCAGTTCCACCCCTCCTTGGGAAACTGCCTTGCACCACACTACTTGCAACAAGTGGCTTCACTAGCCAGAAATCTATGATGGCTTCTCACTGCCTAAAGTTGCAGAGCATGGTGATTAAGAACAAGGACCCTAGAAACATATCATCCAGGCCTGAATCCTAACCCCACTGCTTATTAACCATGTGAGTGTGAGCAAGTTATTTAAGCTCTCTGGGCCTCTGTTTTCTCACCTTTATAATAAGAAAACAATAGTACCTACCCTCTTAGGATTGGTATAGAGATTAAATACCCTAATAAGGGGCGCCTGGGTGGCTCAGTCGGTTGAGTGTCCGACTTCAGCTCAGGTCACGATCTCACGGTCCGTGAGTTCGAGCCCCGAGTCGGGCTCTGGGCTGATGGCCCGGAGCCTGGAGACTGCTTCCGATTCTGTGTCTCCCTCTCTCTCTGCTCCTCCCCCGTTCATGCTCTGTCTCTCTCTGTCTCAAAAATAAATAAACGTTAAAAAAAAATTTTTTAATAAATATCCTAATAATAATAATTAAATAATAAAATTTAAATAAGCTTACCATTAGAAATGCTAATAACAGTGCCTGGTTTGGGCACCTGGGTGGGTAAGCATCCAACTCTTGGTTTTGGCTAAGGTCATGATCTCACAGTTCGTGAAATCTAGCCCCACATCGGGCTCTGCACTGACAGCACAGAGCCTGCTTGGGATTCTCTCTCCCCCTCCCTCTCTGCCCCTTCCCTGCTCATGCTCGCTCGCTCTCTCTCTCTCTCTCTCTCTCTCTCTCAAAATAAGTAAGTAAATTTTAAAAAATAAATGCAATATTAAAAATAAATAAATAAACAGTGCCTGGCTTGTGGTAAGAACTTGGTAAACTATATATAAACATATTCAGGTTTCAAGTCCCACTGTCATTCATAGCCCAAGACAAGAACTGTTGCCCTGACCCATTTTATATGCTACAACTCACCAATTCCCAATTCTTTTAACTTCTGACTTCATCACTTATGATTCTTTGCCTCTACCCACAATATCAATCCCCATCTCCCCAGGCCCTCCCTCTGTCCTTAGCTGCAAATTCTCTCTGGCAGTGCTACCTGCAGCTGCCCGGAAAACACTCCCTCAGCAGAGTGGCCATGGGTGACGCCATACCTAAGAGCAATACAGGATAACACCTTCACCTGAGCACTCTTATCTATGCTCATTCCTACCGACACTCAGGTCATTTTTACAATCCAAGTGCCTCCCTGAACTTGTGCAGTATGTAAACCTTAAACAGAGCTTTAGAGACTAGTTAAGTCACACCATTTCCAGGAAGCCTGCTAAACTACAGTGATCCTCAACTACTAAAGTCTTAATCTGTAACATGTACTTCCCCACTCACATCATCTCTACTAGATGAGGTTCCACAAGGCAGTGTCTGGCTTTCCATCACTACATGCCCATTATCCTAGAACAGTGATACATTAAACGTTTAATAAATATTTACTAAATGTACTTAATCTAACCCAATTTCTTCATCCTTAAATTAGAAAACTAGGGTTGAGAAAATCGAAGTACCTCAGTCAAAGCACAGTGAGGACTGGAACCCAGAACTCTATAAGACTGAAATTACTGAATGCAATCCACCCCCAACCCTCTTCTGGGCCAGCTGCAATTCACAAAAGAGCAGATAGATAGTTCCCTGATTGAACTGAGCGTTGTTTCCTCAAAGAAGGGCATTTATCTTCCCCTCCAGAAGCAAAAGACTATGCCATCTGTAGAGGCTCGATTAGCTAAATCTCCCATTGATTCTGGGACATAACCAAGGACCGGTGGATTACCCAAGATCCAGCTCTCTGTAGCAACAACCCAGTTTGTGAAAAGAAGGGTAGCTCTAAGACCAAAGGACAGGTTGCCATTCTACTTTTCCAAGCCCTACTAACAGAAAAACAGGAAGCCACTTTGTGTACTTCATTAGGAGTGTTCCGTAGAACACTAGTGTGTTATGTAATGTCAATAGAGGGGGGTTTTGAGGGGGGAGGGAGGGCACTAGTGGGGAGGGGGTCGAGATTCTGTAACCAAAAAAAAAATGTAGGAAGGGCACCTGGCTGGCTCAGTCCATAGAGCATATGACTTTTGATCCAGGGTCATGAGTTTAAGCTTAAAAAAAATGTAGGAAACCCTGCATACCTTTCCTTATCATATTAAAGCTTCCAGCTTTTCCAAATTTGATCTCAAAGGTCTTTCAGAATACCTATTTTCTTTTCATGCGATAGTGATATTCTGAAGAACATTTACTTTATTTTTTAATTTACTTTTTTTTTGAAGAACACTTATTTTATTTTTTGAGAGAGAAAGAGAGCACGTGCACACATGCAGGGGAGGGGCAGAGGGAGATGGGAAGTGGGAGGGCGAGGAGTAAAGAGAATCTTAAGCAGGCTCCACACCCAGCATGGAGTCTGATGAGGGGCTCCATCTCACCACGGTGAGATCATTACCTGAGCTGAAATCAGGAATCAGACGCTTAACTAACTGAGCCACCCAGGTGCCCATGAAGAACACTTATTTTAAAATGTACATTTTATAATGAGCATTTATTTATACAAATGTATACAGGTACTGTTATTGCAAACAGGTATATCGCAAATGTATACAGATACTGTTCCCCAAATGGACAGGACCCTAAAGTAGGAAAGAGTACCTGTACTACTTGGAGTACTAAAATCATGTTACTTTCTCCAGCACAATAAGCTTTGGGAGAAAGTTAACCTAGATTCAGATCTGTCTGCTAACTTTAAAGCCTGTGTCTTTCTATCATTATACTATTATATTCCTTGACAGTTGTTTGTTCTAAAAAAAGAATCCTTACTGGGCTGCAGATGCAATGCTAGGTACAAGGGATACAAGGAAGTATGAGATTTAGTAATCTCTGCCCTCATAGAACTCATAATTTGGTAAGGCTCATTGCTATGATAGAGGGAATGGGAACATAGGAATAGCTAGAGGGAAAGGAGGTGATGGGAGCTTGAGGAGCATGCTAATATGGTCAGGGAAGTTGCCAGGAAAGGCTTCCAAGTGGGTACTTCAGCTAGTCTAGTGATAAAGAAAAGGGGCTCTAGGGGAATAGACCTAATTTCTAAAGGAGGCCTGCTTCTGGCCTATCCAATGAAGAGGTAGGAGAGGAAAGAGGGGTCTTTATTGGATGTCCTGGGACTGAACAGAGATGCTTTAGGGAGCACAAGCCAGGTTGGGTTACAATCAGATACAAACAGTTGCTCTCCTGGAAACAATTAAATGGCAGTTTTTACTTTGACAGAATCTTAGGCTTCAATGGAATATTCTGAAATGACTTAAATAAACCCCACTTTATTGATAATAAGAGGTCCTAAGATAACCTGGCTTAATTTGTCTCCACTTGAGCTGAATACAGGAGAAACACAGGTTAGACGATGATAACCATAATGGTTGACAATTAATGAGAGCTTATTATGTGTCAGGCAATCTGTTAAATGTTTAACATGAATTATCTCATCTTAATCTTCACAACAGCCCTTTGAGGTAGATAATATGATTATCTCCATGTTATAGATAAGGTAGCAGGCTCAGAGAGGTTAAGCAACTTGACCCAAGTATTACTAGCAAGTGATGGGACCAGGCAGACTGACCCAGGGCCTACGTTCTTCATCACTAGACTAGCTGAGGTACATACTTCTCTGGGAAGCCTCCTCCGACAAATCCTCTACCATGAAAAATTAGAGGCCCCCGAGCTCCCACTGCCTCCTATCCCCCTATCTACTTCTTGCCCCCATTCCCAATAATGTAGCAGTGAACCATCACCAAAATTATGAGTTCCATGAGGAGATTACTGAATATTACACTTTTTAATATCCCTTATACCTAGCACTACATCTGTGGCTCAATAAATATTTTTTTCAAATAAACTGGCAAGGAATATAGTATAATGATAGAAAGACAAAGGCTCTAAAGCCAAACAGACTTAGACTTGATTCCAGGCACTGCCACTTCTTACGTATAACCTTGGCCAAGTCACTTCACCAGTCTGGAGTTCAGAGTGGTAAAATTGTTTACCATATAATGTTGTGAGAAAACTAAGCTAAGCACCCTCCACAGTGCCTGGCACATAAAGCTACCCAATATTACTTACCATCCTCCACCTTTCCCTTTGTCTTTCATATACTGGTAGAAAGACCTCTAGTCTGGGAATCCAGAGTAAAATTAGCAATCATCTTAACTGAGTATTTCTCCTTTCTGAGCTTCAATTTCCTCATCTACAATTCACAGACTATTGGTTCAGAACAAATGAAGTAAAACGTGCTTGAGTGGTTAAAAGGCACTGCTCAGATGGAAGGAATTTTTATCATTCCACCTAACTAGCTTTTAATATCAGCCTTTAACAGCACTACATAGAAGTGTGTTGAAGCTCACGGAAGAAAAGAGGTCTCTCAGAGACATAAAGCTATAAAAGGAGGGAGTATTTGCACTGTCACCAGGAGAAGGAGCCAGTCCCACTGAGGATCTGAGGAGCTGAGGTAAGACACTGCCAAATGGCTTTGCTTTAGCAGTCCCTAGCTAATTAAGGCCTTGCTCCCCTGCCCTGTCTGCCTGTGACCTCTGCAAAGGCTAGAGAACACCAAGTGCTCCACAGCAGCTCTTCTCTTGGCCAGAATGACATAAGTTATTGCCGGCCAAGGATCAGCCAAAGCTATTGCAAAGAGGTTCCTGCCCTTGGCCTTCCTTAGAACAGAGCCAAAAACAAGGAGCCGTCAGGCTGTCCTGCGGTTATCAGTTTAGGATTCCTAAGAGTCAGCCTTAAACACAGCTACCAAGACCCTGGGCCTGGAACACGTCAGATGGGACAGAAATGAAGCCTAAGCAGGCAGGCCCTTTGGTTAGACCAAAGAGTCCCCTCGTGGTATGGAATAAGGAATAAGGATAAGGGACTGTTCCTCCCATTCTCAACTAGAAGTATCTAGTCTTAGATGCTGCCAGTGCCATTTTCAGGCTCTTCTTCTGGCTACACAGGCCCCAGGGACTTAACCACCTCCTTTGTTCATGAAAGCAGAACTCTCATTCCACCCCTTAGGGCTCCCTCCCTCAGGTCTAGCTCTAGAGTAAGACAGTCCATCCATTTTACTCTTTAAAAGTTAAAACATGTGGGCCCTTTTTGTTGTGAGGGTTTAACTGTTGAGCTGAGAAAGAATGTAGGCCAAAAACAGCACACATGAGGAAGTAAAGATGGTTTAAAAAGTATTATAAGTTGTTACAGGCACTGTACCCACTTCAGTTCCTGGTTCCTGTTGTAATTGGTGCTCTTAGAGACCAGTTACAATCCAATAACTTTCAAACTTTATTTTTGAACAGTGTAACTCTCTCTTTCAAATGCAGTTCAAATTAAATCTAATTAGGAGTCTCCATATCTAATTAGATCTCTAACGAAATAATAGATCTAGGTAGAAAACATCAATGGCTCCTAAAATCATCAGGGAAAAGTTGATGGGAAATATTTTAACAAATAGATCAAATTGACAATATCTGAACCCACTCAGCAATCTTAACATTACAAGAAGAGAGAAAAACAGATGTAGTTGGGCATCCTTCAAAAAGAAAAGAGGGGCACCTGGGTAACTCAGTCAGCTAAGCATCGGACTCTCGATTTTTGCTCAGGACATAATCTTGCAGTTTATGAGATGGAGCCCCATGTCAGGCTCTGCACTGACAGAGCAGAGCCTGCTCGGGATTCTCTCCCTCTCTCTGTCTCTGCCCCTCCCCTGCTTGTGCGCTCTCTCTCTCTCTCTCTCTCAAAATAAATAAATAAATAAAACTTTTTTAAAAAGTTTTATTTATTGATTTTGAGAGACAGAGACAGTGCAAGCAGGGGAGGAGCACAGAGAGAGAGAATCCCAAGTAGGCTCCGTGCTGCCAGCACAGAGCCAGATGAGGGGCTCGAATCATGAACCGTGAGATCATGACCTGACCTGAAACCAAGAGTCAGACGCTCAACCAACTGAGCCACCCATGTGCCCCATTAAAATAAACATTTTTTAAAAAGAAAGAGGGTGCCTGGGGGGGGCTCAGTCGGTTAAGCATCTGACTCTTGATCTTGGCTCAGGTCCTGATCTCACAGATCATGGGTTCAAGCCCCACGTCAGGCTCTACACTGACAGCAAGGAGCCTACTTAGGATTCTCTGTGTTCTCTCTCTCCGCCCCTCCCCCACTCATATGCACTCTTTCTCTCAAAAATAAACACTTTTAGAAAGAAAGAAAGAAAGAAAGAAAGAAAGAAAGAAAGAAAGAAAAGAAAAGAAAAGAAAAGAAAAGAAAAGAAAGAAAGAAAAGAAAGCAAACCTGAATCTGATCAAGGCTCAAGATCCAACTGCCAACTTATAGTACAATACAGAGGACACAGGAACATGTTAAATGCCACTATAGAGAAAGAATCAGCAAAACCCAGAAACTGGGAAAATTTTCAGGACAAATTATTCACTTTCTTCAATAGAGAATTGCAGGGAAAAGAAATAAAATGGGGAGAGGGAGGGAAGCTATGAATTAGAAGAAACTCAAGACTTAGACCAACCAGAAAAAAGAAATGAAAGACATCCAAACCGGAAAAGATATAAAACTGTCACTATTTGCTGGTGACATAATATTACACACATAAAACCCTAAAGGCTCCACCAGAAAACGATTAGAACTAATAAATGAATAGGTAAAGTTGCCTATTTGTATCTATTGTATTTCTATATGTTAATAATGAACTATCAGGAAAAAAATTAAGAAAAAATCCCATTTATAATTGTATCAAAAAGAATAAAATACCTAGGAATAAATTTAAAAATAAATTTATTAAGGAGGTAAAAGACCTGTACTGTAAGCCACTGATGAAAGAAATTAAAATTGTAAGACATTGATTTAAAAAATGGAAAACTGTAAGACATTGATGAAAGAAACTAAAGAAGACACAAATAGGAGCGCCTGGGGGGCTCAGTGGGTTAAGCATCTGACTGTGGCTCAGGTCATGATCTCACAGCTTGTGAGTTCAGGCCCCACTTCTGGCTCTGTGCTGACAGCTCAAAGCATGGAGCCCACTTCACATTCTGTCTCCCTGGCTCTCTGCCCCTCCCCCACTCACACTCTGTCTCTTGCTCTCAAAAACAAACACTAAAAACAATTAAAAAAAAAAAAAGAAGACACAAATAAATGGGAAAATATACCATATTATTCCATACAAATGGAAAGATATACAATTAAAATGTGCATACTACCCAAAGCAATCTACAGATTCAGTGCAACCCCTATCAAAATACCCAAGGCATGTTTCACAGAACTAGAACAAATACTCCTAAAATTTGTATGGAACCGGGGCACCTAGGTGACTCAGTTGGTTAATCGTCCAACTCCACTCAGGTCATGATCTCACAGTTCGTGAGTTCGAGCCCCACGTCGGGCTCTGTGCTGACAGCTCAGGGCCTGAAGCCTGCTTCAGATTCTCTGTCTCCCTCTCTCTCTGCCCCTCACCCACTCACACTCTGTCTCTCTCTCTCTCACAAATAAATTCACATTAAAATGAATTTTTTTAATTTGTATGGAACCACAAAAGATTCCAAATAGCCAAAGCAATCTTGAGAAAGAAGAACAAAGCTGAAGGTATCATATTCCCTGATATCAAACTATACTACAAAGCTATAGTAATCAAAACAGTATTGTACTAGCACAAAAATAGGCACATAATCAATGGAACAGACAGTCCAGAATTAAACCTAACTTTATACAGTCAATTGATCTTCAACAAAGGAGGCAAGGACATACAACAGAAAAAAGACAGTCTCTTTAATACGTGGTGTTGGGAATATTGGACAACTACATGGAAAAGAATGAAACTGGAACACTTTCCCACACCATATACAAAAATAAGCTCAAAAGGTTTAAAGACTTAAATATAAGACCAGAACCCATAAAACTCCTAGAAGAATACTGAGGCATAAGCTCTTGGGCATTCATCTGAGCAATTTTCAGGAGGGTTCTGCCTCCTCAGGAAAGGGCAACAAAAGCAAAAATAAAAAAATGGAACTACATCAAACTAAAAAAAGGATTAAAAAAAAGATTTATATCAACCAATGTATAGATCTTCATTGGACACTGATGTGAATAAATCAACTTAAACACTTACTAGTTGATGATATTAAAGAATTATGTTATATTTTTAAGTGTGATCATTATATTTTGGTAATGTTTTCAAATTTATTATTATTTCTTTAAGAAATACATAATAATGTTCACGAATGAAATAACATGCCTAGAATTTGCTTCAAAATAATCCAAAAGGGGATGCCTGGTTGGCTCAGCCGGTTGAGCGTCCAACTTTGACTCAGTTCACGGTCTTGCGGTTCGTGAGTCAAGCCCCATGTCCGGCTCTGTGCTGACAGGTCAGAGCCTGGAGCCTGCTTCAGATTCTGTGTCTCCCTCTCTCTCTCTCCCCCTCCACTGCTCACACTCTGTCTGTCTGTCTCTCTCTCAAAAATAAACATTTAAAATATATTTTTTAAACATTTTTAAAAATAATCCAAAGGGATGGGAGGGTAAAGATGAAACAAGATTAATAAGATTGGCCTTGAGTACATAATTGTAAATGGGGAGTAATGGGCACGTTGGGGTTCATTACACTGCCCTCTCTAGTTTTGTATATGTTTAAAATTTAATAATAATAAAGATCTTTTTAAGTTAAAAAATAAGCTCAATATGGAGGGGCCATGGTTGAGACATGTGAGAAAAGCCTAGAGTTCTTCCCAATGACTCACTTCTTCCACAGTGATCCCTGAGGCAGCTTGGGAAGCCTTAGAATACCTAGAAAACAGTTTGAAACCAAGGCTGCATTATACGGAATACAGACACCTAAGTAAAAGAACTGGCTTCAAGTCTTGGCTCTGAGCCTTAATAGCAGCGTGACACCTTTAAAGAGTTACCTCTGAGCTTCTTCTTACCCTTGTGCAAATAGGGTTACTTCCCCGGATAGCAACAAGGATCAAATAAAATAAGAAATTTAAATTCTTTGTATTCTAAAAGTATATATGATCATCATTAGTACCACTTAGGAGATAACTTGCCTTTTATTCCTGACACTGAAGTTACTCAACCCCCATCCCACCCCAACCTTCATGCCAATCCCTTCCAATCTTCAGAAAACACATATACAATTTTGTGAAGACATGAGAGGCAGCAGGAATTAAGGTTCAATTCTGTGGGCAACCACTGTGTGCCTGGCCAGCTGTAGTGGGGGGGGGGGGGGAAGAGGATGTAGGGGGAGGGCAGTAATAAGAAAGTTCCCTAGAGATTACTGAAAATTTACCCTCAGTTTAGGCTCCAGGTCTCTAAATACCGTGTTCGCAAATGACAAAAAATAAAGTACAAGATACTTGTGAAGAAGGCCAACCACTGGAGAAAAAAAGTATTATGTTAATGACAGTTTAACTGCCTATTTCTGACTCAGAAATAATGAAATCCATCCTTTTTATCAACACCTAGATTCTATTTTCCTTCCGCAATCCCTCATGTTTTGAATGATTTTGCCTATAAACAAAGTGCACCTATTGAGAAATAATTCAATGTTTTCAGCTGTGTTTATTATCACCACTTTTTCTTTTCAAAATGCTAATCCAGATTTCAACCAACTATATACAATAATCGAGGCTTCATAACAATATTTTGAGATCACACACCTCACCGTCCTGGCTTTGATACTAATGAGCAAGAAAGTGAAAGTAAACATGTAGACATTCAAGCACTGGGCCGTGGGACCAGTTGCTTATTTTGGCTGTATACTTGTGTTCAAGGTCATTCACTCACTGGACAGGTTTATGTCCTATGATGCCATCAACTGCCAGCCAAAGCACCCACCAGCAAGAGAAAACTAGTGTTAATAAAAACCAAAAGCAAAGATATTTTTATCGTAAGTAAATGTACAATTTCCATTAGGCTTACTACTGAAAGCCAACTTCAATTCATTTATTCATTCAAAATTTACTAAGTGTCCCTGTCCAATACCCTATGGTAGACACTAAGGACAAAATGAATAAGACATAGTCCATGGCCTCAAGGGATTACACAAATACACTCATGGACCCCAAAGTTGCCAGTGACCACAGGCCACCAAAACTGCGCTGGAAGAGGTGACCATTTTTAGTCCCTTATGAACACAAACAACTTGTGAAAAGGCAACCTGCTTCAAGATGTACTCCCCAAAAGCACAGGCCCTATCTGTAGGTGCAAGCTGTTCCACTACTGGAAAACTCAAGAAAATGGTTTCTAAGATCAAGATCTTTGTCTACAATTCAACAGACATTTACTCAATTTCTGTTCTATCTTTGGGCACTGTGCTAGATAACGGATGAGCAAACTGTGGTTCTCGGGCCAAATCTGGCCCAACACATGTCTGCAAACAGTTTACTGGAACACGGTCATGCATGTTCATTTACATGGTGTCTATGGCTGCTTTCCTGCACAACTTGCCGCTTCGACAAAAAAACCATACAGCCCATCAAGCCTAAAATATTTACTAGCTGGTCCCTTAAAGAAAAGGTTTGCTGATCACTATGCCAGACTCTGAATATGCAGAAATGTATCTGTATCTTGATCTAGGTGATAGTTACAAGGGTATACACATATGTAAAAATTCCTCAAGCATTTAATTCATTTAATCATATTTATGCCATAACTCAATATTTTTTTAATGAAATAAAGAGTACTCAGTCCCTGCCCTGTAGCAACTCACAATGTGGTAGAAAGCCATGAAAGTAAACAATTGCAGTACAACAGGGATAAGAAGCACAATGAAGAGTTACACTAATTACAGTAATGGCCCAAAAGAGAAAATAGCCTAACTAGGTATGTAAGGCCAAGTCTTCATAGAAGATAATTGAGGTATATCTTGAAGAATGAGTATATATATGCCAGGAGGGCGGTACTAGGGGAAGAAGGATGGAGGTGAAAAGAAGAGGTCATTCCAAACAGAGAGAACAGCATATACAAAGGCTCAGAAATGCAAAAACAACAACAAAACCCCAAAACAATAAAATACAACATGGCTTTGGGAAATGGCAAGTCGTTCACAGAAACACTTAGGTAAGGTGCTAGTGGATCAATGTCAAAACATGAGACTGGAGCCAGACAAAGGGGTCAGACCATGCAAGGCCTCATGTGGAAGATCACCATAGATGAGTAGCCATGTAATTTATGGTCTAAACAGGGTTACTGAGGGTAAAAGAGAGACAGAAAAGATAATTGTAAACAAGGACCATCCCAAGAAAATATGATATTTGCCATATTAAAGAACTTGGACTTGGGGCGCCTGGGTGGCGCAGTCGGTTAAGCGTCCGACTTCAGCCAGGTCACGATCTCGCGGTCTGTGAGTTCGAGCCCCGCGTCAGGCTCTGGGCTGATGGCTCGGAGCCTGGAGCCTGTTTCCGATTCTGTGTCTCCCTCTCTCTCTGCCCCTCCCCCGTTCATGCTCTGTCTCTCTCTGTCCCAAAAGTAAATTAAAAAAAAAAAAAGTTGAAAAAAAAAAAATTTAAAAAAAAAAAAAAAAAAAAAAGAACTTGGACTTTAACCTACCAGATAGGAGAAGTTAATACAAGATTTTAAAGACAGGAATACCAAGATACATGCTTTAAGAAGAGTGTACTTCATCTACTTATTTCATTTAACCTATACGTACTTACCATGTGCCAGGCACTACTCCTAAGCGCTTTACAAATATTACTTAGTAATCCTTACTTAGTAATCCTTACAACTACATTGTGAGAGAGATACTATTATTATCCTCATTATTCAGATAAAAGGCACAGGCAAATTAAGTAACTTGCCCAAAGTGGCACTGATATGATAAGTGGCAGGGCAGTCGGTCCCAGAGTTTGTGCTATTCCTATTCCATCCCAGGGCCCACCTGTGACATTTCCTCAGAGACTCCCAAGCCCTCAAATGGTGTTAGGTCCCTCCGTACTGGGACCCATACCACTCTGCACTTCTTCACAGCACTCATCGTATTTCCAATCATTTGTTTAAAAATCTATCTCCTCAGACTTCAGGCTGTATTACAAAGCTATAATCATCAAGGCAGTATGGTACTGGCACAAAAACAGACACTCAGATCAATGGAACAGGATAGAGAACCCAGAAAGGGACCCACAAACGTATGGCCAACTAATCTTTGACAAAGCAGGAAAGAATATCCAATGGAATAAAGACAGTCTCTTCGGCAAGTGGTGCTGGGAAAACTGGACAGCGACATGCAGAAGAATGAACCTGGACCACTTTCTTACACCATACACAAAAATAAAGTCAAAATGGATGAAAGCCCTAAACGTAAGACAGGAAGCCATCAAAATCCTCGAGGAGAAAGCAGGTAAAACCTCTTTGACCTTAGCCACAGCAACTTCTTACTCAACATGTCTCCAGAGATAAGGGAAACAAAAGCAAAAATGAACTGTTGCAATCTCATCAAAATAAAAAGCTTCTGCACAGTGAAGGAAACAATCAGCAAAACTAAAAGCAACCAACAGAATGGGAGAAGATATTTGCAAATGACATATCAGATAAAGGGTTAGTATCCAAAATCTATAAAGAACTTATCAAACTCAGGACCCAAAAAACAAATAATCCAGCAAAGAAATGGGCAAAAGACATGAATAGAGACTTCTCATATAATACATCCAGATAGCCAACCGACACATAAAATAATGCTCAACATCACTCCTCATTAGGGAAATACAAATCAAAATTACAATGAGATACCACCTCTCACCTGTCAGAATGGCTAACATTAACAACTCAGACAACAACAGATGTTGGCGAGGATGCAGAGAAAGAGGATCTCTTTTGCACTGCTGGTGGGAATGCAAACGGGTGCAGCCACCCTGGAAAACAGTATGGAGGTTCCTCACAAAATTAAAAATAGAACTACCCTATGACCCAGCAATTGCACTACTAGGTATTTATCCAAGGGATACACGTATGCTGTGTCGAAGGGGCACAAGCACACCAACGTTTATAGCAGCGCTATCGACAATAGCCAAAGTATGGAAAGAGCCCAAATGTCCATCGATGGATGAATAGATAAAGCAGATATGGTATATATATACAATGGAGTGTTACTCGGCAATCAAAAAGAATGAAATCTTGCCATTCACAACTACGTAGATAGAACTAGAGGGTGTTATGCTAAGCGAAATTAGCCAGTCAGAGAAAGACAAATATCATTATGACTTCACTCATATGAGGACTTTAAGATACAAAACAGTTGAACATACGGGAAGGGTAGCAAAAATAGTATAAAAACAGGGAGGGGGACAAAACATAAGAGACTCTTAAATATGGAGAATAAACAGAGGGTTGCTGGAGGGGTTGTGGGAGGGGGATGGGCTAAATGGGTTAGGGGCATTAAGAAATCTACTCCTGAAATCATTGTTGCATTATATCTAACTAACTTGGATATAAATTTTAAAAATAAACAACAACAAAAAAAAAAACCTATCTCCTTCACTGGACTGTAAACTCTGTAAGGTCAGGGTTGAGATTATCTTGTTTACCACTGTCTTCCCACAGCCTGATACATTTATTAGCCCCCAATTTAGAAACAGTATTAATAATAGCTAACATTTATGGAGCACTTACTCTGTGCTAGGCACTGTTCTAAGAGCTTTAAACATATTAATTGATTTAAGAGAATTTGAGTAAGCTGTTCAAAGGTCACAAAGCTAGCAAAAAATGGAGGCAGGATTCTGGATCTAGCTCAATGTGCTTTACTTTATGCCATGCAACTTTTTTTTATTGAATAAATACAAATATTACTTAATAAAATTAGTATCTGTGGTATGTACACAGTACCTGGCACTCAGCATGCATTCCAAAAATAAATAACTCTTTCAGGTGCTAAGGAAGAAACAACCTGTTACTATATTCCCCCCACTCCCAAAGAGGCAGCCTGGCCCATAGAAATATAAGCATATATCCAGATCACTGGGGAGGCAGCATAGTGCAATGTTTAAAAACTTAAGTCTTAGAATTAGAACATGACATTTCTAATTAGGTTGAGTCCCACTTACACCAATTACTAGATATGTGACCTTAGATTCCTCATTTATAAAATGAGAATAACAATATCTATCTATCTCACTGGCTACTGTGAGGATTAAATAAGGTGAATACATAATTGTACATAACACAAAAGTACTCAAAGTACATTTTTTATCATAACAATTAACATTATGATTTTTATTATTATTAACTGTCTGATTAGTTAGTGGTGGACTTAGCTGTAGCTCAGAGTTCCTGTGACCTCCTGCTAGGTTCCTTAGGACTCCACCCCAGCCCAAGTTTTATACCAAAGTTGACTATTTTACAAGTTTTAGAGCTCAAGTGGGTACTGTACATGAACAGAGTGTTTCATGGAGCTTTAGATGTCTGGCCCAATGCCTAAAAAGGTGAATATCTTAAGGGTGGGGTCCTGATCCCATTGCTTAAGCCAGGCCATCCAGAAGCAAATCAGGAAACCACTATCTCTAACTGACCTAGCCGACAATGAAAGACACCACACTAGGAAGTATATTTAAATACAATATCCTCTAGGGGCACCTGGGTGGCTCAGTAAGTTGACCAGCTCAGGCTATGATCTTGTCACAGTTCGTGAGTTCGGGCCTCACATTGGGCTCCGTGCTGCCAGTACGGAGCCGGGTTGGGATTGTTTCTCTCATTCTCTCTCTGCCCCTCATCTACTTGCACTCCCTCTCTCTCAAAATAAATAAATTTAAAAAAAAGGGGGAGGGAATACAATATCCTCTTGAGCTTATGAGACTTCAGCCAAAGCCTTACTGTCAGGCTAGAAAGGCTCATTTAGTCCAAGAGCCTGGCCAACAGAAGCCAAGAGCTTCTGTCACTGCTGGATCTAACAATGGTGACAGAGAAAAGTTTTAGAATTTTGAGGTGCCATGAAATACTCTCTGTGACAACCTTAATTCAAAGCCTCCTAGATGCCCAGCCTTATATTAGGTCTGATCACAGAAATCACAGAATTGGGAGAATAAGGTGAATCTCCAGAGATCAGCACCTGGATTGGTCCCAGCTTTCAGACTGTAATCTACCTACCTATCATTGGCCTCATTTTACAGATAACACAGCTGAGGTTCGGACTGAGTAAGTGACCCAAGTCTAAGTGGTGGCAAGAAAAACATGAGCACCTAGTCTTAAGGAATAACAATCTTGACAACAAGGTAAGACTCATACAACTGTCAAAATGCATGTCCAGGTAGTAAGGAAGATTACCATGAGGAGCTGCAGGTATGGAAAAGAACAAGAGCTGAGGTACAGAAGGCCTCCTGGTAGCAGTTCCTGGTCACCATACCCCTCACAAAGTTAAAGGGTCCTTCCTCGATTTATGGCTCCTTTTTACGTAGATTCTATAATATCGACTTACCTATCCCCCCCATTAGATGGTAGTTCCTCAAGGTTATGCCCAGTTTCCTATCCTTATCTGTGTTACCAGCTCCCCACTTAGGCATACAGATGCACCTCCTGCCGACTTCAAAAAGATTCAGACTAGCCCTGCTCACCCACACAATACTCAAAACAAGGCAACGTGTGGTCTATTAGGTATCTTCCATGCCAAGATGGAGCACCTCAAGAAAGAGTCTAGACAACGCTAATAGAAAGTCACTCTGGGGGCACCTGGGTGGCTCAGTTGGTTAAGGTGTCTGACTCTTTAAATTTTTTTTTAATGTTTTTATTTATTTTTGAGACAGAGAGAGGCAGAGCATGAGCAGGGGAGGGGCAGAGAGAGAGGGAGACACAGAATCCAAAGCAGGCTCCAGGCTCTGCGCTGTCAGCACAGAGCCCGACGCGGGGCTTGAACTCACGGACTGTGAGATCATGACCTGAGCCGAGCCGGACGCTTAACCGACTGAGCCACCCAGGCTACCCGAGGTGTCTGACTCTTGATTTCAGCTCAGGTCACGATCTCACGGTTTATGGGATTCAGCCCCGCATATAGCTCTGTGCTCACAGCATAGAACCTGCTTGGAATTCTCTCTCTCCCTCTTTCTCTGCCTCTCTCTCTCTCTCCACCCCCCCCAAAATAATAGACATTAAAAAAAATAATAATGAAGTGACTTTTGCCAAGTAATTAACCTCTTATTTGTACTATAAGATATTGACAACAATCATCTCAGAAGGATGTATGAAAAATTAAATGTCTATGAGAGCACTTATACAGTACCTGGCACATAGTAGTCTCCCTTCTCACAAGCCTTCTGAGTTCCTATAAAAACTATCTTGATTTTGGTTTGGTTTGTCCTTGGACCAACATTTATTAAATCATAAGTATTTATTTATATGCAGGGCGCTGTGTTGAGCCCTAGGAGTAAGACGATGGTATTGTCTTAGGTATCTCTGATAAAACCTCACCATCTAGCATGGTGCTCACCATAGCTGCCTGGCACACAATAAGCACTCACTAAATAGGGAACTCTCGAGAAGACTACCAGACGTGGACCACCATGGGTCACTTGCCAGTAAGCAAGGCTGAGCTATCTGTTCTGTTAGCCCTAGAGACAGGTAGGCACAGAAGACATCAAGTCCTTGGCCAGCATCAGGTATATACATTTAGAGAGGCCCGCCTGTAGTAGGGCCTGGCCATCTCAATAACCATAAAAATACAAGAAGGATCCAGATGAGTTCCTCAAAACTGCTTTAGAGACCATATGGCAATGTTCCAAACTATACCGCATCTCCATTTAGGACCTGGGTTGTAATATTAAACTAAACACCCACCTTCACATGTCCTACACTCCCCATTGAGAGGAAATGAAAATGCTTCTTCCTTTTAACATTGAGCATTTGGAAAAGCTGACCTCCCAGGAAATGGCTGGGTCCATATCCTGGCAAATAGGATCTGGCAAAAGCTTGAACCCTACAAAAGCATCTCAATCATTCCACCTTGCTGGGCTCCAGGGCTGAAAATAGCCCCAAATGAAAAACAAGCTGTGCAGACTACTTATCCAGTTTCATAGCAAAGGCAGGCTTTAAGCTGGCTGAAGAGGACAAACCCCTCACTCCTTAACTCGAGCAGGGCTACAAGCCTCACCTGTTTCCGGCCCCATAGCAACTGGCATTGCTCTGGCACCTCTCAGGCTTCATCTTTCCAAAACAGCAGTAGAACAAGTGCAAGACAGGGAAGGGCCTTCCACAGTCAGCCTAGCACTGCTTCAAAGGGTGGCAGGGAAAGCGCTATTCCTGGACATAGACCCTTTATTCCTCTTCAAACCTGAGGGCAAAATGAGAGGCCCACATCTGACAAAGAAGCATTCTGTACCTCTACTTCCCCTTCTGGCAATGACCTAAAGAGGTTCCTCCATCAAGGCCCTATCTCAATGCCTGCTCAAGTGTAGCCTTACCTAATCCCAAATCAGAGTCCGTCGGTCTGCAGTCTTACACACCGAGTCCATCCCTATTACACACCCTGATCCATACCATTGGAGTCAACTGTTTCCAGCTCTGTGTACCCCAAAACATTAAGCACTTCTAAAGGCAGGGCCCAAGTCTCATAATGCCTATGTCTCCAGGTTTGTCCGGTACCAGGGCAGCTTTAGAGGTCTGTTTGTTGTAGAGTGAAAGTGAGCAGGTACAGAAACAACACAGAAAAAATGTATCCTGCCTTACTCTCCCTGTTGTCCCACACCAAGTACATGCTGCCCTCTGGACTTGGGCCTAAGCTGGATTTCCCAGGCTTCCTCTTATCACCAAGTTTACAGCCATCTCTCCCTCCTCTGACTGTGCACATCCTATCAGAACCACTCCGTGGACCTTTGGCAGCCTAGATGTCTGTTTCACCTCCCGGGTGTATTTGGGAACTTCTTCAGGACAAGGTCAATGGACCAGCCACCTGAGAGTCCACCAATAAGTGTTTACAGAGTTAAAAAAAAAAAAAAAAAAAAAAAAACTTCCCTTGAGCTTTTGATAGATCATCTTTAAAAAAAGATGAGAAAAAAAATATGTCACTGGCATCTCTTACCTGGTTTTACCTGGTTTGCTCCCACAGGCTTAGATTATCTCTCTCCCTATCCTCTACTGGTTCCCAGGGAATTATCCATGAAGCATTCAGGGCAAATGGTTCAGCACCTATATTTGGATCTACAACTGTGTGATACTCAAGATGTCATCAGAACAGAGATGACAGCTCATTCTTCACATCCCACATCTTTCAGACTATAGGGAGTGATTCATCCATACTTACCCCAGCTAAAGGCACGAAAAGTCCCTTGAACCAAAGCAGGACAATGTATCCTGCTATCCAGCTATACCTAGCCTATCCAGCAGGCTAGGTATCCTCTACCTAGCCACTGGTGGGTCCATGCCTAAAATCATGTTCAGGCTCACATCTAAAACTGGGAATGGGCTCCTAAATCCTCACCTTTGGGCTGAAGTCCCAGGGAAAGACTTCTAGTCAGAAAGAAAATAAATGATAACTTTCTACAACCATGTTAAAAACAACAGCTTTTAGCAAATCTAAGTTTTGTTTTTATTGAGATATAATTTGCATACCATACAATTCACCCTTTTAAAGTGTACAATTCAGTGGCTTTTAGCATATCCACAACGTTATACAGCCATCACCACAATCTAATTTCAGAACATTTTCATCACCCTAAAAATAAACCCCATACCTATTAGCAGTCACTCCACATAACCCCTTCCCCCAACCCCTGGCAACTACTAATCTACTTTCTGTCTCTACAGATTTGCGTATTCTGGACATTTTCATAAATGGAATCACATAATATGTTGCCTTTCACTTAGCATAAATTTTCAAGGTTTATCCATGTTGTAGCATGTATCAGTACTTTGTTCCATTTTATGGCTGAATAATATTCCATCATATGGATATATCACATTTTGTTTATTCATCACTCAGTGGACATTTGAGTTGTCTCCACTTTTTGGCTACCATAAATAATGCTACTATAAACATTCATGTACAATACCTAGGGACTTCCAGGTGTTGAAAACATCTGGCTGGCTCCCATACTGCTCATTCATTCTCTTGACTTAGAAAACGTAGAGCCAAGCATCATGCTACTCACCATTTAAGAAAGCATTTTTTGGGTGCCTGGGTAGTTCAGTCAGTTAAGTGTCTGTCTCTTGATTTCAGTTCAGGTCATGATCTTACAGTTTCGTGGGTTCGAGCCCTGTATCGGGCTCTGTGCACTGATGGCCAAGACTGCTTGGGAGTCTCCCTCTCTCCCTCTCTCTGCCCCTCCCCCACTCATGTGCTCTCGCACACTCTCTCTCTCTCTCAAAATAAAGAAATAAACTTTAACAAAATTTTTTTTTTTTTTTTTTTTTTTTTGGGACAGAGAGAGACAGAGCATGAACGGGGGAGGGGCAGAGAGAGAGGGAGACACAGAATCGGAAACAGGCTCCAGGCTCTGAGCCATCAGCCCAGAGCCTGACGCGGGGCTCGAACTCACGGACCGCGAGATCGTGACCTGGCTGAAGTCGGACGCTTAACCGACTGCGCCACCCAGGCGCCCCCAAAATTTTTTTAAAAAACATTAAAAAGAGAAGCTTTCTTTGACCATCCTACCTAAGATAGCACCCCCATCACTCTGTAACACGTTGTCCTGCTTTATTTTGTTTTCTAGAACTTACTATTACATGAAACTATATTATATGTCTACTTATCTATTGCCTATCCTCCTACTTGAATATAAGACAACAGAAACTATTATTCTTATTGTCCACTGCATATCAAGTACCTAACAGAGTACCTGGCACAGAGTAAGGTCTTAATACTATATGAATGAATAAATGGTACAGCTCCCAACTCATCCCCTCTATACCATTTCTGCCAAGCAAATCTCCACTCTACACTCAAAACTCCAGTCTATGCTCGTTTCATTCAGCATTTATTAACATCCACTATATGCCAAGCCATTTAGATGATAAGGACAGAAATAAATCAAAATATAATCCCTGACTCTAGAAATACAACCTAGTGGTTTGAAGCAAACAATAAAAAAAGTATACCATTATAGAGATATTCATAGTCAAGAGCACCTAACTAATGGAATAAGGAGGAGAAAGGGGTTAATATAGCTTCTCAGAGGAGGTACCAGTTGATCTGAGCCTGGAAGAACAATTATAATTTCAGCCACCAGAATAAGGGAAGGATATTCCAGACAAAAGAAAAAGTATGATCAAAGGCTGAGAGACATAAAAGATCTAGGTATATTTAAAGATGAGTGAGTGATTTATATATATACATTTATTTTTTATTTTTTAATTTACATCCAGGTTAGTTAAGGGGCATGTGCTCCTCTGAAACATAGTTAGCATATAGCGCAACAATGATTTCAGGAGTAGATTTCTTAATGCCCCTTACCCATTTAGCCCATCCCCCCACCCACAACCCTTCCAGCAACCTTCTGTTTATTCTTATTTAAGAGTCTCTTATGTTTTGTCCCCCTCCCTGTTTTTATACTATTTTTGCTACCCTTCCCATATGTTCAACTGTTTTGTATCTTAAAGTCCTCATATGAGTGAAGTCATATATTTGTCTTTCTCTGACTGGCTAATTTCGCTTAGCATAACACCCTCTAGTTCCATCCATGTAGTTGCGAATGGCAAGATTTCATTCTTTTTGATTGCCGAGTAACACTCCATTGTATATATATACACATCTGCTTTATCTATTCATCCATCGATGGACATTTGGGCTCTTTCCATACTTTGGCTATTGTCGATAGCGCTGCTATAAACGTTGGTGTGCATGTGCCCCTGCAACACAGCATACGTGTATCCCTTAGATAAATACCTAGTAATGCAATTGCTGGGTCATAGAGTAGTTCTATTTTTAATTTTGTGAAGAACCTCCATACTGTTTTCCAGGGTGGCTGCACCAGTTTGCATTCCCACCAGCAGTGCAAAAGAGATCCTCTTTCTCTGCATCCTCGCCAACATCTGTTGTTGTCTGAGTTGTTAATGTTAGCCATTCTGACAGGTGAGAGGTGGTATCTCATTGTAGTTTTGATTTGTATTTCCCTGATGAGGAGTGATGTTGAACATTTTCTCATGTGTCAGTTGGCCATCTGGATGTAAAGCCGAGTGAGTGATTTTTGAGTCAAGGAAAGTTTGCCCCAAAAGAATGTTTCTTGGGGTGCCTGGGTAGCACAGTCAGTTAAGCATCCAACCTCGGCTCAGGTCATGATCTCACAGTTTGTGAGTTCAAGCCCTATGTCAGGCTCTATGCTGACAGCTCAGAGCCTGGAGCCTGCTTCAAATTCTGTGTCTCTCTCTCTCTTCCCCTCCCTGCTCACTCACCCGTGTATGCTCTCTCTCTCTCACAAAAATAAATAAACATAAAACAACAACAACAATAAAACAATAAAAAACAACAACAAAAAAGAACATTTCTTAATTTTTTAATTATTTTATTTTTGAGAGAGAGAGAGAGACACAGAGCACGAGCAAGGGAGGGGCAGAAAGAGAGGGAGACACAGAATCTGAAGCAGGCTCCAGGCTCTGAGCTGTCAGCACAGAGCCTGATGCAGGGTTCAACCCCATGGACCATGAGATCATGACCCAAGCTGAAGTTGGACATTTAACTGACTGAGCCACCCAGGCGCCCCACAAAATAATGTTTTTTTAAAAAAATGGATGTCCAGTGTTCAGAATATAACAAGAACTCTTATAATTTGTATTAGTTAGGGTTCTCCAGAGAAACATAACTAATAGGTACAGAGAGAGAGCAAGAGTGAGATAGATAGATAGATAGATAGATACATAGATATAGATATATAGATATATAGATATATATACAGATACAGATATACCAGAGGAAATTTATTACAGGAATTGGTTCACATGGTTATGGAGGCCAAAAAGTCCCACCATCTGCCATCTGCAGAGAATCAGGAAAGCTGCTGGTGTGATTCAGACCAAGTCCAGAGGCCTGGGTGGAGTGGCAGGGTGATGGTGTAAGTCCTAGCCCAAGTCTAAGTGCCTGAGAATGAGCAGGTCCGATGTACAAAAGTAGGAGACAATGGATATCTCAGCTCCAGCAATGAGAACAAGTTCATCCTCCTCCCCTTTTTGTTCTATTCAGGCCCTCAGAAGATTGGATGATGCCCACTGATACTGGTGAGAATGGTCTCCTTTACTCAGTCTACTGATCCACAATCTCTTCTGAAGACACCCTCACAGACACACCCAGAAATAATGTTTCATCAGCTATCTCGGCATCCCTTAGTCCAGCCCACATAAAATTAACCATTACACAATTCGACCAAAGACAAAACCCAATTAAAAAATGGACAAGGAATTTGAATAGGCATTTCTCCAAAGATGATATACAAATAGCCAAGAGGCAAAGGAAAAGACAACATCATTAGTCATCAGACAAATGCAAATCAAAAGCACAATAAGATACCATTTGACACCCACCTGGATGGCTATAATAATAAAAAAAAAAAAAAAAAGCTAGAAAATAACAAATGTTAAAATGTGGAGAAATTGGACCCCTTGCACATTGCTGGAGGGAGTGTAAAGCAGTACAGCTACTTTGGAAAACAGCTTGGCAGTTCCTCAAAAACTTAAACATGAAATTACCATATGACCCAGCAATTCTACTCCTAGAATATACCCCAAAGAATTGAAAACAGGTACTTAAACAACTACATGTATACACATGTTCACAGCAGCACTATTGACAACAGCCAAAAGACAGAAACAGCCAGTCAGGGTGCCTGGGTGGCTCAGTGGGTTAAGTGTCTCCCTTCAGCTCAGGTCACAATCTGGTTGTTTGTGAGTTCGAGCCTCGCGTCGGGCTCTGTGTTGACCGCTCAAAGCCTGGAGCCTGCTTCAGATTCTGTGTCTCCCTCTTTCTCTGCCTCATCCCCACTCATGCTCTCTTCTTCAAAAATAAATAAACACCAAAAAAAAATTAAAAAAAAAAAAAAGACGGTAACAGGTATCCACCGAGAGATGAGTAAACAAACTGTGGTACATACATACAATGGAATCTTAGCTACCCATAAAAAGGAATGGAGTACTGCTTCATTATACATGCTACATGCTATAACACAAATGAACCTCCAGAATATTATGCTAAGCGAAAAAAAGCCAGACACAAAAGGTAACATTTATCATGATTCCATTCATATGAAATATCCAGACCAGGTAAATCCGTACAGACCGAATGCAGATTGGCAGCCACCAGGTGAAGTAGAGCAACTGCTTCACAAGTATGGGATCCCTTTGGGGCATGAAAATGGTTTGGAACTAGACAGAGATGGTGGTTACACACCATTGTGAATGGGCTAAATGCCACTGAGTTGTAGATGTGTATGGTTAATTTTATGTTATGTGAATTTCACCTCAATTAAAAAGAAAAAACAAAGATGAATGGCCCATATGGTACATTATATGGTACTATTAAGGGCCATTATGTGGCCCTTAAATACATTCTCACAATAGCCATAAAACTCATAAAGATTAATGGTTTCTCCAGGGCCATGAGGCTAATAAACAATAGCAAAGCCAGATTTTGAACTCTAATCTGCCTGCTCCCAAAGCTCATGCCATTGCCACAACATGAAATTGCCCAGCATCATACATCCTTCCCTATTTCTTGAATGTCTATGAGAGAATGTTCTGACCACTCAAAATAAGCCAGTTCTTCTCAGTTTAACATTAATCCTGGCAGCCACAGGGTCAAAACCTCTCTCAGACAGTAGCAACCACTGAGACACCTCTGAGAAGTACCTGAGACTGCTATCTGGCCTACTCCATCATTCCCCAGGTCACCAAGCAAGCCTCTTGAAAACCCAAATGTAGATGTTCTGCCTTAGATGGCCCTTGAAGGTAGGGTTCCAGGAAATGCGAGGGAAAAATACTAATGTGGAAGGCATGGCAAATAAAACACCAAGCCAGAAATCAGTAGACCTGAGACATAGTCTCAGTTCTGCCCCTAATTAGTTATATGACCTTGAGAAGTTACCTGCCTTCTTTGCATTTGTTTTTTCTGCTATAGTACAGAAATAATAATCTCCTACTATCACATCTCACAGATTTCCTATGGGTGTGATGAGCAAAAAGATGCATCTTCAACAGAAGGGTGCTTTGTAAAGTGCAAAGCACAAACCAACTGCGGAGTCATGATGATATGATTACCACTAGCTGGTTGGAGAGAAGATTAATATCCATGAAACAATTATAAGGTGAAACAGCAGATAATTAGGTGCCTAATTATAGGATACAGATCCGGAAGATTATAGTCTCGAAAGGGGAAGTCTCTGGGATTCTTCAGAGAAACTGTATAGAAAAGAATGGACAGGACTGAAGGATGATGGCAGAATAAGTGTGTAGCTAGGGCAAAGGGGGTGAAGCAGCAGGACAGCAGCGGTGCTGGATCAGATGCTGTGTGCTGGGAGGGCAGGGAGGACACAGTGGGTAGTTAGGTAAGGCCAGACTGTGGAGAGAAGACAGTCAGGCCAAGGGCAGGATGCAGTTGGCCACAGGGAGCAATAGGAGAGAGTAGAGCTGGATTTCACAGCAAACACTTACTGAGCACTAACAATGTGGTAGGCACTATCATAGCTTATGGAGATACTGGGAGAGATAAAGACATGAACCGTGCTTTCATGACTGTGCACTGGTGTCCTAGCTCTTCTGTCTGCAGTGACGTGAACATCAAGGAACAAGCTTTCTAATCACAGGAGTCTGGATTCAAATCCCCGCACTGCTATTGCTAGATGAGTGGCGTTCATGAAGTAACCAAAGCTAATTTCCACTTTCCTCATTTGCAATACAGAAATAATAAGAATCTTTCATAGGATGGTAGTGAGCACTAAATTATATAAAGTACATTAAAGAAAGAGAATTGGTGTGTGCCTTCCCAACATACAACAGATGATATCTATTACCATTATCATTTACTGCCACTGTGACCTTGAAAAGTTGCTTACCCTCTCTGGGCTTCACTTTCCCTCATCAGTAAACTTCACAAGCTTGTTGTGAAGATTAAAGGAAATAACTGATCTAAAGCACCTAGCAGGAGGCATCAGCTCAGCAAAGTTCCCTTTTCTTCCCTTATCTCCTTTCCTTAACCCTCCTCCCTTTCCCTTTTCTCAGGCCCACATTTGAGATCTCCCTTGTGACAATGCTCAGCTCCAGAAGGAGGGCACTGAGGACATAGCTAGGGCACGTGCTGACTCTAGAAGTCAGCGGGCTCACTGAACCCCCAAACTAACTTACCCAGTGCCTGACCACTCCCATCCGGGAAGATACTCTTTACCCACTTCTTGCCAAGTGGCTCCAATTCACAAGCAAGAAGCCCTTTCTACCTGATGGCCTGACAATTTCTCCCAAGAAACCAAACCAGAAGAGAAAGCCCTGAAGGCTAAAATGATGATGAAAGACAGGAGAGTGGTATTTGCAGTGTCTTAAAACCATATGATAAAAGGGAGCATGCTGGGCACCCTTACCTAGGGGCAGATAGATCCCACGGGCATTGTGCACATATGACAAGAGAAGGCAAACCTGTGGCAATTTCCAAAGGTCCCGGGAATGTCTCAGAACAAGGCCCTCAGCCTGCTGGAGTCACTCAGGCATGAGGAAAAAATTAGGTTTTCACTAGTAAAGGTCAACTCATAAATACCTGATTAACCCAAGCAAACATGCTCTGCTCCAAGTCCTGGGAGAATTTACAACTGATCCAGAACAGAAGTCAAGCTGAGTACACGCTTTCAAAGCTATAACTAACAATTATCGAGGTGGGGCATGGCGGAGGGGGGTGATGGCTGGCTATAAAAGCCTAATCCAAATCAGGTGAGTCCAGACTCTCCAGTGGAAGCTGCTTTTTCTGCAAACAGCCTCTGCATAAACCTGTAGCACCAAAGTTACCTTGCCTTGAGAGATAAGAGCCAGCCTTCCCACCAAGACCATGGGAAATGCAGAGAAGCAAAACATATTAATTCTAACATCCTTGCTCAATCCCAGGGAATTCCTTTTGTGAAGAAATAACACCAGTAACTCTCATCTTATGCATTAGGAAGATATGGTCACACCAAACATCTGAAGCCACTGGCTACGCTTCCCCAAGAAGATGTGCTTTTGCCCCTGTACTTCCATCACACTTTGCAAATCAGGAAGGGAAAATCATCTTTCATAGAGCACTTACTAGAATTTCTACAAAATTTGTTAAATTTTTAAATTTTTTTTAATGTTTATTCATTTTTGAGAGAGAGAGAGAGAGAGCAGGAGCAAGGGAGGGGCAGAGAGAGAGGAAGAGAGAAAATCCCAAGCAGGCTCTGTGCTGTCAGCACAGAGCCAGATGCAGGGCTCGAACTCCCAAACCATGAGACCATGACATGAGCCAAAGTCAAGAGTCAGATGCTTAATTGACTGAGCCACCCACACTCCCCAAATTTTTCAATGTTTTTAATCCTCCCAATAGTCCTGTATGATAGCTAATCATCATCCCATTTTATAAATGAAGAAACTGAGCACCAGAAAGATCAGACAAGTTGATCAGGAAAGGGGCTGGTAAAGGGCAGAGCCCACATATGAACCTAGTCTGCCTGATTCCAAAACTGTCAAAATTCTTTCGACAATTACTTATTGAGAGCTTACTATGTGCCACGCACTAGTCTTGGGTGAATATACAGCAGTGTATAATACAGGCGAGAACCCCTGTCTTGATAGAGATTTCATTCCTGAACAAAGCTGCCTCCATATTTAGCACACCACATATTTAATAAGCAGATAAGAGATCTCTGTATTTCTTCCCCTCTGCCAGGCAGGACTTGACAGGTATGTATTAAAGGAATGAATGTGGTCTTTGCCCTCACCTCACAAGAATTCCTCTCAGAGGCTGCCCAAACAGCATTGTTATTTATTCATCAGTTCCACATCCTTCTTCACACCTATGGCTTAAACCAAAGGCTTAAACTAAAGGCTTCCTTATAGTGGTGGCAATGAGTTGACACGAGTAGAACTTCAGAGTTTACAAAACACTTTATGTACATTATCTTATTTAATCCTCATAAATTTAAACAAGGTACATATTGTTCCCATTTCACAAACAGACATCAGAAAGTTTAGTTACTAGTTTCTTGGGTCCTTATACACAATTGAGAACTGTAGCTGAGCTAAAGCACAGTTCTCCCTGGTCCCGAGTGTGTTCTCCTCCCCTTCGCCTAAGAACATCTTATAATCTATTCTCAACATTGGAGAAAACAAAAGGATGTCATGTTACTATCTAGACCATTCTATTTGAATAAGCGATTTCAGGTTTCCCATATTATCAAAAAAGAAGAGATAAAGAAAAACCATTGCATTTCATCCTATCATGGTATTTATTTTTGATTGTTACTAATACCTTGTTACTTTTCCCATTAAAGGTGTTTTAACTCTTTTTTGTTATGTTCTAATTTGCCATTTATCCCCCAAAGGACCTTTGGTATGAAACACTAAGCATATATGCTATATGTATAGAAAAAGCCCTGAAAATACTTTTATAATTTTTTCAAATTAGAGACATAATTCAACTTATGAAAATGCTTTTACAGGCTTGCCTGTTTTAGGAAAGACTTTAGCCTCTGAAGTGACACATACCATTAGGTAAAGGTTACAGAAAGCAGAAGCCTCAAATGCAGGTTAATAACTGAGTATGTTCTTTGCAAAAATAACCCAACCCCATACCTCCATCCCCTACTCCCACCCCTCTCACAGCCAACAGGTATATTTCAGCAACTAAGGCCAGGCTGAGGGCTTTGTCATTCTGCTTACTCCAGGTAGCGTTGTTCTAACTTTATTCATTGCAAGGAAACTACAAGAAAGAAACAAACTCTAAAGCCAGATGCCAAAGAAAATTACCGAAGGGAACAGATGCCTGCACTCCGGGAACCCAAAAGACATCCTACGTAAAAGGTTCTGCTGCATCTGGTAGAACATAGCACACTCTGAGCAAATCAAGAAGACTCAGACTCAGGCTTGGCCTGTTTCAGAGATCTAGCCAAGACTGCCCAAAACCTTTCCCTTTACCAGTTTGTCATAATGCCTAAAATTCTAACACTATAACTTCATTCAGTTCTCTAACAAACACATCCTGAGTGCTACCCCTTGCAGAAGTGGTAGTAGTCAAATGGGTAGGGGTGTGTGTGTGTGTGTGTGTGTGTGTGTGTGTGTGTGTGTGTCTGTATCCATGCCTCATGAATATTAGCCAGATTAGAGAGAGGGGCAGAAGGCTCTGGAAATGCAGGCCAAGAAAATAATTGTGACTACAGAAACTGAAGAAGTCTTTCTGGAGGTAGGAAATCAGCTCAGCGTGGAAGCATAGGAGGGTATAAAATCATATGTGCCTCTTTAGGAAGGTAACCAGTGGCTTTGGGAGAGACCTGGATTTGAATTCTGGTGCAGGTGCTTACAGGCTATAATGACAATCAGGCAAATTATTTTCCTTTCATGAGTATCTCTTCATCTGTAAAATGGACAGACAGCTGTCAAAAGACAGCTATGTAAAACACTAGCTCCAACCTGGTGCATGGTGGGAATTAATAACTATCCTTTCTTTCTCCCTTTTTCTGGTTAGAACAGGAACACACATCAGGGAGGGATGCCCCAAGACAATGAAAATTACTTTCCAGCTAACAGAGCAAAGCCTTTTGGGGGTTAACAGAACAGAGAGTCAACCTGAAAGGACATCTCAGGAGTCAAGAGAGTAACAAATCCAGGCATATGCGGATCCAGGTCTCAGCCTATATCTCTCTCCACCACAAGACATGTGGCAACCCATTCTGGACAAACACCACATGGTTATGCATCTAGTTAGATGAGGAAATGGAAACCCACTCCTCAGCTCCCCGCAAAGACAGCCCTGTGCCAACTTCTGGTACTAGTGCAAGGAAAGGATTGAGTCCAGCTGCCAACATTTTAATTAGTCCAACCTTAAAAGTCTATAACCACAGGAGATTAAAAGGAGCCCCCAGAGAAAGCCTCTGCCCTTCACCCGGTTCAGCCAATTAGATCTGCTCAAGTGCCCTAATTTCCAGCCCTGAATTCTTGGGGGAATCGGGCCTCACCAAGCTCTAACTCCTGGCTGAGTGTATAGGCACTCACTCAGCTCAGGAAGAGCAGTTGGGTGTGGGTTGTGAGAGAGGCAGTATCAAGTATGCCCTGAGGCCCTGACACCCTTCCAGCATCAGTAAACTAAGCCTTGCCTTCTTGCCAGGCTCCAGTCCTCCACCCCAGTGTCCTACTGTGACTCATTCTCCCAGTAGCTATACCCTAGCTGATCCACACCCAAAAAGCTAGCAAAGGCTAGTTTTGATTCTCAGTTCTGGGGTAACCTCACCCCAGTCATGCTTGTATTTTAAAGGAGAGTCTCCAAAATGGAAATGACTTCAAGACTCCAAAGAATTGAGCTACATGGTAAACCAGGAGGCAAATATGAAAACTGAGGCACGAAGGGGTAAAGTTCAAGTTAATGACAAGATGTTACACTTGAAAAACAACAAACTTTACGTTTCCCAAAGGCTCTGGCTCTTCTCCCTTGCAAGTTTTCCTGTTGTCACTGAGAGTGAAAAAGCAAGGTCATAAGGAAAAGTGAGAACCTAGGGGACATAGGGTAGTAAGGAGACAGGAATTATACAGATGACCAGACAATTCAAAGGAAAACTAATAATAAATTGCTCACATTTGTGTAAGACTTGTCACATTATTTCATAAGATCTGTACACATCAACCTTGTGAGATAGGGTCTATTAACCCCAAAATACCTGGTATGGGGAAACAGAGGCCTAGAATGGTCAAGAGTATCACAACCCATGTTAATTATGACTACTTAATTCCTAGTCTAGTGTTCTTTTTTTTTTTAAGTTGTATTTATTTATTTGGGAGGGGGGGCAGAGAGAGAGAATCCCAAGCTGACAGCGCTGAGCATGACGTGGGGCTTGAACCCACAAACTGTGAAATCATGACCTGAGCCAAAATTAAGAGTCAGATGTTCAACCAACAGAGCCACCTGGGTGCCCCTGGTGTTCTTTTTTATTAAAGTACATATTCCATAAAGAAAACTGTGGAGACTCAAGAGAACCAAGCTAGGAAGAGGGAAGAAAAAGAAATAAAGGTTCAAGGGAAATAAGTGAAAAGAAAATACTTTAAAACAAAGCTACAAAGGGGCACCTGAGTGGCTCAGTTGGTTAAGTGGCTGACTTCAGCTCAGGGCATGATCTCCCAGTTCGTGAGTTCGAGCCCCACGTCGGGCTCTGTGCTAACAGCTCAGAGCCTGGAGCCTGTTTTGGATTCTCTGTCTCCCTCTCTCTCTCTGCCCCTCCCCTGCTCATGCTCTGTCTGTCTCTCTCTCTCTCAAAATTAAATAAACATTAAAAAAAATTTTTTTTTAAAGACAAAGCTACAAAACAAGAAGCAGCCATTTTATTAATCAGAAAATCTCGCGTTCTCCCTCTACTCTCTCAGAGGGTGTGTGACAAGACATCAGACAAGATGGCCAGTTTCAGGCCCGCTTCCATGACAGAGAGCTTCATAACCACAGATCTGCTACCTGACAGTACACAAGCAGCTTACTCCCCCTTCTCAAGAGGACTCGGGAACATATAAACTAAACCAAAGAGATGACCACAAGAGGACTCCAAGCACTAGCTTTGAGCAGTAGCTACACCCTAGTACCTCTGTTCCCAGGGCTTACCCTGGTCTAGCAGGAGTCTCTCCCAAAGCATAGCCTAAAATTCAGCTATCACTCTGCCCCCAACATCTTAAGCCAGCAGAAGCAG
Organism: Neofelis nebulosa; assembly: GCF_028018385.1. Taxonomy (NCBI): domain Eukaryota; kingdom Metazoa; phylum Chordata; class Mammalia; order Carnivora; family Felidae; genus Neofelis; species Neofelis nebulosa. The sequence goes on along the minus strand of NC_080791.1, from coordinate 60,063,760 downwards.
AAAGTTGGCAGAAGACCCTGGGGCAAAGTGGGTCGTATTCATCTTCTCTCAGGCCAAGAACAGCTGATAGGATGTGATCACTCAGTGTTCTTTCAGTAATAAATTTATTTCCCACTAGAAAAGTGGAGATACAGGACTATGGAAAACTTGGCACGTTCCCAGACCAGAAAGCCCCAAATACAAGTGGGCAGTCTAGGACAGCCTAAAGTGAAAGAAGACCTTCCATGAAAAACTGTGAGTTTAAGTCTGCTCTTATTTGGCCAAAATACTCACTATATACATGGGATCCACCCCCGCCATTATCCTGGAATAGTACCCTCACACAGCACCTAAGAGTTTTACTAAGTACCTTATCTTCCGTAGCCTCCATAAGGTAGAGATTAATATTCCTTTTTTTTTTTTTTTGCAAATTTGGAAACTAAGGCTCAGAGAGAAAAGGGAAACTTTTCAAGATTTTATAAGCAGAAAATGGCAAAGCCTGGAGTTGAACCCAGATTTTTCTGTCTCCAAGACTCTCTACTTTTCCTACAGTGAAAGCCCAGCTTTGTTAGGATGCTTAATAGCTAAAAAACAAGAAACTTAGGTTCTCAGACTCAGAATCCACCAAGGAGTCACTGTGTAACCTTAGGCAAATCGTTTTCTTTAGGCACCAGAGAGTTCATCTATAAAATGGACAGATCTGAAACAAGTGTGTAGAGAAAAGAAGTCTTTGGTTCCTGGAGTACTGTGAAGCAAAGCGCCTTGCCCAGCACTTGAAATAGAGTCAACTAGGGGCGCCTGGGTGGCGCAGTCGGTTAAGCGTCCGACTTCAGCCAGGTCACGATCTCGCGGTCCGTGAGTTCGAGCCCCGCGTCAGGCTCTGGGCTGATGGCTCGGAGCCTGGAGCCTGTTTCTGATTCTGTGTCTCCCTCTCTCTGCCCCTCCCCCGTTCATGCTCTGTCTCTCTCTGTCCCAAAAATAAATAAAAAACGTTGAAAAAAAAATTAAAAAAAAAAAAGAAATAGAGTCAACTACCCCCGTCATTCATCACCCCCTAGCACTGACCCTCCTTCTGACTGCCATGTATTTTATGATAATGGCACCACCAGGCTCCTCATTACCCACACTCAAAACATGGACATACCATACAGAGAAAGACAGATACCATATGGTTTCACTCTTATGTGGATCCTGAGAAATGTAACAGAAACCCATGGGGGAGGGGAAGGAAAAAAAAAAAAAAAGAGGTTAGAGTGGGAGAGAGCCAAAGCATAAGAGACTGTTAAAAACTGAGAACAAACTGAGGGTTGATGGGGGGTGGGAGGGAGGGCAGGGTGGGTGATGGGTATTGAGGAGGGCACCTTTTGGGATGAGCACTGGGTGTTGTATGGAAACCAATTTGACAGTAAATTTCATATATTAAAAAAAAAAAAAAGGTAAAAAAAAACATGGACATACCTCTGACTTTTCTCTTTCCTTCCCTCCCTCCCCCTAAACTGTAAGTCCTATTGATTCTACATCCACAATGCAGACCCTAATCCCTTCTCGTGAACAATTGCAAAGTCTCCTCTATCTGGGCTCCCTGCGTCCAACCTCACCCCTATCAGTACATTGTGTACACACTGTGAGATTAATCTTCCTAAAGCAAAGCTCAGGTCATGTCCTCCCTTGGTCAAAACCTGCAAGAACAACTTATTGACTACAAAGTGAAGCCTAAATTTTTTAGCCTGGCATTGAGGCCTTCCCTCATCTTTCCTCAATCTTTTATGCCTAATTTTATAGTACTCTCCTTCATAGATGCTACTCTCCAGCCAATCTGGACTAACTAATGTCTCCTAAAGACTACTTTTTTCTGGAGCACCTGGGTGGCTCAGTCATTAAGCATGTGACTTCGGCTCAGGTTATGATCTCATGGTTTATGAGTCTGAGTCCCACCGAGCCCCACTTCAGGTAAACCCCACTTCTCTCTCTCTCTCTCTCTCTCTCTGCCCCTCCTGGGATTCTCTCTCCCTCACTCACCTGCACCCCCCCTTAAAAAAAAAAAAACAAAAACTACTTTTTTTCACTCCATGCCTTTACACATGGAATGCCTGCCTCAACCTACCTTATATTTCTGCCTAAAGTACCCAAAGAGCCACTAAGCTGCTCCCACCTCCACAAAGCTTCCTTTATCTCACTTTCCAAAAGGACCATCAGTATCATTCACAGGGCACTGAACCTGGATTACCTTGCACAATAAACTATAAAATGGGGGACCCATTGTGAGGATTAAACAAGATCCCGTACTTGAAAGTATATAGCCCAGTCCTAGTACAGAGCAGGTACTCAATAAATAGGAGCTCTTATTATAATAAGGAAAAGTATCAATGCATATCTTAACTTCCGTATTATACACGGTACTTCTACTGGCAGGAACTGTCATATACCATATGACATACATGTTAAATGTTGCCTGAAGAAATAAAGAAGACTACAAAGACACAGACTTTGTCCCAAAGCTTATATCCAGAAGATCTCAACCATAATGCTAGTTTGGGAAGATACAGACTGAATACACACCACTCGGTAGCAGTATACTTCACCAGGGTGATATTCCCATTCAGGATTTATAAGTGAAATACACCCTCTCATTCCCTTCCTCACCTCCAAATTCCTAATCCCGTTTCTTCCAGGGCACTTAGATGACAGAACAAACTTATGCCACTAACCATCTGGGAAACTATACATTTGTAAATCCAAATGCACCTATCTCAATTCATATAGCGGTTTCTTCCCCTCCACACAAGTTATTAAACTAAAATAGAAACATCATTGGCCTTTGGGTCAGATAAACCTAAATTCAAATCCTGGCTTAATAACCTTGGGAAAATCACTTAAATTCTCAGAGCTACAGTCTCCCTATCTACAAAATGAGAAAAATATTCACCTTTAAGTATTGTGCAGATGTAAAACACTTAGCCCAGAGCCCAGAACACAACAGGTGCTCAATGAATAGTAGCTATCATCATCATTCTTATCGTTGAAGTTATTTGAGTTGTCTTAATTACATATTTATCTCTTCCGCAATATGAAGTATGAGTTCCAGTGAACTTTGCCCTTGTCAGCAAAAGTTACTTGAAACAAACCTCCACAAGCTTGGCTACCTGGCCAACACCCATGCGCGCGCGCGCGCACACACACACACACACACACACACACACACACACGGACTGCATTCTAACCTGTGTATGTATTCTACCTGAAGGGCACCCGTCACCCTGGCCACTACACTTTAGATGCTGGCTCTGGGAACTTGGCAAACATGGACACATTTGTTTTAACATACACTGTAGTGATGAGAGTTCTGAGAGCTTCCTGAGAGGCCTGAGATAACCCAGAGAGGCTGAGCAGGAGCAGAGCTACCAAATCACCCTGGAGAGAGAGAATCAGAAGCATATGAGATTTGGAAGCTTGCCTGCCTCCCTGCCCGTGAGATTTCTGATCATTACCTAGGCCAGAACTCCACATAAGGCAGCCAGGAGCTCAGTGTATGTGGCTAACAGAGGCAAGGGACAGATGTGTCCTCACTGGGCCATGCTGGCAGCACAGCTATCTCTCTTACACCTCTGCTTCCTCCACCAAGTGTCCCTAGAGGCCCTTCCCGAATGCCCTGAAGGAAAGCTGGTGTGATGTCTGCTCAGGCTGGAGTTCTAGGAGGCCCAGGGAGCTCCAGAATCAGAGATAACATTTAAAAAGCCAGTCATCTTCACCAGACTATCCTACCTCCCTGCTATGCAACAAGCCCAGCAGGAAAGAAGTCTCCTCAATTCCCCAAGCAGGCTAAGAAAAGCAATTAAAGTTATTCTGTTCATGTGGCTGCCTCAAGTTTGAACTGAGGTAAACCTATGTGGAACCAAAAGACAGGGACAGCAGGACCCAAGGAAGCCTTGTCCACAGGTCTCTCGTTGGCCCTGTCTGAGCGCAGCCCATATGCACTCCCCCCACAGCCAGCTGCTCAGGGTAGCCACTGATGTGGCAAATAAAAACTGCTATCCACAGTCAAGGGCCAAACCATCTCCCAGAATAACTAATAGCTGTCATTGAGCACAGCTTCAGTAGGTGCTCAATAAATAGGGAAAAGTACTAGTCTGCAAAGAAATAACGCTCACAGAACTCCTCAGAAAACCCACCATGTGCATTCTAGCCCTCATCTCAGAGCACTCGTCTAAACTTGTCTAAACTTTTCACAGAAACTGATGTCAGTTTACTCAGAACTCTCCCTTCATGTCTACTCAACCCAAGGATCAACTCATTGTTATCCATTCATTTATTCAATAAATGTCTATTGGACACGTACTCTCTGACCGGCACGGTGATAGATACTAAGGATAGGTACTACGGTCAACAAAACAGACATGGCTCTTGTCCTCAAGAGAAAGGAAAATATGCAAAACAAAACAAAACAAAACAAAAAAAATGGCTTTAAAATCTATACAACCCTTTCATATAAATTAACTCTCTTTTAACCTCATTTCTCAAGTAGTTTGGGTCACACAGCCAGTAAGGACTTAAGCCAGAGCCCAGCGCTCTTGCTTCTACATCGGGCTATCTCTTGCTTTGAGAGGCATGAGCAGGGTGTGAAGTGCACAGAGTACTGCAGATAGCAAGTGCTACCAGCTTGATCAGAGATGAGAAGGAACTCATGGCTAGCACTAATGTCAGGGAACCCTTCACAGAGGACTAAGAGGCTAGGTAGGAAGAAAGGAGGAGAGGGAGGGGCAGTCTGAGAAAAGAGTACAAGGGCAGAAGGGAAAGTGAAAGAGAGGCAGTAGAAGGTGTGTCCTGCAGACCAGGATAAAGGAAAAAGTGTGGCTGGGCCAAGAGACAGAGAGAGGAACAGAGGAAGACGAAGTAGGCAAAATGTCCTGGGACCAGAACCCTAGGTCAGGAAGGAGACCACCACACACAGAGGGTCTTCAGAGCCTACACCATCTCTATTCCAAGCTCCCCAGCAGAAAACAAAAGTACAACGCTGATGGCGGGTTTGAGGTTTTTCTTTGCGCGGCCTCTCATGAAATAAATCTGCTCCACTCTGACAAACATTACAGGGCCATAGCCATCTCTGCACAAGTCTGCTTGCCCCAGCAAGCTGCGCCAACGTAGGCGAGATTTTGTCAAATTCTCAGTGCCCAAAGAATGCCCTTGGCACCTTCCAGGTGGCCACAAGTAACCACACAAAGTTTTAGATACATTTACCCTGGCTGTGGAGGCCCCAAGTCCATACATTATGAAAGCAGCTGGGCCTAACAATGGTGAGACATGCACTAAAGCTCTCTGATGCTCCCCCTTCAGGGAGCCTGCTCTGTACATCCCAAGAGACAGAGATTTCTCTTGCTCTGAACTGAGATGCCAAGGGAGTGGTACAGAATGCAGATATTAGTCACCAAATGCCACAGGTATTACTGGCTCCTTTCCTTGCCTTATGTGAAAGCTCTCTAGCTGTACGGGGAAACTCCTCAGAAGCAGTGCTTGACATTGACTTTTGAATACTCCCAATTCTGCCCAGCCCAATTTCTGTAAACAAAATACAACATTGTGAACCACTTTCTGGTTTTCCTCTGTATAGGTCTCAGACCTCTAACAATCCAAACTGGCTGCACTAGGGTAGAAAGACTCCACAACAGAGTAGAAACAGCACATGAAGGAGAATCAGACATAATTAGATTCTAGCCTTGGCTACCACCTTCGGCAAGTTTATTCCTCTCATATGTAAAATGAGGAGTTGGGGAGAGATAGTCCTTAAAAGCCCTTCAGCTTTGACACAGTAGGATGTTAAGTCCTGGCACCTAACACCAATATCCTAAAAGGTCAGAGTGAGTTTTCCATCTGTCATTGTATAAGTCCCAATTCAATGCCACTTGTAAGTCTAGCTCTCTGAGGCCAAGCTGGGGCAGTTAAGGCTCCAAGGTCAGTAGATGTAAAATGGGCTTCAGAACTGAAGATATCAAACAAGGAGGTGGGAGGCAGGGCTAGAACCTAGGATAAAAAGCTACTTTAGGATTGGGCCTAAGACACAGGAGGAATATAGAGGGAGGGGCCATGCCAACTCTACATGTCAAAGCAAAGGAGTTATGCGTGAACCAAGAAGATATAATATCAAAGGAAGTACAGAGAGACTCCACAAAACTCTAGGAGACAAGCAAAGGAAGTCGAAGAAAAGCTAAGAGGGCATAGCACCCAGAAGCCATTGTTCCCAAGATGATGGCCCTAGGGTGATACCACAGGCATCCTCTAAGATGGCCCCAGTGATCCCATCCTTCTGGTATTCATGCCCTTGTGCAGGCCCTTCACCTTGAGTATGGACTAGACTGACTGACTTGCTTCTAACAAATAGAATATGGCAGAAGCTATGACACATCAACTGCAAGATTAGGCAGTAAAAAAACTGTCATTTCCATCTTCGGCACTCCCTCTTGGATCACTTGTCCTGGGGGAAACCAACTGCCACGTCATGAAGCAGCTCAATGGAAAGGTCCCTGTAGCAAGGGACCAAGGTCTGCAAACACGTAAATTAACTTGCAAATGCTCTCCCCCCAAATGAACGTCAGCCGCAGCCCAACAATTTGATGCAACCTCATGAGAGACCTTAAGCCAGAGGCACCCAGCTAAGTGACACCCAAATTCTGAACCCACAGAAACCATGAGATAATAAATGTTTACTATTTTAAGCCTCTAAGTTTGGGGATAATTTGTTATGCACCATTACAGGTGGGGACCAGGCCCATCTGGTCAGCCATTTCAAGTCTGCAGGTGGGGCTGGGGAAGTGGTTACACCCAATAAAAGGAAGGGGGTATGGGCCGGAAATAAAGTCAAATACCAGCATCCAGATTCTATCAACAGCTTCCCTCAGCCTAGAATAAACCCTGAATAAAAGCCTAGTTTGGCCACACCCTGAGCCTATACACATTTGATGGGTACACCTCAGGGTAAACAATGGATCTCCAGCAGGTTCAGGGTAGCAACTACTCTTAGAGAGGCAACACCATGAGTAGATACCTGGATTCTGACTGAGGCTTTTCAGTCCCCAACTATCCCTACTTACATAGTACTTTAGAGTTTATGAAGCCTTTTCACTATAGAAGTCATCTCATTTGATCCTCACTAGAAATCTGTTCACTAAGGTTATTTATTCTCTTTCTACAAATGAAAAAACTAAGGCTGAAAGAGATGAGATGACCTGCCCTCCACTAGATCCACAGCTAGCAAGGAAAGGAGCTGGAATTCTAAAGTCCCCCTAAATCCAGATATTTATGTATGATGGCTGTGGCCAACTCAGACCCTTCTGCAAAGCCGAGACAATCCTCTCACTCTACATCTAGGCTTCTATCCAGCCCCACCCACTCACTTGCCAACCCTCTCCTCCCCACTCCACATGGGTCCTTGTGGAGTTAGACAGTTTCCCAGCTACTCTTAACTGCATTCTCTTGTTAAGGGCTGCAATGATAAGAGTCTGGTGCCTTTAAAATCCTACACAAAGTTCTTCCAGGTGAAATGAGGCTATTACTGGACCCAAACTGATCTAGATGATTTTTCCTAACAGAGACAAAGAGTGAGAAATTCTAAAACAGTGAACTTTCTAAGTTAAGTGAAGCTTATTTCTTCAACGTTAGCTAACCCTTTCCAAGGAAAATTTTTTCAACTTCTAACCAGCTTAGTGAACTACAGGAGAATCAGAATCAGAAAACAAATCCCCTTCAGTTTAGTTCTACAAACTTTATAAAATACAAAGTATACTACATGCCAAGCAACGTGCTAGGAACTTGCTGTCCTAAGCCCCGAGGAGCTTATGGTATACTGAGGAAGGCAAGCACATACACAGAGGACTCCAACAGCATAGCATGGTTCTTAAGATTGTAGACTCCACCAGCCTCCACAGCAGTACTTTCTGATATATGACTAGACTATTCAAACACCCATGTTGATATAGCCATCGCCAGACCACTTAGGCTAAAAGGGCTCTGAGTGTCAGATCAGTGAGGAACACATCAACAGGTATTATGTTCTGATGAAAGAAAGAAAGAAAGAAAGAAAGAAAGAAAGAAAGAAAGAAAGAAAGAAAGAAAGAAGAAGGAAGGAAGGAAGGAAGGAAGGAAGGAAGGAAGGAAGGAAGGAAGGAAGGAAGGAAGAAAGAAAGAAAGAAAGAAAGAAAGAAAGAAAGAAAGAAAGAAAGAAAAAGGAAGGAAGGAAGGAAGGAAGGAAGGAAGGAAGGAAGGAAGGAAGGAAGGAAGAAAGAAAGAAAGAAAGAAAGAAAGAAAGAAAGAAAGAAAGAAAGAAAGAAAGAAAGAAAGAAAGAAAGAAAGAAAGAAAAAAGAAAGAAAGAAAGAAAGAAAGAAAGAAAGAAAGAAAGAAAGAAAACAGTAAAGGCTTAGAACACAGATCCCCAGAGTTATACTTCTGATCCTGTCAGAACTATATAGGACCAAGAACACAAGTTTCTCAGCTGTAAATTTGTCACCTTTAAAAAGGGCATAATAGGGGCGCCTGGGTGGCGCAGTCGGTTAAGCGTCCGACTTCAGCCAGGTCACGATCTCGCGGTCCGTGAGTTCGAGCCCCGCGTCAGGCTCTGGGCTGATGGCTCAGAGCCTGGAGCCTGTTTCCGATTCTGTGTCTCCCTCTCTCTCTGCCCCTCCCCCGTTCATGCTCTGTCTCTCTCTGTCCCAAAAATAAATAAAAAACGTTGAAAAAAAAAAATTAAAAAAAAAAAAATAAAAAGGGCATAATAATAAAAACAGTCCTACCAACTTCCAAAGTTGAGGATAAAATAAAATAGATTATAAAGGAATGAACAGTACTGAGCATGGATGAAAATATCAAGTACCCTGGGTGAGCAGCACCCCCAACGATTGAGGAAAAGCCAAGAATGTGATGGTTTGAAAGGAAGAGAGAAATTATGAGCCATTCAAACAGGCCCAGATTCCACTTTTTCCAACAAACTTTAAAATAGGTTTTAGGGCTAGGCACAATAAAAACAGAGATGAATAAAGGACAATCCCTCCTCCCTTCTTCCACAGAGCTTACACTTGGGAGAGAGCAAACATATACAATGTGTTATGTGCTACATTAGAAATTTATACAAAGTGTCCTGGGGGTAATAAAGAAAGTTCTGTATTGTTATTACTTTATTTCTTAAACTGTGTCCTGGGCACATGGTATGCAATGTATTATTCTTTATAGTTTGTTATATATCTTAAATATTTCATATTTTTTAATGTTTATTTATTTTTGAGAGAGAGACAAAGTGCAAGCAGGGGAGGGGCAAGGAGAGGGAGGGGATACAGGCTCCAGGCTTCAAGCTGTCAGCACAGAGCCCAACACAGGTCTTGAACCCACAAACCACGAGATCCTGACCTGAGCTGAAGTTGGATATTCAACCAACTGAGTCACCCAGGTGCCCCAAAATATTTCGTATTTTTTATCAGCAGTAACCAGAGAGAGAGGGAGAGAGAGAGAGAGAGAGAGAGAGAGAGAGAAAGAAAGAAAGAAAGAAAGAAAGAAAGAAAGAAAGAAAGAAAGAAAGAAAGAAAGGAGAAAGTTCTGTTGGAAGCCCAGTTTGGTGTCTTTCTCTTTCCCTAGAAGTCTAACAGCCAGAGCTGCTGGGTTTCCTGGAGTATCATTTCCCATAAAGGGAAACGTACCACAGCATGCCCGTGAAGTCATTAAGCAACGTATCTCCAAGTTACTCAGCAGGAAATGAGGGGCCTCTTTGTGCTCAAAACCCAAGTCCTGTGGAGCCCTAGGAAACCATTCCCCTCAACAAGACCTCGTCCCTTCCTTGCCAGAGAACAGGCGTTCTTAACACGAAGGCCCCACATTCCTAAGGAGACCATGGACAGAATTCAGAGGGGACTGTGAATTTGGATGGGAAGGAAATTGCATCTTTATTTCCAATATTCTTTTACTGAAAGTTAATATTTCCTTCTATTATATATTATGGGCAACCAACCACAGTATTACCAACAGGACCTATGATTTTGTCACCAAAAGAAATGACAGACACTTTCACATTACATTACACTGTTGTAGGCATCTCAAAATATTATTTACACTCATCATTATTTCAAAATTATGGTAGTTCTTAGCTCTGCCGCTAGATTACATCTGAGCACAATCTTCTGTCTACAGGCCCTCATGCTAGGTAACTGGCCAAGTATGAAGCAACTCTGCCCAGTTATTGTTCAGCCAGCCGCCAAACAGTGAGACTCCATATGCTCACCCTGGTGACCCAGACATCTACAATGCCCCCTTTCCTCCAGCCTTCCCCAAGTCAAGACCACTACTCCCTCCTCGTTCCCTTCTGCCTCTACCCAACTCTTCCTTCCAGGAAGCCCTCCCCAGCCACCTCAGCCTAGCCCAACCCACACACAGCTCTCTTAATCCTTAGTCTACAGTGTCTACACTGCCTGGATTTTTGCTTCATTAAGCCTGTGCTTTATGCTACATTTAATATTCTCTAAATAAATATTCCCACCCCTACCCCCCAGATTTAGACTTCTTTGGTAGCCCTGTCTCTTTTATAGTGCAAAGCAAGCAGTAAGCACTCATTATGGGCTTGCGGATTGAATAACCAATTAAGTCAGGGTCCTTGACTCGATTGTCTTCATCTAGTTCCACCAGTAACCCACTGTGAAACTTTGGTTTGATGCTTCTCTGGATGTCGGTTTCCTCGTTTGTAAAAATAAGTGGGTTGAACTAACTGATGTTTCCACCTCTTAACTTCTGAATTAGGCAACCACTTTTTATCTCCCAAGATCTGAGAAAAAATTATGGGGGAAACCGAAATGCCTCCCCCAGCTCTCCCAGGCACTGTTAGTCACTTGCTCCTCTGGGCTTCCCACACTCTTTTGTGTGTATATACAATACCTCTATCACAGCATTTATCACAAGTTGTGAGAGAGTGTGTAACCTAAGGGCTGAGGTGAAGGCAGGGAGAAGAGTCAGGCTGCCTGGATTCAAATACTGGATCTACTTCCCACTCGCTGTATAACCTTGGGCAAGTTACTTAACCTCTCTATGATTCCATTTCCTCAAATATAAAACAGGGCTAATACTTAGCACACCAGATCACGTAAGAAATAAATGAAACAAAGTGTTTGGAATAATGCCTGCCACACACTAAGAACTCACAAAGGCTAGTTGCTATTATTGCTGCTGTTATTAATGTCTTACTAGGCACTGAGTTGCTACTTCAGCTGGATCTCTGTCCTCCTCCTATTCTCCAAACAGCACTCTGCTTATGCTTTCTCTTGCAGCACCCACCACACAATATATTTATTTATGGATTTATTTCCTATTTCCCCACTAGACTGACTGTAAACTCCTTGAAGGCAGAGAACATGTCTGTTTTGTTCATCCTTAAATTCCCACCACCAAACATAGTGTGTGGTCCAGAGAAGACACTCAAACATTTGCTGAATAAATAGCACACGAACTGCCACTCTTTGAGGTTTGCTGAATAAATTAACCTAGCTAAGAGGTGATTGTCAAAGCCAAGGTATGGATGCAGATGATGTCCTAGCTGCCCCAGGATTAATGTGACCCTCTCTCAGCCCCAATATTAGCCTCAGCCAAGTCCCACCCACCTGCTCTTGGCCCCAGTCCAGTTCCGGGAGCTACCCTCAGCTAAAATTAGCATAGCCACCAAGATGGCCAGGCCATTTATAGCCTCGGAGGCAGCAGCAACTAGCCGGGTGGGCAGGCAGAGTTCTGCCTTCCCACTACCATCAGGAATTGATTGAGAAACCAGCCTGCAGTCCACAAACTGCCTAGATGCCTATCCTGCAAGGCCCTGTTGTGGCTATAATGAGTCACACCACAGTTCCTGATCAGAGACCCTCAGTATCTCCAACACTGGCAGTCACAACCTGACTCACCTGGGATCCCCCCACAAACATTCTACAGAAAACATTTTGAGTTTCTGGAAGCAATGAGCCCAGAGTGTATGGGAAGTTCCAAGCATCAGTTCCAGGACAGCTTCAGAAATGCAGTCCCCAGGGTAGCACTATGAGAGTATGAGAGTATATCTTTACTGAGAAAGTAACTTAGCACAGCTGGGTGTGCAGGCATCAGAGAGTCAGAGGTGACAAGAATGGCCTCCCTACTGTCCAGTGAGAGAGCCTCATAGCAGACCACCTGCTTTCACTGAAGGAATAGGACTTTCAGATAAACATATACATCCAACAAGAGAAAAAAATCCAATTCTCTGGGCCCTGCAGAAGATCTGGATCTCAGCTACAGTCACCAGGGCCTGCCTAAATAATTCACCAGGAAGAAAGTAACATTCTCTCAGCCCTGCCTAGCACTCCTTTAACAAAGCAGAGCCAAAGAAGATGGAAGAAATGTAAAACTTGTCTAAAGACTGCACAGAACCAGTTTCTTCATCTATAAAATAGGGGATAATACCACCTGCCATGCATTCTAGTAGGCTATCATGAGACTTTTACAGGAAAAATAGCTGTGTAATTGTAAAATATAAACTGTAGAGAGCAAGGGACACTTGGCTGGCTCAGTCAGTAGACATATGACTCTTGATCTTGGGGTCTTAGGTTCAAGTCCTACATTGGGCGTATAGATTACTTAAAAATTAAAAAAATCTTGGGGTGCCTAGGTGGCTCAGTTGGTTAAGCATCCGACTTTGGCTCAGGTTACAATCTAACGGTCCATGGGTTCAAGCCTCACATTAGGCTCTGTGCTGACAGCTCATAGCCTGGAGCCTGCTTCAGATTCTGTGTCTCCCTCTCTCTCAGCCCATCCCCGACTCATGCTCTCTTTCCATCTCTCAAAAATGAATACACATTAAAAAAAAATTTAATGAATAAGTTAATCAATTAAAAAAAAAAATATATATATATATATAAATTTGGGGCACCTGGGTGGCTCAGTCAGTTAAGCATCCAACTCTTGATTTTGACTCAGGTCGTGATCTCAAGGTTTGTAAGATTCAGCCCCACATCGGGCTCTGCACTGACATCACAGAGCCTGCTTAGGATACTCTCTCTCCCCTTCTCTCTGACCCTCCCCCGCTCACTCACTCTCTCTCAAAATAAATAAATAAACATTCTAAAAAAATAAATAAAAATAAACTGTAGAGAACACATAAATTGACTAGGTATGCTGAATCTGATTAGAGAAATGGCAAGCTTACAGACAAGTAAAATTCCTGTGTTCTAAGAATACATGGGGACTGGAAAAGCTAGGAAAGTGCCTGGCTGCATAGAAAGCTTCTCCTCAAATCCTTTAGCAGAGTCCTGTCTATGAACCACCTCTTTGCAAAAAAATGAGTCCCTGAGTCAAAGTCTCAGACAGGCCAGGCCCAAGGGGATAAACTCCTAGAACAATAGTGCTGGGGTCCCCAGGTTCCCACAAACTATAACCATGCCCAGCACCTAGGGTATCTGTCTGAGACTTCCCTCCTTAGTATTCAGTATTATTATGACAACAGAAACTAATTTATTTTTTTAATGTTTATTTATGTATTTTAAGTTTCTTTATTTTGAGAGAGAGAGAGAGCAAGTGAGAGAGGGGCAGAGAGAAGGAGAGAGAGAGAGAGAGAGAGAATCCCAGGCAGGTTCCATACCATTAGCACAAAACCCAACATGGGTCTCGATCTCAAGAACAATGAGATCATGACCTGAGCCAAAGTCGGACACTTAACCAACTGAGTCACCAGGCACCTCTATTGTTCATTAATTTTTGAGAGAGAGCAGGAGAGAGGCAGAGATAGAATCCCAAGCACGTTCTGTGCCATCAGTGCAGAGCCCAATACGGAGCTCAAACTCATGAACCACACAAGCATGACACAAGCCGCAATCCAGAGTTGGACACCCAACTGACTGAGCCACCCAGGCACCCCAACAGAAACTAATTTCTGAACTGAGAGGAACCAAACCAAACAAGAGGCCTAAGTGATACAATCAGCATAGCCAGTCCTTTAAGATATGTTGTAAAGAGGGCTGTCCCCCTAAGCCCAAGTCATGGGGTGGTTCTGAGGGATGCTAGAATGCCTCTTACTTTAGGCAGGTGTGGTCACACACGTGCACATACACACAAATCTTGATAGCAAGCTAATGCCTAAAATTCAAAACTTTATCCCTTTAGCCTGTGTCTAAGATATAAAACACCCCCCCCCCAAAAAAAAACCTCATTTTATGCCAGGCACTCATATTTTAGGGTGAGAAAAGGACCATTTATCAGTTATAAACAGGAATGTCACTGAAACAGCAGAGATGCTCCAGTTTGATCTACATCTGCCTACTAGTCTTTCCCTTCACAAACCCAGCAAAAACCAAGCTTTGAGCTACATTTCAGGGGCCAAGGAGATAGCATATGGAGAAAGAGGTTTAATATGTGAGAAAGACCTATCTTCAAAATAACAGCCTAGGTGCTATGCTTGGACACAGGACAATCCTGACCTCAATTGGAACCCAGCCCTTCAGATATCTGGAATCACACTCACCCGAATCAAAGAAGTTAAAAAAGGGAGTTTTCCAACAAAGAATCTATCACCAAAGCCATCATCTGGATCCATCCATGAAACTTCCCAGCCACCATGACCTATGTTTCCTTTTCCTCCTTGAATCAATGGGTACCCATTGAGCAGTCCCCTCATTTAAGCTTGCCTACCTTCATCAAGAACTCAGCTATAAACCCTCCCCACTCTGCACCCCACTACTTTGGATAGATCACAATAACGGAGTGCGAGAAATGGGGAAAGAAAACGGAATTCCTTCTAAGCCTTGTGTAAAACAAATGAATTTTACAAAAGTACTCTTTCCTTCTGCAACAGAACACCAAAGCTCCCGATATCTGACAAGTCTCCATGATTTGCATAAGGAAAAAAGGACCAAACATGTTATAGAATGATCCAGAACCTTGATCAGTCAGGAGAAACAGAATACATCAACAAGTGGTCCCAGAAATCATACCATACCTATGATAAGAAAAAGCCATTAAACTCCCTCGTGGTAAGTGGGATTCTAAGGAACTAGGTGGATATTTCAAATGAGATAGCTAAAGACAGAAGATTACCTAAGGGAAGGGTGGGACTAAGTTTCCCACGCTTGTTGGAACAGAAAGACACACCTCAACACCAAGCTATAGGGCAAGAAGGCTGGCCCAGCCCTGACTTTCCCTGCCCAGCCCAAGTGGCCTCAACCTCCCCTGTGCTGCCAAGTGCTGAAACTGGCCAAGAGCAATAGACTTATCATCTGCCCAAACCATTCTTCCTGACAAGTAGTCCTGAGAAAGGGTCCTGGCTTGATAAACCGAAAGCCCAAGGTGCCCCAAAGGCCAGCCTCCTCTGGTTACCGACAAAAGACATCCTGGGGAGGGAGGAGGAAAGTTGTTCACGAGAGACAGAAACATTAGCGGTGGCTCCTGAACAGAAAGAACTCCTTGGGTTACTGAGAACAGACAGTGCCATGTGTGGGTCCTCCATCAACTTCATATGTAGAAACCTAAGGTTCCACCTGCCCACTCAGGCACCTCCGTTCTGAGTCAACGCCCCCAGCCCAGTCCAGCCCGTGGCAAGGCCTTACCTGCTGCAGTGGACTCCTCAGAACTAGCCCCTGAGCCGGTTCCTGTACCCTTCTCGCTGTGGCTATGGCTGAGGCTCTGGCCGTGATGCAGGAGGAGCCCCCAGAGGAGCCACAGGGCTACACGGGCGCACACATCCATGACTCTAGGTCTCAGTCAACATGCGCCTGATGTGGACACCTCGGGATCCCAGAGGCAAAGCCGGGAGCCCAGAAGTATAGCCGACAGTCCTGGAACCCCAGGCAAGATGCCCTCGAGGCGCCGCAGCTGTCCAGCCACCCGCCGGCCTGCCTCCTCCGACAGCCAAAGGTCAAGTGCTCCAAGTTTGGGCGCGGGAGGAGGGCGGGTGCCTCCGGTCCAACAGTGGGTCCGCCGGAGCTGCGGCGGCCTGAGCGCCGGGTCTGCTCCGGCCGCTTCCGGAGAGTTTGGACAGGGTGGCTGCGGGGCCGCTGTCAGCTCCGCAGCGGGCTACACCTCTGCGGGAGGGGGGCGGACGGGCGGGATCTCCCGCGGACACCGGAGTGGGGGAGGGAGGGAAGGAAGGGGAAGAGGGGGGCACCTGGCCTCGCCCCGCCGAGTAGCCGCGAGCAGCACAGGCTGGGAGAGGGCGTGCAACTCGCAGGTCCCCGCGGGCGCGGGCGGCTCCGGGATCCCAGGCCTCCTAGGCCGAGGTCAGCGCCCCCGCCCAGTCCCGTGCCCAGGCGAGCGGCGGTGCCCAGGTTCAGCCGGCGGACGCGCACTCGCCAGGCCCGGGACAGCGGCTCCCCTGCAGGCTGGCGGGCGGCGCGGGGCGGGCCCGGGGCGGGCGGGGGCGTGCTCTCCTGCAGGCCCGCCCCGCGCCGCCCGGCCCCCAGCGAAGCCCGGCCCGCCCCAGCGCCGGGCTTATCCCGGAATAACCTGTTGGAAGCTGCTGCCGGGTGCCCCCAGCCCGCGGTTGGTTTCCCCAGACCCCGGCCCGCCCTAGTCTCTGCCAGGACACTCCTCCCGCACCAATGGTCCGGTCCCGACCTCCCCTTCCCTCACGGGAGTCTCTCCCGCTCTAACCGCCCGCGGTTGGGCTGGCGGGCCACGGACACGCAGTTGCTCAGGTAACCCAGGCCTGCGGCGACGGCGACAGTAACTGCCCTGCCCGGGTCTCCGGGCCTCGGTGATGCTCCAGTCGCCTCAGCTCTAGAGCGGGGTTGGATAGAGGCCCCTGGCACAATGATCGCAGTCCCGGGCTGCCTAAAGCGACAACGGCCTGGCACGGTTGGGCCGGGGGCACGCTCCCAGCCCCCACCCCGGACCCTCTTTCAGGCTCCGCCCGCCCGCCGCACCGCGCAGCCAATCAGCTTTCTCCTCTCTGCAGTTTAGGAACCTGCGCGCTTAGTCACCCGTGCGCAGCGGCCCCTGGCGGACAAATCTGGGTGCTGCAGACAAGACTGGAGCTCCTGGGAGGCCCTGCCCCTTTGCAGAGGGTTGGGGAGTGAAGCAAGGACCCGCCCCGGGGCAGCCCATTAAGGACTGCGAGTGCTTTCAGAGGAAATAATGCCAGAGAACAAAATGCAACATACAAAACGCTATACGTAAAATTGCCCTGCACATCCCTTACGTCTCGGCTAAAGGACCCATCTGCTTTCCTGACCCCTCTCCCCGCCTCATCCAAGCGAAGTCGGATGCCCTCCCTTAATTGTCACAGCCTATTTTCCTACCTGCTCCTCAAATCCCCTCCCCTTTGAGGTTTTTGTGGGTAGGGCCTGTGGCTGGTTCCTCTCTGCCTCTCACTCTCCCAGCTCCCTGTGTCGCTTGGAGGAGGTGTTAGCGACCTAGAATGAGTGCCCCCATCAAGAGAGAGCCGCGCCTGGGCCTCCTTCAACAGAGCCTGCATTTCCTGTTCTCTCTCGAGTACGCTGTCAGCAGATCTTTACTAAAACCTGCTCTGTGCCCTACCCTGTCCTTGGCACTGGAGTCAGGGGAAGGGATTAGGCCCAGGTCCTCCTCTGACTGACCGTGCTAAGCCAGCTACCTGTTCTGAGCGAGCCCTCAGAAGACCAGAACGTGGATTTGCCTAACAGCTGCCTGGCTTAAGGGTTAGGCTGTTGATACAAAAATACACGTCTAACGTCATCTACCAGCACTCTCCCCCACTCTCTTCTTAAGCTCCAGTCGCACTGGCCTTCTTTAAAGTTCCTCAAACACATTGAACCTTCACCATCCAGCCTTTGTATCTGCCGTGGCTTCTCTGCCCTCCTACCTCTAGCTCCTCGTATAGCTGTCCTCTCCTTCTTCCAGATACGGTTCAAGGTCTCCTCAGAAGCTCCCACTTCTGACCAGTGCCTCTAGTCCAGAACTGGAGCATACTAATGTCTGCCTCCCTCCACCCCATAAGGTTGAGTTTTCAGAGGTCAGGGAACTGTGCTTCATCCATTTCTGAGAAAGGAGGATCCAGTCCCTGGCTCTGCACATAATAAGTGCTCAGTAAAAGCTGGTGGACATGAGTTAATTCATTTGACCACCAAAATATTTCTTGAATAACAACTCTGTGCTGGGAAATTGGACAGAACAGAAGATGAGCCCCTGACCTAGGTTCTGTTAGACATATGCTCTGAGTCAGGGGTCTTAAGCTCAAATGGCAGATAGATAATATAATTGAGGGAAGTAGGTGGGATATAGGGAGTGGTGGGGACTGTGGCACACTGGAGAGCAGGCAAGAAGGTGGACTTGTAATTGTTGGATCATTAAGAGAAGGTTAAAAGCTGGACTTTTATATGACAGATCCCTTTTTTTTTTTTTAGTTCTAGCAATAAATTTAAGTAAAAAACCCTGTACAGACCAGACCAAAAACACATTTGTAGCATAAATTAATCACTCAGATTGCTAGTTTATCATTTCTGCCTAAGCCAACCTGCCTGTTCACTCATTTGTCTAAGAGAACACACTAGAGAAAAAGAAAGTAAAGCATGCTTAACTTCCTTTAAACTCGACTGCATTATTTCTCTTAAGTACCACACGATTTCTTTGGCAGTATGGGTGCATAACCCATTTAATACAAAAAGCCTGGGTCTTGAAGGCAGGAAGTGAGGGTCTATTACCAATTCACATCAAGAATGTGAACCTCTCAGAGCATGCTGCATTTCCTATGAGGCTAAAATGGTGCCTGGTAACTAAAAGTAGAATTAGCATACAATCCAGCAATTCAACTTCTGAATATATACTCAAAAAATTGAAACCAGGGTTTCAAAGAGATATTTGAAACTTTTTTAAAATGTTTATTCATTTTGAGAGAGAGAGAGAAAGAGAGTGCACATGAGCACATGATGGGGAGGGGCAGAGAGGGAGGGAGAGAGGGAGAATCCCAAGCAGACTCAATGCTGTCAGCGCAGAGCCCTAATGCGGGGCTCAATCTCACAACTGGGAGATTATGATTCCAACTGAAATCAAAAGTGGGATGCTTAACTATCTGAGCCACACAGGTGGACCTCAAAGACATATTTGCACACCTATGTTCATAGTAGAACTATTCACAATTGCCAAAATGTAGAAGCAATCTGAGTGTCCATGGACAGATAAATGAATAAACAAAATGTGGTATATACATACAGTGGAATATCATTCAGCCTTAAAAAGGAAGGAAATTCTACATGCTACAACATGGATGAACCTTCAGGAGGTTATGCTAAGTAAAATAAGCTGGTCACAGAAGACAAATACTATATGATTCAACTTCTTTGAGGTACCTAGAGTGAAATTCAGAGGGTCAGAAAGTAGGATGGTGGTTGCCAGGAGAGGATAGGCAATTTTTAATGAATACAGTTTCAGTTTTTCAAGATGAAAAGTGTTCCAGAGACTGGCTTCCAAACAACATGAATGTACCTTACAT
Organism: Neofelis nebulosa; assembly: GCF_028018385.1. Taxonomy (NCBI): domain Eukaryota; kingdom Metazoa; phylum Chordata; class Mammalia; order Carnivora; family Felidae; genus Neofelis; species Neofelis nebulosa. The sequence goes on along the minus strand of NC_080791.1, from coordinate 60,044,351 downwards.
GACTGAACCGTACAGTTAGAAATGGTGAAGAAGCTGAGGCACCTGGGTGGCTCAGTCAGTTGAGCATCCAACTCTTGATTTTGGTTCTGGTCATGATCTCATAGTTTGTGGGTTCAAGCCCCACATCAGGCTTCATGCTGACAGTGCAGAGCCTGCTTAGGATTCTCTCTCTCCCTCTCTCTCTTTCCTTCCCCCCGCCAAATAAATAAATAAACAAACTTTTTTTAATGGTAAAGAAGGTAAACTTTATGTTATGTATAATTTACCACAATTAAAAATAAAAATAGATGGTACCTGGGAACCAAAGCCCTGGCCTGGATAACAGGAGAAACATTTTGGTTTTCTCTCTGCCTGCAACATCATGATGTAACATCAGAAAAGCCAGTTCCCTCTGGATCTCAGTCTCCCCAACTATAGGATGGATAAGTACCAGATTATTAATCCAGTTTGGCTTTGATATTCTACAAAACAGGAAAATCCTGAGACTGCATGGATCTTCCTGGATCTGAAGCTGTGACTCTCACCTCAATAGCCCCTATGTTGGGTCCTCATGTCAGTGTAGCTTCTGCAAGAACCCTTCATCACATTATGAGTCTCAGGAGGAACCAAAGAGCTTTTTTTTTCCCACCTCTCTTTTTCTTTTCTTTTTTTTTTTTTAATGTTTCTTTATTTATCTGGAGAGAGAGGGCACATGAGCAGGGAGGGGCAGAGAGGGAGAGAGACAGAGAATTCCAAGTAGGCTCCATACCATCAGTGCAGAGCTGGATGCAGGGCCTGAGCCCAAAACCACAAGATCATGACCTAAGCTGAAGTCAAGAATCAGACGCTTAATCACCTGAGACACCCAGGTGCCCTTCTCTCTTTTTTAAACCTATATACCAAGCCTTTACCATACACCTTTACCTCAACAGGGTGTATCTCCCTTGAATTCCTCTTAGGGCCTTGCTCCTGATTTTCTGCAGATATTGGTTAAATCAAATTGGATTAACAATTGTCATCCCTCTATGTCACTATTTGCAAGATTTTTCATATCTACTATCTCATCCTTCCTTCAAAAGAGCTCTGCTAGATAAGACAGAGGCTATACTCATTATAGATTAAGAAAATGAGGCTGAGGCCACCACATCGAGCTCTCTCCCTTAGGATTTTCTCTCTATTCTTCAAGTCTTAGCTCCAGTGAAAGAAAAGCACCCATGCTTTAACCAATGATGACAGCATAGCATGAACCAAAAGTTATGATTAGTCCAAAAAAAATTTTTTTTTAAATACCCAGCTCAAAAGTCACCCCTTCATTCCTTTGGCACCTTGTCTGACTTGCCCTGTGTCTCCAGTCTTCTGCTATATCTTAGAGTACTTATAAAACTAGATTATGATTCTCTCATTAGTATCTGTCTTCCCCATTAGCTTCTGAGTTCATCAAGGACTGAATTTCATTCATCTTCATATTCTCCCAGGAACATGAAGTACATAGCTGGTACTCAATAAAAGTGCATAAATGAATGATGTGTGTTCTCTATGAACCGGCTGTCTTGTCCATAGCTGTCATTCCTCTATACCACAGAGTTTCTGGTTACCAATAGCTTTCATTTTGAAAGTGATAGTATCTCCAGTAGAAGTGTAACAGAGTCCTAAATCTGCTCACAAAAGTTTAGAATCCCTGAGTTTGGGCTGTGTTATTAGTGGCGCTCCCTGGTGTCCAAAAATGGCAAGTACAGCTATTACTGCGAAGCTGTACAGGGTCTGGCTGGGTAAGGAAGAGAGAGATCTTGGCTTCTAACAATTCTTCCTATGCTAGTTTCACAAAGAAAATCACCTCCTCTTCCAAAATCAAGTCTAGAATCTTACTACCAATGTTCATTAATTGACTTAACATATACTGAGCACCTGTTCATAACAACCCAGTTCCTATCCTTGAAGAGTTTGGTTTGGGGGGGAATTTGTATATGAATAGTAATATTCACTTAGTGAGCATTTATTGATAATGTCTTGAGAGGAAATGGTACAGGGGCAAGTGAGGGAGCACAGAGGAGGAACAAGTAACTGCCTAAAGCAATCAGTGAGGCTGTGCAGAGTCACACAGATGGAGTGAGGGGGAGGGGTTCTGCAATTAGATTGCCTAGATTCACATCCAGGCACTGCTGTGTGACTCTGCACCAACTGAATTGCTCCTGGAACTCACCAGAGCTGAAGAAGGAGGAATTCCCAGAGGGGATTATGCCAAATGACCTGTACCACTCGGTTTGGTGGTACAAAGATGCAAAGGTGTTCTGGAGGCAAACAAGGCAACTATTATTCTGCCTGCCTGGGAGGAGAGACCCTCCACTAGATCATGCAAGCCCCTAGTCCTTCCTTCCCCCATCTAGTTAGTTCCTCAGAGGGATTCAGGAACAATGGATCAGAGGACGCAACTCTAGAACTTTGTTTCATTTGTCACTTCCCCTATTTGTTCTTTTTTGCTATCTCCTGTTTTGCTCATCATCTTCCCATGTCATGAAATGAAACATCGGGCTTGTCTTTGGTGGTAGCAATAAAAGGGAGTAATGAAAGAGAGACTCCTACTTTTAACCCTAAGGCAGGCTGAAAGAGGGAACACCAGGGGACCAAGAGGAGCCCCACCAAGCCTGAGTCCCCTAAGCCACATCAGAGAAAGGACAACACAGAATTAGGGTTAATCTGAAGATGCTGCAACTGGGGCTGAGCAGAAGACCTGTGTGGGCCATGCGTGAGCTATCGGGGCTGGAGCTCATGCAGACTAAGCTGGGAAGACCTGTTCGGAAGACATCAGGGCAGAGGTGAGATCATTTCAGGGCTTTTTTTCTTCCTCCTTTCTGTCTCTGCCCTGTTTTTTTAGGGGAGCCAGGTCATGGGCATATAGAGAATGTTTGTCGTACTCTGGGCAATCTGCTCAACACTCAACTTGCATTATCTCATAATCCCACAAAGCACATAGTATTGTCATTCCCATTTTAAAATGAAACTAAATGGGTCTGTTCTATGCTCTTACAGCACTCTGTACTTTTGTATACTTACCTGTTTAAGATCTATCTCCCTTGCTAGTTACATCAGGATAGGGACTTATCTGTGTTTTCACCTCTGTGTCATTGCCATGTGACATTATACCTAGCCTAGAGAAAGTTTTCAATAAAATGTGTTCAAAGAATGAATGAGAGAGTTCATATGACTTGTCAAAGGTCTCAACGTAAGTGATACAACCAGGAATTGAATCCTGGACTGTCTGGCTCCAGAAGCTATCTGTGATCTCTCTGTCCTACCTCTACCAAATACTCTCATATATCATCTCACTTTTTCTTTTTTAATGTTTATTTTTGAGAGAGAGAGAGCATGCATGAGAGCAGGGGAGGGCAGGGAGGGAGAGGCAGAGAGAGTGGGGGACAGAGGATCTAAATTTTTTTTTAATGTTTATTTTTCTTTCAGAGAGACAGAGTGTGAGCAGGGGAGAGGCAGAGAGAGAGGGAGACACAGAATCCAAAGCAGGCTCCAGACTCTGAGCTGTCAGCACAGAGCCAGACGTGGGGCTTGAACTCACAAACCAGGAGATCATGACCTGAACTTAACTGACTGAGCCACCCAGGGCCCCCCCCTTGGCATCACTTCTAAATGTCCCAGTGGGTGTCCTTGTTTCTTAGCTGCTTGTAAGCACAAACACACACCACCTACCAAGAACTCACCTATTTATGGAAAGCAAGTAAGAGACTAGGAAGAAAAAACAGCCCTTTGGGGCTTGTGCCCTCTTCCTACACTCTTCAGCTAAGCATCTTCCTTTTCCAAGAACCCTTTGCAGACAGTCCCACCCCAGTACCTGTCTCCCACTCCTCTGGCCTTATTGGTCCATCCTATATCTGTGCCATAAATGTGGTTCTAAGTCACCTGACCTCTGATGGTTCTACACATTTATTATGGCAACTTAATTCCACAGACGTATACTGACAGCAAATGGGTGCTCAGGCCTGCCTGTGCCAGGCCCAGTGGGTGAACACAAAGATGAATCAGACACAACCTCAAAGGATTTACAGCCAGTGGGGGAGACACACATTAGGCACAGATACAATTAACTAGAGCACAAAGCAAGATGACCTAAATGGTACTAAAGAGCGATGAGCAATATGCTGCATGCATAAACCTTGATTACTTAATTATTATTCTGAAGAGTATATCATAGAAAGTCAGAACTCAAAGGGTATCATCTAATTTAATCCCTTGTTTTCCAGTGGAGGAGTCTGAGACCCAGAGAAGGGTAGGCCTAGCATAAAGTCTCACTAGCAGGTCTGGCTGAGCCAAGACTAGACTTCAGGTCTTCTGAAGCCCAGCAGCCCAGGGCTCTTCCTCTTCTGGTAGCTTCATATGCAGCAGTCCCATGTCCCACCAGACCATGAAATCCTCCAGGACAAGTCAGGTTCTCCCACCAAAGTAAGCTGAACCAGGGCCAGGCATGCCCAAGACCTAAGGCTCTGGAAATGCAGTCTGACTTTTGGCCTACTGCATGTAATGTGCATCCTACTTTTACTACTATGCTTCTAAAACTGATTTTCAAATATTTTTTGCAGGAAACTTTTTTAAAATAAGCTCTTTATCCAGAACACTAGTATATAAATCAGATAAAAGCAAATTAACTCTGGTTTGAAAGGAAGGGAGGCCAGAGCACTACCATTTTCCTGCCTTCAAGTCCTGGGAAGGGAACTCTAGGAACACAACTCGAACACCTTTGTCCTTCGAACACCTTTGTCGGACACAATTTTTAATGGTTTTATAGAAGCTGCTTTAGTTATGTAGTCCTCCACTAAATCCTGTTTTTTATGAAAACTCACAATCCTTTCTTCATTTATCAAACACCAAGCACCAACTGTGTGCTCCCAGTAGGATATCAAGGGGAATCAAATTACCTTTTTGTTTTTCCTGCTCTCCTCTTCTCCACAGAGAGGATTTTGTCCCAAGTGCTATGGAGAGGGAGGAGAGAGACCCAGCCTACACTTAGGAAGATCAGGACAAGCTTTGCCAGAAGGCTCATGGGAATTGAATTCATCTATTCAGTCATCTACCAGTCTGAATCTGACAGAGGTTCCACTTTGTTGCCCTACACCATACCCGCTAGCTGTATGTACTATAGAGCACTTGAAATGTGTCTAGCCAAGATTCAGTCTAAGTGTAAAACACATACCATATTTCAAAGCCTTAGTATAGAAGAATACTATAAAATACCCTATTCATTTTTATAGTCAATAGTTTTTATATTGGTTACATGTTGAATGATAATATTTTGGCTATATTGGCTAAGTAAAACCTATCATTAAAATTGATTTTACCTGTTTGTTTTTACTTTTTGAAAAATGTAATCACTAGAAAATTTTAAGTTACATATGTGTCTTACATTATTTCCACTAGACAGCACTGAGAAAGACTATTGAGTGCATGGCAGAAGTGGGGTGGGTGTATGTGTGTATGTGTGTGTGCACGTGTTTTGTCAGAGGAAGGATAATGGCAGCCAGGGAGGGAGTAGTCCATTAAAGCCAAATTGTGAAAGTCTGAGTGGATTTCACCTGGAAGTCAATACAGGAAAGAAGGCAGGCAGAGGGAACAGAATGGGCAAAGACCCAAAGATGTGGGTAGGCGTGTTGTGTTTAGGAAACTAATTCTTATAGCATGATTTTTTTTTTTTTTTTTTTTTAAGAGAGAGCTAGCAGTCGAGAGGGGCAGCGGGGAAAGAGAGTGACAAAGCCAGAGAATCTCAAGCAGATTCCAGGCTCAGCACAGAGCAGGAGGCGGGGCTCGATCCCATGACCCAGGGATCATGACCTGAGTCAGACGCTCAACCGCTCAACCGCCTGAGCCACCCAGGCGCTCCCAGCGTGATTTTTTTTTTAAAGGCATTTGTTGAATGTTTACTTTGAGTCAGGCATTGACAGCAGATCTTGTACATCCACTTTCATGTTATCTCTCCACAAGTACAGAATGAAGGAGAGGTTATACTATTTTACCAAAGATAGAACTGGGGCTCAGAAAGGTTAAGCTATTTATTCTCGGAGTTGTTCTTCCCCTTTATCTGGAAAACCTCTTGGAGACAGGGAGCCTGTTTTAAATGCCTCTCAGTTTTCCTCCACAGTACACGGCAAGGAGTTCTGCACGTGGTAGGCGCTCAGAAACTTAGTGTTGAACGAAGGATATCCATTCCGAGTCTGAGCAAGACCTGGGTGCAGAAGCACCAGAGGGCGCCCACGAGCCTGCCCACCCACCGGTCCCCAGGGCGCCTGCAGGATCTCGGGCCTGGGTGCGGCCCTGCCGCCCTCAGCAGTTGAGCGCCGCGACTAGAAGAGCGGGCTAGGGGAGCCCTGAGTCCTGCATCCGCCCCGCCCCCTCCCCAGAGCCGGGGCGCACGAAGCAGCCGGTTGCGGAACGACGACACGACATCCTGTTTTTGGGGCCCGCGGCTCTTCAGGCGCCTCTGCTGATCTTGTCTTTCCTCGGGTGCTGACGCCAGCTCCCCTTCCCCCAGTCTGTGCACCCTCCCCAGGGGTCTGGGGCCTTCCCACAGCTGAATCACCACCACTCCGCACTCCCCCAGGGCTCGGGGCAGGGGTGGGGACTGCCCCAGCCGGACCCATTCTGGCCAACCCCCAGCCTCGGCCAGCGATCGATCCTGGGCTTGACTGAAGGCACGCAGCCTAGGGGTGCCTGTTCTTAACATCTTCCCGCGGGGGGGGGGGGGGCGAGATATGGGGAGGGGGGCAAAAGCCTAGCGCCTAGGCTAGGGCCTCTACTGGGGTGGGGGTGGCAAGGAGACTGGGAGAACTGACCTTAGGAGGACCGACATTAGGAGGCCTGACTTAGGGGCCTCCGAGGCAGAGGGCTAGGGTCTGGCGGGAGTGGGGGTGGTGGGGGCAGGACCCTGCCGCGAGCAGGGCAGGCGGTGGGGGTGGGGGTGAGACCAGAGCTGGGGGCCCAGGCCGCCGCACTTCCTGGTCGGGCCCCGCCCGGGCCCGCCCCCGCCCCCGCGCCCCGCCCCGGCCGGCCGGCCCGCCCCCCCCACTTCCTCCAGCCTCCCGCTCTCACTTCCTTCTCGAGCCCCGAGCCGCTGCCGCCGCCCCCAGCTCCCCCGCGGCGGGGAGGGCACCAGGTGAGGCCCGGCGCGGTCCGGCGGGCTGGGGGTCCGGGAGTGGGGAGCCCGGCCGGCGGGGACTGCGTGTGGACGCGGGCCCGGGAAGTTTGCTTGCGGGAGGCCGCGGGCGGGAGCTTCTCGGCTCTCTGCAAGTTGGGCGGGCGCGGCCGGCCGGGCGGGGCGGGGAGCCGGCCACTGCGAGCCGGCGGCGGCTCTGAGAGGGTGGCTTTCTGTACCGAGGGAGGCTGCCCCGGTTCCCGGGAGCCGCGAGGGACCACTGAGGTGGGAGGGTCTCCCGCTCTGAGAGAAAAGTCTCTGAAGTGGAAGAGCTGGGACATGGGACTCGGGGGTGGGGTGACCTCAGAAGTTTGGGGAGGGGGGTTCCGAAGTGTGTGAGGGAGCGGGCCTTCTGGGCTGGAGAAGGCGCTCCCTCTGCTCCGGCAGTTGTGACACTTGGGAGGTTGGAGGGGGGCGGTGTCTGTGGCCTGTGAAGCCTTAGACTGCAGAGAAAGAGCTCCCTCTCTGGAAGATCTGTGCCAATCCGGACCCACACTCACAGGCTGCAGTTCAAGGTCCTGTGCGCTCAGAGGAGGGCGGGGGAGCTCCGCCAGCCCCCCTCTGTCTGTATGTCTGTTTTTCTGACGCCCATCCTCTCCATCCATGGAATCAAGCAACAAGTATTTAGTAAGCAAACATCCTCTGTGCCTAGCTGACCTGGGACTGGCCTTTCTCTTTTGGGGGTAAACTGAGGAAGGAGAGGTCCTGGTTTTGTCCGGTGCCTAGAGGTGCTGATAGCCCCTAACAAGATGGCATCACTGAAAGCAGGACTGAGAGCTAGAGAGGAGCTTTGAGGAGCTAGAGAGACTAGAGCTTCTGGGAGGCAGCAGGGGCTCTGGACTTGGGAAATTATTGGGAGCATCTCCCACTACCCCCCACCCCATCGCTAGTCCCTAAACTGTATACATTCTCATTTCTCTTCCTCTGTTCCTACTTCAGACCCTATCCACAAACCCTCCATCGTCCTCTTCTTGCATCCTTTTCAGTGTTTTCACCTAAACACACAGTCATGCCTATGTCCTGTCCTGTCACCTGCTCTGCCTCTGTGTCCATCTCTGTTCCCTGCAGATTTCCTCCTTCCTTCCTTGCCCAACTTCTGGCTCCCAAACACATACCCATCCTCTTGCATCTTCCACCATCCCTCACTCCTCTTATTCTCTCTATCCCCTTCCCTTTCAGTCACTTATCTCCAACTTTGGGGTCTAGATCTTTGATTGAGTGTGAAAGCCTTTTCAAATCTCCCTACCTCAGAGAGACAGTGATAGAGCCAATTAAAGGGCTGGTAACCCTTTCTATATGTGTGTTTGCATGGGATTGTCAGTGTGTCTATATCTTTATCTTTTGGAGACAAAATAACTGCCCTCAGCCTTGAAATGGCTCAGAGTAGGGGAAGCCAGCAGAATGAAGGGAACCTGCAGTGGGTGAGGTTGTGGTTAGGCAGGAAGAAGCAGTCGGTAGCAGTCAGGGTAGAGTGACACAGGAATAAGACTGGTAAGAGAGGCCATGGGAAATCAAAATCACCCAGACCCTTTGTTGCTTAACCAAGAGGCCAGGTCTGGAGGCTGGGGGATAGCCCAAAGGTCCCTGACTCCAATGCTTACTGGTGGCAACACCACCTGTTAGGGAGAATGGGACCAGGTCAGCTAGGTGTGATGGAAGGAAAGGGAGAGGGCAAAGGTAGGATTCTGGAGGAAAGACTATGGCTGGTCTAACTTCAGTCTTAACTGTTTTAGTTCCAATTCAGGAAAAGAAGAGGGTTGTAAGGCAAAGGTGTCTGCCCCCTCTTCCCTACTGCCTTCAGGGGCCTTCCCAGGCTGGGAATCCACGTGCCCTGGGCTACAGCAAGGCGTTGGTGACCAGAAGGCCCTCTGCTGACCCCTCTGACTTCAGGCATCCTTAATATTCCCCCTCTCACCCAGGAGCCTACTCCCCCTCTTTCAAGAATTTCTCCCGAGTCTAACTTCAGCTCAGTCTGGGTTTATAAGCTCTTGTCCCCATTCTAAAGCTCCTTCCTCAAGTCTTTGGGAAGCATACTGATAGATCCTGCCTCTCTACCTCCTTAAGTCTACTGTATTCATTTTTCTCCATTAGAAAAAAAAGAGAAGTAGAGGGGAACTTTTTTGGGATTCCCAAGCACAGCTAGATTTAAGGGCTAATCTGGTTCCTCATTCTGTTCTCTTCCCTTTGCACAGTTGTCCCTCTCCCATGAATCATCCCTTCTTCCACCCACCTATATCTCCTGTTATTTCTGGGAGGTATAGGGTATTCCACTCCAGGAGGAAATCCCAGGGACCTGCAAAAAATTCCAGTTCAGAGAAGGATGTTCATGCAAGGTCCTTTTTCAGCATCATGGCTCATTAAAAAACCATTCAGGAGTTCTGACTCCCCACCTGCTTAAACCAGTACTTATTTTAGGAAGAAATGGCTAATGTGAGATTGTCACAGATCCTGGTTGGAAATCTAGGATATGGAGAGTTGTTTCTGACCAGCTTGTTTGGGCAGATGAGGTGGCTGATATGAGCTTTTAGGAGGTCTTAAACAGCAACATAGGAGAAGCTGTAGCTATAGTGAGACAGATATTACAATGAGGGTAGCTGGGCAACTAGGAAGAAGGTGGGGCCCTGGCCCAGAGTGAAGACCTCTCTCTCCATGCACAGTGTAAACCCATTAGTGGTGAGGCTTGTAGGAGTATGTGAGGAGGGAAACCAAAGACAAAGCCTGGGCCACCTCCCCAGAACAGATTGGTTTTCCTGTCTAGGGTCTAGCTTCCTCTTTTGTCCTCATGTCATGGGCGGAGGGCATCTCCCCAGGAGCTAGAGCCTAGAGTTGTTGCTCCTCAGTTGGGGCAGGGTAGGATGGCTGTCTATACAGTAATGTCAATGCTGAATCATAGCCTAGTATGGTCTAGGCATGAGAGTCAAGGGAATGTGGAAGCAAAAAGGGCTCAGGCATCAACCAGATCCCTTTGGCCCATTTCCGGAAGGAATAAACCATTGTAGGGTCATCCTGAATGAGACCAGAGACATGGGCCTATTCCCAGCTAGAGTAACAGACCTCACCTTCTCCTTTGTGGAAGTGACATCAGACTGGAGGTTAGGAGACCCAGGTCCTTGTCCTGGATTTGCTCCCAACTCTGTATAACCCAGGTCAACTTGGTCTCTTGTAGCTCAGCTCCAGCATTAAGGAGTTGCCTGTCAGTACCTCCAGTGAGCATAGAGAATACTGAGAGCTCTAACTCTTCTTCCCCCAAGAAGCTCCTCATAGCAGTGCCCCTAACCCTGGGCCCTCCTGTCTCATGCCAGCCTTGATCAGAGGCCTGAGTAGTCTCTATCTGTTCAGGGACAGGACCTGCGGCTTCTTCCCCCGAAAGCACAAGGATTCTTACAGGTTGAGAGAAGAGAAGTAGGCAGATCGTTGGGGATTTTGCTAGGGGGCAGCAATACGGGGGAGTACCCTGTGCCCTGCTCCAGCTCTGCCCCACTGACAGTGGAAAATAGATGCCGGAGTTTCCTCCCTGATGTGTTTTTCCCTTGTGGAAACCCCCTCAGACCTGGGGCGGGGCCCAAGGGATAGGGCGCCCTGGGTCTCTCTGGGTATTTTCAGAGGCGGGGGGCAGGATTGGGAGGATGACATTTCTGTAAAGCATGGCATTTCGGTATAGCATCGTGTGAAATGAGCAAAGGCAAAGGAAGTGCCACTTCACAGGCCTTTCGTGGGGCCCCCAGGACTGCTGAGCTGCTGTTAGGTGGGGAGGAGGAAGAGAGGAGGAAGCAAGTGTTGGAGCCTTCCTCTGTGCTGCCTGGTGGGGGAGGGTCAGTCTCCTTAGCTCCCCCAGCCAGAGCTGCCCTGGTCCTAGGGTTCACCCTTTGAGGAGCACCCCAAGTGCTGGGATGGTGAGAGAAGGAAGGGAACTGGGACTTAGTGAAAGGGTCCCAGCCCCCCACAGCCTTCCCAGCTACAACCATCTCGGATCTCATTTCCTCCTCCTCCTAGTCCCTAGTAGGTAGAGTTCTCTTTGCCTCTTACCCTACTGCTGCCATGCAGGCTCCTCTGCAGGGCTGAAGGGTGTAGAATAGCAAGAAGCAGAGAGTTCTTCGGCCTACATTCTTTTTTTTTTTTTTTTAAGGCTGGGAACTAGACTCTCTTGGGTTCTGTCCCTGCTGATGGGGAGAAGGGGAAGAACGAGGGAGACTCAGCCCTTGGCCTCATCCCAGCCCCACACTGACCTCATGTCTCCCCCCAGCTTCCTCCTCCCAGCCCAGCTGCAGCCAGCTGCAGCCCCTTTGAGCCTTTTCATATCACCTCTCCACCTCTCCTGCAAAACAAAGATTTGCAGAGCTTCTAAAGCCATCTCCAACACCACCCCTGATCCTCACCTCATCCTTGACCAAGGGTCTTCCAATATTACCAGTCCTTATCCTTATCAGGATCACTTTTCCTACCCATCTTCCTCATCACCTCTGGGCCAGCTATGCCTGTATCCTGCCTCCCCCCCCCCTTCCCACCTGAGGATAGGGCAATCTAGCCTGTGTGTTCATTACTCTAAATTGTACTCCATAGAGGAAGGAGGAAGTGGGTTACCCTTGTCTTGTGTCTCCGGGGCATGGAGGCTCTTTCTTGTTCCCAGAGTCAGAGTCTGGATTGATGGGGGAGGAGATGTGTATCAGTCTGCAGCTTTTGCTCAGCCCTCTGCTGGGCTTCTGGAAGTAAGCAGGACAGACTTTCCTCCTCATGAGGCATCCAGTTGAGTGCAATGTATAGTAGAGACAGTGCTGGGGAAGGTAGGGCAGGAGAGGGGGTTGCTTTGATGTCCTCGAGAAGCTGGGGAACAGAACTGGGCCCTGAAGGACTGGGAGACTCTGAGGCAGGGAAGCAGAATTCCAAGAAGAGGAACTCCTCTGTGCAAAGACATGAGGGATGGATTGAGTTCATTCAGTTATTTACTAATAGCCACTGTGTGCTGTGCTCAGCCCAGGGAGACAAATCAGCTAGGACCTTGCCCTCTAGACCCTCTCAGTCCAGTGATGAGAGATAAGATTCAGTTCAGCCTCCATGTGATACAAGATAGAATGTACCTGTGAGAAAAATAAGGACCAGACCTGGGATGGGATAAGTCATTTGGGATTTGGGTGATTTGCAAAAACTTTCCTGGAGGAAGTGGCAAGAGTACTTGGCTCTGGAGGACGGATGTTGGAGGTGGGGGTAGGGAGGGGTTGATGGATGGAAATAGGGGAGAAATGCTGGATTCCCACAGGGACAGCCAATATTGTTGCTTGCTGTATTTTGAAGAAGAGTATGTGGAGGCTGCTTGTAGAGGGTCAGGGTGATGTGACCAGAGCTCAGGGAAGAGAATGCCCACAGACGAATTATAGTTAGAATGAATTTCAAGGAGGGCTGTAGAAGGGGATCCCCAGATCTGGGAGGCAGGTTAGAAGGCTACAGTAAGTTCCCATTGCCTTCACACTCCCCCATCTGTTACAGCCCATTCCTCCCCTCCCCCACTCCTAGTTGGGACACTTCCCCTACTATAACGGCCACAGATCTGGCAATCAATCTGCTGCTTCCTTTCCCTCCCCCATTCTGGGCCTGCCTGGGCCACACCCCAAGACCAGGTCCCATTGGGTGAAAGCTGGGCTCCAGGGACCACATTAGCCTCCTATGAGTTGTGCTCCCATGGATTGCTCCTTGTGGGAGCCAGATCAAGCTGGTAGTGTGAGGAGAGACTTTTGCTTATCTAAGTCAAAGCTTTTGGCTGTGGGGTTATTGTCCAATTCTGGGCTTCTATGGCATCTATCCACATTTCAGTAATGGGGCAGAAGCAAACCAATCAGAAGGCAGTGGCTGCACACTCCTGTGTGCCCAGCCCTATACTTAGCTTTTCTGTGAGGGCAGTGGAGAGAAGCTCAAGCTTCAGTATTGGGGGGCACTCACAAGCTAGGAAACTTACATATGACTATCAGAGGAGAATCACACCAAGCCAAAGCCATAGCATGGCTACTAAAAGGGGTAGCCATGCTATGGACTCATGGGACTATGAGACTGAGGCTAGGCCTTGAGTCAGGAAGATGGGAGAGGGATAAAGGGACAACAGCATACGGAAGAGCAAGAGGAAAAGTCCAGAGGCAAGAATGAACCTGGATCCTTTACAAAGGACGGTGGAAATCCCTCTGGAGCAGTGAGCTGGGAACTCACATTTACAAAGCACAAATATTGCACTTAATCCTTATAACAACCTGATAGGTTTGGTGCTATTAGCTCATAAGGGGAAGAACTAGGATTTAAACCCAGGTCTATCTGACTCCAAAACCTCTACCAGATTATGAGGAACTCTGAACACCAAGGTGAGGGACCAGGCATGATCTGAATTAATTTCGGGATATAAAGCCAGAATAATACTATATATATTTGCAAACCTTAATTTATTATTTACTAAACAAAAATCCTTTAAAAAAAAAAAAAAAAAAGTCACCTAGTAAATAAGTCACAGATGATCCCTGACCCCAGGCAGACCAGGCCTCTCTCATGATTGGCCTCTGTAGCACTGACTGATGCTTCTTATATGCCACAGGTTAGACCCTGCCTTCTAGTATGTGCCCTCCTTAAATGATCTGTGGGAACTTATTTGACCCAGCTCAGGCCATAGGATTTCAGAGAAAAGAGTTGTCCTGGGAGAGAGGATAAGGGTCTGAGCTACACCTGAGCAGGGAGAATTGGGATGATGCCACCACTGGATGCCTGCATACATGGTGCTTCCTGCCTCTTGGGATAAAAGGCATTGCTTTTGTTACCTCTTGTGCACATAGCACTTCCCAGTTTACAAAGCACATTCATTCCCATGCTCAGGGATCCTCACAGCTGCCCTTTGAAGGCAGGGAGAGCAAGTATTATCGCTCCTGTTGTACAGATAAAGAAACAGAGGCTCCAGGGAGGGAAGTGACTTACTTGCTTAAGGTCTCTAAGACAGCTGGTAAGGGGTAACTTGGAGGCTGTGTGACACATTTGAAGAAAACATGGGACTTTGGATGACAAAACTGGGGTTTGTGTCCTGGCTTCCATGCTAACTAGCTGTGTGATGTTGGGTTCCTTTAAGTGCCCTGAGTTTGTTTCCTAATCTGTAAATTAGGAATATTACCAGCGGGTTGTTATAAGGATCAAATAATATAACATCATGTACCTATAAAAGGTTGTACCATGTGAAGGCTTTTGATCAAGGGGCAGAGTCAGCAGGTGAATCCAAGAGGTCAAATTCAGGTATCCAGTGCTCTTGTTTCTGTACCACACTGCTTCTGCTTTGCCCTGTTTCTGGACACTACCTCACTCAAGATCCTTTTCCGGTGTCAGTCCCTGTTCCCCTGCCAGCCCGGAAGCTACTCTGTCCCTCCCAGCTTCTTTGAGGGCTGATTTACTGATTGCCGGTTGATAACCCCTCCCTAGAGAGCTGCCCGGAGCCAGCTATACTTCCAGTCTCTTGGGCCTTGTGACTGCCGGCCAGAGTTCCCTCCTTGCCTTCCTGCCTGGGCCAGCCCAGTGTTGGGCTTGTAGGGGAAGAGTTCCCAGTCACACTACCACACCCACTCCTCTGCTCTGTGTGGGACTGAAGATTTACAAGCCCAAGAGGCCTGATCTCAAAATGCCAAGGTCTCCCAGATAATCCTGTGGACACAAGTGATGGCCCTTTCCCCCCACCCAAAAAAAACTGGTTGTTTCTTTCCCCAGGGAAGGCATCACAGAATTCTGAGAATGAATGTGCCCTAACTTGCCCCAATTGCCCAGGCGTTTTGCATTTGCTGACTCAGTCCTCCCACCCCCACCCTGTGCTCCTGGGGGCCTTTCATATGCCCATCATCCTATCCCCTGCTCCCAGGGTTTTTGATGTCTCATTTCATCTACCTAGTACCCTTGTCACAGGCATTTTTCTCCCCATTTCATGGATTGGGAAGCTGAGGCCCAGAGAAGCTAAGTGCCTCATGCTGGGTTGCAGTGAGTCAGCAGCAGAGCAGAGCTGGGACTAGGATTTATGTTAAGTCTCTTGACTCCCAGTCTGAGGTTCTCTCCACTGCCTTAGGGGACCCTTATTTCCTTCCCAGAGCCATTCCCTGAGGTTCTCTATCCTCTCACCTGAGGTTGAACGCATGTTTATTCATTCAAATAAGATGGAAGTATTTTTAATCCCCAGAGGGGCAACCTCAGGGAGTGAAACCATTTCCCTCCAAGCTGGGACCAAGTCCTGGGTCCTGTACAGCTCCCATATGACCAGAATTCCTTTTCTGCTTCCCAGGGAGGGATTCCTTCCCCTCCCCCCCCCCCCCCCATTTGATTTTTGAGGCTTCTGAACCAATGGTTGAGAGGTCAACCTGAGGGGTAAGGGGTTCTCAGACCAGGGTATAGTATGTGTGAAGTGAAATGGGGAAAATGGGCTCGTGGTGATGGTGCTTGGGTAGAACAAGGGATACTTAGAGACTGGGTGGGTCTAAAACAGGGCCGTCCCTTCCAGGGAGCACAGACCTGGTTGTGGGAGAGAGTCAGGGAAAGGAAGTCACATACTGGCCAGAAAAAAAGTCCCCCATGGCCAAGAGGAAGTAGCCAATGAGAGGAGGAATCTTGCCATAGCAGTATAAATAATCACAGGGCTTCCGGAAGCTCTGCTCTGTCCCAGAATTCAGAAGTTCCTCTCCCCAAGGCCCTGTGAACTACAGGGGAGACCAGGGTATTGGCTGGAGCTGGGACTTCTCTTATACTTACCCCACTAATAATTACAGCAGCCTGTTTATTTGGCACTTCCTGTGTGCCACACCTCATGCCAAACACTTGCTTCACATTAGCTCATTTCATACTCTTGGCAATTCTAACACAATAGGCAAGATTGTTCCCATTTTACAGATGAGAAAATTGAGACTCAGAAAACTTAAATATGTTGCCCAAGATCAAACATGACTGGTTGGTGGAACTGAGATTAGAATCCCTGGCCAATCTGACTCCAGCATATATTCTCAGTGATAGTGCTTTAATGTCACTATGTTTTCTACCCGAGTTTAAAAGCTTCTGAAATTTTTCAGAGGCACATGCCATGATCTCAGGAAAAGGACAGAGGAAATAAATGTTTTCCTCTTCCATCCATTCCTCTTGTCTGGGCTTGGAGGATCTACCTCACCCCACCAAGAGCCTTGAGAGAAGATGCTAATGTCTGGGAGCCACAGCCTCTGCCTCATTCATCATCATTACACACCCAGATTCCAGACCAAATCCCAGCCCTGGCACAATCTCCAGTATTCTCCTGCACTGAGTTGCCAGATAGGGTTTGTTGTGCTTACAAGAATTATGGGGTCAGCTCTCCCTCCTTTTCCTCACCTCTCAGGCACCCTGGATTGAGATAGGGCAGCCGTCTAGAGAAGTGTGCTCCTTACTCAGCAGGTTTCTCATTGTGCCTTTTGGTTTGCACACAGTAGCCAAGGTGTCAGGCTTAAGAGTTAAAACATAGTGCACTGGGCAGAATAAGCCCTGAGTTGATAGAGACTCCACACTGCATCTCAGAGTGACCTGGGACAGCTGCTCTGTGGTAGAACCCCTCTCTAGTCTACTCAGTGGGAGGGGTCCCTGTCTGGTAGAGGATCTGGTAGATCCCTACACTTGTATACTGTCTTTTTGTGTTTATACTGCCTGGAGGAAAAGGAAAAAAGTAGCTAATGCTTAGTATGACCAAGGCACTGTTCTAAATGCCTTACATGTATTAATTTACATAATCCTTACAACAACCCAATGAGGTAGGTATTATTTTATCCTCATTTTACAGGTAAGAAAACTGAAGCATAGAGAGGTTAAGTAATTTGTCCAGGGTCACACATGTACAAATAGCAGAACCAAGACTTGACCTTACTCAGTTTGGTACCAGAACTTAGGTGCTTCACATAATACATAATGCCATCTTCCTTACACCTGAGTATCTTTGCTTGGTCTTAGGGCCTCTCTCTCACTGTGTATCTGCCTCTCTAACATCTGTCTTGATGGGGTTGCAGGATGGTGTCAGGTTAAGAGAACAGGAACTGGTTTCCTTCTGTGTGTCCCCATTCTTCTTCCCAATGGGTAGAGGCCTCCATAACCATGAGTGTCCCTTTGATCTGTCCATAGGTCACTGCATCCAGAGGGGCCCAGAAGGGGAAGGAGGCATTGCCTCCACTGTAGCAGCTGCACCCACGATGCAGAGCATCAAGTGTGTGGTGGTGGGCGATGGGGCTGTGGGCAAGACATGCCTGCTCATCTGCTACACGACTAATGCCTTCCCCAAGGAATACATCCCCACAGTGTTCGACAATTACAGTGCCCAGAGTGCGGTTGACGGGCGCACAGTGAACCTGAACCTGTGGGACACAGCGGGCCAGGAGGAGTATGACCGACTCCGCACACTCTCCTACCCTCAGACCAATGTCTTTGTCATCTGTTTCTCCATTGCCAGTCCGCCCTCCTACGAGAATGTGCGGCACAAGTGGCATCCGGAAGTGTGCCACCACTGCCCTGACGTGCCCATCCTCCTGGTGGGCACCAAGAAGGACCTGAGAGCCCAGCCTGACACCCTACGGCGCCTTAAGGAGCAGGGCCAGGCGCCCATCACACCGCAGCAGGGCCAGGCCTTGGCCAAGCAGATCCATGCTGTGCGCTACCTCGAGTGCTCAGCCCTGCAGCAGGACGGCGTCAAGGAAGTGTTTGCTGAGGCTGTCCGGGCTGTGCTCAACCCCACGCCCATCAAGCGTGGGCGGTCCTGCGTCCTCTTGTGACCCTGGCACTCAGCTTGGAGGCTGCCCCTGCCCCCCCACCAGTTGTGCCTTGGCGCCTTGTCTGCCCCCAGCTGTGCCTTAAGGACTAATTCTGGCACCCCTTGCCAGGGGGCTCCCTGAATGCCCTTTTCTCTGAATGCCTATTTCTCCTTAAGGAGGCCCACGGAGAAAGGGGCTTTGGGCCCTGCCCCACTCTGCTTGGGAACACCAGGTATTCCTGAGAGCTCACCCAGGCCAAGGTTGGACCCCTCCCCAAGAAGCCAACCCAGTGCCCCTCCCCCATTTTCCCTACTGACCAGTTGATCCAGCTTTCCACACAGATGTTGCTGCCTATTATGGTGCCTTCTCTCAGGTTAGGAGCTCTCAGTTGTCCCTAACCTTTCCCTGGCTGCTCTTCGAATTGCTCCCCCCCTCAAGATGCTCTCTCCCTTTCCCAAAGAAGGAGCCATAGAATCCTGAGAAGATGAATGTGCCCTAACCTACCCCCATGTGCCCAGGCCTTATGCATCTGCTGACTGACTCAGTCCCCCTCCCTCCCCGGGCTCCTGGGGGCCTTTTCTACCCCCATCAGCATCAATAAAACCTCCTGTCTCCAGTGGCCCTGGCTCCTCCCTGTGTGCTGGGCATTGGGGGTTGGGCAGGGGATGGGCATGGGCTAGGGCTCCCCAGAGACTGGGAGCCTTTTGTTTCCTATAAAAGGGGACAGGAGACAATAGGCTTCATTGTGGTTCCCCCCAGCCCCCAATTTCCCTAACAAAGATCTGGGCTCCCTTGGAGGGGCCAGTCTTGCTCTGGGGCCCAGCCACAGATTCTATAGTGGACTGATTTGCAAAGCATTAAGAAAAACTTTGTGATCTGAGGCTCAGAAAGGGAAAAGTTGAGAACCATCAGCCTGCAGGCAGGTGCTCACAGTCCTGCACTTGAGAGCTGTTGCTTACACCCGAAGGTGGCAGGTCTCACCGACAGAGCTGGGGCTAGAACTAAGGCCTGTGCCTCAACCCAAGACTCTCCCAGTTATCCCAGCTACCAAGCCTGGAGTCATTACAGGGATAGCTCAGTCACTCCTCCTCATCAGAATTGTGGCTTAGACCAGTCTTAAGACACTCCAGATCTAAGGTGGGAAGAGGGGGGATAGGGGGATACCACTTGGAATCATACGCTGTCATGGACTTTTTCCCTCCATCCTGGAGCCTGTCCCTCACCTCAGTTCCAATTAAAGAAAGACAAGTCCAAGCCCCAAGACAAGTAAGGCTAGCCCAGACTGTTGGCAAAAAAAAAAAAAAAAAAAAAAAAAAATTTATTTTCCTTTGAAATAAAATGTACAACCAAAAGAGGTCAGGGCATGGGGCAGCAGGGAGGACAGGGAGACAGCAGAGAGCCCATTTTGGGGCAGGAATCTGCCTCTGACTACCCTACATTTTTGCCAAGGAGGAAGAGTCGGTGAGCCTCGGATTTCAGAAGGGAAGGAAAACAAATGCTGTGCCAGTGCTTTTCCTGGAGCAGGACATCCCTCAGGTACAGAACACTACCTCCACAAGGTAGTGTCAGAACCACAACTGGCAGAGCCCTTACAGATCCTACAGCCCTCCTACCCCCAACCACCTGCATGGACATACTAAGGCTTAGATGGGGAAGGGGTACACACTAAACAGGAGGTGAAGTCAGAGCTAGAACACCTGGGCAAACTTAGCAAGGGACTGTGGCCACAGGCCTGGGCATGTGCAGGAAATAATCACATACACCAGTCAAGTGAATGACCCCGTGGAGAGAAATGGCTGTGGTTTTCAGGTAGCAGCCACTGCTCAGTGGTCCCTGACCTCAGCAAGAGGTGGCTATGTAAAGGCCAAGAACCGATGGTGGTTATAAACCTCAGGACTTTTTTTAGCACCAGATGGTGGAGCTCTCCTAACAGCTCAGCTTCTTGGGGCCTCCGGATAAGGGTGATGCTGCTTGAAGGTCCCTGTGCCTTCAAGTGGGGTGAGGGAAAAGAGAAGCCAGCAGGGCTACCTAAAACCCTGTCCTGTGCCCTTCTGCCCTTCCTCCCCCTCCCCCAGCTTCAGCACGGTCCACAGAGGACACAGGGTGGGGAAGGCCAGAGTGGTGTCTTGTTTCTAGTTTCTGGGCAGTGGACCGCCTCCTCCTTTCTAGTAGGAGAGAAAGGGTTTAGAATCGCTTTTCCTCAGGCTGGGAGGTAATGAGCAGCTCCTTGTTCCCGAAGTCCCACCAGGCTGTCATGTGGAACGCCATGTTGGTTAGGACAACGGTGTACTCCAGGATGGCGAAGATGGTGTATACTGTTGCAAGGGCACAAGAACAGAGCGTGGTGAGACTCCCACCCCTGCCCCCCAGGGGCCTCTTGATAAATCGCCACCACCACACATCTCTACAAAGGAGACACAATGGCAGTCAGCCCCCAAGGCCACTGCCATCTCACACAGTATAGACAACATCATAACTGTCCCATAGCCACTGTGACCCCATACGGATCCCAGCCTGGCCTCACCTCCAGCCTCACAATACATGTTGTGCCGAAAGTAGACAGCCAGCGCCGTGAAGAAGGAGATGAAGTTGATGACGAAAAGCCGCTGTTTCCAGTTGTAGGACTTGCGGTCCTAGAGGATGGGCTGTCTGATCACTCTGCAGCCTGTTGGATATGTGTGGGCAGCCTCCCCTCTTAGCCCCAACTCCTGAGGGCTGCGTCTTACCTCCCTTGGTTTTGGAAGGGGGCACAGGCAAGGGCAGCAGGAATGATGGGCATGTTCATATTCCTGCGTTTGGGAGTATAATGAAGCCAAGGAGCAGTGCTGTCCCTGCCCCTCCCACTTCAGCAGGATGGAATATGAAAGTTACTCGGAGTCACCCCCCAACCTGACACCTCCACATACTGTGGGGAGAAGAAAGGTGTCGGGGTGGGGGGTGGTAAGGAGGGGCACTGGAGTTATTACAGACCACAGACCCCTGACACAGTTCCTAACCCACTGCAGCCTGGGTGCTGTCCCTCATTCTACCCCCATTTGGAGCCTCCATCTCTTCTATTTTCCAGTCTCCATTAGTACCCGAACACAGTCCTAGATTCTGACCAATCCATCACCCTCCACTCATCCCCAAGCCCCAGCCTCAGCCTGGGTTCCCGTTAGAACTCTGGTTCCCGGGGCGCCTGGGTGGCGCAGTCGGTTAAGCGTCCGACTTCAGCCAGGTCACGATCTCGCGGTCCGTGAGTTCGAGCCCCACGTCGGGCTCTGGGCTGATGGCTCGGAGCCTGGAGCCTGTTTCCGATTCTGTGTCTCCCTCTCTCTGCCCCTCCCCCGTTCATGCTCTGTCTCTCTCTGTCCCAAAAATAAATAAAAAACATTGAAAAAAAAAAATTGAAAAAAAAAAAAAAAAAAAAAAAAAGAACTCTGGTTCCCATCTCACCATTACCCGCATCCTGAGGACGGGTGTCCTTGATTTTCCCCTGGGCTGCTTAGAGCCCCACTAGGGGTAGACCGTACCTCCTGACTTACTGTGTGCTTCTTGGTCAGCCGCCAGAGAATGCAGGTGAGGAGCATGTGACTGAGGGAAGAGGCGATGAACACAATAAAAGCATTTTCGTGGATGGCTGGAGGGAGAGAGGAGGGTTGGGAGCGGGCACTACAGGAAGCATCCTAACCCCTCCCTCTGAAGGTCTGAGTGAGGGAGGGCGCAGGGGCGACCCTTCCCAACCCTTCCCCTGCTCCTCCTTCCCTCATGTGGACACCCACTGAAGTCCTCGGAAGAGGAGACGTAAGTGAGCACTAGCAGTGCGAGGTTCTCGACGACGTTGAGGCCAAAGTTGAGGCGGCAAAGCGGGCGGTAGCCAGGACACGGGGACGCGCAGCTGAGGTAGTGGTTCCAGTAGGCGAAGGCCACCAAGAAGCGGGGCGCTGAGTGCAGGCCGATGCAGAAGCGCCACACGTAGCGCTGGGGCACCTCCCCACCAATGGCCGAGCTCACCGAAGGCAGGTAGTTGGGCACCTAGAGAGTTGTGACCAGTCTGGTGGCAGGCCTCCACCAGCCCCACCTACCCACCCACCTGGAGATCCTTCTCTCCATCTATCAAAATCACGCTGGCCCTCAGAAGGCTCCGCTCCAGCCCTTTCCTTTCCCGGAGGTCCTCCTTCAGGCACCTCCAGAGAGAGCTCTCCTGGAAGACATCCCTTTCCAGGTCCCGGCCCCCAATGTGCTTGTTCTCATTCCCCAGGCAGCCTGGGGTTTGTGCAGGGACTTGGTTGGACCTTTTCCATCTTCCTATACATGGAACCTACATACGGCTGGGGAAGCTGTAGACAGGTTCAGATGCTCTCTGAGCCCATAGCACAGAGCTATGGGAGATTCCATGGCCCAGGACTCCAGATTCAGTCCTGAGGACAGGGATGAGTAACAGACCACCCGAGCTTCCGTGCTGGATTCACGGCCCACCTGAGCTGTTCTTGACTGCTCTCAGTTCTACTAACTCTTCTGGGCAGGTGTGCCAAGGTGGTAGAGGGTACTGTGAGATCCTGGGGGACCTGGGTCAGGAGGGTACCCCCACCCTGATCATGCTTAAGAAAGTGGGTGCTTGGAGCGCCTGGGTGGCTCAGTCGGTTGAGCGCCGACTTCGGCTCAGGTCACAATCTCGCGGTCCGTGAGTTCGAGGCCTGCATCGGGCCCCTGTGCTGACAGCTCAGAGCCCGGAGCCTGTTTCGGATTCTGTGTCTCCCTCTCTCTGACCCTCCCCCATTCATGCTCTGTCTCTCTCTGTCTCAAAAATAAATAAACGTTAAAAAAAAAAAAAAAGAAAAAGAAAGAAAGAAAGAAAGAAAGAAAGAAAGAAAGAAAGAAAGAAAGAAAGAAAGAAAGAAAGAAAGAAAGAAAGAAAGAAAGAAGGTGCTCCTAACCTGGGGTAGTCTAAGAAAATGACCTATTCTTGTGCATCCCTCCCATTCATCTTTCTCAAAGCCTGGAACTCCTTATTCCTTCAGGAACTGGAGCACTATTCTTCACGGTTGAGGAAGGAGGAGGAGATAACACACAGCTGCGAGGACTGGTGTGTTGCTCGTGTGAGAGGGTGAGAGGGTGAGAGGATGAGGGAAGAACAGTCTAGATGAGGACAGGAAAGCCAGGGAGAGGAGGAGGATCTCTCAGACTCCAGGGTCTGGAGCAGTGCTTCTACCTTTAACATGCGTACAACTAACCAGGGATTGTGTGAGGATGTTGGGGGTCTGGAATCTGAGAATCTGCATTTCTAAAGGATTCCAGGACTGGAAACTACCAGTCCATGGCACTCGCTTTCTGTGGACTTTTTTAGACTGTCAGCAAGAACCAGAGCAGTGCCAGAGCCCAGGGACCCAGAGAAGGAATGACCGTGCTGTGACTATAGCAGGACCAGTCTTCAGAGATGGAGTTCTAGAAGATCCCCTCCTTTCTCCTAATGGTGATGCTGATGGATCAATGCTGGGAACATAGGCAATGGTGGACGCAGCTCACAGGGCAGAGGTGGGCCTGGGTAACGCCAGCCAGGGGCTTCGCAGCCTTCACAGAAAAGGAGATAGATTCCCCTCAGCACTACCAAAGGAAGCTAAGTGTAGAGCTCTCTGAGAGGGTGCCGCTCCCAAGGCCATGGCTTGAGATACCATGTAGCTTGAGACCAGGCTCAGATACTCACTCTGAGTAATCAGTAAAGAGACAGCATGGAGGCTTTGGAGCCACACAAACCCGGGTCTGCATCCCATCTCTGCCTTTATTAACCTACTCAAGGTCACTTCACCTCTCTGAGCTTTAATTTCCTTGTTGGCAAAATAGGGACACTACCAACTACCTTCCAGGATGATTGTGAATATTAAATATGATGTATGCAGAGCATCTGCAATGTTTAGCACATAGCAGGTACAAGTGATGGCTTTCAGAAGACAAACTTCCCTGAAAAGCCTGCAAATAGCTGGTGAGCTATGTAGTTATTGAACATGGGAACCCTGCATGGGAGTGACAGGCAAGAACTGTAACTTCATCAGAGACTTCTGAGCCCTCCAAGCCTCCTTACTTTTCTACCCCTCTGGGCAGGTCCCCTAAGTAAGGTTAGTGGGAGTGTTGCCTCTGTTTCCTAGAATATTCATTCTGAAAACTCCTGCCTCCATCCCAGCTACTTTAAGGAGAGCAGGACCAGCATGAGCTTTTTGTCTGTTTGTTTCCTCCAGCATGAGCTCTCTAAAGCTTGGCTGGGAGAGCCCAGAGCCCTAACTGATGTTGGGAAACAGGTAAATGGTAGAGATGGCAAAAATCTGGGAGGACACCACAGGAAGAAGGGAGATTTAGGGCCCTGTGGCTACTGGTGTCATCCTCATAAGCTCCTCCCAGATTAGGGGTGGAGATAGGATGCTGAGAGCAGGGATTTCCTCTTACCCCCACCCACACACACAAATATACATGCACGCATGCACACACATGCATAATCAGTATAGATATTCATTTATGTTCCCCCATCCCAAGCACACAAGTTCTCCACTCACCAACTATGCCAGCAACATCAGGAGCTATCAGAGACCAGGTGCCCAGCTCACCCCAAATCTCCCCATGAGCTCAGAGCTAAGGGTACTGAAATGGGAACATAACCCCTTTCCCCAAGAACAGAAACCCTCTACATCCTAGAGGATGTGGCTCAGTGGACCTGTGGCAGGGCAGTAGATCAGAAAGTCACATGGTATAAAGGGTGAAGGTCCAAAAAATTCCCTATCAAAGCACCTCAGATTTCACCAATTGAGATTCATTCCTTTGATAAAAGTCCCCCAAACTTATGGATGACTTTGCTATCTACTGCCCCCATCCCTTGCCAACTGAACAAGACCTCCCATTCCTATCAATTCAACCTGCTACTCTTCTCTGGACTCCATCCCTGCCTCTCTACTTTCATAGTCCCTATTTTAGCTCTGGTCTTCCCAGTAGCATGATCTATTGCACTAGCCTCCTCACTTATCTCCCTACTCTTGCCCCCTGCTCTTAAATCTGTTCTCCACTCAGGAGCCAGAATGATCTTCTAAAGCATAAATCTGATCCTGTCCCTTTCCTGCTTAAAATCTTTCCAAAGCTCACCACTGCCCTCTGGATAAAATCAAAAGTTGTCAGCCTGGCATTCACAAAGATCCTTCTTTACCCCCATAGCAGAAATGCCCCTTGGTCCAGGAAGGAAGTCTTCCCCAACACCTAGGCTGGATTAAGTGCTTCTTCTGGGCCCTGTGATCCCTATGCTCCCCTTCATTCTTTATGTTCCCCTTTATCACAATAGGAGTCCCATTTCACTGTGCTGTGACTGTCTGTGTCTAGGACTGTGTCATGTAAGATGAGAGGCTAAGGGCAAGTCCATGTTCAGTTCCATCCTTCTGACACAGAACCTCTACCCCTAGGCCCTCAGGAAAGGCCTGGTGGACTGCTCTTGGAGGCAGGGAGTCCATCTGGGTTTCTAGCTGGCAGAGTCCTGAGTGGACACAGGTTAGGGGGCCCGAGGCTGCCAGGGGAGAAACCAAGCCTGAAGATTCCAGGGCAGGGCTGGGGGTGTTCTCAGGCCACGTCCCCAGTCTGGGTTAAAGCCACTTATGACCTCTCCTGGCTCCTGGCCCAGTCTAACTCCCCAGTCCTGGCTTCCTTTCCAGTCTGGTCTTTCTTCAGCTTCCTCCTCCCTCTCATGACCTCTCTTGCCTACTGCCTTCCCTTCCCTTCCCCTTTCCCCTCTGCTCCCTGGCACTCTCTGTAATCTTCTACTCTCGGAAGACTGTGACTCCACTCTCCCTGAGTCTCTCCCCACAAATTCCCACAACTCTGACTTGCCCCCCACCATCCCTTTATCCCTTTCCCCTTTCTCTGACCCTCCGCCTCCTCTCTTACTCTCTGATTCCACTCTTACTGCCATCTCCTGACCTGGCCCTGACCCAGGTGCGGGGGAGCCTGGCACTCACCCCACAGTCAGTGGCCACCGTGTACTCAAAGTGGAACACCAGGGACCAGATGATGCAGAAGAAGAAGCCGAACATGGGGAAAGTGATGACCCACCAGATCATGGCCGTGAAGCGGAGCCGGAACACAGTCCCATCTGGGTCCAAGGGCTGGGAGGCCGCAGAGAACATCCTGTAGGGAGTGGTGCCCAGGCAGGGCGAGGGACACAACTTGGGACCTGGTGGGACACCTGGGCCTCAGGAAGTGGAGCCTTTTCCAGAGCTGGCTCCTCTGGGTATAGGGAAGAGCCAGAGTAGAAAGAGCATAAAGGGAAATGGAAAGCAGTGCAAGGAGGTACAGAGAGAGATGGGGCGGGAGCAGCTGAGTCAGGCAGGGTCAGCTCTTAGGAATCCCTTTGGCACAATGGTCCTATAGGTCCACCTCTTAAAGAGCCTGGAGAATAGAGGCTCCCAGTGGCCTGGACATGGGAGTTTGATGGGCCACTTCAATCTCAAGACTCTCACACCCAACTCAGAAGGATCAGAGGTAGAAAGGTTATTACTTCTGTTCCATAGAACATTAGGACTAAGATTTTAGCCACTTGACAGATTAAAGCTCCCAAGTCAAGGCTTTCTTCAGGTCACATAACCTAGACAAAGGACCCTTGGCTCAGACTGGTCCAAGCCCTCCCACTGACCCTGTCTGACCACATTCCTCCTCTTCACCCAAGTTCAACCAGGAACAGTGTGAGTGCCCAGAACCTATTTCAATGGGACCACAGGCTGCCAACCAGCCCACCCCCAGGCTCAGAATGATCCAAGCCTCAGGTCAACAGTACCATTATCTCAAGATATCAGGGTCCCTGCAGAGGCTTCTCCTTCCTCTCTAAGACCATGTCACCCAATCCAAAGTTTATGGGAATCTGAGGGTCACGGGAACCTTCTCCACTCAGCTTGAGCCTATTGTGCTGGGCCAGACCCAGCAAGGACAGACCCAAACCAAGGGAGCTAGCTTCTTCCACTCCCTTCTCCTGCTAGGCAGAGAAGTCCCTCCTCCCACCCCTGACTGCCCCACTACCATGACTTGTGAGATGGGTTCCCTTCTGGGGGGCAGACAGAAAGGCTTTGTATTCAAACGCCTAGGACCAAACCTCCCTTGGGACTCATACCACCCATGATTAAGGGAGCCCTAGTTCACTAGTCCAGCTCAGCATCAAGGAAATGGGGGAGGGGGCGCGAACTGAGCAACACTCACACTGGGTGCTGAAGGATCCGGGGCTTGGGTTGAGAGCTCTAGCCAGACTGAAACTATTCTAAGACTGGAGGGTCCCACCCCTAGCTCTCTAGGGCCTGCCCTCCTGCCCACAGAGCTCAGATCTCCACGCCTGCCCAAGCACACAGCCCTCCCAGGACCAACAAGGCCATATCATAAACCCTGGAACACTCTGCAAAGGTAAGAGTGATAGTGGCTAAAATCAGCCCACAACAGCTTCCTTGCCAGGGATGGGGGTGGGGACCCTTTTGAGAGTTGTATCCTGGGATCCAGGCAGTTTTCAGGGAAGGAAAAGGGAGAAAGCAAAATAGGATTTCACCCCTTTCTGTTGAAGCAGGAGTATGTCTGTTGGGCCTCACTGGAGAGCTAGCTAATCTTAGAACAATACATTCAGGATCCAAGACAGATCTGGACGGGCCTAAATATGAGGTTATCAGTGTCCAGTCTGGACCTGTGCAGCTGTGCAGAAACAGCTAACTCAGCTCAAGATGCCTTAACAGGGGTCTAACAGCCAGTAATAGGAATGCAACGGTACTACTTTTCCCTGTGCTACCCAGGCCATATGAAGACCTATGCCCAGATCAGGGCCTCATATGAAGAGAATAGTGACCGACTGGGCCAAGTCTAGGGGCGCACGTCCTGTGAGGGTTGCCTGAAAGAACTGGAAATATGCTACCTAATAAGAGTAAACTCGGGGACCCCTACCCCCATTACTGCCGTCCCACCTCTGTAGGGCTGGCTTGATGCCAGGAGGAGAGAGAGTAGCTCTCAGGCTCCCAAAACAGAGCCAGTGCAAAGGCAGAGATTCACCAAAAAGAGAATGTCATGTCCACTACAAGAAAGAGCTTGCTAATTGTTAGTTACTAAGCCTCCTTAGAATAGGCTGCCTGGAGAGGAAGGAAGCTCCCCATCACTGGACATATGCAAGCAAACACAGAGTCATCTAAATTACAGATGTGTTAGAGTAAGGTTACTTTTTTTATTCCTAGGGTTGGCCATTTCTAGAATACTCCAGGTGAGAAATTCAGAGCATACATCCACCTGGGCTGCCCCAAGGTGGCTCCAACATGGTAGTCCCAGAGAGTGGGGACAAAATACCACCTGGGTCCCTAAGCTCAGTCCTGCCCCAGAGTGGTCAGGTATCCCTCCTGCAACTACCTATGCCTTAGGATCCCTAACTAGTATGTCAAGAATGGGTTACAGGTATGCCAGATATGCTGGCTTACTGATCCCATTAGCCCTCAGGAGCCAGCCATGAGGGGCAAAGCAAACAGCCTATTCCATTTAATTCCATATGCCTTACAAATATAATTTTCTGCATGGACTAAGACTTGGTCTCAGGGTTCCTTTTCAAAGGGCTCGGGGCTGATGCAGGGGGGAGGGGGTCCTATTCATTTATTCAACCAATTCTTTCTGATTCAGATGTAGTGCCCACCTTGAAGAAGCTCCTGGTCTGATGGGGAACAGAGATACAAATATGATATGATAGAACTGTATGAAAGATAAAACAGGGAACTGTGGGCACCCAGAGGAGAGAGTGATTAAGTCTTCCCCAAGGAGGCTAGGGAACGTTTTTTCAAAGGAGGAGACATTTGAGAAGGGTTTTGCAGGATACAAAGGAGTTGACCAGGTGAGAGAAACATTTGATGCATTATCTAAGGTGAAAACTTGGTCAAGAAAAGCCATTGTTTGGATCCTTTTCGATCCTCCCCCTCAAGATCACCTGGTCAGCCCCTTTTTGTCCAGTCCTGTTCTTTCTGATAGCTCCCAGCCCTGGGTCTCATAAGACTGGCTGCCTACCACTCAAGGCCAACATCTACCCATCAACAAAGCAAGGAGAGAGAAAACTTCCAGTCATAAGAACAAAAGAAGTAGGCCCCACTCCATACTGCCATTCAGACCCCACTTCTAATCATAGTCCTATTTCTGGAGCAAATGCTCTTTATAGGGAGGCAGGAAGCTGAGCTGATTGGGGGCCTTCAGAGCTCTCTCTGATGCTCTTCCAAGGATCCATGTCCAGGCTCTGCCTCCTTTCCACCTAGAGTCCATGGGCTCTTCCTCTCCTGCCCTGCCTTCCAACCTTACAATCTCTTTTCCTCCTACTCCTTCGGCTCCTCACCCTTCACACTTCCCAAACCACCTTCCTATGCTTCCTCTATCTGGAGCTCTACACTACTCCTGAGAAGGAGGACGGGAATTGCCAACCCCATTTTAAGACATGGGAAGCTGAGGCTCAGTCTCTGTGTCTCAGGTAATACAGAGTCAGTGGATGAAATTAGGAGTGTAACAGAGGTCAACACAGGTCTGACCCTCTTTACCCCGAAACATTACAGAGAAAACTCACATCTTTCCTCCTGGCCCAGCACACCATATCCCTGCTCAGAGGGCACATGCCTACCTGGGGAACATAGCCCATATACACATATGGAACACATATATACACACATCATCAGGCCCCCATCCAGACACACACAGATATGGTCTCTCCCAGACACATACAGTCACGTCCCTTACAGTCACACAGACGCATACATAATCACATTCTCACAGAGACAGGCACAGCCCACAGTGTCACACTAAGAGGTGCCAGCACCCTCTAGCCCAGTCCTGTTCTCTCTCCATCCCCCACGAAACCCGGGGGCTCTTGAATCTGCCCCTCTATGAAGTAAGGATTGAATTCTGGGGCTGCCCAACTTCAATGACTCCAGGCCCTAATGACCTCCATGGAAAGTGGCAGAAGGCTAATTCCTGAGACCTCAATTTACAGGTACCCAGCAACCCAGTTTGTCTGATGGACCTCATTGGAGAGCTCACTAATCCTGTTACAACAGAATCAGGATCCAAAATCGATCCAATTGGACCTGAATATGAGATATTCCTTGACACACCCCCCCCCACACTTCACAAGCCCTACCCCACAGTGTGTGGCCGTAGTCTCCTTGAAGTGGAAGAGCAGGGACCAGAGGATGCAGAAGAGGAAGGCGACAAGTGGACAGCAGACTGTGACCAGGGCCACCAGGGTGAAGCGGAGCCGGACCAGGGTCCCATCCCGGTCCAGTGGCAGTGGGACCTGGTACATCTTGTCAGACCTGGGGATGGAGTAGTATGCTGTCAAGGCCCAAGGCAGCAGGCTGGGACTCTGTGGTAAAGCCAGCCCTTGTGCTGAGTCCTCAGCTTAGCTGAGCCATGGGATGGAGGGTCTGAGAAGAAAGCCATCTAGCCCCTAAACTTGGACAGTTCCTGCCCTGGATGGGGACGATTGACTCAGAATCCCAAGAGGACATTCACCCTCAATTTCAGAGGAAAGACAATGAAGCAAATCTGTGCTAAAATGAAGCCTGAATAGATTGGGAGAGTTTCTTCTCCCCTATACCTGGCTTTACAGGTCTATGACAACAGGAGCTGGTTTAACTGGTCTCTCTTGTTTCAGGAACCAACCCTAAAACCTCCCAGTGAACAGAATAGTCCACCTTCTTTCACAGGCCTTTGAGCCTCTAGGCTTCAGTTCTCCCTGCTTCACCCACTGGCCCAGGGCCTTCTGTACCTTCGGTCCCTTCCCAGGCTCTGTGTGTCTGCACCACAGTGCACAGCAGCGAGGGCTCCATGGAAGCCAATAGAACCCTGACCCCCTGCTCGTCCCCACCTGCTGCCTCATGTGCTCTGAGGGTGAAAGGCTTTGCAGAATCAGGCCTGGTGCTAGCCTGGGCTTGCTGTTTGCTGGAAAGAGCTGCCTGGTCAGCTTCTGGAGGCTTCCCAGAACCCATGGGGCCTGTCCATCCCCCTCCAGAGATGAAGTAAAAGCTCCTGAGAACTGTTGACTCCCTGCTGAGATGAGGATACTAAGGTTAACAACTATAATAACCACGTATACACCAGCAATCCTAGCCCAGCCTCCCTAAATGCACAGAGGGGAAATTGAGGCTAAGAGAGGAACAAGAACTTGCTCAGGGTCGCACAACAACTAGAAGGGAGAGCCAGCAGTGGGGAGATGTAGGGCCCACAGGGTCACAAACTGCAGCCCCAGCCTTCTTTGACCCCTTCATCTCTGGGACAGACCTCTGGGTAGAAAGGTCAGGTTAGATCAGATTAGGAGGGGAGAGAGAAGGGGCACCTGTCATTAGAGAAAGAAAGGTAAATCAAATCCTATATAGATGAGTCAGTGAATCCTGTCCCCATTGCAAAGGCAGAGAAACCAAGATGCAGAGAGAGAAAGGCCCTTCCTCAAAGCCAGATGCTGAGCCTGACAGAAAGCCATCCTTGGAACTTATGCTTCTTGTGGCCAAACTAGGGCTGGCTCCAGATTCATAAAGAACCCGCCCTTATGGACTCAAAGGTCTTGCCAGATCAAGTCCCAACTCTTCCTGGCCCCACCCTCAGGAAGAACCTGAAGCTAACCTCCTAGCATTCCAGAACCAGGTGAATACGCTTCTGTGTTCTCCTCCATCTTCCCCCACCTGCCTCTCTTCTAGGCCTGATTAGTCAGCCTGCCCCAGTTGCCCAACTTCTTTTCTGCCTTCAGGAGCCAGGGATCTCCCAGAGGAATTGGAATTGGAGCTGGTGCCCCTCCCAAATTGAACACATTTCTTGTATCATCCCCAAATGGACTATAAGTCCCTAGAGACCCTAGAAGGGGAAGGACTTCCCCACCCAGCCCAAACCCTGATTTGGTGCTTGTAGCAGCACTAGTCCCCTCTCTGAAGCCAGTGGCTCTAGAAGCCTCGGGAACCACTGGGATGCCCAAACTGAAGAACAGATCCTCAGGGAATGAATAGGCACTGCTTGAGGCAGGGGGTGGGTAAAGAATTTGGAGGAACAA
This sequence comes from Neofelis nebulosa, assembly GCF_028018385.1. Classification (NCBI taxonomy): domain Eukaryota; kingdom Metazoa; phylum Chordata; class Mammalia; order Carnivora; family Felidae; genus Neofelis; species Neofelis nebulosa. Next base: position 60,012,406 of record NC_080791.1, on the reverse strand, counting down.
TCTGTTCCACTGCTTGGAGGTATGCCTGGCTCCTCTTTTAGCTGTGTGACCTTGGGCAAGTCATCTAACCACTCTGGGTCTTTTTCCACAGTTGTGCAACATGAAGATCATGTGGTTTAGATTACTAATATGGCCATTCCAACATGGTCATTTTACTTCTCCAGGCCTCAGGACAGGGAGCTCACTACCTGAAGGGCAGCTCTTCAGTTCCAGTCAGCTCTAACTTCTTCATACGTACTACTTAGCTGGAAACTGCTTTCTTAGGAGTACCCCTACCTTATCTCCAAAGGTCCCAGAGATCTTCTCAGCCTCCAGCCAGAATCCATACTTACTGGGTACTTTCTGAGTATGAGGCACCCTGCTTAGTGCTCCACATACATTGTTTCTTTTAACCCTCACTATAATTCTATGAGGCAGGCCCTATATAGCCTGTGTATTTCCATTTTACAGAACAGGAAACTGAGACTCAAGGAGGTTAAAAACACTTGCCCAAGGTCACAGGCTAATAAATGGAAGAGGTGTAATTTGAAATTACTCGAACGGGTTCCAGAGACGCCCAAAACCTACATCTCTGGCACCTAAAAAGAAATCCCCATCAGCAGACCCTGGAGAATGAAGGAGAGCTCAACCAGTGCACAGCCAGCACCGTGTGGGAGAGCAGTAGGGGTAAAGGGTTAGTTCAGAAGTCGGGACAGCAGCAGATCCTGGGCGAGCACCAGCACCTTGGGGCTGGGCGGTGAGAAAGCTGGACCTCGTGGCGGAGCTCCCCCAAGTGGGGTTGCCCCGCGATCCGTCACACCCATCCCCATACTCACCCAGGCTGTGGCGGCGAGGAGGCCGCGCCGGCGCAGGCCGGGCGCTGGGGGAACCCGAGGGGAGCCCAGGCCCGGCCTGGGGCAAGCGGCCGGGGGCGGGCCGGAGCGGGAACGGCGGGGGCGGGGCCAGCGCGCTTGGGGAGGAAACTGCGCCCAGATCCTCCATTGGCCCCTCCCCACTTCTGCGGACCTGGACCCTTGGCTCTCCGCCTTGATCCGGTGTCCCCTTGTGCCATGCCTCTCTAGCTCTGGTCTGCCCCACTAATTCCTGTTGCGTGGGGGCAGCCGGAAGAGCCCTGGACCCCTGGGTTTGACACGTTGGATAAGCCACCTTGTCACCTTACCTCTCAGCGGCGTTCCATCACCTGTTGAAAGAACATAAAATTGGTTCAACAAGCCCCGAATTCTCTAATTTTCTAGTCTCGGTGTCTCCTGCCCACGTCCCCATTCTAGCCGAATTATCCGGCCTCGCCCTTCTGAAACATTAAACAAGTTTTGCCCCAGCCTCAGCGCCCCTCCCCCTAACTTTGCTCCCCGTAGCCGATTCCCGGCATTCAGCAAAGGGAAGAGCACGTTATAGGTAGAGAGATCAGGGAGGCCCACCCCAAAAACTCGGGGCCAGAGCTGTTCCCGGCTTTGATCAGGAGAGGGCGCCCTGTCCTGACATAACAGAGCAAGGCTCTCCTTTCCCCTGTCCTGACATAACAGAGCAAGGCTCTCCTTTCCCCAGTCCTGGGTCTGCCCCACCACGAGAGGGTTGATCCGCAGAAACCAACCCAGCCCACAGGGTTCTCTCCCCACCCAGACTGACCCCTGAAGGAACCCGAGGAAGACTCTTGGGGTTGCCAGAGCACCTGCAGTGGGTGAAGACCTCTGACCTAGACGTAGTTACCACCACAGTTTTCCTAGTCATGTATCCCCACAGTAATAGCACATTTTGAGCACCCTCTGTTTTCCAGGCACTTTTCTATTTTTTATGCATTATCCCATTTGATCCTTATAAAAACTCCATGAGATGGATACTATTAACATCCCTGTTTTAGAAAAGGTATGTTACCTATTCACACAGCTATAAATGTCAGAAACAGGATTGGAGTCCCTCACCTGAGGTCATTCCCTTAATCCCTCCCTATATAGTTGACCCTGGAACAACCCGGGTTTGAACAGCACGTGTCCACTTACACGTGGATTTTTTGATACAGCACAGTACTATAAATGTATATTTTCTCCCTTATGGTTTTAAGAAAAAAAAATTATTTTGTTTTTTAAAGTAGGCTCCACACCCAATGTGGGGTTCCAACTCACAACCCCGAGATCGAGTCACATGCTCTACCAACCGAGCCAGCCAAGTGCCCCCTCTTCCTTATGATTTTCTTAATAACATTTACTCTTCTCTAGCTTACTTTATTGTAAGAATATGTCATATAAAACATATACAAAGCATGTGTTAATCAATAGTTTGTTATCGGTAAAGCTTCCAGTCAACAGTAGGGTATTTGTAGTTGTTTTGGGGAGTCAAAAATTATACATGGAGTTTTTACTGTGTGGGGGCGGGGGGCGGGTCAGCACCCCTAACCCCTGCATTGTTCAAGAGTCAACTGTATAATGTTAATCCCACAAGGTAGCTACACTCACCACTTTGCAGGTGGATACAGAGGCTCAAATTTGATTAACTTACCAGAGATCTTTTTCATGCATTCATTCTTGTTCATTCACTCAGCCTAGCCCTTTCTGTGGCAGGCCCTGACTGGGCAATGGTGGCAGACCCAGAGATAACTCACTCCTGGAGGCTCCAAGTCTGGCGGGACAATGTCCTATTCTAGTGACTTTGAACTCCTCTCTACCCTGTGCTTTAGGGTTCCGGGGCAAATGAACAATTAGTAAGACTGTACTAAAAGAACCACCTCCTTTTAGTTTCAATGATTAGATGTAGGTTTTCTACCTCAGGGCTTTGTGTCATCTTCTTTGTCTACCTCCAACATACAGATGCTTGCTCCTGGCCTTTATTCCCTGTCTTTATTCCCTGACCCTATTCCTTGTCTGTTCCTTTGGCCCTAAATACCATTCCCTGAGGCTGGGTCCCTTCTCTGTGCCTCTAGACTACCCCCAATGCCTGAAACTTGAGGTGCATTAATCTTGCCATTAATTCTTTGGTGATTTGGGCAATTCACCATACAGTCCTGAATCTCAGTTTCCTCATCTGTAAAATGGTTTTAGGAATATCCACAGCACAAGGTTGTCCTGGGGATTAAGTGAGGTAAAACAGCAGTGTGCCAGGTATGCAGGAGATACTCAAGACACCCTGGCTATTGTGATGAGATGTGGAAGCTATGGTCTGAACTTGTCCTGACTGAGCCTTTTCTTTTTTTTTTTTTTTTTTATTTATTTTTTAACATTTATTCATTTTTGAGAGTGAGACAGACAGAGCATGAGCAGGGGAGGGGCAGAGAGGGAGACACAGAATCCAAAGCAGGCTCCAGGCTCCGAGCTATCCACACAGAGCCCAACGTGGGGCTCGAACTCATGGACCGCGAGATCATGACCTGAGCTGAAGTCGCACGCTCAACCGACTAAGCCACCCAGGCACCCCAAGACTGAGCCTTTTCTGAACTGTGTGACCTCAGCCATCACTGACCCTCTCTGAATCTATTTCTTCTTCTGTCAGTTCCAAAGCCTATCACCTTGATTTACATGAGGAAAAGTAGAAGAATGAGTTCTTACTAGGCAACTTACGAGGAACTTTATGTACACTTTCTTATTCAATCCTCTTAATAATCTGGTGAGGTAAATTTGATGGAATATATTTTACAGATAAAGAAGTTGAACAAGCATCTAAGCTTCTAGTCTTGCCTTCAATTCAGTGGGCAGTCAGTGTTTGCTGAATCAGCATTTGTCTGTAATCCAAGTAGTTGCTGCTGCTGCCATTGAAACCTTCCAGTGTCTCCTGTCCTCCTGGTTGGTTTGCCTTGTGCCTGGACATACCTCAGAGAGGCCTGTGCCTGGAATAGCACCAATATTGTCCAGCTTTGGCCACAGTCACTGCTCCCCTCCCCCTGTCCACACACACATACTAGATTCCCCAAGCTGACTGAGCATTTATTTACAGGGATGCTCCAGCCCGCAGTAGCATGGAGGCAGTACAGAGGTGAGAAGCAGAAGAAAAGTGAATGTGGGATGTAGTTGTTAAGGAAAGCTTCCTGAGGCTCTGCTTCACTGGTTTCCTTGCTCTTCTATCTCTTCATCATCCTCCCCATTTACAGCCACATTGGCTCTTCTTAAAACACAGATCTGGGGGTGCCTGGGTAGCTCAGTCGGTTAAGTATCTGACCCTTGATTTTGGCTCAGGTCATGATCTCTGTGCTCTGACAGCACAGAGCCTACTTGGGATTCTCTCTCTCTCCTTCTCTCTCTGTCCCTCCCCAGCTGATGCTTGCTATCTCTCTCTCTCTCTCTCTCTCAAAATAAACATTTTAAAAAACCATACAGATCTGATCATGTGCCTCTCTTGCTGCAAATTGTTTAGCAACTCCCTATGGCATTTAGGATCAAGAGCAAATTCCTTAGTGTGGTATTCATCATCCTTCGTTATCTGGCCATCCTCTACTCTAGCAAACACATATTTTGCATTCTAGCTACGCTCATTTTTTCCATGAGCTTTGCTCAACTTCCTCCTTATCTCTCCCTAAGCACCATGATTCACCTACCTCCCCACTCCACAGGAAGCATTAGAAGTCCATCACACCTTTATTAGGATTGACCACAATGTAGTGAAATTATTGTTAAGTGTCTGTTCCCCTCTCCTTCCTGGAAACCCATTTAAGGATGGAACCCTCACCTGTTCCATTTATTTCTGAATCTCTCAGCTTAGGCCAGAGATAGACACAAAGGAAGCCCAGAAAATATTTGATTGAAGGGTTGATTTAATTGAATTGGGTTTTGAAGGATGGACAGGATTTGGATGTATCAAGAAGAGATTTAGGAACTGTAAGAAAAGCCTTTGAGGAAAGACCACTGTTGTAGGGGTAGAGGCAGAATAAGCATGGCTAGGGATAGGTAAAGAGGCAAGGACGCAGTGCTAAAGATACCCGGTTTCAGGCCAAACTCCGACCCTGCCTCCTGGGCAGCCTCAGGAAAGTCTTCCAGGGTTGTTCTTTGTTCTTCCTAGAGATCTTTTTCACAGAGCAGAGGCATCCTCCTTGGATGACTTTAAACTATCCACCCTAGGCACACCCATCTTGCTGTAGGCCCATTCTGCCTCAAATAGTAATTAAATCTTCATTGTATATTTTGTTCTTCATTGTTCAACTTTCTCTGGCTCCCCTATCACTTCTAGGATGAAATCCTAGTTTGTACCTCTGGATATACTGAGCTCTTTCTTGGTCCTACATCTTTTTTCTCTCTGTTCCTCTGACCTAGGATGTTTTTTTTCCCTCCATCTTGGCAAACTGTACCATAAAGGTATTGATTAATAGCACACTTAGGAATGCATATGGGAACTTCTAGGGAGATCACTAAAATAATATAAAAAGAGAATTTAATTTCCAAGCTGGTACAATAGAAAAATGAAATAATCCAAAAGAATGTTAAGAGAGCAGAGATTTAGGGGTGTCTGGGTGACTCAGTCAGTTGAGTGGCTGACTCTTGATTTTAGCTCAGGTCATGATCTCAGGGTTGTGGGATTGAGCCTCATGTTGGGCTCAGCACTGAGCATGGAGCCTGCCTGGGATTCCTTCTCTCTCTCTCTCTCTCTCTCTCTCTCTCTCTCTCCCCCTCTGCCCTTCTCCCCTACTTGTGTGCACACGCGCTCTCTCTAAAAAAAAATACATATGTACGTATTTTTTTTCTAAGCAGAAATTTAAATGGAAAATAAGCACTTGAAGAGATGGTCAATATCATTAGTCATTAGGGAAATGTATATGAAAACCACAATGAGATGTCACTTCATAGCCCTTAGGATGGCTACAATTGAAAAAAAAGGAATATAGCAAGTATTGGCAAGGATGAGGAGAAATTGGAACCCTCATCTATTGCTAATAGGAATGTAAAATAGTACAGCCACTTTGGAAAACAGTCTGGTAGTTCCTCTAAAAGTTAAACATAGAGTTACCATAGGACCCCATAAATCTACTCCTAGGTATAAACACAAGAGAACTGAAAACATATGTCCATAAAAAACTTATACACAAATGTCCATAGCAGCATTATTCATGGTAGCCACAAGGTAGAAACTCAAATGCCATCAGCTTATGAATGTATAAACAAAATATGGCATATCCATAAAATGGAATATTATTCTATCATAAAACGGAATAAAATTCTGATACACGCTATAACACATATGAACCCTGAAAACATTATGTTAAGTGAAAGAAGTCAGACACAAAGGCCACATATTGTATGATTCCATCTATAGAAAATGTTCAGATAGGCAAATTCATCAAGACAGAAAGTAGATTAGTAGTTGCTAGGGGCTGGGGGAAGGGGGAAATGGGGAATGACTGCTAATTGTCTGGGATTTCTTTTTGGGGTTATGAAAATCTTCTGGAATTAGATAGTAGTGATAGTTGCACAACTTCATGAATATAGTTGACCTTTGAACAACACAGGGGTTAGGGGCACTAGACCCACACAGTCCAAAATCCATGTATAACTTTGACTCCCTAAAATCTTAACTACTAAGAGCCTACTGTTGACCAGAAGCCTTACTGATAACATAAACAGTTAATTAACACATATTTTGTATGTTGTATGTATTATGTACTGTAGTCTTACAATAAAGTAAGCTAGAGAAAATAATGTTATTAAGAAACTCATAAGGGAGAGAAAATACATTTACAGTACTGTATTTATTGAAAAAAAAATCCTCATATAAATGGACCTGCACACTTCAAACCCATGTTGTTAAAGGGTCAACCCTCTGAATTCTATACTAAAACCCTCTGAATTCTATACTTAAAATGGGTAAATATTATATTATGTGAATTATATCTCAATTAAAACAATCTGGCAGGACTGCACCTCAAAAAATGGAGGTTATTATTACAAAAGAACTAAAATGAAAAACAAATTAAGGAAAAACCCAGAAACAGAACAGTAGGACAAATAGAAAATGTTAGATTAAATTCTGAATATACCAATAAATTCGTTAAGTGTAATAGACTAAATGCTCTAGTTTAAAGTCAAAGGTATTCACATAAGATTTATAAAAATCTAATTATATGCTATTTATAAACATCATCCCTCCCTTCAGTTGTAGAAAAAGAGGAAGGAAATCAACATTTACTGAGTGCTTACTGTGTGTCAAACATGTGCCCAGTCCATTGCAAATTCCCTTATTTGACATTTACAATCACTTTACAACATGGGAATTTTTGTGCCTTTTCATAGACAAGAAAACTGGGTCACAGAACAGTTAAATAATTTGTGCAAGGTCTAAAAAGTAGGAAGTCTGGTACTTAAACTTAGCTGTTTGACTCCAACTCTGTCACTCTTTCCTACACACCACCTAAGAAATCTAAACCATTAGGGGGCGCCTGGGTGGCTCAGTCGGTTGAGCTTCGAACTTCGGCTCAGGTCACGATCTCATGGTTCGTGAGCTTGAGTCCCACACCTGAGCTGTCAGCACAGTCTGGAGCCTGCTTTGGATTCTGTGTCTCCCTCCCTCTCTCTCTCTCTCTCTCTGCCCCTCCCCTGCTCATGCTCTCTCGCTCTCTCTCTCAAAAATAAGTCAACATTTAAAAACATTTAAAAAAAAAAAGAAAGAAATCTAGGCCCTCACTCTAAAAGGAAGTCTCTTGCCCTTCCCCGATTCTGCAATCCTTATGGGTCCTGTCTCCACTCTGAGCACCAATCTTCAAAGCTGCATAGGGTGAGTTCTCAGAGTATGTATGTGAGAGACTGGGGTTTCCCAGGAAAGCTGGACTTTCCTTTGCTTTGTCGCTCTGGGCCAGAGCAGAGTGTTAAGCTGTGGACTTCTTGGGCTCCTGAAGCCCAAGAGAGGGTTTGGCTCAGCAAGTTTTTGTAAGCATGCACCAAACTTCTTTTCTTTAGAGGTGAAGAAGGAATGAAGAGACTAGAAGGGGGTTATGAGAATTAGAGTGAGAGTATGTGGTCCACAAAGTCCTTCCGAGGGCAGAAGTACCTGGAAATGATGAGCATGTGGGCCACATGCCTACCAGAGTATCTAACAAGAGGTCCTTCTATTTAGAAATCACCATGGTCATAGGAAATTGCTCCCTGCCACACTCCTCATCTAATGTCTCTTCCTCCAGTCTTCCCACAAGTATGTGGGATCCTATTTAAGGATCTCAGCTCCTGCATACCTGCCAGCACTTTGACCTGAATGTATTTACTTAATCACTTAAAACATATTTCTGGGAGCCATTTCTGTGTCAGAATCAATGTCTTAGAATAGTTAGAATGGGAATTCCTTGACATTTTTAAAGAATAGAAATGATTATCATTTATTGAGGGCTTATTGTATACTGGGTCCCATACTAAATGCTTTATCTCATTTAATTCTCTCGACAACCTTAAAGGCAATTACAGTTGTTACCCTCATTTTACAGACAAGGAAACTGAGGCTTAGGGGTTAAAATTTTGCCTAAATTGACATAACCAATAAATGGTTGGGCTCAGGTTTAAACTCAGGGTTCCCTAACTCAAAAGTCTCACACTTCTACTACTATTCTACTTAAGAAAGTCATTCATCCGTTCATCAAACATTTAATGTGCACCTATACTTTGTGCCTGGGCTTAGGGACACCAGAATAAATAAGTGGAGGAGAGGTTTAATCATATTGGGGTTTCAGGATTGGAGGGTGAGAAATCAAATGTTCTGTAGGTCAGTGAGGAAGCTATAGTAAACTATCCAGGGAGAACTAATGACTTTCCAATGTAGAACACAGGAAAGGGAGGATGAAACGGAGGGATATTTGGATGCAGGAGTGGGGGGAATGTGGCTGGAGTCAGATGTTTAAACTAGCTTTACTATTTGACCATCCACATATTTATTTGTTTCTTCCTTTGAGCATCTACTGAGCACCTACAATGTATCAGATTTCTACTGTTATCTTATTTCATCTTTACAAGCATTCCACTTTTGGACAAATTAGTCAATTATTTGTAATACCTCACTACCACCGAACACTCAGAGGGATTTAAATTTATCTACTTTTGGGCAGAGCCCACTTCAATTCTGTGTTGATGTTCCAGGAAAAAGTGGTGGTGGAGAGGTAGTCTGAATAGGTTTTGCTTTCTGAGCACAGTCCCTGCTATTCTGCATGGGACCCTCAGTCACTAGGTCTAGTTTCTAGAATATGCTCAACCTTCTCCCTTGTACTATCAAGCGTCTGTCCTGGGCTAGGCCACGGGAGAAAGAAACCCCAATGAATAAAATGCAGCTCTGACTTCTAAGAGCCTGAGCACAGAAGACAGGAAAATAATAGGATACAAAGTGACAAGGCTGTAACAGAGGCCTGCCCAAGCATTAGCCAAACTCCCTCAGAGAGATCCGGGAATGTATCCCAGAGAAGGCAGGAACATTTGAACCAGGCCTTTAAGATAAATAGGAATTCCTAAAGTGCAGGTGGGAAAGAAGTTCCAAGAACCCTCATTTGTAACAAATCCTATGTTGAGCCATTCCCTCACGGCATGCTCATAGCGTACATTATTAGAGAGATTCAAAGAAGGAAAGGTTGTGATGGGGCCGGCATGGGTTGGGAGACCAGGAGGCCAGGTTTTGGGGCCTCGTAGCAGCTGCAGGCAAGCTACACGGAGAGACAGACCTCCCAGGAGGGCCCTCCAGCTCCGCACGTGGTCTGGCCAGGAAGTGCGGGCAGGACTACGGGGAAGCCTTCCCATCACCGCCCGCGGACTGGGGCAAGGAAAGGGTAGAATAGTTACCATGCCATCGTTGGAGCCTCCCCTCTGATTGGCCCGAGCTTCAGCAGGCCGACTGTCTCGGCTCCAAGGAAGGGGGCGGAGCCTCTGTATAGCGTCACCACTCTTCTCCCACACCCCGCCCGATGCACCCCCACGCAGCCACTCACAAGCCCACTTCGAGGGGGGCCCTGTATGACGTCACGACTCCTCCAGCCAATCTCGGCAGGGAGGGGCGGGACTCCATGTCCCTCCCATCGCCCCTCCCCGCCCCTCCCCGTAACTCCTCTGTCCCTCCTCTTCCCCCTCTCCTTTTCTCCCGAAGACCGCCCTCACGTTCGGTTTCAAAAGACTCGTTGCCCAATGAATAACAGGGCGGGCCTAGAGTGGCGGCGGCTTCTGCCAATGCTCAGACAGCGAGGGCGGAGCGCCGGGAGCGAGCCTCTGACGGCGGGCGGCGTGTGACGCAGTCGGGCCCTCTGCGCGCTGCGCCCGAAGCGGCGGTCGGTGGCGGTGGTGGTAGCGGCGGCGACGGTTTCGTGGCGGCCGCGCGCTGCTCTCTGAGCGGCGGGTGGTGGACGGGCCTAGGCCTTCACTCCTGACACCTCCCTTCCCCCACCGCACCGCGGTAAGTCGGGAGCCGGGGCGGTGGCGGCCCGGGACCGTCAGGCTCCTCCTCTCCTCAGGGCGGGCGGGTGCGCGGGGCGTCCCAGGCCTCCTCGCCGAAGTCTCGCGCCCCGGCGCGCACCTACTGCCCTGAGGGAGGGGGCGGGGCCCGCGACCCTGCGGCCCCAAGGCCGGGCTCCTCAGGCGCTGGGAGGGAATCAATATCGGTGGAGTATGGGCCCCGGGGTCTCCAGTTGCAGCCTGCGCTGGAGGAGCGTCAGTGTATCTGGTGGTACTCATTCATTTGCCTGGCTGTGATTAGGTGGGCGGGCCCTTTGCGGGGGCCGCGTCTTAACTCCCTGACTAGGGTCTCCCCAGCACTTTCTTGACCGTAGTGTGGGATGGGCTTCAATTTGTCTTGGCTACTTCACGGCTTGCCAAGGTTTGCCCGAGGTTTAGGGTGGGTGGGTCAGGAGTTTGTTAGCTTTTTAAAACAATATCTGAGAATTAAGGTCGGTTTAGTGGAGTAAAAGGTTATTTTTTTGCCCTCCCACGTGTTCTTTGTAAAACTAGATGAGAAAGATGGGATATCTGGATTACTGTAGCCGGAAGGACCTTAGAAATTAAGCCAATCCTCCTACTGTACGTCACTAGCAAGTTTTATAGATGGAGAAACTGAGGCCCAGAGAAGGGACGGGATTAGTGAATACCAGATCTGACTCAGTCTAGAAAATATTCTCGTGTATCACTCTCCTTGGGTGTTCCAGCCTCCCATTATTGGCGGCAGGGGTGGGGGGGCATTCGGTAGTTGGCAGCAGTCTTCAGTAGCGTTTCCGTTCTGGTTGCTACCAGGTCTGTTCATAGTAAGGCAGAAGCTTCATATGCGGTACCCTAACCTAAACTATGAGAACTAAAAAGTTGGTTAAAGAATGTCAATGATGTAACGTATTGGAAACGAATCGATAGGACTACATACATGTCTTTGGCTAGCTTCCTGTTTCAAATCTGAAATTTTTATTTGTATCAGCTGCTGGGGACTCAGAAGAGAGTCCAGTTAGTGACTCACAGAAGCATTGGAATAGAAAGCAAGAAATATAGACAAGGCTTAGAAAGAGAGGCAGCAGTTATTTTGTAGTTCTGGTACCTCGGAACTCATGGTTCCTTTCTGGTACAGAATTCAAAGTATTGCAGTAGAGTAAGATGAGAAAATGAAACTGTGTTCGGAAGAGGAAACTAACTGGAAGAAAGAAAAGAGCAGTGATCATGATCTCTGACAGTCTTATAAATTCAGAAAAGTGCTGGTTAACTGGGTGACAGATGGTATGTTTACTTGGAGGAAGAAGTTAGGATATTAAAAAAAAAACAACTTGGACAAATTGGAGGTACTGGGAAATACTTTGATAGAATTATTTTTTGACTCTTCATTAAGATTGGATGAAATTGAATTGAAAGTTGCCACTTTGATCTATTTACATTGGTCAGATCATCACTTTGCTCTTGTTTAGATGACGAAGCAAAAACAAAACTAGTGCATAAGAGCAGAGGAGTAGTAGTTTAAACACTGAGATGTGAACCGTGTATTTTCTGTGACATTTTCTCAGTTCAAGCGTCACCCTCTTCTGGGAAGCCTTTCCTGGCATTCTGTCTCCTGTAAGCTTCCCTAACACTTATTTGATACTTCTATTTATAGCACAAATCATTTTGTATTTTAGCTGTTTATCTTATTTAGACTGTGGTAAATATTTTTGTCTTTGTATTCAAGTTGCTTGGCACATAGTAGGCCAAGTAGTTTTTCCTTGAAGGGATAAACAAATATGGAGCAGTTAAACCTAAAAATAGCCTATAAAAAGACTGAGTATATGTGTGCTCCTGAAATATGGGGCCTAGATAAGATGACCCATACTGTTTGTATGTTACATGGTACTTTGGTATCTGACTTCATTCATGTCTACTAGCTCATAGATAGTTAAGAGCAAATAGAACTTTTAGGGAACCAAATTTACGGCTTGGAAGAAATTGGGTATTTTTTTGTGATATTGTGATATTTTTATTGTAGCAATGAACCTAGGAAGTAAGGGATAGTAGTTCTGATGTTTAATTTCCAATAGAGAGCACATTGTATTACATAGAGCATTGTAATTATGCAATTTGTTGAAAGGTTAGAAAGAAATTAATTTAACAATATAAATATTAGAGGCAAGGCATGTAAACAACGGTTTTTGAGAATTTGGTGCATTTCTTTGGGTTTGGAATTGAACCTAAGTATTTGGCATCACATGTCTCTAGAGAAGATTTTTCATCCTGAATGAACACTGTTGAAATTTTGGGCCAGATAATTCTTTTTGTCTGGGAGCTATGTTGTGTATTGGTGGATAGTTAACAGCATTCCCCACCTCTACCCATTAGATACCCATAATACCCCCTCCCCAAGTTGTAACAATTAAGAAGGTTTCTAAACATTGTTAGATATCCACTGGGAAGCAAAATTGCCTGGATTGGGAGATCACTGCTCTTGAGAATACATTACCAGTATTTCAATAAAGTCATACCTTTATCTTACCTAGTGTATGCTTGTAAAGTCAGCTGTACAGATGCTTACATTTTGTCAAACTGTCCTTGAAAAACCCTTAAATTGTCAAAATCTGGTATCAGGCAGCTGAAAAGCTGAGAGTCCTAGAGTAACTTTCTTTAGTTTCCTTTATTTCCGTGGTAGCCTCCCTTTCTCTGGGATAGAAATCAAGGTCTTTTTGAAAGGGGATAGGCCATTGGGTAAATAAAGCAATATCTAGTTCTCTTTTTGTGGAAGAGGGCAAAAGAGCTTGTAGTTAAATTGATGCGATTAAATGTGATGCTGTGGAATCCATTATCTTTCATATTACTGATACATTTGATGTCATATGAATACGCATTGATCAGAAGTCTTGTCCTTTTGTACTGACACTGAATTGTCATATTGAAGAGTTTGTACTTAATTCAGTGTAATGCAGTTTTGTAGTAGAGAAATGAAAATTATTTCTTAAAATATAGCTCTAATTACCTAAGTCTGATACTAAGAGTGAGTTTAAGCTGGTGAGTAGTAGTGTAAATTGGAAGATGTCAAACTGGAATCTGGCAAATGAATTAGAAGGAGGCTGTAGGAATACTCTAGTACAGCAGTTCTCAAAATTTGAGGTCTTTGGACTCCTTTATACTTCTAAAAATTATTGAATACTCCAGAGAGCCTTTGTTTATATGGGTTATATCTACTCTTATTTACTGCACTAGAAAATTAAAATTAAAAAAAATTTTTTTTAAATATTTATTTATTTTTGAGAGAGAGAGACAGAGAGAGAGACAGGGTGAGCGGGGAAGGGGCAGAGGGAGAGGGAGACACAGAATCCGAAGCAGGCTCCAGGCTCTGAGCTGTCAGCACAGAGCCTGACACTGGGCCTGAACTCCCGAGCTGTGAGATCATGACCTGAGCCAAAGTTGGACGCATAACCGACTGAGTTACCCAGGTACCCCATACAAATTAAAAGTTTTAAAGATTTATTGACTTAAAGAAATAATCTCATTTGTTAACAATTTCATTTAAAAAATGAACCCCGAGAGTGGGGTTGTTTTACATGTTTGTAAATCTCTTTGATGTCAGGCTTAATAGAGGACCACTGGATTTGCAGATCTTTTGCATTAGATAGTTGATAAGTTGTTTTGGTTGAAGAATGTTAAGAAAATCCTGCCTCATACAGAAAAGGGTGGAAAAGGGAGGAATGTTTTAATAACCTTTTCAAGTAATTGTAGGTATTCTCCTTTGACACTATACTTAACACGTTTCTAAAGATTTGTTGCAATATGGAATCTGAAACCATATTATTGAACTTTTGTGCAGTGTTACATTAAAATTCATTGGTCTGTCTTGTACTTTGAATGTTTACCATGCATGATTTTATGACTTCATACATTGATCATTTCGAAATTATTGGTTCACCGGGTTATGTACCTCTTCCAAATGTTGACAAATTTAATTATAAAGTTGTTAACATTTCCACCCATCTCATCAGCTAAGTCTTTTAACAATTGGGAAGTTGGCAAGCTCATAGTGGTAGACATAATTCTAATTTTTGTTTCAAGTCTCAATAACCATAGTTTATCGTTTATTCTCTGAAGTAAAAATGGTGTTTCATGAAAAAATCAGCTGGTTCAGCTTTCTACTCAGGTAATCACACAAGTGTTTTTCTTTGAGATAGCCCTTGTGTTTCCATTTACAAGAAGTGCTTTTGAGTATTTCCCATTTCATCTCAAAGAATAATCACGGAGTATTAAAAAGATGTGAAACACTTGGGTGGCTCAGTTGGTTAAGCATCTGACTTCATCTTAGGTCATGATCTTGTGGTCCATGAGTTCCAACCCCGAGTCGGGCTCTGTGCTGACAGAGGAGCCTGGAGCCTCCTTCAGATTCTGTGTCTTTCTCTCTGCCTCTTCCCTGCTCGTGCTCTGTCTCTCTCTCAAACATTAAAAAAAAGAAAAAAAAATCCGACTCTTGATTTCGGCTCATGTCATGAACTTGAGATTTGTGGGATCTGGAGCCTGCTTGGATTATCTCTCTCCATCGCTCTCCGCCCCTCCCTCACTCCTTCCCACACTCTTTCTCAAAATAAATAAACATTTTTTAAAAAGATGTATGCCGAAATATCAAGAATTAATACAATCAGTTTTTACTGCTTCATCAAAGGCATTCAAGTGAAAGTGGATTTTTTTTGTGTGCTGTAAGTGGGTGGCAGTGAAGAATTTAGTGACTATTTTAGAGCTTGGGTCATTGTCCTGATTCATGCTCAGGTTCCAGCACGAAACAGCAGGTTTGTTTTAAATATTTTTTTCAATGTTTACTTATTTTTGAGGGGGGGTGGAGAGAGAGAGAGAGAGAGACAGAGCACAAGCAGGGGAGGGGCACAGAGAGAGGGAGACCCACAGAATCTGAAGCAGGCTCCAGGCTCTGAGCTGTCAGCACAGAGCCTGACGCGGGGCTCAAACCACAAACCACAAGATCATGACCTGAGCTGAAGTGAGATGCTTAACTGCTTAACTGACTGAGCCACCCAGGTGCCCCGGTTCCAGCAGTTTTATATATCATTGGTTTTGCAACTCAGTGCTGAGGTTAGTACAGTTTAAAAAAAGAAAGTTAATGTTTTAGTATTATTATGAAAATAGTTTTGACTTCGTGGACATCCTCGAAGAGGTCTCAGAGACTTTTAGGGGCCTTCAGACCTCACTTTCAGAACCATTAATCTACATTTGCAACAACATGGATGGAACTAGAGTGTATTATGCTAAGTGAAATTAGAGAAAGACAAATATCATATGACTTCACTCATATATGGAATTTAAGATACAAAACAGATGAACATAAGGGAAGGGAAGCAAAATTAATATAAAAACAGGGAGGAGGACAAAACAGACTCTAAAGTACAGAGAACAAACTGAGGGTGGCTGGAGGAGTTGTGGGGTGGGGGATGGGCTAAATGGGCAAGGGGCGTTAAGGAGGGCACTTGTTGGGATGAGCACTGGGTGTTACACATGGGGGATGAATCACTGAATTCTACTCCTGAAATCATTATTGCAATATATGCTAACTAACTTGGATGTAAATTAAAAAAAAAAAACCACTAATCTAGAAAGGACAATGATTTTTCACACTGGTTCCTACAGCCCTAAGCTTCTTTGAGAGGGCTCAGCTGGTAGGGTTCTACTGTACCTATTCTTTACTTCAGCTAGAGCAGCTTCTCCTTATGTCTGTTTTATGTATTGGGTTCCATAGCTAAAAATACTTAAAAGCCACTAATCAAAGGAAGAAAGAACTGAGTGAATTAGAACTTTTTCAGGAAGGGAACAGTTCATCCTCCATGAATGCATTTTGCAGTTAGTAATCGCTTCATACCTTGCTTCCACATGCTGCTTTGACACAGATTTCTGATATCTACACACCTAACCCTTCTTGGTGGATTAAGCTTCTTAGGAAGAAATAGGTGAATGGATTTGTAGATTAAAGGTGTCCTGTTGGGAATAAGACTAAGGATAAGGATGTGAGTTGAGTGGAAGAGAGTGAATGATCAGAGTGACCTCTGTGTGTGTGTGTGTTGTGTGTGGAGGGGGTGTTTGTTTTTGTTTACAGTGATATTTTATGGTTGTATTAAATGGTCAGTAGGCGACAGTGAAGTATTGGGAAATCATTTTATGTGTGGTTTTTTTAACGAGGCATTGAGCAGTCAAGGCTTAGAGGGAGGGGAAATTAATTTACACTTTATTGTAAAATATATTTTGAAAAGCTAAAGAAAAACCTGCTTTTGGGGCCTCTGGCTGGTTCAGTCACTGGAGCACGTCTCTTTTGGGGTTATAAGTTCAAGTCTCATTTTGGGTGTAGCGATTACTTAAAAAAAAAACCCTACCTTTGAGGCGCTCTAGTTTGAGACCTTTTTGTCCTTTAGTGTAGGCCAGATAATCCCTATTGTTTAATTGTAGAAATTGAGGTCTAAGAGGTTGAATATTATTATGACAAATACAGTTACACGGTAGCAAGTGGCAGGGTGGTTTAAATTCCTTTTTTAACTTTAAATTTTGAATTAATTTTAGATTTACAGAAAATTGCAAAGATAGTAGGTGGCGGAGAGTTTTAAATACAGATTTGTCTCACTCCAAAGCTGATGTACTCTTCACTACTTTATAAAATGAACGTTATGTTAAGAGGATGAAAAATGGTGCTCAGCACTGTGAAGAAAGGAGTTGTATTAGATAATATAGACTATTTTTAATTAATTTACAGCCTAATGGAAGAAATTGAGCAAAATCCAGATGCTTTTTACTAGAGCGGCAAACAACTCAGACACTCAAGTGGCAGGTATGACAACAAATATATTGCATAACTAAAAGCAGCTGGGAGGTATTAGTTTGTAATTATGTAATCGGGTTTGGAAAGGGAGAGGGGTGGGGATATGTTTTCATACTGATAAGAGTCTGAAGGTTCTAATCTAGGACAGTGTGAAGTAGGTGAGGCTTGAATGGCAATTTTTATTTAAAAAATTTTTTAAGATTTTCTTTTTTTTTAAGTAATTGCTACGCCCACCATGGGGCTCAAACTTACAACTCCGAGATCAAGAGTCGCATGCTCTACTGACTGAACCAGCCAGGGACCCCTGAACAGCAATTTTTAGAAAAAAAAAGGGGGGGGGGACATAGTTTTTAGGGGAGAAAAACGAATGTTCTAATAAAAGGAATGACTTGATCTGGGATTGATCATAGGGATACAGTAAAACAAGAAGATAGCAGATGGTTTTGCTGGGATGTGATATTAGGTGATTAAGACTACGTCAACTTCTGGAATTCTAGCTAACTCTCCATCCTTCCTCTCCCATTCAAGGCAAAAGTGAACATTTTTCCTTTCAGTTTAACTCTGGATGATAATTCCCACCAGAATATTCTAGTATTTTTGTGAAGATTAGAGGAGAGGATAAATGAAAAAGTACTTTATAAACTGAGAAGTACTAGTTCATTCATCTAACAATTATTTATTGTTTTTGCTCTTTACTGAGTTTGGTACAAAGGAACTCAGTGAAGGGGAAAGGAAAAATTACTTCCCAGTTGTGTAACTTTCTGTTGTCAGAGAGCAGCAAGCTTGCTTAGTCATTCAGATGCCACTCAAAGTTGGCAATTGCTGGGTTGTAACCATGTTTTAGGGTCTGTCCACCACTTTTCTGAAAGACGACTAAGTTTTGTCATGCCCAGAGTTCACAAAGCTCATAAAAGTTGGAGATATGTCAGGTTATTAAGCTTTATTTGGGACAGTGGGGGAATACTGGACACTGGTGTCTGTTATTAAAGCTGCCTCTTTCTTGTATCTGACAGTCTGAATTATTAATTAAAAGATGTAACACAGAGAGCAAAGTAAATTTAAGGGCATTGTCTTTTTCTGTATGGCACTATTTCATTTTAATTTTTTCTTTCCAAATATATCTTATCCAAAAAAAAACCCTGTAATGAGTGTAGATAAATCCATCCATGAAGTAATCTTTGGAGGAAAGTTCATCTAGGTGATATAAATTATCAATCTATAAGAGCGATTACCTTTCTGATGACCAGAAATCTCACGTTTGCCAGAGAAGTGTCTCTTTCTCCTGATGGTGCTAGATCACAATTGCCAAACTTGGGGGTTATAGCTTCCTTATTTAGTGAATGCAAAGTGATTTTTCCTTTTAGTTCATTGTCTAGGAGCTCTGGGCTCTGTATGCACAGCTAATAGTCAAAAGTAGCTTTGTGGAGGGGCGCCTGGGTGGCTTAGTGGGTTAAGCGTCTGACACTTGGTTTCTGCTCAGGTCATGATCTCACAGTTCCGTGAGATTGAGCCCTGTGTTGGGCTCTGCAATGGCAGCATGGAGCCTGCTTGGGATTCTCTCTCCCCCCGCCCCCCCCACCCCTCTCTCAGTCCCTCCCCACCTTGTGTGCATGCTCTCTCAAAATAAAAAAAGTAGCTTTGTGGAGTCAAAAATAGCTTTGTGGTCCTTGGCAAGTGACTTCTTGTGCCTCAATTTCACCACTGTAAAATATGGATAAAAATACCTACCTCTTTGGATTCTTGGGAGGTTTATGTGAGATAATTCGTTACTTATTTGTTTGTTTATTTTTTGAGAGAGGGTGCAAGCAGGGGAGAAAGGGGGAGAAAGAAATTTCTAGGGAGGCTCCACACTCAGCTCAGAGCCCAACACAGGGCTTAATCCCACGACCCTGGGATCATGACATGAGCTGAAATCAAGAGTCAGACGCTTAACCAATGAGCCACCCGGGCACCCCCTTACTTTTTTTTTTTTAATGGAAAAATAGAGTTAGTGCAGATATCTGTCTACGTCATCTAGATCTTTTGTTGTTGCTTTAATAGAGGAAATAAACATGATGGAAAAGTTTGGGTCCTCCGAATTCTCTGCCCCATGTCTCATTTACCTTCTTTTCTCTAGAGGCAACCACTTTAATGTATTTTTTCTAGTCTCCCTCTTTACTTTGACTATGTATATGCATATCCATAAATAACAGTGTATTGTTTTTTTCTATTGTACGTAAGCTGCCAAGTGTATCTTTTTGCAGTTTGCTTTTTTCATTAAGCATCTTTTCCTTGAAATAACTCTCATAGGGGTAACTTTGTCCAAATGTTCTGGTGGTGTCCTATTCTTGATATACCATATTCTGGGTACGTATGTAGCGGAGTGCTCTGGTTTATTCCTTTAGTTGGGTAATTTAAGGTTAATTACATCACTACCTAATGAACTGATAAGCACATTATATGTTTATGCTGATAAGTATATTATATGCTTATCATATGAGGGAAGCTGGCCTTTGATATTAAAATAAAAGGCCAGATAAGATAGGTACACAAATACCCATTCTTAACCTGTGTACCTTATTTATCTGGTGCTCATTTCCCCTCTTTCTAATTCCCTATGGTCCAGTTCAGATTCTAAATACCCACAAATTTTCCCTCACATTTCCTGCTCAGATTCTGACCTAATTTTGACGACTTGTGCTTCTTGGCACTTACCTGATCTTCCAGTTTTAAATGTGTGGGTCCTTTCTCAGGTTATATCAGAAGTTACAAACTCAAAATCTGTTGAGGCCAGGCACCTGATGGAAATAAGTGATGTTGGGTAGGTATTGTGGCACATTGGAGATTAAAGATTATATGGCTCTTACCAAAGGGGACATTTGCTACTAAAACTCCAGGCTATTATTGGATGATTACAGTTCTAGTTTGCTTAATCATTAGGTTTTTTTATGAGAGGCCCAAAATCTATTTTTCTGCCATAGCCCTGTTTTAAATGTTATCAGCTAGTTTGAGCTAATGTATACATACACACACAAACATTTCTATGTACATGCATACTTAGGTATATGTGAAATATGCCATATTTATAACAGGTCAAACAAAGAATTGTCTGCCAGTCGTATCCAGCCTTTTGTGATTGCTTCCTTTTTGCAACCTCTTAATTAAATGACAGATTCTACCAAGAATCTTCCCTTCCATGGCTTTCATTTGTTGTGAGAATTCATGAAACATGATTTTAAGTTAGAAGTTACTTCTAAAGTACCTTGATCATTCAGCCTGTGCTTAAAAAACACTAGGGGCACCTGGGTGGCCCAGTGGGTTAAGAGTCTGACTTCAGCTCAGGTCATGATCTCATGGTTCGTGAGTTCGAGCCCTGCCTCCGGCTCACTACAGTCAGTCTATTGGTGCAGAATCCGCTTTGGATCTTCGTCTCCCTCTCTCTTCCCCTCCCCCTCTTGTGTTCTCTCTCTCAAAAACAAAACGCAACAAAAAAAACGTGATTGTCATTAATTTAGAAAATGAGTACAGTTTACCCTTGAACAAGCGTTTTAACTGCACTTGTCCACTTACATGTGGCATTATTTCAGTAAATATGAGAGAGTACTGTAAATGTATTTTCTCTTATGACTTTAACATTTTCTTTTCCCTAGCTCACTTTACTGTAAGAATGCAGTAAGTATGGGCGCCTGGGGGACTGAGTCGGTTAAGCATCTGACTCTTGATTTTGGCTCAGGTCATGGTCTCATGGTTCGTAAGATTGAGTCCTGAGTCAGGCTCTGCATTGGCAGCACAGAGTCTGCTTGGGATTCTCTCTTTCCCTGCCCCTCCTTTGTGTGTGTGCATGTGCTCTTTAGCTCTCTCTCTCAAATAAACATTTTTAAAAAAGAATGCAGTACATGATACATATACAAAATATGTGTTAAAGAACTGTTTGTTATTGGTAAGGCTTCCAGTCAATAGTGGGTTATTAAGTACTTAAGTTTTGGGGGAGTCAAAAGTTAGAACACCTACTGCATTATTTAAAGGTCAACTGTATGTTTCAGACCCTATGTTAGGTTCTGGGATAGTAAACAAATGATACTGTCCATTACCCAGACAAGTTCATTGTGTATTAGGGAGAGTTGGAGATTTTAGAAGGTGAGCTCCCTGGGCAGCAGACTCTGAACTGGAGGTAGTCCTGCATGAGTTTTATTAGACAGTGCTCTTAGGATCAGCACGTTGGGAGAGAAGAGGAAATTGAGTTGTGATACGATCTTAATGAAGGACTCAACCAATCCTGAGGAGAATGTGAAGCCAGGAAGAGCCTTTAAAGTTACCCTTAGTTGGAGTTAAGAGGCCTGATTTTGCATATGGGCTGGTCCTGGGAAGAGGATATGACATTGGGTAAGGTAGCTCTTCAGCAGAGGCAGTTCTGAACAGGACTGACAACTGAGGGTTATCTTTCGGTAGTACTTCTCAGCAGCCGGGACAACAAATCCTTCGGTCTTGAACGGAGATCTGTGTAGTTGGTATTATAACAGATCTGTGTAGTTGGTATTATAACAGTGTCCGCTATAGTCAGAGTCAACATGGATACTTGTAAACAAATCATTATGAGCTGTGTAAGCTCAGCAGAATAACTAATTGTTAGAGGAAGTTAGGAAAGGCTTATAGAAGAGATGACATTTGAGCTAGGTTTTGAAGAATGAATTAGGTTGTTTGGAAGGAGTAAGTGTAAGGAAGGGGGCATCTTTCATTGAGTCACTGAGATTTCATAACATAGGCAGGAAAATGATTTATTTGAAGGGCAGAGAGGTAAATGCATTAGCCGTTATTCAGTTTCTGCCAATTGTAATGAAAATCATGAGGTCATTTGCAAAAATCTTGATTTGTTTCCATGGTGATAATTAAAAAAAAAACAAAACCAATTTAAGTCCCAGTATGATCAGGTTTGAGATTAAGCCAAGCTCATTGTGTCCAGAACCAAAAAGATAGGCTGAGCTTGAGTGAGAAGCTTTTATTCTAGGAATCCAAATTGGATTTTGGTTCCAGCGTTGTCTCTCATCCTTGAGTCAGAAAGATAGGCTGAGCTTGAATGAGAAGCTTTTATTCTAGGAGTCTAAATTAGATTTTGTTACCGGCATTGCCCCTCATTCTTGAGTCTGGAACAGATGAATTTCCTTAACACTGAACACGTTATTGTTTATTGCTTAGTATGTTCTCTCCTAGGATTGAGGGTATCTATGGGGAGTCAGAAGATAGGTTAAACTGAGGTTTTTCCACTCACTACTTCTTTGACCTTGGGAAATTTGGTAAACACTTGATCCTGTTTTTTTCATCCTGAAAGTACAGGTAGTGATACATAATGCCATCATATTAGGATTGTTGAGATAATATATAAGAGCCTATATACTGTTAGGTGTTTTCCAGGGTATTTTATTGCTACTTAAAATCCCTTTGTTGGGTTCGAGCCCCGCGTCAGGCTCTGGGCTGATGGCTCGGAGCCTGGAGCCTGTTTCCGATTCTGTGTCTCCCTCTCTCTCTGCCCCTGCCCCGTTCATGCTCTGTCTCTCTCTGTCCCAAAAATAAATAAAAAACGTTGAAAAAAAAAAATTAAAAAAAAAAAAATCCCTTTGTGAAATACATGTGTGAGGTTAGGTTTTTGTTAGGATAAGATTATTAAAAACAAATTTTGATTGTTATGGAGCTGTGGGTTTGGTCTGTAGAATTCAGTACTATGAAACCCAAATTAACATTAAAATCTTCAACATAAGGATGAATGTCACAGAGGAAAACTATTACTTGGCTTTTAAATCCGGACATGTCTGCTCTGTAGATGTCAGATTTACATGAACAGATTTCTGATTGTGGGGGTGAATAAGAAAATGGATGGCAAAATTATTGTAATAACTTTATTACAGTTCACAGTTTTTTGCTGTGCTGATGATAGGTCAAAAAATTTATTCAACAGATACAGTAAAGTGAGTGTATAGGGGCTCTGACTCAAGACAGCAGTATGAGAGGGATTGTGGTCAAAATGGAACTGTCCAGACATCTAACCCCTAGCACAACTGTCAATTCTGAATGCACTGTTGAAAAACAAATGTATAGATAGATAGACCCATAGCCAGGTCTAGACTTCTGCTGAGCTTCCAAGAATATTTTCCCTGGAAAGGAGAGTTACCAGTTAATAGGCTGAAGGCCCAGTCTGTCACTTTGTGACATCTGTTAAATTGAGAAGAGAGGAAACTTCAAGCAGATCTCGTTACTGAAAGAGAAATGATGATTACATGAAATATAGTCTCTAGTTCCACGAGAATGCATTAGAGTCACTTGAACCTTTCAAAATACAAATGTCTATATCCTAACCCTGGACATTTTGGTCCTCATTTCTAGAATAGGGCCTGGGGGGTTTTATTTTGAAAAGCTTGTCAGCTAATTCTGATGTGGCTCTCTTGAACCAGTGGTTCACTGAGCTTTGTTTAATTAGAGTTATTAAATTCATGGATGTGGATAAAGAATTAAGTGTTGGAATTTTTTTTTGTAGGAGAGTTTAGGGGACAGAATGTTGATTTCTATAAAACCATTAGGTATTTAGGGACAGCTTCATCTTTTCCAATGTTGCACAGAATGTTTCGGTTGTTGGAATAGCTGGAAGTACTAAAGGGACACTGGAACATTGTGGGGAGCGCTTCCAAATGTTGTATTTAATTCTATTATATGAATGAGGCATGATTTTACTAGAAGAAAAAACTGTTCCATCATGTGTATATAATAGAAAAATCATCCTACCTGTCACAGAATCCAGATAAGCACGATTGGCTGTTTTTGAGTTTTTATATTAAAAGTACATAGTTTACTCAGTATTTTCTTGTCTGCTGATAGGTAAGTGGTAGCAGATATCTTAAGTTTAAGGAAAATTTATGAGGGGGACAGTGTTTACTTTGGAATAAACTATACCTTTAACTTGTTTTTTGGTCAAATCTAAGGGAGAGCAAACTTCTCTTTTGTACTTCTTGAAACACTTTGGTCCAACTCATTAAGTACATAGTTTAGATACTGCAGGAGAATCATTCATATGAGGTGGAGGGGGTTTCACCAAAGATTTTCTGTAATGTTTCCAAAGATAGAAAAGTAGGGGACCATAAAGAATGGTCTTAAGAAGTAAGACTCAAAGAGAATGTCAGAGCACCAGACTCTCTGGCATTTGGAGATGGGGGGAGGGGTATGCATAGTTTAAGTAACATTTAATATTGTAACATTTTATATACCAAAATAATAATAATAAGGCAAAAAACCTTTTTGCAATGCAAACTATAGAAAATAAAGCCTAACAAAAATTTTAATTTCTCAAGTGATTGTAATAGCAGAATATCATTGTAATTTTTAATGGATATTGTGCATAACCTCCTAGATCTGGCATAGTGGACCTGAATCCTTCATTAAAAGGGAGCTTTAGGGGCGCCTGGGTGGCGCAGTCGGTTAAGCGTCCGACTTCAGCCAGGTCACGATCTCACGGTCCGTGAGTTCGAGCCCCGCGTCAGGCTCTGGGCTGATGGCTCAGAGCCTGGAGCCTGTTTCCGATTCTGTGTCTCCCTCTCTCTCTGTCCCTCCCCCGTTCATGCTCTGTCTCTCTCTGTCCCAAAAAAAAATAAAAGTTGAAAAAAAAAAAATTTAAAAAAAAAAAGGGAGCTTTAAAAAAAAGTTTAAAAACATGGTTTTAAAGGGATGGTTGATTATTGGTGGGATCTGAAGTTTAATCTCACATTATGGTACTGATAATTCAGCTCAATTTTAGAAGATCTTTTATCATTATAGAGTTTTAGGATATTGAATGAGATTAAAGATTATGCTATAGTTTGAATGGGCCTCAACTTGTAAAATGTCATATTTTTTGAAAGAATTAATTCTGTGGTCTTTAAAAAGTGATATTTTTTTCTTCTTTCAGCTATCTGAAGCAAAGACTCATTTTGAAGATGTTTAATAAGTCATTTGGAACGCCCTTTGGGGGTGGCACTGGTGGCTTTGGCACAACTTCAACATTTGGGCAGAGTAAGTTTTACAAAAGAACAAAAGGGGGAAAATATTAAGCTATTCTTATTAAGAACAAATCCATTCTGATGGCTGAAATAAAAAACACAAGATATAACAAATGTTGGTGAGGATATGGAGTAAAAGGAACCCTCGTGCACTGTTGGTGGTAATGCAAAATGGTGCAGCCACTGTGGAAAACAGTAGGGAAGTTCCTCAAAAAATTACAAGCAAAATTACCTTAAGATCCAGTAATTCCACTGCTGGATGTTCACCCAAAGAAAACCAAAACACCAATTTGAAAAGATATATGTACCCCTATGTTTATTGCAGTGTTATTTACGATAGCAAAGATACAGAAACAACCCAGTGTCCATCAATAAATGAATGGATAAAGAAGATGTGGTGTATATATACAATGGAATATTAGTCATAAAAAAGAATGAGATCTTGCCATTTGCAACAACATGGATGGACCTAGAGGTATAATGCTAAGTGAAATAAGTCAGGGAGAGACAAATACCATATGATTTCACTCATATGTGGAATTTAAGAAACAAAACAAATGAACAAAGGAAAAAGGGACAAAAGAACAGACTCTTAAATACAGGGTCTGAAACGAATGAAAGTCTGAAACTAGGGTAACACTGTGTGTTAATTATATGTGAATAAATACATTTTTTAAAAGAACAAATCCATTCTGATAGCTTTAGACAGGAATTTTATTCATACTTTGGTTTTTATAACAAATTTTCTTTGAAAAATGACCAGATAGGGGTGCCTGGGTGGCTCAGTCGGTTAAGCGTCCCAACTTCAGCTCAGGTCATGATCTCCTAGTTTGTGGGTTCAAGCCCCACATTGGGCTCTCTGCTGTTAGGACAGAGCCTGCTTTGGATCCTCTGTCTCCCTGTCTCTCTGCCCCTCCCCTGCACACTCTCTCTCAAAAATAAATAAACATTAAAAAAAAGAAATCAAATAAAGATGCCCACCATCACTACTTCTATTTTAAAACATGACTGAGAGGGCGCCTGGGTGGCTCAGTTGGTTGAGCATCAGACTCTTGGTTTCCACTGAGGTCACGATCTACAGTTTGTGAGTTTGAGCCCCAATATATTGGGATATTCTCTTCCACTCTCTCTGCCCTTCCCCTGCTTGCTCTCTCTCTCTCTCTCTCTCTCTCACTCTCAAAATAAACTTAAAAAAATTTTTTTTAACTGATTGGATGATACGATCTTGTTAAAATTTTTTAAGAGAATAGAATTAAGTTTCGAGTTTCTGTGGTTCTTTGATCATTAGTAGAAGGTACTTGTGGGACGCCTGGGTGGTTCAGTAGGTTGAGCGTCCAACTTTGGCTCAGGTCATGATCTCATGGTTCATGGGTTCCAGTCCTGTGTCGGGCTCTGTGCTGACAGCTTAGAGCCTGAAGCCTGCTTCAGATTCTGTGTGTGTGTCTCTCTCTCTCGCCCCTCCCCTGCTTGCTTGCTTGCTTTCTCTCTTTCTCTCTCAAAAATAAAAAATAAAAAGGTACTTGAAATGTAGGCTCCAGGCCCAGCATGGGGGTTGAACTCATGACCTTGAGACCAAGAGTCACATGCTTTACTGAAGAGCCAGCCAGGCACCCCATACTTGAAATATTTTTTTAATTGGTTTTTGTTTTGTTTTTAAAAAAATTTTTTTTAATGTTTATTTATTTTTGAGAGAGACAGAGACAGAATGCGAGTGGGTTAGGGCAGAATCCGAAGCAGGCTCCAGGCTCCGAGCTGTCAGAGCAGAGCCCGACGCAGGGCTTGAACTCACAAGCTGTGAGATCATGACCTGAGCCAAAGTCAGTCACTCAACCGACTGAGCCACCCAGGCACCCCTATTAATTGGTTTTTGTAGCAAAAAGTTAACAGTGTGTTAAAGATTTTCAAGCCAGGAAATAATCTATTTATATTGCAGTAAAAATTGCAGTTATTGAATAGCTGCTCTGAGATTTGCTCTGTGAATAATAATACTCAGTGACAAAACTGTTAAAATATCAAAGTCCCTAATCCCCACCAGCCCTCCTATGATCCACTTCCCCTTCCACTCAGTATTGTACATGATACTAGTTGCCTGTAGCAACCACTTACTCACTTTTGAACTTGAAATTAAAAATTTTATACTTACACAAGTAGAAAGAATGGTATAATGAACTTTCATGTTATTTCCTAGCTGCATCAATCAGCATTTTACTAGTCTTGTTTATTTTTTATTGTATGGTATTTATTTTTATTTTAAAGAGAGAGAGCATGCATGAATGGGGGAGGGGGCAGAGGGCGCGTGAGAGAATCTTAAGCAGGCTCCATGCTCAGTCTCACGACCCTGGGATCAAGACCTGACTGATATCAAGGCTTGGACACTCAACCGACTGAGTGACCCAGGTGCCCCCAGTCTTGTTTTTATCTTTCTCTTTTTAAGGGGAGATGAGTGTTTGAACAGTATGTTTTAATGCAAATCCTCAGAAGCTTTCTCTTAACTGGTGAGGGTTGTAACAATAGAGGAAAATTTTTTTAACTCTCTTCTGACCTCTTCTTGAAATACCCTGTGCATATAGGTCCTTGACTTTTGATGGTTCACTTGTTTAAGTGTATTTACTTATTTTGAGAGAGAGCATGGAAGGGGCAGAGAGAGAGGGAGAGAGAGAGAGAGAGAGAGAGGGAGAGAATCCCAAGCAGGCTCCACACTGTCAGCACAGAATCCTCTGCGGGGCTCAGACTCACCAACCGTGAGATCATGACCTGAGCTGTAACCAAGATTTGGACACTTAACTGACTGAGGCACTGTTAGGTCCTTGGTTTTTATTTTATTTTATTTTTATTAAAAAAATTTAAAAAAAAATTTTTTTTTTTTTAACGTTTATTTATTTTTGAGACAGAGAGAGCGTGAACGGGGTAGAGGCAGAGAGAGAGGGAGACATAGAATCTGAAGCAGGTTCTAGGCTTTGAGCTGTCAGCACAGAGCCCAATGCAGGGCTGTAACCCACAAACTGCAAGATCATGACCTAAGCTGAAGTTGGATGCTTAACCGACTGAGCCACCCAGGCACCCCTGTTTGTTTGTTTGTTAAAGAACATATTTTCTGTCCTAGAACTATGGAATTAGACTCTCAGGTTGGAACCTGAACATGTGTATTTTGAAAACCCTTCCCAGGTCATTCTGAAGTGCTCTCCTAAATACGGACCATCCATCCCAGTGACTATGGAACGTATGGTGATTGGAGAGAATTGAACACTTTAATTCTGATTATTTTACTTTTGTCTGTAGCTTATAATCACTAGTTACCTTTGCACTCCTTTTGGTTTCAGTTGGCACTTTTTTTTTTTAATCCATCAACATCTATAACTTTATTGAAAAGTCACACTTCACTTTTTTTTTTAACCTGAGGCAATGAATACAATGCTTAATTTCAAGACTGTAATTTGTAGTATGATGGACTTTTGAAAAAATTATTTTCAGAGAAGACCAACGATTGTATTGAAACACAGAATGTTAAGAAATACTAAAATCCTTTTTCATTGGATCACCTGTTTAAGATTTTGTTTTGACCCTGGATTTTGCTTTTTCAGGTACTGGTTTTGGTACTACTAGTGGAGGGGCTTTTGGAACATCTGCATTTGGTTCTAGCAATAATACTGGAGGCCTCTTTGGAAATTCACAGACCAAACCAGGTAGGGGTTTTACTTGGAATACAGTTGGTTTATTCGTAGTTGATATAGGACTTCATATAGTGGTTCCAGTACATCTATTTAACTGTTTTTCCCCCTCTCCATCTCCCCAGGAGGATTATTTGGTACTAATTCATTTAGTCAGCCAGCTACTTCCACAAGCACTGGCTTTGGGTTTGGCACATCAACAGGAACATCAAATAGCTTGTTTGGAACTGCAAGTACAGGGACTAGTCTCTTCTCATCCCAGAACAATGCCTTTGCACAAAATAAACCAACTGGCTTCGGAAGTAAGTAGGATATCATTGGACTTCTGCATCCAACAATTTGATTTGCTTATTGAATATATTCTTTCTTCTTCTTTTGCCTGTGTTCATTTACCTCCTTTCTCTACCAGATGGCAAAAACATGGGGAGAGGAAATCTTCAAAACGTATTGAAAAGTTTAATAGGCTTTAAATGAGGAGGTTGGGTACATCTTCCCATGAGTGGAAATCTAAGAAGCATTATTATTTAAGGAATATGCAGAGGAAGAGGCTCCTGATATAGAATGACCAGATAGTATATGGAAAGCCAAGTCAGAGTGATGTCATAGTTGTTAAGACAGGAGAATTTCAAGGAGGAGTGTATAGTCATCAGTATTGTACTGCAGAGGCACCTCCTTGCCTCTGTTTCACATTTGTTATGAGAGACTAAAGCAGGAATGACAAATACTGGAGATGACCTGGTTACTCTTCCATTCATTATCCATGGCAGATGATTTTAATTGATGGTTTCTTTCTCTTTAAGTCTAAATGTGGCCTAGGGATACTTCTCCACACCGTACTTTGAGGCAACCACTATTGGTTGAACAGGTGTGCTCTGTGAGTTGATGCATTCTTAGCACAGAAGTATAGCAGAATGAATAAGTTAGCCAGCTATCTGTATTTCACAAAGGGAAAGTTTGTAGGGTATTGAAATACTTAATGATGACAATGTAAAATGCAATCTAAAGTGCTAATTCAAAAGAGATGTGCCTGTTTACCTTAAACCATATATTAGGACGTGTTTTTAGAAAAGAAAGAGTTTGCCAGTGAGAAATCACATTCCTCTTAAATTGGTAATTAGGATCTGACTTACTATGAAATACTGGCAGATAACTTTATTGTTTACTGACATTTCTGGCACCCTTTGTATAACTTCTTGAGAAATAATATCTCTTACTTTGAAAAATATATTCCTTAGATAACAGTTAAATTCACTTTTATGGAGTTTTTTGAAACTCAGCTTTTTGGAAAAGTAAGGTAATTAGAGGATTCATTCTATAAAACAATCAAGATGCCTACTAATTTTTCTAAATTATTTTTCTGGGCAGAATTTTATATTAACCTGTTTGGTTTCCCTAATAGGACCATTTATATGTTTTGAACTTTTTGGTTATGTGTATGTGTTTGTATTAATGTAATATGTATTATGTAAATAAAATACACTGTGACCCTATTGAAGTCTTTTGTGATGTTTTCAGAAAGACTGGTTCATTCAGCATGTAGTTTTAACAAGAAAGGAGAAATGAAATAAAATTTATGATGAAATAGAGCACTATTTTTTTTTCACTTTCTTCCAAATTTACCCAAGAAGAACTTTATAGACATTTAGCTGACAAAGGGATTTAGATTTTGTTTCACTTCAAAGTTTTGAGCCTAGAATTTTATCTGTGTCTATATGAAATACCTGTTTGAAGATACTAGGGAAATTTGTAAGATAGAAAATTTGAGTATGTGAAAGTAATGCATCTATAGTGCCACAGCCCAATTCCAAGATGTCTTACAGATTCTTAAACTGTTTTCATCTTATTTTTCTTTGTAATTTACAGATTTTGGAACAAGTACCAGCAGTGGGGGACTTTTTGGTACTACAAATACCACCTCCAATCCTTTTGGTAGTACATCTGGCTCCCTCTTTGGGCCGAGTAGTTTTACAGCTGCTCCCACTGGGACTACGATTAAGTTTAATGTAAGTATTTCTTTCCAGTCTTTGTAGAATATATTACTCTCCCATTTGTATATTTCTTTGCAGGATGAATCATAAAATTTCTCCTTTTTCCAGTTCTGCACAGCTTAGTCTCACTCTTCTAAGATGTGTTAAGAACAAAATCTGTAAATAGTTATATAGTAAATATGAAAAGTCATGAAACATAAATCTAGATTATGTGTATTTGAATTATGCTTAACCCAGTCAAATTTATATTCACAAGGCTGATTACAACAGGTAGTAATGATGTTGAACTTGTATTTATTGCATTCATAACTTGGCTCTAAAGGAATGGTTGAATGCTCAACCATTATTGAAAATAGGGCCTCTTTAAGGAGATATATGGAATAACTCCTAAATATTTTGTGTGCCAATGAAGAATAAAACTTGTTGATGAAATGGCAAAATGGGGCAATGGAGTTTTATGTTTTCTTTGGCTTTTTTAAGACTTGGGCAGAGGGTTAGAATGGAAGATTTGTTTATGAAAATGTATGGAATATTACTTGATGTAAGATACCATTTGATGCGATTGGGGAGATACTTAGGGTAGGCTGGAGGCGCAGTTAGCTTAAAGAAAATCTGGGGAAAGTAGGTCTTGACTGAACTTCTTGTTAAAAGTTACTCCAGGAAATGAAGAATTTCTCAGGCAAGGCAATTCATAATATTGAATTTAGAAACCTAAATTTTATAAATAATAGGGAAAAATAATTCCTGGAAAGTGTAATAATTGAGGAAACTGACAATACTAGTAGAAATCTTTGGTTATATATTGTGCCTGTTTCTCATAAGGTTATAGGGGAAAAAAAAAACCCCGGCTTCCATGTTTCTTAAATGCAACAACAGTTATAAAGCAGACACTTCGCTTTATTTTATGTATTTCTTTCTTCTTTCTTTCAGATACTTCAGAGCAGGGTAGGAGATAGAACTCAGAGATTCAGGTTTAAATGTACATGTTGGGTAAATTGGATGAAGTTTTCCTTATGCATACAGTATTAAGTGTATTTTAGTATGTAATTAGATGGCTTGTTTATGGACTCAATGTCTGTGATAACTATTATTGTGATTGATTTATTTAGATAACGTAGGGGAGAGAGATCAGAAATGCAATGTATTTAATTAAGCGCCATTGAAACTCTGATTTAGCAAAAGACCTACAGGACTAGATAGTGTAGAGTTCAGTGGTTGAAGAATTGTGTCTGGAGAGTAGGGATTTAAAGTTTAGACTTAGACATTTGCTTTAGACTCTCATATTTGCTTTTATCTTCCTTTACAGCCTCCGACTGGTACAGATACTATGGTTAAAGCTGGAGTTAGCACTAACATCAGTACCAAGCACCAGTGTATTACTGCTATGAAAGAATATGAAAGCAAGTCTCTAGAGGTCAGTAAAATGCAATACAGAATATCAGCCTAACCTTCTGATTCTATTGGAAAGCAATTTTTAAAACTGTTTTTGATTATTTTTAGGATCAGTGGTTCACACTGGGTTTATGTAAAAGACTAACAACCAAATTTTTTTTAAGTAAGCTCTTTGCCCAGTGTGGGGCTTGAAGTCAAAACCCTGACCAAGATCAAGAGCCACATGCTCTACTGACTGAGCCAGCCAGGTGCTCCACAAGCAAATTATTTTTAAAAATTAATGTATTATCTATACATATCTTGTTTTAGGAAGGTCAATATTCAGCTTGTTTGTACTGGTATAGTTCTGTTAGTAGTCCATTGTGATTGTATGTTCTCATTATACTGGGCGACGTGTGTGTACGTGACATGCACGTGATTTTAGTAAACTCATGCAAAGTCATAAGTGTACAACATACTAAGTTTTCACCAAGTGAACAGACCCATGTTACCAGGATCCAGATCAAGTCACTGAGCATTACCAGCATTCCTGATGTCCCACATGTGCCCGGTCTCCCTAGGCACAATCCCCCTGCCCACCCCGCCACCTCTTCCTAAGCTAACTACTATTGTGAGTGCCCATGTTTTGCTCATTTTGAACTTTATATAGATGGAATCTTACATTACCTACTAAGTCTGTTTTTCCACACTGTGAGATTTATCCATGGCGTTGCATGAAGTTACAGTTTGTTCATACTATAATATGATAGTGTGTTGTATATTTTGAGTGTCATCCCTAGTTATAGCTGTTGCTTCCTCTATATCCCATACTGTACTTGATTTATTGTAGTGTACAGAAACACCCTGACGTGTGAGTTAGAACTCTTAAACTGTATCCCTTTTTTACCTAATTTTCTGAAACCCCTCATCCCGTCCCAGAAACTTTGATATTTCTAGCTAATTTTTATATTTGGGGTGGGAGTAGATAGGATTATTATATAGCCTTGTACTAAAAGAAACTATTGCTGTTTATAAAAGAAAATTAAAATTAAGATATGATTGGTCCTTTGGCCTGTGGTTTTAGTAATTATGGTATGGATTTTAGTGTCCACTCTACACTGATGAAAGTGTTTTTCTGTAATGGTGATAAGTTCATGTTCTGTACTTCTCTGTTTTTTAGTCATGGTTCCTATGTGAACATGAACGTTGAATTCTAAATTTAAGTATTTAGTTTCCTAAATAATTTTTTTGTCTGCATATTAAGATTGGAAATACGCTTTCCCTTCCTCTAGGAACTTCGTTTAGAGGATTATCAGGCTAACCGGAAAGGCCCACAGAACCAGGTGGGAGCAGGTACCACATCTGGCTTGTTTGGGTCTTCTCCAGCCACCTCCAGTGCAACAGGACTCTTCAGCTCCTCTACCACTAACTCAGGCTTTGCATATGGTCAGAACAAAACAGCCTTTGGAACTAGTAAGCATTTGGCATCATATTGAGGAGGGACAGACAACTAAAAGTAAAACATAATTGTCATTTTTTGATAAAATAATTCAGCGATGTCAGAGGAATAGAGTGTCTGATATGTAGATGGGGATGGAGAGATACACAGTAAATGGAGATGGTTAAAAAGGGCCTCACTGATAAGGTGACATTTGGAAGGTGACCTATCTGAAGAATGTGAAGGATAAAGCTATACAGATATCTGGAGGAACAACATTCCAGCCAGAGGAAGCTGTAAGTCTAAAAACCCTGAGTTTTTTCCAAAGATAATGAGAACCAAGGGGAAGTATTAAGGGATATAAGGACTATATTTTATAGGACATTGTGGGTCATTGTCAAGATGTGAATTTTTATTTGAGTTAGGAAGCCATTAGAAGTTTTAGAAAGAGAAGTCATGTGATTATGAGTGAAGGATCATCTGAACGCTGCTATATTTAGATTGTGGTAGCTACACTTGTGAGTATAGCATAACCTAGAGACTTGTCCAGTCGCTAGGTTGTACACCTGAAACTAATATAACATTGTGTTTCAACTTCAAAGACTCAAGAAAAAAAGATTGTTAAGGGGGCAAGGGTGAAGGCAAATAAATTAGAAAAGCTGTTGCTTCATTCACGTGAGAGATGATAGTGGCTTGACTGAGGAGATGGAGGTAGTAAACATGTCAGATTCTAGACCCGGTTTGAATATAGAACTGATGAGATTTGCCGATAGATTGCTTTTATGTGGGATATGAAAGAGGGAAGTCTATGATGATGACTAAATTACTTTATGAAAATACTACTTTTGTACAGGTAATACATATGTATGATAAAAAGTTCACGAGACACAAAAAAGTCTGTAACCAAAGGTATCTTGTTTGCTTCCCCTAGCTATTATTTTCCTCCATAAAACACGCAAAAGTTGGACTGTTTTGTGATCTTTTACAGAGATTTATACACACCTGCGAATATACAGATAAATACATATTTAAGTGGCATTTAACATTCATTTCAGACTTGGTATCCTGTGATGTAGTTTAGCCACATACTCATCAAATACAGTGTATCCTATGTGAAATAGAAAGCCTCTGTTCTCAAGAAAAACTTAATCTAACAAGGTTAAAATACACATACAGATTCTGAGTGTGGTGTGGTATTTTGTA
This sequence comes from Neofelis nebulosa, assembly GCF_028018385.1. Classification (NCBI taxonomy): domain Eukaryota; kingdom Metazoa; phylum Chordata; class Mammalia; order Carnivora; family Felidae; genus Neofelis; species Neofelis nebulosa. The sequence continues at coordinate 59,977,578 of NC_080791.1, read as the reverse complement.
AATAGAAGAAAGTTTTGGACTCAAAAAAGATTACTTAGCCCAGCCAGGGTTCTTGGAGTCAGAGTATTATTATAAGAATTAAAGTCTGAACTAAATCCAGAGTTAGGTGAAAAAGGATGGGAAGTGAAATGGTTATCTGTTTTGAGTAGTGAATGAAATTTTCCTACATCATTTAGATATGTAGATATGTAGATTTCCTACATCATTTAGTCAAGAATATTAATGTTGTTGCAGTAACTGAATAATGTGAGATTTGAGGGGGGTTTTTCTTTTCTCCATTTATTTTTACTGTATTTCTTTTTTTCTGAAAGGTACAACTGGGTTTGGAACAAATCCGGGTGGTCTCTTTGGCCAACAGAATCAGCAGACTACCAGCCTCTTCAGTAAACCATTTGGCCAGGCCACAACCACCCAGAACACTGGCTTTTCCTTTGGTAATACCAGCACACTAGGACAGCCAAGTACTAATACCATGGTAAGGAAACAGACCTTTAATTAACTCCAGGTCTTATTCAGAGAACTAAGCAATGAGGCTTCTAATCATATCAAAGTAGCAAGTTCTACCTCTACGGTAGTTCTTAAGGGTTGACGGTATATAGAAAGGAATATGCAAAATGTAAATAATTAAAGCCTAGATTCTAGTCCAAACTTTACTCCCTCCTCACTGAGGGGCTGTTGAGCAAGTCACTTACTCTTTCCAAGCATATTTCCTTATCACCAGGAGCTGCTTCATGTGCTAGAATAGAATTGGCCACTAAAAGTTATACTTTGTGACATTGGCTCTACTCATTCTATGGAGTATAGGAGAAAATACTTACAAATTACTAGCTGTATTTCAGCATATTCTTTCAGCTTTTTCCTTAAGCGGAGTCAGGCAAAGATGTGTAGTTCATTAAAATAAATAAGGGAGCACTAAAACTCAGAGCCATATTAGATAATTGCTATTTCTGTGCAAAAAGCAAAAGAGAAAGTCCTTAGAGTCATTACCAGTTTCTGGTTTTTTTTTTTAAGTTTATTTTTTTTATTTTGAGAGACAGCGCATGTGCACTGGGGAGAGGCAGAGAGAGAGGGAGAAAGAGAATCCAAAGCAGGCTCTGAACTGTGAGCGCGGAGCCTGACACTGGGGGCTTGAACTCAGAAACTGTGAGATCATGACCTGAGCTGAAATCAGATGTCAGACACATAACCAGCTGAGCCACCCAGGTGTCCCTTTACCAGTTTATTTCTAAGGACTCTTTTTGGGAAGAATAAAATTAAGATTAATGAGAAGTATGATTTATTGATTAAAATTTTCAGAATTTAACTGGCCTTTAAGTTAGAGATACTGTATCTGATTAAAAACCCAGTACAGCTAGATCCCAAAAATCTTTAAAAAAATTTTTAAATGTTTATTCATTTTTTTGAGAGAGAGAGAGACAGAGACAGAGCATGAACAGGGAAGAAGCAGAGAGAGAGGGAGACAGAATCCAAGGATTCTGAGTTGTCAGCACAGAGCCCTACACGGAGCTTGAACTCGCACACTGTGAGATTATGACCTGAACCAAAGTCAGACGCTTAACCGACTGAGCTACCCAGGTACCCTTCAAGCCCCAAAAATCTTACAAATACTTGGCAAACCAAATTCACCAACATGTGGAAAAGATGATAACCATGACCAAGTGGGATTCATCCTGGAAGGTTGATTCAACATAGGAAAATTAATAAACATAATAAACAAAAACTATATGATCACTTCAGTAGGTGCAGAAAAAGCATTTGACACCCTTTCATGATAAAAACACTCGACAAAGATAGAAAGGAATCCAGGCCAACTAATCTTTGACAAAGCAGGAAAAAATATCCAATGGAATAAAGACAAATGGTGCTTCAACAAATGGTGCTGAGAAAACTGGACAGTGACATGCAAAAAAAATGAACCTGGACCACTTTCTTACACCATACCCAAGAATAAACTCAAAATGGATGAAAGACCTAAATGTAAGACAGGAAGCCATCAAAATCCTCGAGGAGAGGGGCGCCTGGGTGGCGCAGTCGGTTAAGCGTCCGACTTCAGCCAGGTCACGATCTCGCGGTCCGTGAGTTCGAGCCCCGCGTCGGGCTCTGGGCTGATGGCTCGGAGCCTGGAGCCTGTTTCCGATTCTGTGTCTCCCTCTCTCTCTGCCCCTCCCCCGTTCATGCTCTGTCTCTCTCTGTCCCAAAAATAAATAAAAAACGTTGAAAAAAAAAATTAAAAAAAAAAAAATCCTCGAGGAGAAAGCAGGCAAAAACCTTGACCTCAGCCGCAGCAACTTCTTAACATGTCTCTAGAATCAAGGGAAACAAAAGCAAAAATGAACTATTGGGATCTCATCAAAATAAAAAGCTTCTGAACAGCGAAGGAAACTATCAGCAAAACTAAAAGGCAACCAACAGAATGGGAGAAGATATTTGCAAATGACATAATAAAGGGTTAGTATCCAAAATCTATGAAGAATTGATCAAACTAGACACCCAAAAAACAAATAATCCAGTGAAGAAATAGGAAAAAGACATGAATAGACACTTCTCCAAAGAAGACATCCGGATGGTGAACAGACACATGAAAAAATGCTCAATATCACTCCTTATCCGGGAAATACAAATCAAAACCACAATGAGATACCACCTCACACCTGTCAGAATGGCTAACATCAATAACTCAGGCGAGGATGCAGAGAAAGGATCTCTTTTGCACTGCTGGTGGGAATGCAAACTGGTGTAGCCATCCTGGAAAACAGTATGGAGGTTCCTCACAAAATTAAAAACAGAACCACCCTACGACCCACGAATTGCACTACTAGGTATTTATCCAAGGGATACAGGAATGCTGTTTCGAAGGGACACATGCACCCCAATGTTTATAGCAGTGCTATCGACAATCGCCAGAGTATGGAAAGAGCCTGAATGTCCATCGACAGATGAATGGATAAAGATGTGGTGTATATATATACAATCAAAAAGAATGAAATCACTGTTGAATTCTCATTTCAGCAATAGTTCATTAGTGCAATATTTTTCTTTAGTTAACTAATGTATAAAATAAAATATCTTCTTAAGCACTGGATGACATAAACTTTATTTGTAATTAGTATAGTTTCTCATGTCAAATTAAGACTTAACATTACACTCCTGCCTCTGTGTCCAGATTGATAATTTCAGCTGATTGTTTTCAGTTGTATGATTTAAAGTCCATTGCCCGGCTCAGCATTGATTAGTTCTTTTGGCATAACTCTCTGAAAATGAAGCATTCTGTCATATTTTGTTTTCAGTGTTACAGTCCTGCTATCTCTTAGAGCATAAGAGTTTAGTATAAAGTCTTACCACTGCCCAGGACATTGGAACTCATTGGGCTTAGATGTAGATATGAGGGTTTTATTTGTTTTTTTTAAATGGCCCTGCTCGTTGTTGTGAAGAAAAATAATGCTTTATGTATTTAGCATAATATCTATCTTATAAACTGTTTTTTAAAAACATTTTTTTTAATGTTTTTTTTTTTTATTTTTGAGAGAGATAGAGACAGCATGTGAGTGGGTTAGGAGCAGAGAGAGAGGGAGACACAGAATCCGAAGCAGGCTCCAGGCTCCGAGCTGTCAGCACAGAGCCCGACGCGGGGCTGGAACTCATGAGGTGTGAGATCGTGACCTCAGCCGAAGTCGGATGCTCAACCGACTGAGCCACCCAGGCTCACCCAAAATGGCAGCTATTATTAATCTTAAGATTCTTAAAACTGACTGTTGTAAGTCTGATTCTTAAGACTGACTGTTGTAAGGATATCTTTTAATGTAGATACCTTTTGCAGGGTTTATTTGGAGTAACCCAAGCCTCACAGCCTGGAGGTCTTTTTGGGACAGCTACAAACACCAGCACTGGGACAGCATTTGGAACAGGAACAGGTCTCTTTGGGCAGCCCAATACTGGATTTGGTGCTGTCGGTTCGGTAGGTTATTACAGTTGATCTAATTTGAAGATATGTATAAATTTGTTAAAGAATTTCTAAGAAAGATTTAACTATATTTCAAGTGTTTTTATTAGGTCTTAGACAATGCTGATAGTAATTAAAAGCTATTTGGTACAAAAATAAGTAACATTAGTAGGTTAATTTTCAAGTAGTAAGTTCTTTTTTAAACTTCTTTGCCTCAATGCTTATGTACACTTTACTTATGATAGCACAGTATCACTCCAATTGGTTAAATTGTTGAGTCTAAATTGAAGTGCTTTCATTATTAAGTCAGGTAATTTTTAGTTCCTATACTCTATTCTCCTGGGTGATACGTTGGTATGATATTTGAGAATTAAGAATTCCAAGTTGCTAAAGTTGGTGATCTCATGGTTTTCCTGCAGCTGGAGGCTTAACTGAATTGTGTTTGACCCTAAAAATAATAGTAAATTCTGTATTACCACTTAAACTATAAGAATCAATAAAAAACAGCCAATCTGTCTTATTTACCCATTAAAAAAAAGCTTTGAACATGCTCTTGGTGGATAATTAAAAAAAGAAAATGAAAAAGAAAGAAAAATCCCAAAATGTGATTTTCAGGGAAATAGCAATCTGTTATTTCGTAACTTTTCTTTGGGCAGCTAATTGAGATGAGAAATTGAGAAAATTATATAGTTCTTCAAAAAGTTCTTAGTAACCAGTTTACTGAGATATAATCCATATGCCATACAATTCACCCTCTTAAAGTTTATAATTGAGTGGTTTTTTTGTATACCGACTGATTGTGGAACTATTACCATAGTCAATTTGAGAACATGTTCATCCCCTTAATAAAAAGAAACCTCATACTTATTAGTAGTCATTTCTCATTTCCCCCCAATTAACTTCAAGCCTGCTATCTACAGATTTGTCTATTCTGGACATTTCATATAAATGGAATCACATAATATGTAGTCTTTTGTGACCACTTTTATTTAGCATAATGTTTTAAAGGCTCATCCATGTTCTAGCATGTTTAAATTTTTTATTGTAACTGTTTCTGCTGGCAAATTAAATACATGAACATTTCTGTTACCAGGTAAAAAAAAATATTTGATTACCTTATTATTTTCTTTGCTGTACTGAAATACTGTGTTTGCTGAAGGGTTGCCATTAACGTCTCAGGCTAGAAGCATGCTCTGTAAAGTCCCATCTTGCTCAGATTAGTATATTTTTCTTACAGTCTTTATTCATCCTCCTCCTACTTTTTCGTAAAGTTACGACATTCTTTCACTTCCCTCACATCCAATCCAGTATACCTGAGGTGTAACCTCTGTTTACTGTTTGGAGTGTGTCTTTATACTACTTAAAATTTTCCTGTATTTTGTTCTTTTTAGACCCTGTTTGGCAATAACAAGCTTACTACATTTGGAACCAGCACAACCAGTGCTCCTTCATTTGGTACAACCAGTGGCGGGCTCTTTGGTAACAAACCAACCCTGACTTTAGGAACCAATACAAACACTTCCAATTTTGGTACATATAAAAAAGCAGGTTTGACTCTCTTAAAGTTACACTGACTATACCACACATCATTCTCCTGATTCATATGATTGGGAATATTAAAAAATTCTCAGGTAAGCTGTGGCTTGATGTGAGGTACCAGAGGGAAAGGTTAAAAATCATAGACATGGGTTGACATACTTAGATATAAATTGCCTTACCTCATTATTAGGCTCCCAACTCCCTGCTTTGGATAAAATGGGCCATTCAACACATGCAGTATTACCTTGTAGAAAGTTGCTTCTCTAATGGAGATAGAAGTTTTTCAAAATAAGGAAATACATTTCCTTTGGATTACCTCACCAATAGTTGAGAGACCATAAATGAAACACATTCAGTTGAGATAACACACACTTTTTTTTTTTTTTAAGTTTGTTTATTTTGAGAGAGACCAGCACGAGCAGGGGAGGGGCAGAGAGAGAGGGAGAAAGCAAGAAACCCAAGTAGGCTCCATGCTACCAGCACAGAACCAGATGCGGGGCTCGAACTCACAAAACTGTGAGATCACGACCTGAGCGAAGAAACCAAGAGTTGGACGCTTAACCAACGGAGCCACCCAGAAGCCCCGAGATAACACGTTCTCTTAGGCCAGGTTTCAAATAGGGAAGTAGTATACAAATTTGATTTTTTTTTTAAATGTTTTTTGTTGTCATTTTTGTTTTGATTTTTCTTGTTTTTTTGAGATTTCATGATTCTTATTAAAAGTTAAAGCTTTCCTTCGGCTGCAAAAGTTTATTTTTGAATATGTGTTCATTATAAAAAATTTAGAAAATACAGATAAGATTGAATAATAATTAAAACACAGCCCCAACTAGTTTTCAGAGATAATGCTAAAAAAATTAAACTTTAATAGAACATTATATTATGTCTTCTGTAACTACCTAATTAAGCTTTTAATCAAATTTTTAACAAATTATTAACATAATTTGCATTAGATAAGGAAAGTTCATTTTATGATCAAGGGAAATAATAGTTTAAATATCTGTTAAGGATTTTACATACCAGATACATCATTACACACTGGGGATACTTAGTGGAAGATGAGTGAAAAGACATGGTCAGTGGAGCACCTGGCTGGCTCATTTGGAAGAGCATGCCACTCTTGATCTCAGAGTCCTGAGTTTGAGAGCTTGAACCTACGAACCGTGAGATCGTGACCTGAGCTGAAATCGAGAGTTGGATGCTTAACCGACTGAGCCACCCAGGAACCCCTAGACCAGTTGTTTCTTAGTTATCTTCTCATCCTGTGAGATTTTAATATCACATATGTACTGTGTATCTGTTTATGTACTGTGGCCCTTTCAAGGGCCATAAACCATTGTATATCTATGATTCATTTAACCCCTCAAGAGCCAATTTTCCCTCCCTTTGAAAATGCATGTCTTTTTTTTGTAGCATGCTTCATGTTCAGAAACACTTTTTATTTGCTTATATAGGCTAAAATGATGAAGTGGGCTGGGCTTGATGTTTTTCCATGGTTGCAGATTTCTGATACGTTTGGAGATTTTTTTTGTTGGATATGTATATACACACACACACACTCCTGTCCAGTGGTTTGAAAATGAAAGATTTCATTTTTATCTAAAATGCCTCACTAGCTTTTGTGATGAATCTGAATGGTCCTAATTTTTTTTCTTTTTTAATCCCCAGTGTTGACCTAGTGACTGGCATAGCATTGGTGCTCACTAAAACTTGGTTAAATGATTTAAAGGGTGAAGAAATGGGGCCCTAAGAGTAATGATTCCCTCTGAGTCAGATGGGAGTTGCAGGGTGGCAAGTTTTATTCTACTCTTGGGTGAATTTAAATTTCCGTTACCACCCTTGAGGAATCCAGAGCTAGGTAAGGCTTTCTTTGATTCTCTTGCTGTCTTGGGAACCTTTCAACTTTGAGTTTGTGGGCAGAAGAATCTTCCGATTTGGAAATAAGCCATATAACAAATCTGGAAATGGAATAAGGTTATACAAAGATTCAGAGTGTTGCTAAGTTACTGTTGGTCACACATTATCCATTACGGGATTTTGTTTCATTCTGATGCTGGTTAATCCACGAGTTAAAAGTTGGGATACCTAAAGTAAGTTGGAGTACCTGCTGCCACAGTTGGTGTTGCAAGATCCTTAAGTCATTCTTTAGAGTCATCAGCTCATTTTCTTAGTAAATATTCCTGGCAGGAACGAGTTTAAGATTAAGTGAGTATAAGATAAGTGTCTGAATTTCTTTTCTTTTTTTTTTTTTTTTAATTTTTTTTAATGTTTATTTATTTTTGAGAGAGACAAAGCGTGAGTAGGGGAGGGGCAGAGAGCAAGGGAGACAGAATCTGAAGCAGGCTCCAGGCTCTGAGCTGTCAGCACAGAGCCCTGTGTGGGGCTCAACCCATGAACCGTGAGATCATGACCTGAGTCAAAGTCGGACGCTTAACCGACTGAGCCACCCAGGTGCCCCTAGTGTCTGAATTTCTCAGTGAATGGAGGAATAGAATTGTTTCAGGAGAGGAATTACAGACAGAATGCCTATACGTGGGAGCAACAGTTTAAAAAGGTTGATTCTTTTTGTAATAATAAGATGATGTTGGGCAATATATCAGTGATTCTTCCATGCTGTATGGTTAAGTGGGCAGTTAAGGAGCTATTTGAATACTTAAGTATCTTTTTCCTTTAGGCTTATTTTTCTAAATTGAGATATAATTGAAATATAACATTAGTTTCAGGTATAAGGATTTGTTATTTGTGTATATTGTGAAATGATCACTGCAGTAAGTCTAGTTATAGTTAACATCTGTCACTATACATAGTTACACGTTTTTTTATGATGAGAACATTTAGGATCTACTAGTTTAGCAACTTTCACATATGCAAGACAGTATTAACTGTCGACACCATACTGTAAATAATATCCCCATGACTTATTTATTTTATAACTGGAAGTTTGTACCTTTGATCTCCTTTTACCCGTTTCGCCCATCTCCCATTCCTTGCCTCTGGCAACTACCAATCTATTGTCTGTATCTATAAGCTCTTCTTTTGTTTTATGAGATTACACATATAAGTGAGATCATGCAGTTTTGTCTTTCTCTGAATGGCTTATTTCACTTAGTATAATGCTTTCAAATTCCATCCATGTTGTCACAGATGGCAATGTTTCATTCTCCTTTATGGCTGAATAATATTCATTGTATGTACATACCACATCTTTATCCATTTATCCATCAATGGATACTTAAAATACAAAATACTGTTTTCAGTATTTTGGCTATTGTAAAAAATTGTGTTCGTTTATTTATTTTGAGAGAGAGAGAGAGAATGCACACACAAGCAGGAGAGGGTCAGAGAGAGAGAGAGGGAGGGAGAGAATCCCAAGCAGCCTCGTGTTATCAGCACAGAGCCGGACACAGGGCTCACGTTCACAAACTTTAAGATGACTTGAGCTGAAACCAAGAGTCGGATGCTTAACCAACTGAGCCACACAGACAGCCCTCATTGTAATTTTGATTTGCATTTCCCTGATGATTAATGATGTTGAGCATCTTTTCATATGTCTTTGGTCCATCTGTATGTCTTCTTTGGAAAAATGTCTATTCAGATTCTGTGCCCATTTTTAAATTAGATTATTTTTTTGCTATCATGTTAAGCTCTTTATATAAATATTAACCTCTTATGAGATGTGTGATTTACAGGTATTTTCCCTCATGCAGTAGCTTGTCTTTTCATTTTGTTGATGGTTTCCTTTGTTGTATAAAAGCCTTTTAAGTTTGATATAGTCCCAGTTTATTTCTGCTTTAGTTGTCTTTGCTTTTGGTGTCACATCCAAAAAGTCATTGCCCCAACAGATGTTACATAGGAGCTCACAGCCTATATTGTCTTCTAGGGGTTTTATACTTTCGGGTCTTGAAGTTCAAGTCTTTAATTTTCGTGTATGGTGTAAGATTGTGGTCCAGTTTCATTCTTTTGCTGTCCAGTTTTCCTAGCACCATTTATTGGACAAACTGTCCTTCTTTGTATATTCTTGGCTCCTTTGTTGTAAATTAATTAACCATTAATTAACCATCTTTAATTTTACTTTAAAAATTGTTTTGAAATAACAGAGTTGATCAACATTTGTCAGTAAGAATCTGAGGAAATGTGTGGTATAAACAGTGTAAGTTGGGACTTATTTCCCTCGTGTGGGTTTGAGGTAGTTCACAAGTATCTTATTTTCTGCTATTTATGGGAATGGAAGACCCTTTCCGGTTAAATTTTAACTCAAAAAAGAATATTTCCAAGTACATTTGTTTTCTTTAAAAAAACCAAAAACTGTGTTTGAGTAGCAGTACTGTTTTGTGGCATAGCTATTAGCACAATTGAAGAAAAGATTTAATGAGTATATGAATTAAATAGATTATGTCAGATTACATGCATTTTTTTAGTTTTTTATTTTGAGAAAAAGAGCACGTGAGCAAGGGAGGAGCAGAAAGAGAGGGAGAGAGAATCCCAGGCTCTGTGCAGAGCCTGACACAGGGCTTGATCATGAGATCATGATGACTTGAGCCAAAATCAGGAGTTGAATGCTTTACCGACTGAGCCACCAGGCACCCCTGATCACATGTATTTCTAAATGACATTAAAAATACATTTTCAAACTATTTAAATTCTTCAGCCTTTTTTCTTGGTCTTTTTCTATTGAGATAATAATCCAAAGATTGGCATGACTAAGTATAATATTCTTATTTGGTGATAGTGTCATATATTCCAAGATACTCTTTACTAAGACTGTTATCTTTTAGAGCTGTTCCCCTCCATGATACCTTTTAAAAAGACTTCAAGTATTTCATGAACAAGGTTTGATTGATTTTTGTTTCCTCTTATCAAAAGAGATTAATGATAGGGGCGCCTCGCTGGCTCAGTTGGTGGAGCATACAGTTCTTGATCTCCAGGTTGTGAGGTAGAGCCCCATGTTGAGTGTAGAGGTTACTTAACAATAAAATCTTTATGAAGAAAAACAGGAGATGAATGTTATGTTCATTAGCTGTTTTGTCGATATCATCTCCAAAAGGAGTACAGAAACTTTGTGGACCTATCTGAACAAAAGATAAATAATAGCAGTAATGCAGTATAGGTTTCTTCTGGGGAAACCTATGGATTTTCAAGGGAAATTAATAGGATTTTCTCTAAAGATCAGTCATAGTGAAGGAAGATGGTTTAACTATCCATCATCTCTGATAATGAAACAGTTCAACCCAAGAAAAGTTATGTATACATTATTTTTAATATCAGCTAGCTGAGTCCTTGAGTGCTCCTTTGGGCTGATTTGATTATGACACCTCATAAAGGTGAAAGATGAGGATTAAAGTTCCTCATGTGTGGTCAGCCAGCCACACATTACTGCCCATGCAGGGTTTATCTGTTCAAAACCAGAGCTACTGTAGAAAATTTTATAGGTAAATTTCTGTTAGCAGGAACCTTTAGATTCAATAAAGTGTGTTTGTTGACTCTCTTATTTTAAAAAAAAAAATTTTTTTTTTAAAGTTTCCTTAAGTAATCTGTAGACCCAACGTGAGGCTCGAACTCAAAACCCTGACATCAAGAGCCACATGCTCTACTGACTGAGCCAGCCAGGTGCCCTGGACTGTCTTATTTTTAGTGAAAGCTGGAGGGAATTCATTTTTCTTCCATTAATTAAACATCAAAAATAGGTTTGAGTCTTTCAAAGGGAATGTATATGCTCAAGCATAGTCACTTTGCTTTAATATTTCAAGTCTGAAACATAATTAAGTAAATAGGAAGATATGGGGGTCTGTTTACAGGCATCAAAATTTTAAAAACTTTAAAAAGGTTAAAGTAGCCTGCCATTAGGATTTCTAAATATTATTACCTGACAGGATACAAAGCTTAGGGTCAGACTGCCTTTTTAAAAATTCCCTTATACAGGAAATTGAGAGTTATATTAAAAGTACAGTCCACTCATTCTTTTGTCCTTCTAGGTTTCGGCACAAATACCAGTGGGAGTAGTATTTTTGGAAGTAAACCAGGACCTGGGACTCTGGGGACTGGCCTTGGTGCAGGATTTGGAACAGGTAAGGAACTGTACCACAAAATTTAGGCTTTCTAATTGTTGGAACTTAAGACAACTCTGTTTGATCTTATGCCTGGAAATAGGGTGTAGATATGCATTTTCTCAAACAGACTTATAAAACATTCTCAGCAGTTATGCTTTACCAGGTTTTAGAACATTTGGACATTTATCTTAGACATTTATCTTAGACATTTGGACACATATCTTATTTATGCTCCCATTCTACAAAATGTCTTATAGTCCTGGTCTATTTGGGATTTTTAGTATTTAATGTGAGACTTGTCAATATGACGGCATTATTAACTTCCCATTCCCTTGTGCTACCTTTGTAAAAGGGATTTAAGTCTTTGAACTGTTTATCAAGTAAGCTTAATTACCCTAATAGGAAAACAGAGCAGTAAGAGCATAAGGTCTTTTACAAAAGTCTGTGCATACTTCTCAGTTCTTTCCATCTTGATGTAGAGCTGAGATGTCACACCTGTGTCTCTGTTCCTACTGTTGATAATTAATTTTCAGTGCCTTTGAAGACACTGACCCTTCTTCTTTTATTTATTTTTTTTAGTTTTTTAGAAAGAGGAGAGAGAGAGAGAGAGAGAGAGAGAGAGAGAGAATGTGAGTGAGGGGAAGGGAGAAGAGGGGTGAGAGAATCTTAAGCAGGCTCCACACTCAGCATGCAGCATGACAGAGGCCTTGATCTCACGACTCTGAGATCATGACCTGAGCGGAAATTAAGAATCAACACTTAACCAGCTGAGCCACCCTGGCACCCCAGACATTGACCCTCCTGCCTGCCCAACTGCTTTAAGCAATATGAAGTGGTAGTGGTCATAAAACAAATAAGCGCTTCAGCATGTACAGTTCAACAGGGTTGTTAGAGCATATAGTTTTGCCTGTTTCCCAAGTCATCTGACTGTCATTTAGTTGCAGACTATTTATTTCCATGGTCTCTGCTTCCACCATCCAGTTATCTGTTGTCTTTGTATGCTGTGATCATTTATCTGCCATCTCCTTTTTAATAGTGCTTAATTTTATACTCTGAGCTATTTCCTTCCATTTCTTTTTAAAATAAAAGCTGTAAGTACTTGTGAAAAAAAACCCTCAACAATACAGAAGTGTCTTAACACCTTCCGGTTTGTGAAGTAACAGCTATTTAAAGTTTGGGATTTTGTCAGACCCCTTTATGTATATTTTGTACATTTTTCTCAAATGTACGTGCACATACACATGGTTATACATGTGTGTGCTTTATATATATATTTTTTATTGTATTCTTAAGTAGAAACCACATCCTACAAGAGTGTCTTTTTTATTTTTTTTTTTATTTTTTTATTATTTTTTTTTTTTTTATTTATTTTTGGGACAGAGAGAGACAGAGCATGAACGGGGAGGAGCAGAGAGAGAGGGAGACACAGAATCGGAAACAGGCTCCAGGCTCCGAGCCATCAGCCCAGAGCCTGATGCGGGGCTCGAACTCACAGACTGTGAGATCGTGACCTGGCTGAAGTCGGACGCTTAACCGACTGCGCCACCCAGGCGCCCCAAGAGTGTCTTTTTTAAACCAAAGGTTAAGACACGTTAGTTGGATGTAGTATTTATGTAGTGCGCTGCAAGCAGCATTTAAGGAAAAAAAAATTAAAAAATTATTGTACAAAGCAAGGTTAAGTATTTAATTTAAAAAAATTTTTTTTAATGTTTATTTTTGAGGGGGGGGTGCAGAGAGAGAGGGAGACACAGAATCTAAAGCAGGCTCCAGGCTCCTCTCTGTCAGCACAGAGCCTGATACAGGGCTCGAACCCACAGACTGTGAGATCATGACCTGAGCCTAAGCCGGAAGCTTAACTGACTGAGCCACCCAGGCGCCCCAAGTATCGTTTAATTTTTATTTTAATTAAATATGTGTGTGTTATGGGTCTCTGTGTATTTTATATTGTGTGTTAATGGTCAAAAATGTTTCAAAATGAAAGCACCTTCATTATTCCTTATGTGATAATTCTTTATTTCATTTTTTCATTTCCCATGGCATTTGGGGCATATATTTTTTCTGTTGGTATTCCATTGTGTGTAGATGTCTGTATATATACATAAACATATAAAAATACCATAATTCAGCTTTCCCCTATTGGTAGACATTTGAGCTTTTTGATATTATTAGCAATGCAGTAATGAAGATCTTCATTACATAATTTTGTGTGTGTTAGTGTTACTATGGGATTGATACTTGGGATTGTGTCAGAGTATACACACAGTTTGAATTTTGGTCAGTCTTGCTAATTTGCCTTCCAAAAAGAATGCCAGTATGAATTTTTGTTCTCATTGTGTGAAAGTGCTCATTTTTCCCATACCCTTTCCGTATTGTTGGACTTTTTCATCTTTACATCCGTGTTAGTGGAAATTGGTGTATTCTAGTGTGCATTTCGCTAATTACTGTGAAGGGTATGCTTTAATGTATGTTTACTGGCCATTTGAATCTTTCAATTCCCTACTCAATATTTGATCGTTGCTTCTTAATCTGTTTTTGAGAGTGTTTTAGATATTGTGGATATTAACTCTTTTGGGTTGTATGGTAGAGTTTTTTATTTGAACTTTTTAACTTATCCAAATTCTACCACGTATATTTAGCAAGAAATAAAAGCTAAAAAGTTCTAAATTTTGTGCAGTGTAATCCCTAAACTTAAGCAGAATATATCATCTGACATCAGTGTTCTCTTGTAATCCTGGAGAAAAAAATTAGCTTTGGTGTGGGCAAATTAAGAGCTTTTCAAAGGTAGTTTTGACCCTAGACAGTTTGTGAACCATAAACCTAAGACCCAGGTAAGATGCTTATCCTAATGTCTGTTAGATATTTCCACTAAGTCTTTAAGTTTACCGCTTAATTTTATGGTATCATCATATACAAGTTTATTTTTATGTGGGCAAAGAGCCAAAGAGGCCTCTAGGTCTTGCAGGTTATTATCAGCTGTGCCTTTTCCTATAGTGCAAGTTATAAAATATCATGTAACTTTTTCTGATGCTATCATCTTCTCTTCCACAATAATGTAATATCTCAGCCTTTTTATTTATTTGAATATGTTCAGTTATCCTTAAACAGTTCTACATCACAGACAACAGATCCTGTTTTTACTGCCATTATATGTCCCCCATTCATGCTTTGTATAAACTAAAACCCAAATAAAATCAGTAAATAATTTTATACCCCCAAACCTTAGCAGCACTAGATCATGTAGGAAATAAGAGTTCTGAGAACCAACAAGCATACGCTGTTGGAATTCTTTGATGATCACATCTGATAAAGCAGACTTGAGGCTTTGAGAGCAGTGTGTCTGGAGATGATTGTACATAAACATCCATGTTCATGAACTCTGCATTTCAAGTAGAATAGCACTGTAGCTTTGGGTGATGTCTTTTTGGGGCATTAGCTAAGTGGGTATTCCTGTGCACCTTTTGTTTGGAGTAATGAAGATTCATACTTCTGTCTCAGCAAAAGTAAAATGTCCTGTAACAAATTTTCCTGTAAAATGTATTATTCCTTGACATTTGATATTCCCCACCTCCCATGTGCTCAGACCAAGGAACCCTCATTAAATCAGGGGTGTATACGTTTCTGATTTGACAGTGATATAAAGTATCATTGTCACTATCTATAATATGCCATTTTCTTGGTAGTTAGTAATATTGCTATCTTTTTTTTTTTTTTTTTTAATGTTTATTTTTGAGAAAGAGCATGAGCTGGAGAGGGGCAGAGAGAGGGAGACACAGACTCCAAAGCCAGCTCCAGGCTCTGAGCTGTCAGCACAGAGCCTGATGCAGGGCCCGAACCCACGAACCATGAGACCATGACCTGAGCTGAATTCAAATGCTTCTTAACTGACTGAGCCACCCAGGTGCCCTGGTAGTTAGTAATATTAAGATATTTTAGTTCTTGGGGTGCCTGGGTGTCTCAGTCGGTTAAGCACCCAACTCTTGGTTGTGGCCCCAGGTCGTGATCTCACGGTTCATGAGTTAGAGCTCCACATAGGGCTCTATGCTGATGGTGCAGACCTGCTTGGGATTCTCTCCCTCTCTTTTGCCCCTCCTGCTTGCTCGTTCTCTCTCAAAATAAATAAATAAACTTTAAAAGATTTCCCAAAAAAAGGAGATTTTAGTTCTTAAAATTTTCCATGAAGTAGTAAGTTTAGGGTGCATCTAGTAAAGTTTATTGTAACGCTAAGGTATACACAGAAAAATTTACCCAAAGCTAATAGATACCATAGATAAAATTAACTTCTAATCTCAAAAGGAATATAACCATTTCACTTTTTTTCTTGAGCATCCTTGGAGTTTCTAGGGCCACTATTACAACATGGTGACCCCCATATATCTGCTTTATGACTCCTACAACTAATCGTAAATATAGCGCATTTCATAAATTGACATTATTTTCCAGAATGTCCCTCAACCTGTGGACTCTTAGGAAGCCCTTTTTTGTTAAGCATAAAAAGCCATTTACATAATATGAGCTAGATCTAGATAAAATATTTTTCTATTGACAAATTGCAGCAGTATGCAGGCAGGTCAATTTATGATAGTCTCTTTTCAGGTGACCTGAACCTCCCAGTGCCTTTTTTATTCTTTTATTGGTTATTGAAATACAGTGATTTTTAGACTGTTTCATGGTTCTTCATCCAGGGCTCCTACAAAGGTGAAGGAAATGCATACCCATCCAGATGAGAAATTTTTGTATTTTATATATTCGTTTTTCTTCTAGGTTTTTGTTCATTGGTAAGGAGGTATTTGCTACCTGGAAAAATAAAGAATTCTGAAATTTGTGCTGTAAAGTATGTCTTTCAAGGAAGTAAATTCAGGTTTTCTGTTAATTTTCGCCAATTTCTGATGGTTTGGGATTTTAAAAGAAGCCATTCCCTATTCCAAAGCTGTAGCAAAGGGATTGTCTTCTTGTTACTAATTAGACAGGGAATGTTTTGTCCATTCAGTAGTTACCCTCACTAATTTATTTTGTATGGATTCTCTGAGTATAAACTTCCTAGCCTTTTTTTGATTGCAATCTCAAAACAATTTGTATTCAGTATTTTAGATCTCTAAGTATTGTATTTCTAAAGTGGTTTTTTTCTCTCTGAAGATGCATTGATGGCGTTAAAACGAACTTTAGATCTTCCAAATTTCCAATAACTTTTTGAGGAGGAGATGGAAATTTTAAAAAAATTTAATGCCAATAAGTCATTCTAAATAAATTCTCCCCAGTTTCCCTGCTGAGAACAAGATCCATAAGCAAGATTCATTAGACTTTAAAACCTAAGTTTCTGCAGTGGTTTCCCCTTGGTGAAAATAAGTTCTACTCCCTCCAGTCTGATTCATGATGAAACTTGAGACTGTTTAGTAACCTCATCACAAAGCATTTAGGTTTTTATAAAACAAAACGTTTGTCTTGGTGTAAAGTAGTTTTCATGAGATAGTACACTTGAAAGTACTGCTTTTTGCTCTTCACAGATGTATTGGATTTGGTTTTCTGTAGTTTAGCCTGTATGTTAGTCAAAAAGATGACATTGTGATTGGTTCAGCTGCATATTTTGATTTGCAAATATTGATATTTAAAAACTGATTATTTTTTAATTCTTTCAAACTTCGTATTACTATAGTGTAGTAAAGAACCCTGGTTGTATTCAGATGCACCAAGATTTGAACCTCAGTTTCACCATCTACAACATTTGTGACAATTGAGCTAATTACTAAACGCTTAGTTTTCTCATTTATAAAATGCAGATATGTCCTATTTCAGGCTTAGGAAGATTAAGTGAGGTACTAGCTAATATTTAATGAATATTAGTATCTACCAGTCCTCTTTTAAATGCTTAGTATGTGTTTATTCATTTTAACCTTAGGATAAATATCTAAGCTATGTATTATTATCTCATGTTATAGTTGAAGAATCCGAAGCACAGAGAAGTTAAGTGTTTTGCCTATGATGTATATAATGTACTTAGCACAGTGCCTGGCATATAGTTAGCATTGACTGTATTAGCTCTTTTGTTGAAATGAGTGGTCATTATGAAGTTTCCAAATGTATTATATTTTTAAGTAACTGACCTCTGGTATAACATTCAAAGGATCTCCTGTGGCGCTTTTTCTTTCCTCTTGTCTCCATAGCTCTTGGTGCTGGACAGGCATCTTTGTTTGGGAACAACCAACCTAAGATCGGAGGGCCTCTTGGTACAGGAGCCTTTGGGGCCCCTGGATTTAATACTACGACAGCTACTTTGGGCTTTGGAGCCCCCCAGGCCCCAGTAGGTAAGTGTCAGTCACTTTAGAAGGCTTTACTCAGTTGTATTTCTTGCTAATACTTAACTTGTTGACCTCATTTTCCACCCATTCCATCCCCCTACCAAAGCAGTATACAAACACACTTAAACAGTCATGTAGTACAGAAGGGCTTGTAATGGATCTTGGCCTTCTCCACTTCCCCACTCCCAAGCCTAGTCCCCCAAAGAAACCACTTTGTTACAGTCACTTTGTTTCCTGGTGTATAGTTAAGTTCATATCTCTAAACGATGTGCTTATGTTGATATGTTTTGCTTTATTAAGTTTTAATTTAGCTTATTAATAGATGAGAAATTTAGCTCACTTATCCTCTGTGTTCTTTATTCATTTCTAACATAGCTGTATTACTAAATTCCCTAAGTTTAGTTTTGTCTACTGAAGTGTTTTTCATACTTACTCATTTGAACACCCTTACCCAGTTTTTGCCCCCTCTGCCTACCACCTTTATTATTATTATTTTCTAACTTAAAATGAACTTTTTAGCTTAAATAGCTTTTTAAAAGAAAGCTGTTCTGTTGGAAATAAACATACCACCTGGCATACATAGGGTAACTGAGTGAATGAATGAGACAGAATGAAAGTAAGTCTCTTTACCATTAAGTTCATCTCCTGTACTATCATGACCCGTGTACCACATTTTGATAAGGTTTTTGCAAATTTAAGCTGTGTCCCTACATTGTTTTTCTTGTTCTGTCACCTGTGAGACAGTATTTCTTGAGTTCTCTTGGTCAAGGAAGAGTATTAGTGCCTTTTCTCACCCTTCTTTTTCCTCTTCTTTTGCCATGTTTATATTTTCATATTGATAACATTGATAATGTATTCTGTCCTATAGTTATTACTTTTTTCTTAGATTAAAGAATAATTTAAAAGTTTTAATGTGAGCGTAGCATTTTATTACAACTATGAAAACACTGCTGCCCAGCCAAGTACACCTTTCTCATACAGCTTTTTCTTTCTCCTAGAATTTCTTTTTTACCTTTGCATTACCAGCCCTTATCACCTTCCTGAACCAGTCCAAATTCTTAAGGAAGGTTTCAGAATTCTTTTTTACTCTGAATACATCATTCCTTGATCCCTCTGTTCTCCTGCAGAAGTATGAACTCTGATTATTCCCTGGGCCTTCAGCATCGCTCCTGATACCCCCTTCAAGTTTACTCAGTGAGAACTGTTCTGTCCTGAATGTAGGGTTTTCCTCTTTATTTCCTGGAATGTATTTTTAAGTAAATTACATATGAAAGATAAACTTTGATCACTTACAATTCTGACAGTACAGAACCTTTTTTGTTCCTCACGCTTTAATATTATGGAATTCTGCTGTGAAAATAATTTATCCTCAGAACTTGGACTATATTCCTTTCATTAACCATTATTTGTTGAGAAGTCTAATGCCTTTCTGATTCTTGAGACTTGTTCCATTCCCCACAAGGACTTAGGATTGTCTCTTTGTTCGGAAATTTCACTCAATTGCTTATACCTTTTCTATCTTAATGCTTAATTTTTTTCTTTTTCTTTTTTTTTAAAGAGAGAGAGCGCATGAGCTGGTTATAAGGGCAGAGAGAGAGAATCTTAAGCAGGCTCCATGCTCAGTGAGGAGCCCGATCATGACTGCCAAAATCAAGAGTCAGACGCACAATCGACCTAACCACCCAGGCGCCCCTCTACGTTAATGCTTGATTTTTAAACTGTGTTTCTATTTTTTTAGATTTTTTACTGTCTTCTAAATCATTTTATTTATTTTGAGAGAGACAAAGAGAGTGTGAGGGGCAGAGAGAGAGAATGCCAAGCAGGCTCTGTGCTGTCAGTGCAGAGCCCGATGGGGGGCTTGATCTCAATAACCATGAGATAATGACCTGAGCTAAGTCAAGAGTCAGACACTTAATTGACTGAGCCACCCAGGCATCCTGAATTTTTATTTTTAACTTACATGAATTCTTTCTCATTCTTCGAAACTTCTTTTTTTTAAGTATCCTGTTCTTAGATGCCGTTATTTCCTGAAACTTTGAATTTGTTAATTGGCATTAAAATTTTTTTAGGACTCTTCTGTGCCTTACCTCTTCAGGGTTATTTTTGCTTTGGTCTTATTCTTTAATGCTCCGTGATCCTTACCATTTAAGAATAAAATAATAAAAAGCTTATTGGCAACTTCTGTATATGGGTAGAGCTTGTTTACCAGTAAGCTTCACTTTAAGGTGCGTAGTCCAGAAACCAGCTATTGTCCAAGGGTCCCCTGATGGTTAGAATGCCACATTCTTAGCTCTGGGATGATGCAAGTACTGAAACTAGTTGCCCTTGTTCTTTCCAAGTATTAACTTTGTTTCATCAGAGGCACACTCTCTGATGTTTGGCTTATCTGTTAAGCATCAGGGATTAGGAGGATGAAGGTATAGGTGTTTTGTACATGTACTTTACGTTGATTTATCTCTCCTGCTTTCAGTCTCACTTCATCAAACTTGGTTTCATTGAATCCCTAATCTTTCTGGGATTCTCCAGGGCAGATAAGCCCTATGTTGGGCTGTAATCCCCTATGAATGTACTCTAAACGTAGTTCGCTGTATCCTGCTTTGTCACTCCTCTGTCCATTTCTTTCCCCTAGAAATTTGTTATATTTTCTCAAATGCTCATTTGTTACTTCCCATTCTTTGTCGTTGTGGGTTATATAGATACATTTTAATTTGTTTTAAACATAGATTTTACTTAGATCTTTGGACGGAGTGGAGGTGAATTAGAATTCCAGTTGACATCCAGGTGCCTGGGTGGCTCAGTCAGTTAAGCGTCCGACCCTGTTTTGGCTCAGGCCATGATCTCACAGTTCATGGGTTTGAGACCCGCATCAGGCTTTGCACTGGCAGCAGGGAGTCTGCTTGGTATTCTCTCCTTCTCTTCCCTCTGTTCCTCCCCCATGCATGCACGTGTACTTGCTCTCTCAAAATAAATAAATACAAACTTTAAAAAAATAGGGCGCCTGCGTGCCTCTTTTGGTTAAGCATCTGACTCTTGATTTTAGCTCAGGTTGTGATTTCACAGTTGTGAGATCCCCATGTCATGCTCTGTGCTGGGTGTGGAGCCTGCTTAAGATTCTCCTTCTCCCTCTGCCCCTACCCCACTTGTGTGTGCAGGCACTCTTCTTTCTCCCTTAAAAAAAAAAAAATCAGCTTTATCATTAAAAGTGATATTTTCAGTTTTATTTCTTTTCTTTAGTTTTAGTTGTTTTCACTAGAAAGGGTACCATACATATTTGTAAACTGCCATTTTTACTTGGATAGTACTGTGTTTTGAATGGTTTTTGATAATCCATCTTCTAAAATCAATTAAAAGGTCCTCACACAAGCATTTAATAGTATAGTTACATATAGTAGTGTCACCACAAACTTAAAAGTAGCTATGTTGACTTTTAGAATGTACATCTTTGCATCACAGGACACTAACTGTAAGGTGGTTTAGAGTTTATATGAGTCTGAGTCCACTCTTTTTTTCCAACGTTTTTTTTTTTTTTTTTTTTTTTTTTTTAATTTATTTTTGGGACAGAGAGAGACAGACAGAGCATGAACGGGGGAGGGGCAGAGAGAGGGAGACACAGAATCGGAAACAGGCTCCAGGCTCCGAGCCATCAGCCCAGAGCCCGACGCGGGGCTCGAACTCACGGACCGCGAGATCGTGACCTGGCTGAAGTCGGACGCTTAACCGACTGCGCCACCCAGGCGCCCCAAGTCTGAGTCCACTCTTAACGGTGGGAGTCCCTCAGTTACAGTTTTCCAAATCAGTCTAGTCCATTGTTTTGTTCAGGTTGTTTAGAAATCAAAACATGCCTCCATAGAATTTCCACTCAGTGGTTCTAAGCTAAGCAAACCAGTTTGTTACAGTTTTTCTTGCAGTAACCCTGTTGTCTTTCTTCAAGGTAAAGTATCATCAGTTTTTTCTATTCTCAGACTTTGATTTTATACCTTTTCCTATCCCTTTAATCATTTGGTCATGATGAGTCTTCTCAGTATGTTGTCAAATTATTGTGACCAGAATTGAATATTTATAACACAAATGGTAGCTTAACAAATGCTTACATGCTTGCGAGTTCTCTTATTTTTGGTAACATATTAGCTCTCTTGTCTGTATATGTAAATCATACAGTTAACTTAGAGAAGATTTCATATTTAAACCTACAAAAATAAAAATATCCTCACACACTTTCCTAATTATGTTTAGATTTGTTAAAGGAGTTCTTACTCTTTTGAGTAAGCCCAGGTGGGGTGAACTATTATACTTGTTAATGATGGGATGAGCTGGTGCAGGTCAACATTATTTTTAATGGATAATTGGCTGTCAAATACCAAACTTGACTAGTGAATATTAGAGTTCTTTTAAATTTTTTTTAACATTTATTTATTTATTTATTTATTTAATTTTTTTTTTTTTAACATTTATTTATTTTTGAGACAGAGAGAGACAGAGCATGAACGGGGGAGGGTCAGAGAGAGAGAGAGAGAGAGAGAGAGAGAGAGAGAGAGACACAGAATCTGAAACAGGCTCCAGGCTCTGAGCTGTCAGCACAGAGCCCGACGCGGGGCTTGAACTCACGAACCGCGAGATCATGACCTGAGCCGAAGTCAGACGCTTAACCGACTGAGCCACCCAGGCGCCCCTAACATCCAGGTTTTCTTGAATTTCCTTGAATAGTCCACAGAATAACACTGTGCTGTTATTGTGTGGTACTGTGTACCAAAACTGCTTTTCTAAATCTTTTCCCTGCTGATGGTCTTAAATTGGATTTAGGAACTTTCCAGTACAGATGATTTATTATATGCTCTTAAAATGGACATCTCCTTTGGGTTTCACAATCTTGAGCAAACTTGAATTCTCTACTGATATATTAGTATACAGTGTTTTAGTATTTAATTGATAAATCTGATTTTAAAAAAGCTTAATTTGACTAAGGTGGATCTACCCCTTTTTCATCAATTTAGCTTTAGCTGTCCTGGATTTGTTGTTGCTGCTGCTGCTGTGGTTTTTTCCTCTATTATGAGTACTAAAATTCTCCAAATGTTTTGTTTGTGGCACTTCTTTAATGTGGATTACCTAATATATTTTGGTGTTAGCTGTATTTTAAACATTTATAAAGGAAAAAAGTATTTTTATCTCTAAGATGACTTAAGTATGATTTGACTTTTTATCAGTATTTTTGAAAATACTAATTTTGTAAAGCAGTTTCTTCATCAATCAAGATATAGTACCGATAGTTGTGGGGTTTGTTTTGTTTTTACTGTGTATGATTATAGATTATCATTCCTTGTCTGTTCCCTGAATTCTCTGTGACTAATGACATGTTTTTACACTTAGAAAATTAGATTAATTGGAGTGATACTTTTTCTTTCAATTTACTTGAATGTAATAGGAATATTAAATGTAAATAATAAACATAAGGACACCTTAGCAACTATCTTCATTTTTTATATGCCACTTTCTTCCTCTAGTCTTAGTTATTCTGCAATTTTTACTTATTAAATCAAAGATGTTTCCTTATTTCCACAGTGAAACACATTGTCATTATTTTTAATAACTACTTAACCCACCATGTTGATGTGTCATGATTTTTACAGCTGTTAATGTTGGACATAGGTTATTCCCAAGTCTTAACTATAACAGATAATATTCATCACTTACAAACATCTCTTTATTTTGTTTCTAGTTTAATGAAGTCCTTGGGTTAAATTTCCATGATGGAAACAAGTAGGTTAAAAAACATAAAAACAGTACTTGTTTTATGTACTGTCATACCGTTTCTTTTAGACAGAGTAAACCAATTTGTAATGTTTCTAGAAGTCAAAGACTGTAACTCTATACAGCTGTGGCACTGATAGATAATGACATAGCTATAATATATTTTTTCAGGGTTGTTTTAAATTTTATTTCATTGATTATTGACAGTGAACACTTAAGTAAAAATTTTTGTGTGTTATCTCTTATGAAATGTCTCTTCATATCTTTGACCCATTAGTTTATTTGATTGTTGGTTTTCTTCACAGTTTGCTCCTCTGCTTCCCACCAATAATGCTGTTGAGTGAGTCTGAATGTTTTGAAGGTGTTTCCAAAACGATTGTGTTCTCTTGCTATAAATGCATTGGATCCTTGGACTGATAATCTTGCTTTTTCTTTTCTTTTTTTAAAAAAGCTTTGACAGATCCCAATGCTTCTGCTGCCCAGCAAGCTGTTCTCCAGCAGCATATCAATAGTCTAACATACTCACCTTTTGGAGATTCTCCTCTCTTCCGGAATCCCATGTCAGACCCTAAAAAGAAAGAAGAGGTAAATTTAAGGATGCTTTTATAAAGTTTATTCTCAGGTTAGGAGAAACTAGCTGTGTAGAATGTAATTTCTTACATATGTAGCCTAAGCAAAGCTAGGTGTAGTTAAGTTTTTAAGACACATTATGCTTTTTTCTGGGCAAAAGATCATGTTTGGAATTATTATTATCTGGAGGGCAGCATGGCAGTGAAATGAACACTGGAGTGGAGATGAGGGCTGAGACTTTCAATAGCTCTGAATTAAGGCATGTATTATTACTCCCATTTTATAGTTGAGCAAACATAAGCCTCAGAGAGGCTGATTTTCCTAAAATAATGCTGTTAAGTGACACATCAATATCTTTTCTCCTGGTTTCTGCAGTTAACTTTGTCTTAATATTTTGTGCTCTAGTGTCAAAGAAATAATCTTTTGCTCACTGTGGTGTGGTGTTAAAAGTAGTCTTTGGTCTGTTTGATCATTGTGTTACCATGTACAACTGATGAGACCTTGAGCATGTTATTTTGCCTCTGAATGTGTTTCCTCATCTGTAAAATGGGAATGGTAATACTGTTTAGTGTTCAGAATTAGATGATGCATACCTGACTTATAGTAAGTTGATCAATCTATAGCTCTTCAATCATTTCTGTCATCTTATTTCTCCCTCAGCTGGCTATTGAATTAACCTTGTTTTGTTTTGTTTTTTTAATTTTTTTTTTAAATGTTTTTATTTATTTTGGGGACAGAGAGAGACAGAGCACGAGTGGGTTAGGGGCAGAGAGAGAGGGAGACAGAATCTGAAGCAGGCTCCAGGCTCTGAGCCATCAGCACAGACCCTGACGCAGGGCTCGAACTCAGGGACTGTGAGATCATGACCTGAGCTGAAGTTGGACACTCAACCAACTGAGCCACCCAGGCGCCCCTTGAATTAACCTTGTAACTAGATATAATGAGAAGATAGGAACTTAAAGTGCTTTTTAACACGCTGTGTAAATGTAAGTTGTGCTTAGATGAACATTGTGTGTTAATGGCGCAGCATAATTTTAGGCCTAAACATGTGCTGGTCACTGTGTTCAGTACTGAGGATACAAAATGAAAGCAAGAACTTATTCTCTGAGAACTTGCTATTTAGTGAGGAAGATCAGATCTGTTAAGGTGTTTAAATTTACTCAAGCTCAATATAGTATATACAGTCAGCTGATGAATGGATAAACAAAATGTTGTAGATCTATATGATGAATATCATTCAGTCATAAAAAGAATGAAGTACTGATACATACTATGTATGACATGGATGGACCTTGAAAACATGCTAGGTGAAATAAACCAGACACAAGAGGCCACATGATTCCATTTATATAAAATGCCTAGAATAGGCAAATTTATACAGACAGAATAGATCATGTTTACTGAGTTTTAAGGGCTGGAATCGGGAGGCACAGCATTTCTTTTTGGGGTGAGGGGAATGTTTTGGACTTAGATATTGGTGGTTCTTGCACAACTTATTAAATATACTAAAACCCACTGGATTATATGCATTAAAATGGTAAATTTTATGTTAAAGAAGAGTATTTAAAGTTTGATAAGGCTTTGCAAAAGAGGTCACATTTAACTTTTTTTGAGTATGTATGTAGAAGTTGGTAGGTCTAAGTCAAGACATTCCAAGCAAAGGCACACAATTGTGAAATATCACAAAAAATATCTAGGAAGGTTCACTGTTGAAGACAGTTTCACACTGGTGCAAACAGTTTACACTGTAAAGAGAACAATAAATTGTGACAGGTTTTATATGTTAGACATTGTTGTTTCAAGTGGTTGTATAATCCCATGTATAATGTTTAGGAAAACAAATATAAAACATCCCGAAGATGCTATAGAAGCATAATAAAGGTGCCATCGAAATCAACTTGAAATGGTTTTTTTTGTTTGTTTAATTTAATGTTTATTTAGTTTTTGAAAGAGTGTGCGCGCACAAGCTGGGGAGGGGCAGAGAGAGAGCGGGAGACACAGAATCTGAAGCAGGCTACAGGCTCAGCACGGGGCTCAGACTCACAGACTGCGAGATTATGCCCTGAGCTTAGGTCAGACGCTTAACCGATTGAGCCACCCAGGCATCCCTGAAGTCTTAATTTAGTTGTGTCTCTTCCACTAACTTGTAATTTCCTCAAAAATCAGGGGAAGTGATTTTTATTGTGAGTGCTTAGTGTTTGACTCATGGCAATTAGCAGTGTTTACTAAATGATAAATAAATGAAAGCTATTATTTTTTCAGAGTGATTTGGATTGCGTGGAAGTTGAATAGCAATTCATGGGCACATCTCAGTTTATTTTGAAGTGTGACATTTTTGGTTTAGTTGAAAAATAAACAGAGGTATCTAGTTGGGTGACTGGCAGATAGGAGATTTGAACTCTATTCTTACAGGTTTTTTAAGGCCAAAACAATGCCTTTGAATTAAACTTAGAACTGTCCTTGATGGTTTTGTTTTTCAGAGATTGAAACCAACAAATCCAGCAGCCCAGAAGGCTCTCACTACACCCACTCATTATAAACTAACACCCCGTCCTGCCACCAGAGTTCGACCAAAGGCTTTACAGACAACAGGCACAGCGAAGTCCCATCTGTTTGATGGGCTGGATGATGATGAGCCATCCTTAGCCAATGGAGCATTCATGCCTAAGTGAGTTTACTTTTGTCAGCATAAATTAAGTGTGAATATTAATTTAAACTAAGTACAAAATAATATATAATTATTTACCTGAATGTAATAGAAATGTTGTGTTTAGGTTTTTGTTTTTAATTTGAAAAATAGAGAACATTACAGATAATAAAAGTGACCTGATCATTCCTAAGGGTGACCATGGTTAACATAAAAATATTTAGATTAATATGCTTCTAGTTTTACATATGCATGTTTTTTTGTTTTGAGAATTTAGTCCTTGCATAATTTTATTTTTAATCAGAAGGTACTTTTTTCTTAAAACTTAAATTGGCCAAACCAATTAAGAAGAAGCTCTCTACATATTTTTATATTTCCATACATACAGGTATTGAACCAATAATAATTACATAGGAAAAAATACACAAAGTATGTAGAAGAGCTGTTGATAAACATTTAAAATTAGATTTAAATTATGCAGTAGAGCAAATATGCCCTAGAGTGCTAACATGAACATGGAAATAAAATGAAAAATACATAGCAAATTGTTACCAGTAGTTAACATTTGGAAATGTAATTTCAGAGCATTTCATTTCTGCATTATTTTTCTAGATACATAGTTGGACAAACAGATGCATACTCTGGCTTTTTTTTTTTTTTTTTTAAATTTTATTTATTTAAGTAATATCTACACCCCACATGGGACTTAACTCATGACCCCGAGTTCAAGAGTCGCATGTTTCTCTGACAGAGCCAGCCAGGTGCTTCTACACAGGTTTTGTTTTGTTTTTTGTTTTTGTTTTTTAAGTTTATTTATTTAGAGAGAGACAGAGGAGGGGCAGAGAGAAAGAATCCCAAGCAGGCTCTACGCTGCCAGTGCAGAGCCCCACATAGGGCTTGATCCCACGAACTGCGAGATCTCAAGTCAGCTGTTTAACTGGCTGAGCCACCCAGGTGCCCCTACAGATGCTTTTTTTTTTTAATTTTTTTTTTTTTAACGTTTATTTATTTTTGAGACAGAGAGAGACAGAGCACGAACGGGGGAGGGTCAGAGAGAGAGGGAGACACAGAATCTGAAACAGGCTCCAGGCTCTGAGCAGTCAGCACAGAGCGCGACGCGGGGCTTGAACTCACATACCGCGAGATCGTGACCTGAGCCGAAGTCGGACGCTTAACTGACTGAGCCACCCAGGCGCCCCTACAGATGCTTTTTTAACAGCAAGTACTTTAATCAGAAGAGTGTGGTTTTGGCCTTTTTTTTTTTTTTTAAGCTGTGGAGAAAAAGTGGAAATTCATCACGTGCAGCTCTTTATGAATGTTACTAAGTTAAAAAAAATTACTCTTTCCTTAAAAATATGGTGGGCTACTGCTTCAGAAAAGATGGAAAGTCCATTTTCATACAGTTCTTAGCATATCATTGGATTATTTTGAAGGCAGGGACTGTGTATGATTCATGTTTATGTGTCAGCATTTAGCAATTTGTTTGGCATGGAAAAGATTAGGGTGGGAAGGTACACATTTTGCTGGTAATACCACCCATATCCCCTTCTTGGCTTCCACTTCTATGTTACTGCTCTCAACTGTCTTAATGTATTAGAAATATTTTACACGATTCATCTCTCCTTCCTTTTTTTTTTTTTTTGAGAGAGAGAGGGCACAAGTGAGTGAGGGGCAGAGAGAGACAGAGAGAGAGGCGAGGCTGGTGCTCCCCCCATGTGGGGCTCGTGCTCACAAACCATGAGATCATGACCTGAGCTGAAGTCAGGTGCCTAACTGACTGAGCCACCCAGGGACCCTCCTTCCTTGATTCTTTAATTGACTTCCAGGAACCCCACACTTGCCTAGTTTTCTTCCTACTATACTGGTTGCCCTCTGTCTCCTTGGCTGGTTCCTCCTCTACTCAACCTCTTAAAATTGGAATGCCCCTGAGCTCAGTTCTTGATCACATTTTCTTTACTGTCTCAGAGTGATTTAATTTAGTTTCATAGCTTTGTATGTCATTTATAGTCTGATGATTCCCAAACTTCTATCTCCACTCCCGACCTCTCTCCCAAACTCCGGATTTTTATATCCAGCCCTACTCAACATCTCCACTTGGATGTCTAAAAGATATTTATTTCAAAATTAACGTTTACAACACTGAACTCCTCATCTTCCACCTCAAACCTGTTACATCCAAACTTCTATCAGATAATTGCATTTCTGTCCTAGCTGCTCAAGCCAGAGACTTTGGAATCCTTTACTTCTTTCATATGTCCCACATCTAAACCATCAGCAAATCTTCTTTGTTGTACCTACAAAGATTACCCAGCATCTGACCAATTATTAACCACTCTACTACCACTCTACTACCCTGATCCAAGCCATCATCATCTCTTCACTGAATTATTACAATATTCTCCTGATCTTTCAGCTTTTACCCTTACCCTTCTGCATTCTATTCTGAATGTAGCTAGAGAGCTATTTGAAGTGTTAAGTCATATCATGTCACTCTTCTCTTCAAAACTGTGTGGTGATTGATTTTTTACTCAGAGTAAAAGCCAAATTCTGTGCAATGGTGTGTAAGGTACTGTAAGATCTGACCTTCCATTACCTGTATGAATGCGACTACTACTACTCTCCATTGTCTACTCCACTCTAATTTTACTGCCTCCTTGCCACTGTTAGGACAGAAAAGCCATGTGTTGCCTTTCAATCTTTGCCCTGCTTGTTCTTTTTGCACTGAAACACTTCTTCCGATAAATCCTTATAGTTAACCCTCAGTGTTTAGTCACATGTTCCCTCAATGAAGATTACTTTGACCAGTCTATTGAAAATCGCACTCATCTTTTCTCTTGTCAGCATTCCCCCCACATTCTTCTCATCCTTCTTTTTCTTTCTTTCTCATACCTTCTAATATGTAATTTATTTTTAGTTTTCTTTCTGTTCTCTCGCTCTAGAACATGAGTTCTATATAGGTAGGTACCCTTGTTTTGTTCTGTCATTTAAAGTGCCTGAAATAGTTCTTGTTACTTAGTAAGTAATCAGTGAATGTTGAACATCTGAATGCATCTTAGGCATAAAGGGAGCTAAATAATAGCATAGAATCCCACAACTTCACTCTTATGCCAGTTATGGGGAAGGGTCTTAGTGGTGGAAATATTCTAAGCCAAGGAATAAGGGGATGGAGATCATAAAGGTCTTTCTAGTTTATGCTGTCAGCTTTCCATGATTGAGTTGTTAGAATCTAGAATGTAGTATTAACTGTATTTAACTATCTAAAAGAAATGGCAGATGCTACTGTTCACTTCCTAAACCAAACCTTGGGCTACCACTTTATAACTCTGTAAACAGTTGCCATATAATACCACAGATGGTAAAAGATTAATGAAGGACTTTATAAGTATGGCCGCCACTAGAACAGCACTCTGCTCTGAAAGATGAATTTGATAGATTAACGGTGTGAGAACCTTTTCAGTGCCACATCTTTTTCCTTTTGCCTTTTCATTCTAGTCAGAGGAATTTACTATAGAGCAAGCCAGTAATTATATTTATTCTGAGTGACAAAAATTTGAAAATACTCTTTAAAAAAAATTTTTTTTTTAATGTTTATTTTTCAGAGAGAGAGCGCACACGTGCATGAGCTGGGGAGGGGCAGAGAGAGAGGGAGACACAGAATCCAAAGCAGGCTCCAGGCTCTGAGCTGTCAGCACAGAGTCTGATGCAGGGCTCAAACCCAGTAACCGCGAGATCATGACCTGATACGAAGTCAGACGCTTAACTGACTGAGCCACCCAGGCGCTCTGAAAATATTCTTTAATTCACGTGTACGTTCCTTCATTCAACAAACATATATCAAGTAACTACTAAATGCCAAGTGTGATGGGCACTGGGAATGCAACTAAGAACAAAATTCATTCCTCTGTCACCCAATTCATAATCTGTGAGGGGAGAGAGATGTTGACAGTAATCACAAGTGAGACAAATGACAGAAAGAAGCAAAGATTGCCACTGTAGGAGAGACTAATAGCATGATGAAAGAAAGCTGCTCTGAAGATGTGTTATTTAAATTGAGGATGGAGGGGCACCTGGCTGACTTGGTGGAGCATAGAACTCTTGACCTCCAGGTTGTGAGTGAGCCCCATGTTGGGCATAGAGAGTACGTTAAAAATAAATAAACTGAAGAGGGTTAGGGAGGACTGTCAGAGGGAATATTTTGCTGTGTTTCTGGTTTAAATATGCCTATGTTTTTTTTTTTTTTCAAGTAACAGTTTTGCTTAATTTTTTTTAATGTTTATTTATTATTTTGAGAGAGAAAGAGAGAGCGCAAGTAGGGGATGGGCAAAGAGAGAGGGAGACACAGAATCTGAAGCAGGCTCCAGGCTCCAAGCTGTCAGCACAGAGCCCAACGTGGGACTCGAACCCACTAACTGTGAGATCATGACCTGAACCGAAGTTGGACGCTTAACCGATTGAGACACCCAGGCACCCCTAGATAAGAGTTTTATTTTCCAGTATTATTTTGAATATTTGTTTTAAACATAACTTACTTGAATTAATGGTATTCTATCCTGTATTTGCCAAATCAGGGTTTTTTTCCCCCCTCCATTTACATAGAATACTAGAAGATGCAAGTCGTCCTTATGGCGATGGTAGGAAGGAGAGATTGCAAGGAGTACAAGGAAACTTTTGGGTATGGTGACTGTGTTTTTCTGGATTATGATAATGGTTTCTCTGGTGTACACAGATGTCAAAACTTATCAAATTGTACAATTTAGTATGTGGAGTTTACTGTACGTTAGCTATGAACTAATAAATGTGGCAAGGTTTATGGGATACAAGTTCAATGTATGAAAGTCAATTTTGGGGTGCCTGGGTGGCTCAGTCAGTTAAGCAGCTGACTTTGGCTCAAGTCATGATCTCACCGTTAGTGAGTTTGAGCTCCACATATGGCTCTCTGCTGCCAGCATGGAGCCCGGTTCAGACCCTCTGTCCTCCTCTCTGTGCCCCTCCCCAGCTTGTGCATGTGTGCACTCTCTCTCAAAAAAAGAAAAAAAAGAAAGGAATGCTTGGGTGGCTCCGTTGGTTGAGCGTCTAATTTCAGCTCAGCTTGTGAACTCAAGGTTCATGGGTTCAAGCCCCTGCATTGGGCTCTGTGCTGACAACTCAGAGCCTGGAACCTGCTTCTGATTCTGTGTCTCCCTCTGTCTCTGCCCATGCCCCATTTGTCCCTCCCTCCCTCCCTCTCTCTCTCTCAAAAATGAATAAATGTTAAAAAAATTTTTTTTAATTAAAAACATAAATCTTTTTTTTTTTTTTTTTTTTTTTATTTATTTTTGGGACAGAGAGAGACAGAGCATGAACGGGGGAGGGGCAGAGAGAGAGGGAGACACAGAATCGGAAACAGGCTCCAGGCTCCGAGCCGTCAGCCCAGAGCCTGACGCGGGGCTCGAACTCACGGACCGCGAGATCGTGACCTGGCTGAAGTCGGACGCTTAACCGACTGCGCCACCCAGGCGCCCCAAAAACATAAATCTTTTAAAAAAATCAATTTTATTACTACATACCTTTCTAGCTATATTCCTATAAGCCAGTTGAGAGCAGTGACTTAACTATGGCAGAATATACATGAATCTGTCATTTGTTTTTACTTATGAAGTATTTCATTGTTGAAATAAACTTAGTCTTTGAAGTCACATAGTTTTGCTTTCCCAAATTAGTTTTGCTATACTCTGTTCTTTGTACCTAACTTCATATTTCTGGTCTCAGTCCTCTTCACTTTTGCCTGGCACTGTTTTTATGTTTTATGTTTGGTTCCTTATCTTCTAGTTGAAAGTATGTTCTTCATGTGAAATATTTAATCAGTCTCCCCACCCTGGTTGCTGTGTTTCAGTCTGTTGTAGCTGGTGTTTTTTTATGATTGTCAAGTTGTCCCATCTTGGCCAGCAAAAGCGGGGTGTTCAGGAGAAGTTCTTTGCACATAGGCTCTGATAGTGTTTGATAATTTCTTTGCTTATTAGGATTCACTGTGTAAAATTTTGTCCAGGATTTCTTGCCATCTGTGTTAATGACTTAGAATGGCTTGAATTTTCCTTTCCTACATGTTTTTTTTTCAAATGTTTTTATTTATTTCTGAGAGAGAGAGAGAGAGAGAGAGAGAGAGAGAGAGAGAGAGAGAGAAAACAAGTAGGGGAGGGGCAGAGAGAGAGGGAGAAACCGAATCCGAAGCAGGCTCCAGCCTCTCAGCACAGAGCCTAACGCAAACCAGGAGATCATGACCTGAGCCAAAGTCAGACGCTTAACTGACTGAGCCACTTGGGTGCCCCTCTTACCTAATTTTAGTATAAAGTTTTTGCTGACCTTTTAAACAAATTGGAGAGTATTTCCTCCTTCTGTTGTCTGGACAAGTTTATGTAAGATAGACCTTTTTGGGTTTTGTTTATATTAAATATAGAGCACTAGTGAAGGTATATGGGCCTGAAGTTTTTTTGGTAGTAAGGCTTGGTTTTGGTTTTTTTCTTAATTATTAATTTATATAAAAGTTAATAGGGTATTGAGCTTTTTTATTTTTTGAGTCACCTTTGGCAAGTTATGTTTTTATAACGTTTGTTCATTTCAACTAAAATGTCAAATTCATTGGCATAAAGTTGTTAAAAAGTATCCTTACTATCTTCTTCATTTCAGTAGAATCTATGGGGATATCCCCATTTTCATTTCTGACAAAGATTTGTGTGTGTGTGTGTGTGTGTGTGTTCTCAGTCTGGTCATGGATCTACCAATTTTACTGATTTCAAAGAACTAACTTCTGACTTTTATTGATGCTCCCGATTCTGTGATTGTTTTCTATTTTATAAACTTTTATTTATATTTTCACTAATGTTTACTTTCATTTGGTCTTCAGTTCCTTCCTTTCTTCCTCCCCCCCTTTTTTTTGGTATTTAATTTCCTGTCCTTTTTACAAATAGACGCTTAGTTTTTTGATTTTCAGCTTTTCTTCTTTCCAAATACATGTATTTAAAGATATAAATTTCCTTTTAGTTCAGCTATATTTGTGTTCTCTAAGTTTTGATATGGAGTACTCTTTATTATCATCCAGGTAATAATTACATACGAATCAAATGCTTCTAATTTTCATGGGGGAGGTATTTTGAGCCTTGGATTATATGAGTATGAATTCTTAACATGGAGACTTTTAAGCGATTGTTTTGTTAGTGATTTCTAGTTTATGTTCAAAAAAGGTACTCCAGGTGATTTTGATTCTCTGAAATTTGTGGCTTGCTTTTATGATCCCAACATATGGCTAGTTTTTTTAATATTCCATGTGTATTTGACAAAACTATAGGAGCATCTGGGTGGTTCAGTTGGTTAAGTGTCTGCTTCTTGATTTCATCTCGGGTCATTGTCTCATGGTTCATGGGTTTGAGCCTTGCATCGGGCTTTGTGCTGACAGTGTGGAGTCTACTTGGGATTTTCTCTCTGTCTCTCTCTCTGCCCCTCCCACACACAATCTCTCTCAAAATAAATAAATAAATAAATATAAAAAAAAAAAAGAGAAAAGATAGTTGTTGGGGTATGGTCTTAAATTAGGCTAGGCTTGCTAATCATTTGGGTCTTCAGTATTCATACTGATTTTTCCTTTTTTTTTTTTTTTTTTTTTTAGTTTGGTTACTTTATTTCCTTAACTTCCAATATCACAAAAAATGAACACATCTACAGTTCCCTAAATTTATCCATTTTAATACTTAACAGGGTTTACAAATGTACGTCTGAATCACTTGTGTTTTACTTATTTTTTTTACTTAATAATTCTTGTTGTAAACTATAAATAAAAATGGTTAAAATGATAAATTTTATGTTAAGTGTACAATTCAGTGGCATTAAGTACATTCACAGTATTGTGTAACCATCACAACCATTTCTAGAACTTTTTCATCATCCCAAACAGGAAAAATGCACCTGTTATGCAATAATTCTGTATCTCCTCCTCCTTTCAGTCCCTTTTAACCTCTGTATTACTTTCTGTCTGTATGAATTAGCCTATTTTAGATACTTATATAAGGGGATTCCTACAGTATTCTTTTTCATGTCTGGATTATTTTACTTGGCTTAATGTTTTTAATATTCATAATATTGTAGCATGTATCAAAGCTTCATTGAAGCTTTAAGGCTGAATATTCTGTTGTATGGATATGCCACATTTTGTTTATCCATTCATCTGTTGTTCGATGTTTGGGTTATTCCACACTTTAGCTATGTGAATAGTGCTGTTATGAACATTGGTGTACAAGTATCTGTTTTCAGTTATTTGGGGTGTATATCTAGGATTGGAATTGTTTGGTCATTCTGTATTTAACCTTTTGAGGAACTGTCAAACTGTTTTCTACAGTACCTACACCATTTTACATTCTTAGCAGCAATGCATGTTTTCATGTTCTCCATTTGCTTGTCAGCACTTAGTATTTTCTGTTTGTGTGTGTGTAATAGCCATTCTACTGGGTGTGAAGTGGTATTTTGTGCTTATAATTTGCATTTCCTTTATAACTAGTAATGTTGAACATCTTATTTGCTTATTGGCCATTCATCTTCTTTGAAGAAATATCTTGTCTCCTTTTGTGTCTTTTTTAAAAATTATTTTATGTCTGTCATTTTCACAACTGCTTAAGGCAATAATTAGAGTTAAAAGATAATGATACTGACTTACAGAGAATTTTTGCTTTTTTATGACAAGTGCTTATTGAGATGAGTCAGAACTGAACTTGTGATTTATACTTTTTACTTTTAGTTCTCTCTTAACTCCAGAGGTAAAGACTTTCCAGGTCCCAACACAGAATAAGTGGCATTCACTAGTGCCCCTAACCTCCTGGTGGCTCCAGACTCCAGTCTCTATCTCTCTAGTCCCTCAAAACTGTCAGGCACACCATCAACCTCTTAACCTTCCCCTTGGAATCAGAGAAGTCCCAAGGAGGGGCTCCTGGCTGGCTCAGTTGGAAGAGCATGTAACTCTTAATCTCAGGGTTGTGAGTTTGAGCCCCATGTGGGGTGTAGAAATCGCTTAAAATCAAAAAGCAAAATTTTAGAGAAGAAAAGTCTCCAGGAGAAAAGCAATCGTAAATAACAGACACCGTTATAATAACACCTCTCTGTGCCAGTGTCCCTCCAGGTGCTGGTTCAGTCCTTTTTTACTATCTTATTAGCTTTCCATGCCTGTAAAGAGCTCTAGCTTTTCTGATTGTCTCTCTAGGAGGATTGGTTTGTGTTACCCATTAATAGGAAGGCAAGTTTTAATTTTCATGGAAATAACAATTCTTTATTGTCAAGTGCCTATTTCATTGGCTTATTTAATACATATTTAATGACACCATTATAATAAGGACTATAGCATACACGCATTTAGAACAAATGCTGCTGACAATTGTTACCATATAACTCAGTTGTTGAGATTAGAAATAAATAGATGAGTGTTATTTATATACTGCTTGCAACTTGTATTTTTATTTTTATTTTTTTCAGTTTATTTATTTGGGAGAGAGAGTGGAAGAGGGCCAGAGAGAGAAGGAGAGAGTGAGTCCCAAGAAGGCTCCATGCTGTCAGCACAGAGCCTGACGTGGGGCTGGAACTCATGAACTGTGAGATCATGACATGAGCTGAAATCAAGAGTCTAGAGCTTAACCAACTGAACCACCAGGCGCCCCTGCAGTTTGTTATTTTTAAGAGGGAGTGTAGCATATTAGTTAATCCAGTGAGTTTTTAAGTGAAGATTGATTAATATCTCTTCATATGGTTCTTTGTTTGAAGCTTATATACCACGGATGTTCTTGCCTTAAGTAAACCTTCTGTACGCAAATTTGAAATTTTGTGATTATTTGAATATCAGGGGTTTTTACTCCTATTTCTTTCTTGTCATCTTTAAAAGAAATCTTATTTAGTCAGCAAATACCTCCTTTCTGTTTCTTCAAGACAGCATGCCAAGTTCTATGAAGAGACAGTCATAAATCCTGACTGTCAAAAAAGGAAGAAAGTGTTTAAAGAGAAGACATATAGAGAATTACTCAAAACATGAGACATACTATGATGGGTTATCTAAGTGTCTGGATAAAGTGTTCAGGATTCAGTGAAGGATGACTGTTTTCAAAGGGGATTCCCCACTTTGTTTTGAATGTGCTTAGCATATTCTTCCAAACAGCAGAGTATAATATATTTGAGACCTTAAGTCCTGGTTATATATTAAAGACTGTGAATTGAACCTCTTTGGCCATTGTTATTTATGTAGGAGCTGAATGAGGGTGCTCTTTTTGACTCTGGTTTTTAAGGTAATGCCAGTGATGTGATTATGTGCACCTGAGTTCTTTTTTTTTTTTTTTTTTGGTCTCTGTTTATAGGAAGAGCATTAAGAAGTTGGTTTTGAAAAACCTTAACAACAGCAATCTCTTTTCTCCTGTTAACCGTGACTCCGAAGATCTCGCTTCACCATCTGATTATCCAGAAAATGGGGAGAGGTAAACCAGATTTTGTTTTGGGTTGTTCCTGGAAGAGAGCCCTGTTCTCATTCTGAAGAGATTCTAAGCTTGGAATTTACTCATTCTGTGAAAATGTATGAAGTTTGGTGAATGTTGCATAGTATTACAGCATATGAGCATCTAGAAATTAAGTCCTGTTCTTGTTTTTTGAGTACTTTAGACCTTAAAATTATTGGAGTTCTTCTGATTCAGTTTTGCATAACTATTTTGGTAT
This sequence comes from Neofelis nebulosa, assembly GCF_028018385.1. NCBI lineage: Eukaryota > Metazoa > Chordata > Mammalia > Carnivora > Felidae > Neofelis > Neofelis nebulosa. The sequence continues at coordinate 59,940,087 of NC_080791.1, read as the reverse complement.
CCGTGCATGTCATTTTGAACCAGGGTTCTCACACATTTGACACCCTTCACCACCTTCAAAATGAGCAATATCTTGTTTGTGATCATTATCAAAGTGATACATGGTCACTGTAACCAAACCAAAAAAATAAGTAATAAGTATACAAGTGTATAAAGGAGGAAGTGGAAATAGTCACCCTTACAACCCTTAATAGTTTGATGTCTTTTCTTAAAATTTTGAAATTTGTTTATATAGATATTGTAGAGATAGGCATGAATGATGCAATGTTTTATAGCTTGCTTATTTTTATTTATTTTATTATAAATACCTTTCTATATCAATATGAATATATATATGCCTCTTTTTTAATTACTTGGTAGCCATTATTGTGAATATATGATAATTAGTTCCCCATTAGAAGACATTTAGATTATTTTGATATTCCTATATTCAGAGTAATGCCTCAGTGAAAAATTCTATTTATATCTTTGCACTCCTGTTTTTGTTTTTTGTTTTTGTCTCTCGGGATAAAATTCTAGTTTGATTTTTCATGAATGAAGCATTTTCTAATACCTTGCTGATAATAATATTGAAAACCTAAAATTTTTCAATTTTTTTAGTTTGAAATTCACCACTCTTATTTGACCTTACATAGTAGAGTGCCTTTTTTTTTTTTTAACTAAAAATTGGGAAAATTGGGATGCTCAGATTCACTCATTCATGAAAATATAGGAGTTAAAGGCATGGAATCTACAGCCAGTTTTCCTGGGTTAAAATCCCAACTCTAGCACTTAGAACTTTTTTAATTTGGGCAAGTTACTTTCTTATTCTCTGTCAGTTTTCTTTCCTGTAAAAGAGAATGATAGGAACCTTTTACAGAGGGTTACCACAAGTATTAAATAAAATTTTAATATATGGAATTACCTAGAATAGTCCCGGGCACTTATTAGTAAAAGCTCAGTGAAGGTTGGCTATTACCATTGTTACAAAGAGCTAAGATATTATTTGTTTTCTACCTTTTCAGGTTCAGTTTCCTGAGCAAACCTGTTGATGAGAACCATCAGCAGGATGGAGATGATGATTCTCTTGTGTCACGTTTTTATACTAACCCTATTGCCAAACCCATTCCTCAAACCCCAGAGAGTGCTGGAAATAAACACAACAGCAGTAGCAGTGTGGATGATACCATTGTTGCACTAAACATGCGTGCTGCCTTGCGAAATGGGCTGGAAGGAAGCAGTGAAGAGACCTCTTTTCATGAGGAGTCACTGCAGGATGACAGAGAAGAAATAGAAAATAATGCTTACCATATGCATCCAGCAGGTCAGATTTAGATTGGTACATGAGTAATCTTTTACTAGTCATTTAAGACCTCTTACTTGTCACAGATTTTCAACTTAGTGGAAGTCAGGTATCTGAACTTTTTAATGTTTTTATTGCATTTTCTAGAAGTTAACATTTTAAACCCTTTTCACATACTCTTTGGTTGATTTTTTCTTTTTTTTAATGTTTATTTATTTTGAAAGAGAAAGTGCACTCACATGAGCAGGGGAGGAGCAGAGGGAGAGGGAGAGAATCCCAGGCAGGCTTCAGATTCAATGTGGAGCCTGACACGGGTCTTGATCTCAGGACTGTGAGATCATGACCTGAGCCGAAATTGAAAGTGGGACACTTAACTGACTGAGCCACCCAGGTGCCCCTGCTTTGGTTGATTCTTAATTCACATACTTTCTGTATTTTTGGAGTAAATTCATGTCATTAATTATCCTGGCATAAAAATCCCAAATTTTATAGCCACAGAGACTATCCTACTTTTTCTAGCTTTATAAACTCAGATTGCTTACTAGTTTTTTAATTAAAATAATAGTGATAATTATTATCATATAAGGGTTTGAGATATGAATTAGCATAGTATATAAACCATAATGACTGAAATGTGTAGGGATTCAAATGGTATACGTTGTTATGTTTATTTATTATCACCTCAGTTCTGTGCTTTTCTTTCATTCCCCCCAACAATGAACTGATTAGTTTTTCCCAACTGATCTATGAAACAAATAATGTAAACTACAAGATTATAGTGTCTTGATTGTTTACTTAAAGCTTGCCTTTTTTTCTTTGTTGACCTAATATCTCATTTGTTGTTGTTGTTGTTTTAATTTTTTTTTAATTTTTTTTTTTTTAATGTTTATTTATTTTTGAGACAATGCAAGAGACAGAGTGCAAGCAGTGGAGGGGCAGACGGAGGGAGACACAGAATCTGAAGCGGGCTCCAGGCTCTGAGCAGTTAGCCCAAAGCCGACACAGGGCTCAAACTCATGAACCGTGAGATCATGACCTGAGCCGAAGTCTGACACTTAACTGACTGAGCCACTCAGGAGCCCCTGTTGTTGTTTTTTTTTAATGTTTATTTATTTTTGAGAGAGAGTGTGGGCAGGGGAGGGGCAGAGAGAGAGGGAAAGGGAGAATCCCAAGCAGACTTCATGCTGTCAGCACAGAGCTTGACACGGGGCTCAAACCTACAAACACACGATCATGACCTGAGCCAAAATTGAGAGATGCTTAACTGACTGAGTCACACAGGCACCCCTCATTTGGGTTTTGATTAATGTAATCACATTCCTTTTTTTTTTTTTTTTAACAGATACAATTTATATATAGTGAAGTGCACAGATATTAAGTGTTTATTTCAATCAATTTTGACATATATATACTGAATATATATAATGGAAACTGGAAAGTTTTTATGTCCCCATCCCCAGAAGTTGACCACAGTCTGGTTTCTGTCACATAGATTAGTTTTGCCTATTCTTGGACTTTATATAAATGGAATAATACTATATATATTCTTTTTGACTCTATAATTTTTATCAGATTTAATCCACAATATGTCAACAGTTCATTCTTTTTTTATTGTTGAGTAGTAATCCATTACTATAAATATGCCACATTTGGTTTATCCATTCTCTGTTAGTGAACATTTGAGTTGTTTTATAGTTCATCTTGCAGTGTCTGTAACATTTTTCTGTATCTAATCATCTTACTGCCTTCACATATATTTTCTGGTCACTTGGTGCCCTGTGAAAACAACTTTATATTTTATTTGTGTGTGTATCTACATGAATTCATTATGATACTACATCGGTTTTGCAAATACCCAGTCTAGATTTTTTTTTTTAATTGCTCTTTGTTTTCTCATTGACCTTGTTTGTCACCTCTCATTTTAAAGTTCCATCCCCAGGGACACTATAACAACTCTCTAAACATTGCCAGTAGAGAAACACATTGAGTATACAAGTGGGCGTTGCAGGAGGATGAAGTTTGATTTGATATTAGCCTTAAATTCTCTCACAAAGCAAGTTAGCCTAATTTGTACCTATAAATGGGACAAGGGGTGATTAAAACAAGCATACCAGTGTTCTGTTTTCTTGAGTTCTTCAGAAATCTACTTAGTTAATACTTTTAAAAATAACACTAATTTAGACCTTTTTTTGTTTTTATTTTTAAATAACACTAGATGTTTAAGTTTCCATTTGTCCTTGGGACTTTCTTATGTAGGATTTTTCTTTTTCTTTTTTTTCTTTTCTTTTCTTTTCTTTTTTAATTTATTTGGAGAGAGAGAGAGCAGGGGAGGGGCGGAGAGAGAGAATCCTAAGCAGGCTCTGCACTGCCAGCATGGAGCCCAGCACTGCTAACATGGAGCCCAGTACGGGGCTCGAGCCCATAAACTGTGCGATCATGACCTGAGTCTAAACTAAGAGTCAGACACTTAACTGACTAAGCCACCCATGTACCCCTCGTGTCGGATTTTTCATCTTGATTTTAGCTCTTTACTTAGGGATGTAAATTTGAAAGATAAAAGGGGTTTATGGAAGACAGGCTGTAAAATAACACGTATTGACTTTGGAGTTATAGCTCTGCCTATACCGCCGAATTACTTTGTAATCAAGGCAGGTTCTTTACACATTGGGTTTTGGAATTTTCATCTGTAGAATAAAAGTATCTTAAGTAACCCTTTCTCAGAACTCATTTTATGGATTATGTTTCATAGTATAGTATGTTAATGGAGGCCGTATGAAAAGAAGTTTCTCTGGTTAATTAGCGTGAGAAACACTGGATTAAGTGAAGTTAAATAGACTTAATTATTTGACAAGTTCTCAGAGCCTGTAACATACTATCATGTGCATGTTTCCCAAACTTACTTGACCAGGAATCTTTAAACAACAACAACAACAAAAAAACACACGGTTTCTTAGGCATATAGTGTTCCTTAGAAAACCAGTTTGGAAAAATGCTTTATTCCTATATGTTTTCTCTTTATTTAATAATTTATTTAGTTACTGATTGTTTCAGATTATATTAGCTTTTAGATTATTATTTTTCAAAAAGGAAAAAGTGAAATATGAAAATTCCTCTACCTAAGGACAATTACGATTAATACTATATTTGCTGTTTCTTTTGTCATAGGCATTGTTCTCACTAAGGTTGGTTACTACACTATTCCATCTATGGATGACCTTGCCAAAATTACCAATGAAAAAGGAGAATGCATTGTCTCTGACTTCACTATTGGTCGTAAAGGTGAGTGTGAACGTAGAAGTTTGTAGTGTTTAAGCCAAAGATCTTCACCTTATTTTTGTAATTAAGTAAAAGAAGCTCTTGATAGCTGAATCCATTTCTTTTTTCCCCTATACTTGGACCCACCTTGACCTTCACGGTAGACACTTTGACAAGTAACAAAATAAGCTTATAATCGTGTAACATTCTTTGGTAACTGTTTGGCTCATTGGAGTTTTCTACAATTAAAGAAAGTAAGCAAGAAAATACTAAGAGAAAATTTAGTAATAAAAGATGGAGTAGTATTTAGGTTTAACTTCATACTAAGTTAATACAGATAACTTTTTGGGGGGGAAAATCTCATCTTGCTATATTGTATTTTCAAAAGGGCTCTCAGGTACACTGAAAGCTAGGTACTAAGTAAGGGTTGTTTCAAATGTAGCAGTAGTACAGATACTTAGAAGAGATTTAAGAAGGCTGTTTTGAGGATAAGTGCTATAGAAATGTAGATGTTAAACTAGATAACTGTGTTTGATGTCACCCCCTAATACATACTATGGATGAAATAACACAATGAAAGTATTACCAGATGATTTAAAATGTTCATGTTTAGCGACATTTGGCTGGCTCAGTCGACAGAGCATGTGACTCTTGTTCTCTGGGTTGTGAGTTTGAGCCCCATGTTGAATGTAGAGATTATTTAAAATTGTTAAGAAAATTAAATAAAATCCTGATTAATGTCTAAAGCTCCTTGCTTCCTCTGATTATTTAGTCACTGGGAGTATAAAATAGATTATTTGCCTTCTATACAGGATGAGTTTTTAACTATTTCCTTTGACTTGTAGGTTATGGTTCAATCTATTTTGAAGGAGATGTGAATTTGACAAATCTAAATTTGGATGATATTGTGCATATTCGAAGGAAAGAAGTGATTGTCTACTTAGATGATAACCAAAAACCACCTGTGGGTGAAGGGCTAAATAGGTATGAATTTATTTATGTATTTAGAAAAATCTGCTTGGGGTGCGTAGGTGGCTCAGTCAGTTAAACGTCTGACTTTGGCTCAGGTCATGATCTCACAGTTCGTGGGTTCAGGCCCTGTGTTGAGCTCTGTGCTGACAGCTCAGAGCCTGGAGCCTGCTTTGGATTCTGTGTGTGTCTCTCCCTCCTTCCTCCACTCACATTCTCTTTCTCTCAAAATAAATAAACATTGAAAAAAAATTTTAAGGAAAAAAAAAATAATCCACTAAATCACATTTTTTTATATTATATACATTTTCCTGCAACTTGCTTTTTTGACTTACTGTACAGTCTAAGATGATTGTTTCTTTAATTTAAAAGTAAAAATGGTAAAGAAATGCTACACTAGGACTTTTTTTTGACTCCTTTTCCCTAATATCATCAGGACCAACTGTTACTTTCCCAAAACACTTTTTAATAGTACTTTTTTTTCTTGTGTCTGCTATGATCATTTTTAACTCTCTTTATTGTAATTGGAGAAACTAGCTTCGGATACCTGTTCAGACACATGAAAGGGCCACAGGTAAAATAATTTATGTTCACAACCTACCAAGATTGAACTGTGAAGAAGTGGAAATTCAGAATAGCCCTATAAGTATAATAATTTTTAGATATTTCCTATTGTAGCAGTATTCTCATACAGGGAGTCATGACCCTGAAGCTTTTCTTTCCAGGAAGCAACTTTATTTGTGCTGGTATGGCTCAGTTGGGTTTGTACACGAAGAACTGAGCCCCAAACGCCGCCTGGTATAGTTTTTAATACGTTTTCTATTTCTTTGTCTCTCTTATATGGTAACAGACAAACATGCAGTCTGATTAAGTGGTCTCATGTTACAAGGTCATGAGGGATGTTGTCACATACACATATAGCCAGGTTGCCTTGAGGGTTTTTTTTTTTTTCTCTCTCTCTCTCTCTCTCCTTAGGGGACCCTACCAACCATAATAAGGAAATTGAATCAGTAATCAAAAAATACAGCCCCCCCCCCCCATGCCCCCAAAAGCCTTCAACCACATGACTTCAGACTACAGATCAATATCCTTGATGAATACCGAAGTAAATATCTTCAACAAAATATACATTTGACCCTTGAACTGTGTGAGCCCACATACATGGGTTTTTTTAATAGTACAGCACTGTAACTGCATTTTCCTTACGATTTTCTTAACATTTTCTTTTTTCTAGTTTATTATAATACAGTATATAATCACATAACATACAAAATATGTGTTAGTGGTTTATGTTATCAGTAAGGCTTCTAGTCAACTAGGCTATTAGTAGTAAAGTTTTGTGGGAGTCAGATACACAGATTTTCAACTGCACAGGGGGTTGGTACCCGACCGCAGCATTGTTCTGTCACCAGTTGTATTAGCAAATGGATTTCGTAGTACATCGGGAGGATTTTACACCATGACCAAGTAGGATTTATTCCTGAAACACAAGGAAGGTTCAACATAGAAAAATTGATCTTGTAATACATCATGTTTATAAAATGAATGAAGAAAATCACATGATAATCTCAACTGATGGGAAAAAGCATTTTGACAAAATACCCTTTTATGAGAAAGCCACGCAACAAACTAGAGATAGAGGAAAACTATCTCAGCTTAATGGAGGCCATATTTTCAACGTCCACAGAAAATATGCTCAGTGGTGGAAGAGTGAAAGCTTTTCCTCGCCACTTTTATTCAATATAACTGCCAGGGCAGTTATGCAAGGAACAAATACAAGGTATCATCCTGGGGGCCCTGGGTGGCTTAGTTAAGCATCCGACTCTTGATTACAGTTCGGGTTATGATCTCACAGTTGTGAGATTGAGCCCTCCATTGGGCTCTGTGCAGGTCATGGAGCCTGCTTAAGAGATTCTCTGTGTCTCTCTCTGTCTGTCTGTCTCTCTCTCTGCACCTCCCCTGTGTGCTCCCACCATCTGTCTCAAAAGAAAAAAGGCATCACCCAGATTGGAAAGGAGGAAGTAAAATATCTCTGTTGAGAGATGACATGATCTTATGTGGGAAACCTAAAGATTCCATAAAAAACAGTTATAAATTCAGCAAGGTAGCAGGATACAAAATTAACTCACAAAAATCAGTTAAGTTTCTATATACTAATAATGAACAGTCCAAAAAGGAAAGCAGTTCCATCAAAAAGAATAAAATATTTAGGAATAAGATTAACCAGGGAAGCAAAAGCTGAAAGAAGACAAACAAATGGTAATTATCTCATGTTCATGGATTGGAAGACTAAATTATTAAGATGTCTATACTACCCAAAGCAATCTACAGATTTAATGTAATCCCTATGAAGATACTAGCAGCATTGTACCTCACATATGTAGTTATTTTTGACAAGACTGCCAAAACCATTCAGTAGGGGAAAGAACAATCTTTTTACCAAATGATTCTGGGAAACCTGTATGCAGAAGCATGAAGTTGTACTTTTATACTATATTAAAAAAAAAACAAAAAACCTCAAAATGGACTAAAGCCTCAACATAAGACCTAAAACTTACAACACTCTTAGAGTAAAACATAGGGGAAGTTTTATGTGTGTGTGTGTGTATGTATGTGTGTGTGTGTGTGTGTGTGTGTGTGTGTGTGTGTGTATTTTTTTTTTTTTAAGTTTTTAGTTTACATACAGTGTATTAGTTTCAGGAGTACAGTATTCAACACTTCCATACATCACCCAGTGCTCATCACAAGTGCACTCCTTAATCCCCATTATCCATTTAACCCAACCCCCCCCCCCCAACCCCTCTGGTAACCATCATTTTGTTCTCTATGGTCAAGAGTCTGTTTTTTGGTTTGCCTCTCACTTTTTTCCCTCCTTTGCTTATTTGTTTTTTGAATTCCAGATATGAGTGAAATCATACAGTATTTATCTTTCTCAGAGTAATTTTGTTTAACATAATACTCTCTAGCTCCGTCCATGTTGTTGCAAATGGCAACATTTCATTCTTTTTTAAGGCTGAATAATATTTAATGGGGTGTGTGGTGTGTGTATACTTCTTTATCCATTCATCAATTGATGGACACTTGAACTGTTTCCATAGTTTGGCTATTATAATTATAATACTGTAAACGTTTGGGTGCATGTATCCCTTTGAATTAGCATTTTTGTGTTCTTTGGGTAAACACCTCATAGTTCAATTGCTGCATCACAGAGTAGTTCTGTTTTTTTTTTTTTAATGTTTGTTTATTTTTGAGAGAGAGAGAGCACGAGTGGGGGAGGGACAGAGAGAGAGGGAGACACAGAATCCAAAGCAGTCTCCAGGCTTCAAGCTGTCAGCACAGAGCCAGACATGGGGCTCGAACTCATGAACTGTGAGATCATGACCTGACCTGAAGTCAGACACTCAACCGACTGAGCCACCCAGGTGCCCCAGAGTAGTTCTGTTTTTAACTTTTTGAGGAATCTCCATACTGTTTCCCACAGTGGCTGCACCAGTTTGCATTCCCACCAACAGTGCAAACAGGTTCCTTTTTCTCCACATCCTCGCCAATACCTGTTGTTGTTTCCTGTGTTGTTGATTTTAGCTATTCTGACAGGTATGAGTGATACCTCATTGTAGTTTTGATTTGCATTTCCCTGTTGATGAGTGATACTGAGCATCTTTTCATGTGTTTTGGCCATCTGTACGTCTTCTTTGGGAAAACTGTTCATGTCTTCTGTCCATTTTTAATTGGATTATTCATTTTTTGGGTATTGAGTATTATAAGTTCTTTGTGTATTGTGGATACTAGCCCTTTATCAGATATGTCATTTGCAAATACCGTCTCCCATTTCTTAGGTTGCCTTTTGGTTTTGTTGATTGATTCCTTCATTGTGTAGAAGTTTGTTATTTTAGTATAGTCCCAATAGTTTATTTTTTATTTTGTTTCCCTTGCCTCTGGAGACATACCTAGAAAGAAGTTGCTGTGGCCAGTGTTAAAGAAGTTAACTGCCTGTGTTCTCTCCTAAGATTTTTATGGTTTCAGGTCTCACATTTAGGTCTTTAATCCATTTTGAATTTATTTTTGTGTATGGTGTAAGAAAGTGGTCCAGTTTTATTCTTTAGCATGTTACTGTCCAGTTTTCCCAACACCATTTTTTGAAGAGACGTTCTTTTTTTAAATGGTTGTTTATTTTTAAGAGAGAGGGAATGGGGGGAAGGGCAGAAAGAATGGGAGACGGAAAATCCCAAGCAGACTCCTTGTTCCCAGCACAGAGCCTGATGTGTGGTTCAAACTCACTAACCATGAGATCATGATCTGAGCTGATGGAAATCAAGAGTTGGGACAGTTAACCAACTGAGCCACCCAGGTGCCCCAAGGCCTTCTTTTTACCATGTCATTATATTTTGACAAGGATTTACTGAATACAACACTAAAAGCATAGGCAACAATAGTAAAAATGAACAAATTAGACTACATTAAAATATAAGAACCCTGTACATCTAAGAACACATGCAACAGAATGAAAAGCCAACCTGCAGAATGGGAGCAAATATTTACAAATCATATTTCTGGTAAGTGGTTAATATGAAGAACTATATCTCAACAACAACAAAAATACCACCAAAAAAAAAAAAAAACTGGACAAAGGACTTCAGTACACATGTCTCCAGAGATACAGATGGCTAGCAAACATATGAAAAGGTACTCAACATTGCTAATAATTAGAGAAATGCAAATCAAAACCACAGTGAGCCATCATACCATCAGGATCGTTACTAAGTTTAAAAAAGAAAAGTTTTGGCAAGAATATGGAGAAATTGGAACCTTTGTATATCTTGGTGGGAATGTAAAATCGTTCAGTTACTATGGAAAAGAGTATGGTGATTCCTCAGAAAATTAAAAATGACCCATCAGTTTCTAAAGAATTGGAAGCAATATACACATATGTGTGTATGTGTGTGTGTGTATGTATCTAGATATATACGTATATCTATATACGAGTATAGATATAGATATGTAGATGTGCATACAGATATAGATACATAGATGTATATATAGATATATATCCTGGGTATATATCCAGATGGATTGGCAGCAGGATCTCACAACCATGAGTGATTACACACCCATGTTCGTAACAGTGTTCATAATAGCAAAGTAGAAGCAACCCAAATATTCATTGACAGGTGAATGGATAAACAAAATCTTTTTACACACAATGGAATATTATATAGCCTTAAAAAGGAAGGAAGTTCTGACATATGCTAAAGCACGGATGAACCTTGAGGACATAAATAAACTGGTCATAAAACATCGAATACTGTATGATTCCACTTATTTAAGGCCATCTAAAGAGACAGATTCATAGAAACAAACAATAGAATAGTGGTTGCCAGTGGGTAGAGGTAGGGGAGTTGTTTTCTAAGGATAGAGTTTTACTTAGGAAAGGTAAGTTTTGGAAATTGGTTGCACAACAGCGTGGACATACTTAACATTACTGAATGGTATAAAAAGGAAAGGGTTAAGGTGGTAAATTTCTTTTTAAGATGTAAATTTTGTGTTATATCTTTTATCACACTAAAAAGAATAATGTTTTAAAAAGTCACCTATTAAATAATGTGATTTAATTGTGTTCTATCTGGGGGCACTTGGCTGGCTTAGTTGGTGGAATCATGTGACTCTTGATCTCGGGGTTGTAGGTTCAAGCCCCCACATTGGGCATAGAGATTACTTAATAAAAGTTTTTTTTCTTTAAGTCATCTATTATTATGTACTAATGACTGTACTAGGTGTAAGTCATACAGAATGAATAGAACACAGTCCTTGATCTCACATGTTGATATTAGAAGGTGTACCTTACTGCAGTTACAGTCATCTTCCTCCCACTCAATATTTAATGGTTAATATTATGGTATTCCTGATAGCTCATTCTGGAAACATTTGTTAGTGGTAGTTGCTGCTATTATTAATGTTGTTAAGTACAACACCACTTTAAGACCTTCACCAAGAGTTAAGTCCTAGATCTGGACTTTTAGCACTGAATTTGATCAAGGATGTGTAGCTTAAGTGTCAAAATTTTATTGGAAATAATTGACGTGTCGTGGTAGTTTAAAGTAAATGGAGTTTGACTCTTCAACCAGATATTAAGTTAGGTGATGTGGGGGTGATTCCTTGCTTTTAAGCTTATCTACCCTAAGAGGCAGGACACAAGTTTATGTAACACCTGCAGAGTAATTCCAAAGTAACACAGGTACCTTTATTTAGATGTTACTTGGCTTTCTGGTCTTAAGTATGGAACATTTACACTTCACTTGGTTGTACATTACAGGAAGGCCGAAGTTACACTGGATGGAGTTTGGCCAACAGATAAAACATCTCGCTGTTTAATAAAGAGCCCAGATCGACTTGCTGATATGAACTATGAGGGCAGATTGGAAGCAGTTTCAAGGAAACAGGGAGCTCAATTCAAAGAGTACCGTCCCGAAACAGGTTCTTGGGTGTTTAAGGTATATAGTCAACTCAACCTAGTTCTTGTAAACTGTAGTTACACTGACAAAATGTGTTAGAAGAGTCTCTCTTAAATTCTTTTCATTTTTACAAATTAGGAAACAGATGTAGAGGTACATTATGATTTGCTCCAAATTACATATGTTAGTTAAACACCAGAACAATAAGGAGCTATTAAAAACTTTTATGCTAATGATTCACATCTTCTACCCCATCCTGTGAGCATGTAGATACACTTCTAAGGAGTGGTTTTTCTAATGTGTGACATCCTTAGAGACATGAGGCAGAATTTTAGTCTCTTGATACCAACTCTTCCTAAATTGTCATTCATTTAAAGATTTTTGGGGATGAAGACATTGACTTCCTCCCTTCCTTGATAGTTTAACCCAGTGGTTTATTTTCTTCTAGGCCAGTTGGATTATTTAACTAGTTAAAGGTCCTTGTGTAGGTAGTGAACAACTAGGCAGCATATAGAAATGAAAATAGTAGCAGTGTTTCTGGATTCGGTTTCCTGTATTAATAATTTAGTAATTGTATATGAGCAACTAGTACATGTACTAATCATCTAAATCTAGGGACAACAGTAAAGTGTGATAGATGACATCGTGCCTTAAATATTATGATCTCTCTTTTTTTTTTTTAAAGCTAATTCTGCAAGATTGTAAGGACAAGTATTGTGGAAGCTCTTAGGAATATAAGTGTTAAAGCTGATTTTGTTGATTCTGAGGCGCTTGGCTGGCTCAGTCAGTGGAGCATGTGGCTCTTGATCTTGGGGTTGTAAGTTTGAGCCCCACACTGGGTGTAGAGATTTCTTAAAAATAAAATCTTTAAAACATTTTTTGATTTTGTTGGATTCTTCTCTTCCTTAGGTCTCCCATTTCTCTAAGTATGGCCTTCAGGATTCTGATGAAGAAGAGGAGGAACGGCCATCCAAAACTAGTACAAAGAAGTTGAAGACTGCCCCTTTGCCTCCTGCAGGCCAGGCCACCCCATTCCAGATGGCTCTTAATGGCAAGCCAGCACCTCCACCCCAGGTAGAGACAGGACAGTGAATTTGAATGGAATCCGTGATACAGAAGTTGAAAGCAAGTCATTCAGCTAGTACAAAGCTGTTTTATGACCCCTGGAACTTTGAAGAGTACAAATGTATTGGCAGTCACATTGAGACAAGTACAAGGGAGGGCATGGTGTGGTCCTGACATCTTTTTTTAAATTGAGAGATTTAAGGAATTCTCATGCTGTTTGGATCATTCCTTCTACAGATTATCATTCTTAAACACCTCCCTCTCTTTCATTTGGACTTGCTGAATTCTCTGCTCACTGATCAACTTAAGATAGCATTTTGCTTGTGTGGGTTGATACAAAGTAAATTCTACTTTTGTTGACTATCTGATGTGCAGTTTAATCTTGTTCTTTACCTCTGTGGTTTTTTAAAAGTTCAATTCGCTTTCTGCAAGGGTTTTTTAACTCCATTTTTCTCAAGTTGTTTGCTTATACTTCAGGTAACCTCTTAATATTTGTATTTTAACAATACATAATCTTTCTGAATATAGATCAAGTTTTAGAATATAAATGAATTATTTGGCGTGGGGAGAGTAGGGGCTACATTGTTTATTGCAATTACTTGTATCATACTCCTTTTCAGTATTGTTAAAACCTTTTGTCCATCTAGGGAAAGGTTTGTAATTTAAATATCAGGTAGTTTCTTTGCCAGCTCATGAAGAGTTTTACTTTCCTTTGGATGTCATTTATATTCAATCAAGTTACAAAAAAATTTTTTTCTTTGCTGCCATACTCCCTCAAAAAAGAGAACTTAATATAGAATTTCTTTGTAAAGCATCCTCTACCTCTCAGCTGCTAAAAGCAGGGCCTTTGGAATTTTTTGTGCTACAGTTCTTATGGCTGCTGAAATGTGCGATTTTTATGATTTATTAAATAATTTCTTGGGAGGCATTTTCTGGAGATTGTTGTGTATGTATGTTCATATTTGCGCGTACAAGGTGAGGGGGAGGGTATGATAAAAGTGGGAAATGGGAAATATATTGACTTTTATATTTATAATCTTTGTAGCATAAAACCCCTAAGAATTCTCTTCTGAACTAAAGAAATGCTGTAAATGGACTTGGTTTTCCAGTTTTCCATGTTCATTTTTTCTGAATCATATGCTTTGTATAATCTCTTTCATTCCAAAGTGTTTTTTCATCTTACATTATATGTATTTCTAGAATAAGAGTCAGGTAGCCTTCTTTTCTGCTAATAAAAGTAATTGTCAAGATCCTAAAGATGCAGCTGAGAAAAAAAAAAACTTCATCCGTGGATAGAGCAAATTTACGTAACGTGTCTTGACAACCAGTGATTTTTAGGCTGTTTAATTTCCAGAATACAAATAGTAAGAGAAAACTATACGTTTCTATGATGACACTTTCATAGGTGAGAATTTTTTAAGAAACTGAGTACCATATAATTTCACAAGAACCAGGTTGTAGGAAAAAGAGACTTCATAAGGATCAAAATGGGCAAAGAGAATACAGTGAATGGGATCTGTTTCAGATATCTCCTTTGATTGAAGAGAAGTGGGTGGTCTTTGGATGGCAAAAACAGAAATGGGAATAGTGGGTAGAGCTGTTTAGATATTAGGCTAACGTATTGGAACAGTAATGAAGGACTTCCTTCGTATTCCGCAGTGAGATAGGTAGGAAATGGTAGTGGTTGCATAGCTTTTAGTAATTCGCACCGAAGACCTACATCTTACTGGGCACGAGGAAAACACTTGAGCCATCTGGACGAACTGGGAACAGACTGCACTGTCTTTTCATCCTAGTGTCAAGATGATTCTCTACACACTGTCACCTGGCCCCCTGGGCAGCTTGATTTCAGGGACATGGTGTTCCTCCACCTCCAGTCTGCCATAGCAGTTTTTTTTCCTCCTGTGTACAATCTCAGGTTCTCAGAATTGGGGGTTGGGGGTTTTTTAGGTATTAGGAAGATTTACATTTTTGTTTAATGGTCACTTTATCCCACTGCCTCGTGTATAATATCATTCGTGTCTTTGTAGTTTGTTCTTAAAGCTTTGATTTGCTTCTAAATAGGTAAATCAAAGCAACCAGAAAACATTAAGGTAACTAAATCTTCATGTAGTCTCTTCTGTGCCTTTGAAGTTACAGAAAGTGTTGGCATAAAAACCTTCATCACACAGATAAATTAGGGCAGTTGCAGAAACATTTGGTAGTTAGAACATTGTTTCCAAAATGCTGATCTGAGATTTAGTTTTCAGCTGACTGGATCACTCCTTTGGTGACCTTTGATTCCATAGATAGGCACGGGGCTCAGGCATATTTATATTTTAAATGCTTTCCCCCAGGTGATTGAAATATGCATTGAGGCTTCAGAACCGTTTGTTTAAAGACCTCAGATAGCACTCAGGGAGAGAGATTTTAACTATAGCTTTTTACCTCCACCTCATACTGAACTGTAACTTGTGTTCAGTATCAACACTGAGTAGTTGACTTGCTCAGAAACTTAGCGTTGTTCATTCAGTGAGTACCTTCAAATGAGTTAGGAATTTTTTTCAAGGGAAAAAGTGATTAGGATTTAGAAGAAAATTAACATTTCATCTTGTGTATACTTTTTAAAATTAGTCAATTTTATTTTGGGAGAGCACCCACGTGCCAAGTAGGGGAGAGGCAAAGGGAGAGGGATGGAGAGAATCTTAACCAGGCTCCACGCTCAGCACAGAGCCCGACGCAGGGCTTGATCTCACAACTGTGAGATCATGACCTGAGCTGAAATCAAGAGTCAGACGCTTAACCCACTAAACCACCCAGGTGCCCCTTTCTTGTGTATACTTTTTAAAAGTAAAGTGGCAGCTGTCTATATTTATCCACTAAGTAAATGTATATGTGATTATCCATTTTATATTTTTATGTAATAGATGATATATATATAAAATAATTGCATACCAGAAGTCTTTTTGCTTCAGATATTAATACTGTCATGTCTTATACTTAATTGTAATATCCCTGAATGTACGTGTAGAAACATACACACTTATTTTGGTGGGCCCTTGAAACCACGACATGGAATCTTTCCTGAGCACACAATAATGGTGACAAGGCTGATTTTCCAGCCAAATGAATATAAAACATTCTTTGCAGTTAGAAAACAAGTTATTCTGGGGGCGCCTGGGTGGCTCAGTTGGTTAAACATTTGACTTTGGCTCAGGTCATGATCTCACTGTTCATGGGTTTGAGCCCCATGTTGGGCTCTGTGCTGACAGTTCAGAGCCTGGAGCCTACTTCAGATTCTGTGTCTCCCATTCTCTCTGTCTCTCTCTCTCAAAAATAAATTAAAAACACATTAAAAAAAATAAAAGCTATTTTGGAAGCTGGCAATGGTAATAGGTATACTATATTAAACTATTTGGCGAGGACAGTATGAATTATTTAAATACCTGTTTGACCGTGGATTGGTTGTTTACCCTTTGTTGAATAAAAGGTGTCATGATTTACTTTACCTAACTTGAATTACTTTATCTACTGGATTAAGACATGTTTTATCTTTAGGGTATTGGCAGCTTTGTTTGTATGAGGAAGATTCTCTTGAGGTGGAAAGTGAAGGTTTCTAAAATCCCTGAAGGTTTCAGTGATGAAATCTCACCTTCCATGTATCTAAAAAGACAGTCATTTTACAGAAATTTTCTGTGTACTTAGGATTTATAATGTACTGTGCTGGTATTTAGACATAAATAAGATCTACTTTCAAGAGATTACAGTATATGAAAGGAATATTCCACTTAGCTGCTTTTCCCAGTATTTGCCTTTCTTTTCCATAGATCTCACAAGGACTCCCTATTTTTTTTTAACTTCCTTAATTCCTTCTGAGCCATCTTTATTATTATTATTATTATTATTATTAGTCTACTTTTCTTTCCAGGACTGGTTTTGAAGAAGCACCTGATCTCCCAAGATCAATCAGAAAATAAGTACACAGGCATCTTTTGGGGGAGTTTACCGCAGTTGCTTAGATACACTTTAACAACATTCACTAATGGTTCTAAGAGCTTCCCAGCTCCTCATAGTTTCTAGTAATTCACTTCTCCCTTACTTATTACACCATACCTCAGAGCTTTAAAGTCTGTGCATGAGAGTGGAGCAAATAAAACCTTGATCCTTACTTAGCATACTTCTGAAAAATATGCTGGGTCCCTTAGGTCTCCATTCGAGTTACTTATGAAATACCTTCGTTTTGCCTTAAAGTGTTCTAAGTGAACATCTCTTGCTGCTGTTATTTCTTCGTTGAGTAGTGTAAGTTGAAACCATTCTCTCCTTTTTTCCTTTTCTCCCACCCATCCTCACTCGTTGTTCTTTCATGGTTATTAACTGCCCTTTCTGCTGTATGCCAGGCACTACACTAGGCAGTAGATTTGACAAAATGATGAATGTTGAATTTAAAATGTGCTTGGTGATAGATACAGAAAACAGTAGGCCGTAATCTCTGTTTTCAAGCCTTGACAATATGGTGGGACAGACATCACATATGCAAGAATTTATAGTATATCATGATAGATCATAAAAAACAGGTTTAGACAGAATGTAATGGGAACCCAACAGTGGGAGGGTATTCTAACTGATAGGTTGACACACAAGATATGGAGTAGTTTAATAGCTTCCTAAAGTGAATTGGTTAAAAACTCTAATATACTAGGGAGCCTTTGGAGTTAGAGTGTTCCCATAATTCTTGTAAATGGGAGCATTGTGACCAGGGCTACTTTTTATTTTATTTTTTTCCAGAATTGTAGAGCATAAAGGTAGTCGCACTTGCCTTTAGCCTCTACAGTAGGTAAAAAAAGAGTTATCATTTTTGCCTTTCATCATTATCTAGTTTTGTTAGAGCTGTCCTTCGGGAATATTCATATCTTCAGTTGCAATTCCCTATGCATCCAACAGTTCAGTTTTTCTACACTTATAAATGAGAGCAGTCATTCTTTCAGTAAGGATAAGTGTTAAAGGAATGCAAGGGAATAGCTAATAGACCATGAAAAATAAAGTTGAAAAAGTTACACTAATGATTGTTTCTTTGTTCAAAGTAATCAAGAAATTATTTATTTACTTTTAATGTCTATTGATTTATTTTGAGAGAGCACGAGCAGGGAAGGGGCAAAGAGACAGAATCCCAAGCAGGCTCTGTGCTCCTAGCACAGAGCCTGACATGGGGCTCAGTCCCACAAACCGTGAGACCATGACCCAAGCCGAAATCAAGAATCAGACACACAATTGACCCAAGTGCCCCATGAAATCATTTTTTTTAAACTACCTTTTACACATTAGCATCTATTTGAGGGTTAGCATGAAATAGGCCACTTAGGAAGATAAGCCAAAAATTTTGGAAGATTAATAATCTATAAATGTTATCATGATAAGAAAAATAAGTGGTAAAACTTTTTGATTTTGAGAATGTTTCATAAGTTGGCTTAGCCACTTGTCACCATTTTACCAGGTAATATGCAAGTTTAGGACATACTTAATTTGTACTGAAATGGTTATTTTACAGTGGGCTTCAGGTTGATGAGTTATTTACCTTTTCAAATCATTAACTGTTAGTCATGGGTATATCTTGAAAACTCCTTAGTAAATGTAAATATAACTCTTGGAACTTGAATATAAAGGAATTATTCCTAAATTAAAATTGTTTCTAAGAGGCTACCTGGCTGGCTCAGTTGGTAGAGCGTGGAACTTTTGATCTCAGGATTTTTTTAATGTTTGTTTATTTTTGAGAAATAGTCCGAGACACAGTGCAAACAAAGGAGAGGCAGAGAGAGAGGGAGATACAGAATCTGAAGCAAACTCCAGGCTCTGAGCTGTCAGCACAGAGCCCATTGCAGGGCTCTAACTCACAAACTATGAGATCATGACCTGAGCTGAAGTCAGACACTTAACCAACTGAGCCACCCAGGCGCCCTGGTGTGGAGCCTACTTAAAAAAAAAAAAAATGTTTCTAATATTACTTTGTTTTTTCCTTTTGGGAAATTAGGGTAGACATTCCTCATATGTTACATGGTACTGCATATGTAGATTCCAGCTAACCTTTAGGATTTAGTCACAGAAAAGATAAAAAAAAATGGAAAATTACTTGAGACTTTGATATTTGTACCTTTTATTCTCTTTTCCCAATGGCTTCTGGCTACAAGGCAATGTGAGGGCAGGGTCACCCTGTGTATATCAGAAAATTATATTTGCTAGCTGTATCAGGTAAGGCATAATCTTTGTCTGAAGACCACCATTTGTTCAGTATGGGGCTTACGTTCCAGACACCAGACCTTAACATATTACAAAAGGGTGATTTCATGTATCCATATTTGGATCTCAAGTAGATATAGGGGGATTTGGGGTAATTATTCCTAAATCCTTTTTAGCAAATATGTTACCTCACACTGTCTTAGAATGGACAGAATCTAGTATTACAATATCATATTCTGAATAACTATAGAAGCTCTGTGTCTATTTGGTATAATTTAATGCTGCTTCCCTGATCTTTCTGCTGTCTACAGAGCCAGAGCCCAGAGGTGGAGCAGTTAGGGAGGGTTGTGGAACTGGACAGTGACATGGTAGATATCACCCAGGAGCCAGTTTTGGATTCCATGTTAGAAGAGTGCGTGCCTGAGGATCAGGAACCTGTGTCTGCCTCAACACACATTGCATCTTCACTGGGAATTAATCCACATGTCTTACAGGTGAAGTTCTAACCCACCCTTACTACAACAGGAAGCCAAACTAATGTTTATCTCCCTTGCATCTAATCAGGCCTCTTCCTTGATTATTTACTGAAGAGCATTGAGTGGTCATTGGAATGAAGAAAAACCAGAATATGGTCCATATTTGGGCCTCATTTTTCCGTTCTGGGAGGGAAAGCTATATTGAGATTCAGAACACGTGGATTCTAATCCGAGTTCTATAACTATTACTATGTGACTTTAGGCGAGTCATTTAACATCTGTGAGCACAGATTTTTCTCTGTAGGGTGGTTTTGAGGCTCTCAAAAGTGCACCATAAAAGTTTTAATAGCCTAGTAGATAACAGGTTTCTTTAAACTCTGTCTCAATTTCTTTTTCCTATGCCTTTTGGCATGTTATAAGTTTAGCCTTTGTCTTATTTTCAAAGTTAATCATCCTGTAAACAGGTGAGCAATTGCTGTGTGCCAGACTTTGGTGGGACTCTAGATATAAGAGGAATGTTCTATAACTTAAATTCCTCAGGCACATGCAGCCACACCGATATTATAGTAGCTCTGGACACAGCCTTCAGGCAGAGCAATTTACTGGTTGTTGTAAACTGCATTTTTCTTTTATGGCCTTTGGATTCCAGGGAACACATTCATTCTATAGATATTGCCTTTTTAGATCATGAAAGCATCATTGCTTGCTGATGAAGAAGATGTAGATATGGTCATGGATCAACGCTTCAGTCACCTTCCTTCTAAGACAGATACTTCTCAAGAAATCTGTTCTCCCAGACTCCCCATCTCAGCATCCCACTCGTCAAAATCCCGTTCTTTAGGTACTGTAAGTGATGCTATTTTACAAGAAAGCTGTAAAGTCCTGCTTTTCACATATCTTCTTCTAAGCTGAGTCAGCTTCTCTAGCAAATATCCCCCTAAAGGCATATGACATAAGGATGCCAAGAGGAAATGTACTCTTCTAAATATGTTAGGTGGGGCCGGTTTTTAAAACCTGTAATGTGCTTTATTGTTGCAGATGTAGAAGTTGTATGGAGAACAAAGCATTTGTGTTTTGTTTAGGTTATGTTTTTATTTGCTTATGAATGTGGACTAGATCAGATTTCCTAATTTTTATCACATCTTAGAGGAATGAGCAAGTTGTCCTGCACTGTACAATTTTGTGCAGTCCTCATACTGTCCTTATTTTATTGCCTCCTGGGGGCAAATGTTGCTTCTTACAATACATAAAACTCGTCAGATTTCTGCTTTTTCCTAAACCTTGCCAAATTCCTAGGAAAGTGATACTTGATTTTAAAGTTTTCCCTTTTTTTCTTCTTGTGGGATTGGAAGTAGAGTATCAATATGAACAAAGGACATAAGCACGTGTAATCTCAACATGTTTTAAAAGCCAGAGGAACTACTAGGAAGAGATTTGTTTATATTGCTTTAAAAACTTTATTTTTCACTTCTTTCAAGTGCCCTTAATAACCCGTTTTAAAAATATGTTAACTAATAAAGCAATTAAACATGAAAACCTTTTCTCTAATGGGCACTTGTACTTCAATAACTACCTCTACCTCTTAGAAAACAGGCAATATAATAGTAATAAGAACTGTCCTTCTGAAAGGCACAAGGTACCTCCATAGGTTTTTGTTTCATGGAGTCTAGCATGAGCATTGGAGTGGTAGCAATTTGTATTTTTATCTTATTAAGCTTTTTCTTTGGACTAAGAAATTGTTTACATTTGGCATTCTGAAAAGGGCATGACCATTGATGTCAGACCTGGGTTATCTCTCAATCCTGCCATTAGTAGCTTTGTGGATTTGGACTAATCACTTTTCAAAGCCCAGTTTTCCTACCTATAAAATGGGATAATAGTGTTGTTTGTATGAAGTTATTAAAGGGTGAAATGAAACTGTGTATACAAATGACTTATACAGAGTCTTTCACAAAATAAGTGTTAAATAATTTTTTTTTTTAAGTAGTAGTGATAGTGTTTGTTATAAATGTTAATATTGTTGTGGCATCATCATCACAAATTCCTGCCTTGGTTTCCTGGTGAAACAGTATTCCACAGATTATGACTTGCCTCTTGTCATCTATATCTGATTTAATTGGTTTGGAAAAACTATAATTTCAGCCTCACTGATGATTGCTGTTCAAGAAGCAATAGAGACTGTATTTTCTAATAGGTTTTTTTTCCCCCTATTTCAGTTGGTGGGTTACTACAATCAAAGTTTACTAGTGGAGCTTTTCTTTCACCAAGTGCCTCTGTACAAGAATGTCGCACCCCCAGAGCAACGTCTTTGATGAATATTCCATCCACATGCCCTTGGTCTGTCCCTCCACCCCTCACCTCTGTGTTTACGGTGCCCAGCCCAGCCCCTGAAGTTCAGTTGAAAACCGTGGGTACACGTAGACAACCAGGCCTAGTCCCTCTTGAAAAGTCTGTCACCTATGGCAAGGGGAAACTCTTGATGGATATGGCTCTGTTTATGGGACGCTCGTTTCGAGTTGGTTGGGGCCCCAACTGGACTCTTGCTAATAGTGGAGAACAGCTGAGTGGCTGTCATGAACTGGAAAATCATCAAAATGCTGATTCTATGGAATATGGATTCCTGCCTAATCCAGTAGCTGTTAAATCGTGAGTCACATTTTCTTTATGGTTTTTGAGAAAAGCAATTTGGTAGGTGAGAAAAAATTTTTCATTATCAGAAGACCCAAAGTCTCTAGACCTTGGTGATCTTTCTAGATATGCTCTTAGTACAGTTTTTTTTTTAATTTATTTTTTTTTAATGTTTGTTTATTTTTGAGAGAGCACATGGAGGGCAGGGAGCAGAGAGAAGGGGGACAAAAGATCCAAAGTGGGCTTTGGGCTGACAGCAGTAAGCCCAATGCGGGGCTCAAACTCACAAACCATGAGATCATGACGTGAGCCAAAGTTGGATGCTCAACTGACTGAGCCACCCAGGTACCCCTGTTCTTAATACAGTTTTAGATAGCAGAAGATCTTTGTATAATTAAAAACCAAACCGATTAATAAGATAACTCCATTTGTAACATCAAGGTATGAAGAGTATAATACTTAGTGGTTAAACTTTAATTGGAAATTTAACAGACCCAAAGCTGATGCTGCAGCATTCCTTGGGTTTTATCCTTTTTATTGCATTAGTCATTTTTTCCTATTTCCTCACTTAGATATTTGTGATTTATATATATACTTATGTAATATATGTATATATATATTATATATAATATATATGTAATATATGTGTATATGTATAATATATAATATATATATATATGGGGTATTTTCTCAACTAAGCACATTTCCCATATCTTGGACCTGGTAAGGTGAATGTATAAACTGGGTATAATTCATACATAAGTATCTGGAAATAAGATGACATCTGATAGAGGCATCTGGCTGGCTCAGTCAGTAGAGCATACAACTCTTGATCTCGGCTTCATGAGTTGAAGCCCCACATTGGTCATAGAGCTTACTTAAAAAAAGACATCTGGGGGGGCGCCTGGGTGGCGCAGTCTGTTAAGCGTCCGACTTCAGCCAGGTCACGATCTCGCGGTCCGTGAGTTTGAGCCCCGCGTCAGGCTCTGTCTGGGCTGATGGCTCGGAGCCTGGAGCCTGTTTCCGATTCTGTGTCTCCCTCTCTCTCTGCCCCTCCCCCGTTCATGCTCTGTCTCTCTCTGTCCCAAAAATAAATTAAAAATGTTGAAAAAAAATTTAAAAAAAAAACAAAAACAAAAAAAAATCTGGTAGCTATGTATGCTATGTTATTACTACATAATCCCCACTATTAACATTTATGTGTGTGTACTTCTAGTTCTGTATACTTTATATATGTGTTGAGTATACATATACACATATATAATCTATACACATACATATGTGCACATACACATATATAATCTATACACACACATACATATGCATACACAGTTCTGGTAGTTATTAACCAATATGCATACAGTTTTGTGCAAAATATATAACATTTTCCTGTTTACTCTTTATAACAAATTGTGCTGTCTTTACTACAGATTAAATGACTGTGATCACCTATAATGCTTGGTATTTAAAGTTAACTTTGAAGAAATACAAAACAATAGCTCTCTTGAACCTCACAGTTAGTAATGTTGATCCTAATCTAGGTTATACATGATGTCATGTTTTGAAAGTTATTACTATCAATCTTAAAATTGGATCAAGGTGAGATTGATTATATGCTCATCTTAATTTAGAGTCAGTTTTACAGTATCTATAACATTAGCCTCACAATTTTTGATCCCTCACTATGTATAATTTGAGAAATCAGTGTCCCAACAATGGCTTTTGGTCCTTGGATTTCATAATATGTAGATACATGTTGAAGCCAGCTCAAAGTCTAACTGCATTGATTCCCGTGCTTGTTACAACCTGGCCTTAAGAAGCCTTTGGATTCTGAATGCATGGGCCAGATAATTTGTTTACTCATTCTACAGCAGATAAATTCATTATAGTTTGACATTAGGGAACACAGTTACTTTAAAATCACAGGTGAATGTTTTGCATTCTCTTTGAATCATAAAAATAAAGGTTTATTTGTAGGAAAATTCTAGCATCTGTCTTATCTTCATTTTCTGTCTTGTCATTTGCTCTTGTAGCCTAACAGAGTCTCCATTCAAAGTTCGTTTGGAAAAACTCAGTTTGAGACAAAAGCCAGATGAAGACCTGCAGTTATACCAAATACCTCTGGAGCTCAAATTAAAGCACAGCACTGTCCATGTAGATGAGCTGTGTCCTCTCATTGTCCCTAATCCAGGAGTTGCTGTCATTCATGACTATGCAAATTGGGTTAAGAAAGCATCTGGAGACTTTTTGGAAGCACAAAGTGAGTATGGACTATGTCTATCTAACCTTTGATGTTTCAGGAACTGGAGTAGAAGCATGTGTTCATAGGAGGACAGATTTCCTTATGCCAATGTAGTGGGCGGATGCCTGAGTTCACACTTGTGTGTAGTTGAGTTGCAAAGAGCAAAATCCCAAGGAAGAAGAAATGATAACATTTTTTACAGTTACTCTTCTGCCTTTTAATATATGAGTCCTTGTTCACAGGAACTGCAGCCAAATTCCTTGGATTTTTTTAATTCCATTCCTTTCTCCATTCTGAGAACATAGGGAGAGAAAGCCATTCCTTCTTTCTTTCTTTTTTTTTTTTTAAAGTGTATTTGTTTATTTTGAGAGAGAGTACAGTACATGCCAGCAGGGGAGGGTCAAAGAGAGAATCCCAAGCAGGCTCTGCGCTGCCAGCACAGAGCCTGACGTGGGGATTGA
Organism: Neofelis nebulosa; assembly: GCF_028018385.1. Classification (NCBI taxonomy): domain Eukaryota; kingdom Metazoa; phylum Chordata; class Mammalia; order Carnivora; family Felidae; genus Neofelis; species Neofelis nebulosa. Next base: position 59,915,051 of record NC_080791.1, on the reverse strand, counting down.
CCCCACAAACCACAAGATCATGACCTGAGCCAAGGTCAAGAGTCAGACGTTTAACTGAGCCACCCAGGTGCCCTTCCTTCTTGCTTTTCTAAATCCTACCCATTCTTCCATGTCCAGCTTAAGTCCCTTTTGTTCTTCCCAACAATTTTAGTGTTCATAAATTCCCTCTTAACCTCTCTTTTCTATAACTATTGTGACCATGGTTTTCTAAACCAATACTTTGATAACAGGCTTTTCTAATTTGGGAACCTACTATTTCAAATAGTAGAAAAATTATACTTAATTACATGTTTGATAACATTTCAACATGTAAAAATGTTGAAAAATGGCAGCTATTTTAGACTGTCATATGCCACAAATTCTGAGAATTGTGTATGTTAATTTCTTTGTGTTTGCTTCAGTTGTCTCATCATCACTTCAAACATGTGAGACGTCTTCCCAGTGCATACTTGTATTTGGCTTAGTGGTAAATAGTGCTTCCGTCTTGTTTTCCTTCTTGAGGAGCAATATGGATAGTAGTTAAGAGTATAGAGCTGGATTTATTACTTGGGTTCAAATCTTGGCTCTACTACATTTTGCCTATAACTTTGAGCAAGTTACTTCAATTTCCTCATCTGTAAAATGAAGATGATAACCACTGTGGATAGTAAAGTTCAGAGTTGGCTTTACTCTTAAGTGTTTTCGAATAGTGTCATTTTAGGCTCAGTAAATGTTAGGCTGTGCCTCTTACAGGAGAGAATACTCTCTCACAAGTTTTTAGAGCACTTCATATTTTTTAATAAAAAATTTTTTTCTTGGGGTGCCTGGGCAGCGCAGTTGGTTAAGTGGCTGACTTCAGCTCAGGTCATGATCTCACAGTCTGTGAGTTTGAGTTCGCGTCGGGCGCTGTGCTGACAGCTCGGAGCCTGGAGCCTGCTTTGGATTCTGTGTCTCCCTCTCTCTCTCTCTGTCCTCCCCTGCTTGTGCTCTCTCTGTCTCTCAAAAATAAATAAATGTTAAAAATTTAAAAAAAAATTTTTTTTTCTTTATTTTAGAGAGAGAGCACAAGTGACAGAGGAGAGGGGAGAGGGACAGAGTGAGGGAGGGAGAGAAGGAGAAAGCGAGAGAGAAAGAATGTCTCAAGTAGGCTCCACGGTCAGCCCAGAGCCGAAATCAAGAGTTGGACACTGAACTGACTGAGCCACCCAGGCACCCCAGCACTTCTTATTTCTTAAAGCATTTTGTAAACAGAATTTAATCAAGTTACAGGACTTTTCTCTGTCATTTGAGATTATATTAGCCATAATTGAGCTAGAGGAACTGGTTTAAAAGAGCATAGAGTTACATATGTTATAACAAGTACCACAGGAACATGGAGTGAACAAGCAGTTACACTACAGACCTCTGGGACTTGTAAAACACAGCAGAGTGAGCCAAAAACAGATTCAGGGAAATCAGCTTGAGTGGTTGTTTGGGGTATTTATTAATTTATGTGTTTTTATGCCACCATTAGAGTGATGTCCTCTCTGTAGTTACTTTGACTTTATGTCATATTATTATTTTCCTGTCCCATCTTTAGTTGTGAAGCACTGGAGCCTAGCATGGACATTATGTGAAGCCTTATGGGGCCACCTGAAGGAGACTGACAGCCAGCTGGATGAACCCAATGAATACATTCAGATTCTGGAGCGAAGAAGAACTTTCTCTCGCTGGCTATCCTATACTGCCGCACCTCAAATTGAGGAGGAAGTCTCCTTAACCCGAAAAGACAAGCCTGTGGAGGCTGTCTTCAGCTACCTCACAGGCAAGAGGATCAGTGAGGCCTGCTCTCTGGCCCAGCAGTCAGGTAGGGCATATGGTCCCTCTCTGCACCCCTGTCTGTGCTACTCACTGTCCCTACCCCTTAATTGTAGATATGCCTTTGTCTTCTAACCTGAATTAATAATAAACTTCCCAGGAATATTGCTGGTTCCTCAAGAATAGGGATTGTGTTTTCTAGTTTTTTTTATAAAACTACGTTAAACATTACGTTTATGAAATTAAAGTTATTTTAATTTTGTATGCTACAAATGGATTTACAGATGCAGATAAGCAAAAAGCAATAAATACAAATCACCTGCATCCTTTAGCATTTAGTAGACATTTCAGTATACAGCTTGTACTTGGACTATTTACTTTGTAATATATTAGGTATATTAGAATTTGTGTACACAAAGCATATATGAATGTAAACTTTTCAAAGGTGGTATCCCACTACATACACACACACACACACACACACACAATATGTGTATATATACACATTATAATATATACATATGCTATATATGATATACACATACATACACACACTTGTGTTCTTTTCATCTCCTATAATATAGGCATTATAGTCAAATGCTTCTCAGCATTCATTTATGTATGGATGTTAGGGAACTCCTTTTTTTGACATTTAGGCTTTTTCTTCCCCACAATAAGCAGTACTCTGAACTTTTGAAACATACGCATTTTGGATTAATTCACTTTATTTCATTCAGGTAAATATTAAATTTAATTTCTGGGTTATTGTTTGGTTGTTGTTTTTTTTTTTTAAGGTCTTCCCATTATATATTTCTGCTTTTCCTCTTGCACTAATGAGAGGCATTCAGCAAGTACTTCAGACACAAATCTTGGTAAAAATAAAGGATGGTATAGTTCAATTTAATATAAGTAGATCTCTGATCAGACTTTGTTACTGAAACTTATCTTACGTGAAACCAACTAATTGGAGCCATCAACTGGATTTATTCTGGGGGGGACTTGGCCAGTTTGGGGATTATAAGGAATAAATCATAGGAAAAGCTAGAATCAAGAACTTATATACATGGCCAGTTGCATTCTACTGTCACTACATGTTTAGCTCAGTGCCTTTGTGGTCTTCATATATTTTTGTACAGAGAGAATTTGTCTTTAGGATTGGCCTTCTATAAAGCTAAAAAGATTATGAGTCATTAAAGAGACAAAGTTATGCTTACCAATGCATATGTGTATAGCAGAAGAGGATCTTAAGGACTGCCGGAAGTCAGGTCCTTAGATTTATTTGTTCATAAACTCTACTTCTTCCTCCTTTTTTTTTCTTATTTTAAGGTTAAACTTTTGCCAAGGCAGTACTTTTCAGCTTACTAAAAACTTTCGCTTTACTACCTCCACTTTTAATAATTGATAGAACAATTAAACAATATCAAGAACATAAAATTTGTGAACATTATCAATGTTATCTGATATATACCCAACAAGAAGACCTCAAATCAATAACCTAAGCTTCTACCTTAAGAAATCAGCAAAATAAGAAATAAACCAAAAGGTAGAAGAAGAGAGGAAATACTAGATTAGAACAGAAATCAATGAAAATGACAACATAAAAAGAAAAAAACAGTAATCAGTAACATCAAAAATTAGTTCTTTGAGAAGATTGAGAAAGTTTACAAACCTTTAACTACACTGATCATGGGGGGGCGGGGAGGGAGACAAATTACCAACAAATAAGAATGAAAATAACAAACAAACAAAAATGCTACTAACCCTACAGAAAAGGGAATACTATGAGAAATTTTGTGTCAACAAATTAAACAACTTAGGTGACATTGACAAATTCCGAGGAAGATATAAATTACCAAAACTAATTCAAGAAAAAGTAGAAAATCTAAATAGATCTGTAACAAATAAAGAAGTTGAATTAGTAATTAAAAATCTTCACTCAGAAAAGCTAATCCAGATGTCTTCACTGGTGAACACTATCATGTGTTTGAAGAAGAAGTCATATCAATCCTCTGTAACTCTTTTCAGCAAATAGAGGGGAGCACTTTCTAACTCATTCCATGATGACATTATTACCCAGATGTCAAAGCACACGTACAAAAAAACTATAGCTAACATCATACTTAATGTTGAAAGACTGAACAATTTCACCCTAAGATTGGGAACACCATTTCTGTACAACATTGTAGTGAATATTGTAGCCAGTGTAATCACATAAGGAAAAGAAGCAAAAAAGTCATATATATGAGGAAGGATGGGATGTAACTGTCTTTATTAAAAGATGGCATGATTCGGGGCGCCTGGGTGGCGCAGTCGGTTAAGCGTCCGACTTCAGCCAGGTCACGATCTCGCGGTCCGTGAGTTCGAGCCCCGCGTCAGGCTCTGGGCTGATGGCTCGGAGCCTGGAGCCTGTTTCCGATTCTGTGTCTCCCTCTCTCTCTGCCCCTCCCCCGTTCATGCTCTGTCTCTCTCTGTCCCAAAAATAAATAAAAAACGTTGAAAAAAAAAAAATGGCATGATTCTGTATGTATATAGTTCAGTCCTAAGTAATCCATAGAAAAGGTAATGGGACTAAATAAACTAGTTCAGCATGACCTCAGGATTCAAGATTATTATACAAAATTCAGTTTATTTCTATGTATTAGCAACAGGCAATCGAAAAATGAAGTGAGAAAAACAGTTGCATTCACAATAATATCAGAAAGAATAAAATACTTAATGAATAAATGTAACAAAAATGAGACTTGTACTATAATTATAAAACATTGCTGAGGAAATAAAGATCTAAATAAATGGGGAAACACATTCCGCATTTATGGAATACATCTCAGTTCAGCACTCTTTGTCATTTTTGGCTGGTAATTTTTTGTTGTAGAGGCTGTCCGGGCATTTCAAGATACTTAACAGCATCCCTGCCCTCTACCCATAAGAGTACTTTACCCTTGGTTGTGACAACTAAAAATATCTCTAGACATTGCCAAGTGTTCCCTGGAGAGCAGAACCACTCAGATTGAGAACCACTGGTAGATTGGGAACCTCAGTGTTGTTAAGATGTCTGTTATCCGCAAATTAATTTGTACATTCAGTGCATTTTCTATCAAAATCCACAACTGGCATTTTTGCAAAAATTAACAGGCTGATTCTTATTTGGAAATGTAAAAGACCTAAACAGTCTTTGAAAAGAAGAACAAAATCAGAGAACTCAACACTTGTCTAATTTCAAAACTTCTATAAAGCTGCAGCAGTCAGGACAATGTGGTACTGGTATAAGAATGAACATAGAACAACAGAGTAGAATAGAAGTGAGACTTGAATATAAAACCCTTCCACTTAGATTCAGTTGATTTTTGACAAAGGTGCCAAGATGATTTAAATGTGGAAAGTATGGTCTTTTCAATAGATAATGCTGTGATTGTTGGATATTCACATGCAAAAGATTAATTTGTATTCTTACCTTGCACCATACACTAAAATTGACTTGAGGAAGTACCCTAGGATCCTGCTACGTGCTTTGTATATGTCCTCATCAATGGGAAAATCTATGTGAAAAGTCAGGGATGGGCAGAAGCTGATTGGTTGGTTGTGTGATGGAAGCAAAGAGAGGATCTAAATGAATGGATTATATCAAGCTTTGAACTTGACCATCTCTGGTGACCCAGAATATTTATAAATCCTGGCCAGTAAATCCTCTCTTTGGGATTCTGTAGATACATAGAAATAATCTTTTCTTTTTTCCTTTTAGTAGTTTTCACCTAGAATACTAGCAGCTCATGGTCAAGTGAGCTACAGCACTTACTGCCTGAATCATAGTCCAGTCATGCCTTGATTACCTATATACAGAGAGACCACTTGGCCTGGCACATTTCCAAATGTATTCCTGATGCATGATTTTTTTTTCCTTCAGGCCCCTCTCGTTTGTGAAGGAAACTCTTTTGAGATGAGAGCCTCAGTTTCTGATAGAATGGTAGTTTATATAGACATGTAAGCACTGACCCATATGTACAAACAAAAGGAGAAAGATTGTTGACTTTACCAGGTCAGAAGGGGTGAAACAAAGCATTTTTCTCTTAACTTACATCTTAACTGGAAGTTTTCATAAACTGGAATTTCTGTCCCCTCACATTCTGGCTAATTAGAATCGCTTTATTGCCTCAGCCCTTTGTACTTAATTTTTAGTAAAAAAGATTATTGGACCTATGAGAGTGAAAGACTCAGCGATTCTTTTTATACCACGCACATATGCTTTTCCTCTAGCTTTCAGTTGGCCATTCCTCAGTGCCATTCTAGTTGGGCATGTTTTCAATTATGTCATCTCAGTTTTCACTGTAAGCCTTTGAATCAGATGATACTTTCCTCCATTTTACAGATGAAGGGTCACAGAAGTAATAGTAGATCTATAATTGAACTCTGTATACTGTACAGTCTATGTAATTTAGGTTAAAGTACTCTGAATATTTTCTGCCCAGGCAGAAAATGGTATGGTGGTGGTCAGTATTTTGTTACTACTGCAGAAAGCAGTCACTGTGTCAAGTTCTCCCTCCTGAGGGCTAGAAGAAATAAGATAATACCTAGTGTTTCCCCAAGTCTGTAAATCCTCAGTGATCACTAGAGTTTTGTTTCTCTTATAGGTGATCATCGTCTTGCCCTTCTTTTATCCCAATTGGTGGGCAGCCAGTCGATCCGGGAGCTGCTTACCATGCAGCTGGTGGATTGGCATCAGCTCCAGGCTAACTCTTTCATCCAGGACGAGAGACTGCGGATCTTTGCCTTGTTGGCTGGAAAACCGGTACTTTCCTCTTTTCTTGTACATTTGCATAAATTTTCTCATAAATTCAAGATGGCTTGAGGTTAAGGGAAAGAGCTATCTTTGTAAATTTTACACTGTTACACATATAACTAAGCAACTTGGTTTTAAATTTTAGTGAAGTATTTTCAGATTACAAAGGTACAACATGTACAAAACCAAAAACTGGTTATATTGAAATTAAAACATTAAAATTCATCTTATCCCTTGTCATAGTGGTAAACAAGGTAAATAATTTGTAGTCTGTCTTTCCAGACATATTTTAACTCTGTATCAACATACATGTGTGTATATATGTGTGTATTTACACATGTGTGTACATTCAAATAAAATCAATTATACATAGCAGTACACTTATGTATATGGACATTTTTCCATGTTGTGTAGCATCACTCTTTTTAAAACCCACTTCTGTTCATTTTGTGGATGATACACCATAATTATTTTAAGCCAGTTCTCCATTTGCTGCCTGCCTGGTTGACATCTTGATAATCACTTTCCAAAAATGAAATAGCTGGTCAGAATTTATGCACATCTTAAAGTTTTATAAGACATCAGCTGTGGGCAGTGAGAAGACCTCCTCTTCACTCTCAGTGGTTTTCATCTCCGAACACCTGTTGTCTAAATCCACCCTGCCCCCAAAGAACTGTGTATTTTATATTTGGATCATTAACACTGCTAATCTAGTTCATTTAAAATGTTACTTAAATAGGGGTGCCTGGCTGATCCAGTTGGTAAAGCATGTAACTCTTGATCTTGGGGTGGTGAGTTTGAACCCACATTGGTCATGGAGATTACTTAAAAAATAAAGTGTTACTGGAATAAGTGAGTGACTTGGAGATCTGAGTAACAAGATGATGTATAACACATAGCTATGATGATGATTTTGTTTCCTGCAGGTATGGCAGGTCTCCGAAGAGAGGCAAATCAACGTGTGCTCACAGTTGGACTGGAAACGCTCCCTGGCTGTCCATCTTTGGTATTTGCTTCCACCGACAGCCTCCATTTCCAGGGCACTCAGCATGTACGAAGAAGCATTTCAGGTATTTGTGTCCAGTAGAGCCAACCAAGTGTCATGGCGGGCATTCTCATTTTGCCAGAAAAGTACTGCAGAGAAAAAATCCATCAAGTTACACTTCATAATACTTTTTCTTAACTCCTTTTTTTGAAAGGACTCTAAAATTGAAATGGACCCAGGAAATCTGATGGGAAACTTTCCTTTTCTCCTGCCTCTAGACAGGGTTACTTTTAAACTTCCCCAAGTGTCTGCTTCTACTTTATTTAGTATGATGTTTCCACAGTTGACTCTTTCTTTTCTTTCTTTTTTTTATAATTTTAATTTTATTTTTTTAATTTACATCCAAATTAGTGTATAATGCAACGATTTCAGTAGATTCCTTAATGCCCCTTACCATTTAGCCCATCTCCACTCCCACACCTCCTCCAGTAACTCTGTCTGTTCTCCATATTTATGAGTCTCTTATACTTTGTCCCCCTCTCTGTTTTTATATTATTTTTACTACCCTTCCCTTATGTTCAACTGTTTTGTATCTTAAAGTCCTCACGTGAGTGAAGTCCTATGATATTTGTCTTTCTCTGACTAATTTCACTTAGCATAATACCCTCCAGTTCCATCCACCTAGTTGCAAATGGCAAGAGTTCATTCTTTTTGATTGCCAAGTAACACTCCATTGTACATATATACACCACATCTTCTTTATCCATTCATCCACCAATGGATATTTGGGCTCTTTCCATACTTTGGCTATTGTCAATAGCGCTGCTATAAACGTTGGTGTGCATGTGCCCCTTCGACACAGCATATGTGTATCCCTTGGATAAATACCTAGTAGTGCAATTGCTGGGTCGTAGGGTAGTTCTATTTTTAATTTTGTGAGGAACCTCCATACTGTTTTCCGGAGTGGCTGCACCAGCTTGCATTCCCATCCACAGTTGACTTTCTTAAAGCTGTTTTCCTGCCCCCAGATGAGAGAGGGTTTTTCTTTATTCCTAATGCTGTCTTATTCCTTTGGGAATTCCTTGAGATATAGCCCAACCTCAAGTTGGTATAGTCCTAAATCACCAGGCCTGAAAAATTTGCCTCTGAATATCATCATATTTCATATGCCTTGACAGTGTTGGAGTTAAAATATTATTAATGTTTTTATATATTTTTTTAATGTTTATTTACTTATTTTGAGAGGGAGCACGCGAACAGGAGTGGGGCAGAGAGAAGGGGAGAGAGAATCCCAAGCAGCCTCCAACTGTCAATGCAGAGCTCTACTTGAGACTTGAACCCATGAACCGTGAGATCATGACCTGAGCCAAAACCAAGAGTCGGACTCTTAACTGACTGCACCACCTAGGCAGGCACCCCATTATTAATGTTTTTAAAGCCATAATTTCTTCAGCTTTTTTTTCTTACTGTCCATGTTTATTATCTTTGATAAACATGTCAGAAAGAACACTAAAGAAACTGAATGTAATAAGAATTGTGACAAGAAAGGTAGGAGGATTAGTGAGAGCTATCCAAAGTCTTTGATAGTCCCTTGAAGACAGGTAGGCTATGTCACCACTCAAAATTAAGTTTAAGATCCTTGACACATTCCATTAGGGTGTTACTATCCTTAAATTTTTTTTTCTTAATGTGTATTCATTTTTGAGAGAGAGCACAAGCGGGGGTGAGGCAGAGAGAGAGGAAGACACATAACCCAGAGCAGGCCCTAGGCTCTGAGCTGTCAGCACAGAGCCTAACTTGGGATTCAAACTCATGAACTGCGAGATCATAACCTGAGCCAAAAGTCAGACGCTTAACCGACTGAGCCACCCAGGCGTCCCAGGGTGTCATCATTCATAATACATGTGTGTAAGTAGTATAATTGAGACAGGATCACATCTAATGAAACACAGTAGCAGCTGATGTACTGTTGTATCAAATCCTTCCCTTCAGAATTCTTCTGAGGCTGAGAGTTATGCCTGCTCCCCACTTCCTTCATACCTAGAAGGCTCTGGCTGTGTGATAGAGGAGGAGAAAAACTCACAGAGACCACTTCAAGATGTCTGCTTTCACCTTCTAAAACTCTACAGTGACAGGTAAGTCAGAGAGCCACTCATGAGGGCTTAATCAGCCCTAGGAAGTTCTATCCTGAGTCTTTTCCTTTTGATGTGAGGCCAAATTGCCTAAGTTTGTATAAATTAACAAAGTATAATTTATAGTAGTTGAATGCAAAAAACATTGGAACTAGAATTAGAAATCTAAAAATTAATCAACTTTAAGAAGATACAATTTACAAATAATGAAGTGTTCATTTTAACATAATGTAACTGTCATCACAATCAAGATAATAATTACATTAACCCCAAAAAGTTCCCTCATGCCCCTTTGCAATCAATCCCCAACATCCAGACAACGAACTGAGTTTTTGTTATGATAAATTTTGCTCTTCTAGAATTTTATATAATTGGGATCATTCTGTTATCTTTTCACTCATATAATGGTTTTGAGATTTATCTATGTTAATATGTGTATCAGAAGGATTTTTGTTGCATAATTTATTTATTTGTGGATGGATAGTTTTTCTTGATTTGGGTTATTATGAATAAAGATGCCATGAACATTTGTATCCATAAGTGTTCACATAATTTTACATTCCCACTAAGATCTCTGGGTGCTCCATATCCTCTTCAAAATTTGGTATTGTTAAGGCACCTGGGTGGCCCAGTGGGTTAAGCGTTCCAACTTTTGATTTGGGCTGAGGTCATGATCTCGCAGTTCGTGAGATCAAGCCCCACATCAGGCTCTGCGTCTCTCTCTCTCTGTCTCTCTCTGTCTCTCTCTCTCTCTTTCTCTCAGGATAAATAAATAAACTTAAAATTTTTTTTTCTTGTGAGTTTTTTAAGGGTTTTTTTTTTGTTTGTTTGTTTTTATGAGAGAGAACGGGGTGACACAGAGGGGCAGAGAGAGAATCCCAAGCTTTGCGCCCTCAGCATGAAACCTGATGCAGGGCCCACAGGGCCCAATCCATGAACGGACCTGAATTGAAATAAAGAGTCAGATGCTTAACTGACTGAGCAACCCAAGCACCCCTGGTATTGTTATTTTTTTTAATTTCGCCATTTTGGTGGGTGTATATAGTGGCATCTCATTATGTGTGTGTTGTTATTGATGTTTGTTTTTGTTTTGTTTTTGAGAGAAAGTGGAAGTGGGGGAGGGGAGAGAGAGAATCTTAAGCAGTCTCCACACCCAGCTCTGGAGCCTGACCCTGACCCTGACCCTGATGCAGGGCTCCATGTCACCATTGTGAGATTATGACCTGAGCCAAAATCAAGGCTTGGATGCTTTAACCAGCTGAGCCACGCAGGTGCCCCAGTGTTGTTTTTAAACAAGAAACAGTAGTTTATTTATCCTCCAGCAGTATATAAACACTTGCTATTATTATAGATAATCAGTTAATTAAAACTCTCTCAGCAGACCTATCTTGGCACACATGCTCAGAAACACTACAGGATTTTTTCCGTCACAACTAATCACTCATATCTCATTTCAATTCATTAAATACTTTTAGGTATTAGGTGAGTAACTGTGTTAATTAGAGGATCATATAGGTTTATATTGTGGTAAAATAGAAATAACTGAAGTAGTGCTTTAATTTGCATTTCCCTAGTGACTAATGATTTTGAGCATTTTTTTCACGTGCTTATTTACCGTCTATATATTTTATTGCTAAAGTATCTCTTCACATTTTTTTTTTGCCTGTTTTTTAAAAGAGTTCCTGTATTGCAATATTTCTTTATATATTCTGGATATTAGTCCTTTATCATTAATTTTTTTTAATCATCCTAATATAAAGGCTTGTTTTTTCATTTTCTTTTTCTTTATTTTGAGAGAGAGAGTGTGCACACACATGTACCTACATGAGCAGGGGTGGGGGAGAGAGAGATGGAGAGAGAATCCCAAGCAGGCTCTGCACTGTCAGCACAGAGCGCAATACGGGGCTCGATCTCACAAACCATGAGATCATGACCTGAGCCAAAATGAAAAGTCAGACACTTAACCGACTGAGCCACTCTGCGCCCCTCATTTTCTTAATAAAATGAAGAGCAGAAGTTTTCCATTTTTATTAAGTTTAATTAAAGTTTTTAAACTATAAAATAAGGGCGCTTGGGTGGCTCAGTTGGTTAAGTGTCCAACTTCAGCTCAGACTATGATTGCACAACTCGTGGATTCGAGCCCCGCATCGGGCTGTATGCTGACAACTCAAAATCTGCTTCAGATTCTGTGTCTCCCTCTCTCTCTGATCCTCCCCCACTCAATGCTCTGTCTCTCAAAAAATAAACAGGCGCCTGGGTGGCTCAGCTGGTTGAGCGACTGACTTCGGCTCAGGTCATGATCTCACGGTTTGTGGGTTCGAGCCCCGCATCGGGCTCTGTGCGGGAGCCTGGAGCCTGCTTCGGATTCTGTGTCTCCCCCGCTGTCTGCCCCTCCCCCGCTCATTCTCTGTCTGTCTCTGTCTCAGAAATAAACATTAAAAAATTAAAAAATAAAACACTAAAAAATTTTTAAACTATGAAATCAACTTCTTTACTAGACTGTTGAGGCTTTCTGCTTATTCTTGAGTCAGTTTTGATCATTTGCTTCTTCTAAGGAATTTGTTTCATTGAAGTCACCAAGTTTATTGGCATAAAGTTATTCATAACATTTTTCCTTACTAACCTTTTAAAATGTATGTATGATCTGTGTCTCTCTCCTGATTGATATTGGTAATATGTGTTTTTTCTCTTTTTTTTTCTTGATAGTCTACTAGCTTTTGGTTTTACTGCTTATTTCTATTACGTGTCCAGTTCAAAATGAATCAGAAACCTAAATTTCAAACTTAAAGCAGAAAACAAACCAGAAAATCTTTACAACTGTGAGTTAGGCAAAGATTTTTTTGACACTAAATATACAGTCTGTAGAGGAAAAAAATGGTAGACTGGACTTCAGCAAAATTAAAAACTGCTGGTCACTGGGGGTGCCTGGGCGGCTCAGTCCATTGAGCGTCCAGCTGTTGGTTTTGGCTCAGGTCATGATCTCACAGTTCATGAGACTGAGCCCCGTGTTGGGTTCTGTGCTGGCAGTGCAGAGCCTGCTTGGGATATTTTCTCTCCCTCTCTCTCTCTCTCTCTCTCTCTCTCTCTCTCTCTCTCTCTCCTCCCGCTTCCTGCTTATGCGCACGCACACACATTTTCTCCCTTTGTCTCTCTCAAACATAAAATAAACTTTTTAAAAAAAACTGCTAGTGTTCATTTTCATAAGAGAATGAAAAGACAAGCCACAGATTGGAGGAAGATACTTGCAATTCATATATCTGATAAAAAACTTGTATCCAGATCATATAAAGAACTCTTAAAACTCTGTAATAGTAGGGATGCCTGGGTGGCTCAGTCAGTTAAGCATCTGACTCTTGATTTTGGCTCAGGTCATGATCCCAGGGTCATGGGATCAAGCCCCACATCAGGCTCCGCACTGGGTGTGGAGCCTGCTTGGGATTGATTCTCTCAGACCCTCTCTCTCTGTCTCTCTCTCTCTCTCTCAAATAAATAAATAAGCAAATAAATAAATAAAACAATAAGAACCTCAATAATAACAAAACAACCCAATTTTAAACATAGGCAAAATATTTAAACAGTTCCCTTACCAAAGAAGACCTGGATGTCAAGCACACGAAAAAATGTTCAGCATCAGTAGCTAACAGGGAAATGCAAGTTAAAACCATCATGGGATACCACTACTCACCTATTAGAATGACTGGAAATTAAAATGACATACACTACCCAATGTTGTCATAGATGTGGAGCAACTGGAATTCTCATACACTGCTGGTAAAAATATAAAATGAGGGGCGCCTGGGTGGCGCAGTCGGTTAAGCGTCCGACTTCAGTCAGGTCACGATCTCGCGGTCCGTGAGTTCGAGCCCCGCGTCAGGCTCTGGGCTGATGGCTCGGAGCCTGGAGCCTGTTTCCGATTCTGTGTCTCCCTCTCTCTCTGTCCCTCCCCCGTTCATGCTCTGTCTCTCTCTGTCCCAAAAATAAATAAACGTTGAAAAAAAAAAAAATTAAAAAAAAATATATATATATAAAATGATATTGGCACTGTGGTAAACAATTTGGCTTAAAAAGTTAGACATACCTGCATGCATATGGTCCAGTCATGCCACTCCTAGGTATTAACCCAAAAGTAATGAAAACATGTTTGTATACAGATATTTATAGCAGTTTTGTTTATAATGGTCCAGACCTGGAAACAAGCCAAATTTCCACCAACAGCTGAATAGATAAACAAGATGTGGTATATTTATGTAATGGAATGCTACTCAGCAGTTGATACACATAATTAGCATAGTGAATCGCAGGATAATTTTACTTGGTTTTGGAAGAGGTGAGACAAAAAAGTACCTGGAAGCATACCTACTCTATGATTCTAATCTATATAAAATTCTGGAAAATGCAAACTGATTAATCACTGAAAGCTGGTTGCCCAGGAAGAGAGGGTGTAAGGAGAGGCAGGAAGAGAGGGATTACAAAGGGGCATAAAAAAAATTTTTGGGGGCGCCTGGGTGGCGCAGTCGGTTAAGCGTCCGACTTCAGCCAGGTCACGATCTCGCGGTCCGGGAGTTCGAGCCCCGCGTCGGGCTCTGGGCTGATGGCTCAAAGCCTGGAGCCTGTTTCCGATTCTGTGTCTCCCTCTCTCTCTGCCCCTCCCCCGTTCATGCTCTGTCTCTCTCTGTCCCAAAAATAAAAATTAAAAAAAAAAAAAAATTTTTGGAGGTGATGAGTGTGTTTGTTATCTTGACCTTGGTGGTAAATTCGCAGTGTGTGCATATATTGAAACTTAATGAAAATTGTGCATTATAAATATGTTATGTTTACTGTATGTCAGGTTTTTTTTATGTCAAAAAAAGAAAAAGAAGGATATCTCAAGGTGCCAGAAATAGAGAAACCAGCGCCAGAAGGAGATAGTAAACCTCGTTCTCAGGAAAGATAGAATTGCTGTGGACTAAGACCTTACATAAAATCCACACTGTGTCCTTCACAAATAGTCTAAACTACACTGTCCAGTATAATAGCTGCTATTCACATATGAATATTTAAGTAAAACTTAAAATTAAGTTATTTATAGTATCCACATTTCAAGTGTCTGATAGGCACCTGTATTGACTATTGGCTATCATTGATCAGGACAGATTACAGAGCATTTCTATCATCCCACAAAGTTCAGTTTGACAACACTGGTCTAGAAAAATTCTGTTCATTACCTGAGAAGTGTTAAAAAGTTATAAAATGTCTGGATCTTAGGTGAAAAGGAAAATTATTGATTGGTAGTCTAAGCTCTAAAACTTAGAAGCATGAGATCTTACTTTCTACTATTCTTACGATCTGGAATTGCAAGCTAAGAACTTTACACATTAACTAGTCTAGGACCATTGAAATCTTTGGGCTCCCAGCAGAAGAAAAGGTAAAAGTCTGTATAGGGACACTTTAAAAACCCAGGATACCTGAATGTCCTTATATAAAAAATACTCCCCACTGTAGACAAAATCAGAGGCAAAAATTATAAACCATAGAAGGAAATAACCATCATGAAGACTAGTTAGCTGTTGGAGAGTTAGCACTCCGACAGCTCCATATAATAGAGAAGTTTGAAAGATCCTAAAATAACTGTGTGTTTTAAATGGTTAAGAAAGGTATCAACACTAAAGCAAAGGAATGAAGAGTAAGAGTTATGAAGACTCTGTGTACCAGGACAATAAATATCTAGGCCAAACAAATACCAGCATACCTGTCAGATCCCACAGCCAAAGAAGAGGAGCTGCCTTCATTTTTGGTAGGCTCTGTAATCTGGCTGAACCTAGAAGTAGATTGATACAGCACAATCTCAGAGGGAGACCATGTGGTCTATAACGCTTCTGTTCTAGGGTGCCTGCCTTTATTATCTCCTAAGCCATAGCCAGAACAGTTGATTTGTTCAGTGCAGGTGGTCTGCTGCCTTGATGTGGTAACACTCCGCACATTCTCCTTTGCAGACATTATGATCTCAACCAGCTGTTGGAGCCTCGAAGCGTAACAGCAGATCCTTTGGATTACCGCCTAAGCTGGCACTTGTGGGAGGTGCTGCGGGCTCTTAACTATACTCATCTCTCAGACCAGTGTGAGGGTGTGCTACAGGCCAGTTTTGCTGGCCAACTGGAAAGTGAGGGCCTCTGGGAGTGGGCCATCTTTGTCTTCCTGCATATTGACAACTCAAGGTGAGTGAGATGCCATGAACCCACGAGGTACACCTAGGGCTACAGGGGCAAAGAATCAGTCTCTTAGGGTTTAATTCATTAAGTAAGCGTCTAGAATGTATTTTCGGTCCAGCCTTGTGATAAACGTTAAGACCGTTCAGTCCACAGCTGTCTCTGTATTCATGTGAACAAGTTAGAAGTTTAGTGCCAAATAATGCTGTTTCTCAGGAGAGATCTCTGTGAACTGCAGTGATCATGGAAAACTTTAGACAAGAACAGGAAATAATTAAGTAGAAGAGGAAGGGTATATCCACATGGGGCAACCCATTAACACAGACATAGATTCAGTTGAATGTGGCATGTTTAGGTATTATGCAGAAATACTACTTGCTGAGCTGCCTCAGTGGATCTGTGAAGTGATATAATGAGTTGGCAGGGAGCTTCCCTGACTTTTTCTCTCTGTTGCCTTTCTCCCTCTCTGGCCTTCCCTTGCCATCCACCCATGCCTACCCCTCAAGTTTGGTAGCATCATATTTACCAAGATATCCTTACTTAGGTGTGTTAGGATTTGGTTCTCTATCCTGAAATCGCCTTTTCTCCATGGTGTGAATGAGATAAATTGATGGAGATTTTTTTCCTGTTAATGGTAGTAGCATGGCATTACACTAGTAACAAAAACATTTATATAGTACTTTGTTGCATAGTACTTTTATATGGGTATACACTCTGTTGTAAATACTTTATATCAAAATTAGTGCTCATAATGACTTTATAAGGTAACACTCTTACAATCTGTGTTTTACAGATGAGCAGCCCAAGGCAGGGAGAGAGTAACTTTTGCTCAAGGTCACATAGCTAGTAAATGGCAGAGTCTTCCAACTCAAGACATCCAGAGTCTGTGCTCTTAATCATTATGCTGCATTAACTGTCATGTGATACAGTGTGAAAAGGAGTTGAGTTTTGTAGTCAGACTTGCCTCAGTTCTAGATCCATCATGTACTCACTTTGACCTGGAGTAAAGCTTACTCTTTATCTATAAAATCATAATATTAATCTGTATCTAATCAAAGGTGGTTGTGGGATTAAAGGAGGAAAAGTTGACTTAGCCAAGTGTGTGACTCTTGATCTTCATTTGGGTCATGAGTTTGAGCCCCATGATGGGCATTGAGATTGCTTAATTCAACTTTTTTTTTTCTTTTTACAGAAAGAGAGTAGAAGTATAAAGCATCTAGCACAGCCTTCCCTTAAAGGAATTTCTCCTCTTCTCCCTTACCAGGAAGCAAAATTATTTCATACTTTTCCTTTGAGTTTATTTAAATAAATTCATGGGGAATTTCAGAGGTTAAAAGTCTGGCTAATAAAACTGATGATTCAGAGTAGGCTCAAGCAGATCCTATTTCTGTTTATTTATTTAATTTATTCAAGTTATCTCTGTATCCAATATGGGGCTCAAACTCACCACCCCCTACTGAGCCAGCCAGGTGCCCCTGATAAAGAATTTTTAAAAAGAAACAGTTAAGATGAGATTGGGGAGTCCTTGAAAAGCCTTGAAAGGTGTTCAGAAAAGAATCTAAAATGAGAATACTTGTTTTGATTTGAAATTTAAATGGCTGGTCCTTTGGCCCAGATAGATAAGGACTCTAAGGGGACTTGAGATCAGAAAGAATGAGGGTAGCCTAAATCTAGAGGTAGAGAGAAATGAATTAGGAAAGTTGGTAGTTTTGAAGGGGAAAAAAAAAGCAAACAAGGACCTGGAAGAGGCCTTACCTTTAAAAACTACTTTGTTTACTTGTACTGACCATATGGGAGAAAAGGAAGGAAGAAGGTTGGGAATGAACTACAAACAACTGCTCTGTGCAGAATAGCATTCTCCTATCCTAGTCCTTGATCTCCTGTTACAAGAAAGAAAATAAGGAAAAGAAAGGGAAAGCCTTTTCTTAGCCCTAGACAACCTTTCCTAGAGTATTAGTTTTCAGACTTTTTTGATCATGAAAATATAACGTGCTTAGATACTATTTCATTTAAAAAATAAATGTAGATATGGTGACTTTTTTTTTTTTTTAAGTGAAGTTTGAAGTCCAGTAAGGGTTAAGACTTGCAGTTTGAGAGACTATCCCATGGATCACTCTGCATTGTCTAGGCAGTCTTCTCCATCAATGAAAATAGAATTTATTCAGCATTGTTTTTCTTCTTACAGCGTGCGTGAGAATGCTGTTCGAGAGCTGCTTACCCGGCACTGCCAACTATTGGAGACCCCTGAGTCTTGGGCTAAGGAGACTTTCCTGACCCAAAAGCTTTGTGTGCCTGCTGAGTGGATTAATGAGGCCAAAGCAGTGAGAGCACACATGGAATCTGACAAGCATTTGGAGGCCCTCTATTTGTTTAAAGCTGGACACTGGAACCGCTGCCACAAACTCATCATCAGGCACTTAGCTTCTGGTGAGTCCTTCTAGGGCCCGTGTCTCCTGAAATTACCCCAAATTCTTCCAGTCTCTGAATGCCATGATTAGTCTGGCCAGAGATGATATTCTCTATGGGACTTTGAGGTATTGCATCAGATTACACTTGCAAGTGTTCTCTGTGCAGAGGAAACGTGGCCTGGAGGGGCTAGAGGGACAGGTTGACAGCAATATTGTTATGTCACCATTTGCCAAGGATATGCTTGATATGCATGAATTATGTTAAACTCTTCGTGTACTTAGGGAATTTTATTCACCAAAATTAAAAAGAGATAACTGATACCATAGAAATACAAAGGATCATTAGAGACTACTGTGAACAGGTACATACCAACAAATTGGACAATCTTGAAGAATTGGATAAATTCCTAGAAACATACAGCCTTCTAAGACTGAATCATGAAGAAATAGAAAATCTGAACAGACCAGTTACTAGTAAAACAGATTGAATTGGTAATCAAAAAACTCCCTTGGGGCGCCTGGGTGGCTTGGTCGGTTAAGTGTCCGACTTCGGCTCAGGTCATGATCTCACGGTCCGTGAGTTTGAGCCCCGCGTCAGACTCTGTGCTGACAGCTCAGAGCCTAGAGCCTTTTTCAGATTCTGTGTCTCCCTCTCTCTCTTCCCCTCCCCTATTCATGCTCTGTCTCTCTCTGTCTCAAAAATAAATAAATGTTAAAAAAATTAAAAACAAAACAAAAAAAACTCCCTACAAATAAAAGTCCTGGACCAGATGGCTTCACTAGTGAATTCTACCTAACATAGAATTAATACCAATCCTTCTCAAACTCTTCCAAAAAATAGAAGAGGGGAGAATACTTCCAAACTCATTTTATAAGGTCAGCATTATCCTAATATCAAACCAGACAAGGATATCATAAGAAAAACCATATTGGTACAGACCAATATTCCTGATGAACATAGATGTAAAAATTCTCAGCATATTATTAGCAAACCGAATTCAGCAATGCATTAAAAGGATTATACACCATGATCAAATGGGATTTATAACAGGGATGGTTTAACCAAACAGTGTGATACACCATATTAATAAAATGAAAGATAAAAATCCTATGATTGTCTCAAGAGATGCAGGAAAAGTATTTGACAAATTCAGCATCCATTTATGATAAAAACTAGTTGGCATAGAAGGAGCATACCTCAATAATAAAGGCCATATATGACAAACCCACAGCTAACATCATATTCAATGGTGAAAAGCTTTCAGCTTTTCCTCTAAGATCAGGAAGAAGACAAGGATGCCCACTTTCACCACATTTGTTCAACATAATATTGGAAGTCCTAGTCAGAGCAGTTAGTCAAGAAAAATAAATAAGAGGCATCCAAACTGGAAAGGAAGAAATAAAACTATATTGTTTGCAGATGACATGATGATTATATATAGAAAACCCTGAAGACTCCACCAAAAAAACTCTTGGAATAAATGAATTCAGTAAATTGCAGGATACAAAATCAATATATAGAAATCTGTTGCAATTCCATATACTAATAATGAACTATCAGAGAAATTAAGAAAACAATCCTGTTTTCAATTGCATCTAAAAGAATAAAATACCTAGGAATAAATTTAACCAAAGAGATCAAAGACCTATACCCTAAAAACTATGACAGTGATTAAAGGAAATTAAAGACACAAAGAAATGGAAAGATATTCCATGCTTGTGGATTGGAAGAATTGATATTGTTAAAATATCGATCTACTAAAACAGTCTACAGATTCAGTGCAATTTCTGCTAAAATTCCAGTGGCATTTTTCACAAAAGTAGAACAAACAACTCTAAAATATGCGTGGAACCACAAAAGACCTCCAGTAGCCAAAGTGATCTTGAGAACGAAGAACAAAGCTGGAGACATCACACTCCCTGATTTCAAATTCAGTTACAAAGCTGTAAGAAACTAAAACAGTATGGTATAGGCCTGAAAACAGACACATAGATCATTGGAACAGAGTAGAGAGCCCAGGGGGTGCCTGGGTGGCTCAGTCGATTAAGTGTCTGCTCCTGATTTCAACTCAGGTCATGATCCCACATTCATGAGTTCAAGCCCCATGTTGGGCTCTGCTTAGGATTCTCTTCCCCGCCCCTCCCCTCTCTGCTTGTGCTCTCTGTGTCTTAAATCTAAAAAATAAACTTTAAAATCAAGAGTAGAAAGCCCAGAAATAAACCCACACGTATGTGGTCAATTAATTTATGACAAAAGAGCCAAGAATATACAGTCTTCAATAAATGGCATTGGGAAGACTGGACAGCCATATGCAAAATAATGAAACTGGACCATCGTCTTACACCATATACAAAAGTTAACTCAAAATGGACAAAGACTTGAACTGTAAGACCTGAAGGCATAAAACTAGAAGAAAACATAGGTAGTAAGCTCCTTGACATCCATCTTGATGATGATTTTTTTTTTTTTTTTTTTTTTTGGATGTGACACCAAAAGCAAAGGCAACAAAAGCAGAAATGGACTACATCAAGCTAAAAGCAGCACCTGGGTGGCTCAGTCATTTGGGTGTCTGACTTCAGCTCAGGTCATGATCTCGTGGTTTGTGAATTCAAGCCCTGCTTCAGGCTGTGTGCTGACAGCTCAGAGCCTGGAGCCTGCTTCAGATTCTGTGTCTCCCTCTCTCTCTGCCCCTCCCCTACTAATGCTCTGTCTCTCAAAAATAAATGTTTAAAAAAAAAATTTAAGAACTCCTAAAAATAACCAAAAAAAACCTGATTGAAAAATAGGCAGAGGAAAATGCCTGGGTGGCTCAGTTGGTTGAGCATCTGACTACAGCTCAGGTCATGATCTCACGGTTCGTGAGTTCGAGCCCCACGTCAGGCTCTGTGCTGACAGCTCGGAGCCTAGAACCTGCTCTGGATTCTGTGTCTCCCTCTCTCTCAGTTTCTCCCCTGCTCGCTCGTTCGTTCTCTCTCTCTCTCTCTCTCTCTCTCTCTCAAAAATAAGTAAAGATTAAAAAATTAAAAAAAAAAATAGGCAGAGTATCGAGTAGACATTTTCCTAAATAAGATATATATAGATGGCTCACAGTTACATGAAATGATGTGTGCCACTAATCAGCAATGCATATCAAAACCACAGTGAGGTACCACCTCATCCCTGTTAAAATTGCTGTTGTCAAAAAAAAAAAAAAATAAGGCTGGTGAGGATGTGGAGAAAAGGGAACCCTTGTGCACTGTTAGCGGACATGTAAATTGGTGCAGCCGCTATGGAAAACAATATGGAGGTTCCTCAGAAAATTAAGAATAGGGGCACCTGGGCCCCTCAGTCTGTTAAGCATTCAACTTTGGCTCAGGTCATGATCTCGCGGTTTGTGAGTTCAAGCCCCACTTCGGGCTCTGTGCTGACAGTCCAGGGCCTGGAGCCTACTTCAGATTCTGTGTCTCCCCCTCTCTCTGCCTCTCCCCACTCACACTGTGTCTCTTGCTCTCTCAAAAAGTAAATAAAATAAACATTGGGGTGCCTGGGTGGCCGAGTCGGTTAAGCATTCGACTTCGGCTCGGGTCAGGATCTCACGATTTATGAGTTCGGGTCCACGTCAGGCTCTGTGCTGACAGCTCAGAGCCTGGAAGCCTGCTTCGGATTCTGTCTCCTCCTCTCTCTGCCTCTCCCCCACTTGTGCTCGGTCTCTCTCTGTCTCTCAAAAATAAATAAATGTAAAAACAATTTTTTAAATAAAAAAGTAAATAAACATTAAAAAAGAAAAAAGAAAAGAAAGTTAAAAATAGAACTACCTACCATATGATTCAGTCATTCCATTTCCAGGTAGCTATCGAAAAGAAAAAATGAAAACACAACTCAAAAAGATACATGAAACTCCATATTCATTGCAGCATTATTTACAGTAGCCAAGATAGGGAAACAACCTAAGTGTCTATCAGTGGATGGATAACGAAAACTGTGTGTGTGTGTGTGTGTATGTATTGTATATATAGGCAATGGATTATTATTTAGCCATAAATAAGAATGAAATCTTAGTATTTGCAACAATATGGATGGACCTCAAGGCATTATGCTAAGTCAGAGAAAGACAAATACTGCATGATATCACATTATCTGGGGAATCTTTAAAATAAGAAAAAAAAAAAAAAGTCTTATAGATACAGAGAACAGATTGGTGGTTGCCAGAGAGGTGGGAGGTGGAAGTGGGCAAAATGAATAAGGGAGTCAAAAGATACAAACTTCCAATTACAAAATAAGTCATGAGGATGAAATATACAGCATGGCAACCATAGTTAATAATACTGTGTTGCATATTTGCAAGTTGCTAATAATAGAGGGGGAGCCAGGCTGACTCAATCAGTGGAGCATGCAACTCTTGGTCTTGGGGTTGTGAGTTCAAGCCCCACGATGGGTGTAGAGGTTACTTAGAAATAAAATCTTTAAAAAAAAGAAAGTTGCTAATAGAGTAAATCTTAAAAGTTCTCATCAGAAGAAAAAAATAATTCTGTATGGTAACATAACCAGACATTGTGGTTGATCATTTTGCGATATATCCAAGTATTGAATTGTTATGTTGTGTATCTGAAACTAACATAATGTTATAGGTCAATTATGTCTCAAGAAAGAAAACAGAGGGGTGCCTGGGTGGCTCAGTTGGTTAAGCATCAGACTCTTGATTTCAGCTCAGGTCATGATCTCACAGTTTCGTGAGTTCTAGCCCCATGTCAGATTCTGCACTGACAGCGCAGAGCCTGCTTGAGATTCTCCCTTCCTCTCTGCCCCTCCCTGGCTCATACCCTCTTCTTCTCAAAAATAAATAATAAATTAAAGGGAAAAAAAAAGGAAGAAAAAGAAAACAGAAAAAAACACCCAGATGTCTCTGTTTGGGGAACTGAAGCAAGAACTTTTTCACATTTTTCTTTGGAGAATTTCAAGATATCTACTTGAAATATCTGTGCAATTCTCTAGTTCAACCCAACATTATTTCCCCTTCCTTCCTGTTTTGGATTTCTGTCATGTCATCTGAGTACTTTTGAGAACCATATACTTGTGCAGACATAGTGCTTAATATTTTGTTTCTTCAGATGCCATCATTAATGAGAACTATGACTACCTGAAGGGGTTCTTGGAAGACCTGGCACCTCCAGAGCGCAGCAGCCTAATCCAGGACTGGGAAACATCAGGACTTGTTTACTTGGACTATATTCGGGTCATGGAGATGCTTCACCAGATACAGCAGGTACCTGAGTCTTTGAACTACTGCTTGGTTTTCCTTTTCTCTGGCCGTTAAAGCCACAGAGACCTCAAAAGGCCTGAGCGACCACTTGAAAAACTTAATGGCAGGGGCGCCTGGGTGGCGCAGTCGGTTAAGCGTCCGACTTCAGCCAGGTCACGATCTCGCGGTCCGTGAGTTCGAGCCCCGCGTCAGGCTCTGGGCTGATGGCTCGGAGCCTGGAGCCTGTTTCCAATTCTGTGTCTCCCTCTCTCTCTGCCCCTCCCCCGTTCATGCTCTGTCTCTCTCTATCCAAAAATAAATAAAAAACGTTGAAAAAAAAAAATTTTTTTAAAAATAAAAAAAAAAAAGAAAAACTTAATGGCAAAGATAGAATGGTCAGTGCAAAAGGGATGTTTTGATGAGGCTAATTTGCTGTAATCACTATGACAGCTGTATCAAAACTTAAAAAAAACTTCTGTTTTGTACTTATTACCAGTGGTACGTACAGTAGACATGCCCGAGGCTTGTCCATAGTCTCCCCTTATCTAGCCCTAGTTTGAGTGAACAACTCAGGGATGAGAGAGATAGGAAGGTCAGAGATTTGGTGAAGGTAGTTTCATACATCATTTGGCATGTTTAAAATTCCATATATTAACAGTTTTTTTAGTCTTCATTAAAATGTATTGGGGTCAGTCTTGATAAGATCATAAGAGAGACCTCCATTGCTTATAGCACAAAGACCAAACTCTGGAATATAGAATTAAAGCCCATATAAAGGCTTTTACCTTTCACTCCTGCTTATTCCTACTAGTGTTACCCCCACATTCCAGATGCCACCTTCTCTAATCACACTAAATTACTCATGGAGTTTCCAGCAGAATTTGTTTTATTTCACTCTTGAGCACACATACATTCATCCTTTAAGATCTGCATTGCTGGGGGCACCTGGGTGGCTTAGTCAGTTAAGCATCTGACTCTTGGTTTCTGCTCAGGTCATGATCTCCTGGTTCCTGGGATGGAGACCTCCCTACATGGGGCTGTGTGGTCACAGCACAGAGCCTGCTTGGGATTGTCTGTCTCCCTCTACCTCTATGCCCATAGCCCCCTCTCTCTCAAAATAACCTTAAAAAAAAATCTACATTGCTGTAAGCTCTATTTTGTTCTCGTTTTCCCCAAGAAATGTTTATTGCACTTTATTTTTTACTACCAAAGCACTTGGTACATTAGTCTACTAACTGTATTTTAGTTACTTATCTACATCTGTCTTGCAGTTATCATGAGCACCTTTTGGGGAGATCTTCTTTAAGATTAAAGGTAATAGAACATAGAGGTTAAGAATCGAGTTCTAGAGCCAAACTGTTAGATTCAATTAATGGTTCTCACTCATTAGCTATGTGACCTTAAGCAAATAAGTTAATGGCACAGATTATCATAGATACTGACAGTTGTCACAAAGCTTAAACAAAATACACTGTGTTTTAGCAGACTACTTTATATATACTAAGTGCTTAGTAATTATTATCTGTTACCCTTATCAGAATCCCCACTACTAGTATAGTGCCTGGCACATAATATGCATAACTTATTTGCTACATGTTTAAGATGGATTAAGAGCATCATCCCTAAATTATCACTGAAGAAAACTCTTTTCTAGTTGAACATTAATACTTTAACACAATCTAGTTATTGAGAACTTACTATGTCCCAAGCACTGGTGGATTTGGGGGATATGAAGGTAAGCAGTACTGTATGTTTTACCCTTACCAAAGTAATAATTTTGTTGAGGAAGATATTTCCAGGTAAACCAACAGTTACTATAGAATGGTACGTGTAAGGATTAAGCACAGAGTATCTTACAGCAACACATAAATTGAGTACCTAACCCAGTCTGAGGGTTATAGTAAGGCTTTCTAGAAGTGAGTCTCATTTCTTTCAGATGAAAAAGAAGGATGGGTGGGACAGAATGCTTTAGCAGAGAGAATAGCGTAAGTATGAGTCTAGAGGTCAGAGAGATAGTAGTGCTTCCAGCAAACTTTTAATAAGAGTAAGTATTGGTGTGTGGAGTGGAAAGGGAAACCGTGTAGGTGTAGTAAAATCACAAAATCTCTCACGTGGACTGCTGTAGTAGACACCTAATTGGCCTCCCTGCTTCTACACTTGTTCCTTTACAATTTATTTCCACACAGCAACCAAAGTGATCCTCTTTTTTTTTTTTTTTTTTTAATTTTTATTTTAACGTTTATTTATTTTGAGAGAGTGAATGAGTGGAGGAGGCGCAGAGAAAGAGAATCCCAAGCAGGCCTCAGCACTGTCAGCACAGAGCCCAATGCAGGGCTCGATCTCCTGACCAGGAGATCATGATCTGAGCTGAAATCAAGAGTCAGACGCTTAACTGGCTAAGCCACCCACGTGCCCCAGAGTGATCTAATATACAAATCATATAATCTCACTCTAAAATCATTCCAGGGGCTTGTCATTTCACTTAGAATAAAGTGCTCCTTAGGAAGTCTTAAAAGCTCTGCATGAATAATTCTTACCTTTTTTGTGCCATGGACCTCCTTGACAGTCTGGTAAAGCCCATGGATGGCTGTCTAATGTGTTTTGTTGCAAAATTTGAATACATGGGATTACAAAAGAAACCAGTTATGTTAAAATATAGTTACCAAAATATTAAGAACTTATAGTAAGTAATAAGTGCTTTATTAAGATCTTAAATAACAAGCTCAGCAGTGGATCTTCTAACTACTCTAATTTTGAAATACTACATTTAAAAATCACTAACAACTGTAATGTAATATGAAAATAGCTGTGATTTCTGCTGATGACAAAGTCACAGTTATTGCTTGACATCCACATTAATAATTAAATGCTAATTTTTTTAATTTTTTTTTTCAACGTTTTTTATTTATTTTTGGGACAGAGAGAGACAGAGCATGAACGGGGGAGGGGCAGAGAGAGGGAGACACAGAATTGGAAACAGGCTCCAGGCTCTGAGCCATCAGCCCAGAGCCTGACGCGGGGCTCGAACTCACAGACCGCGAGATCGTGACCTGGCTGAAGTTGGACGCTTAACCGACTGCGCCACCCAGGCGCCCCTAAATGCTAATTTTTAGTAAAAAAAAAATTTTTTTAGTAAAAATTTTTCCCAGTCCAAGTTCACAGACTTTCAAAATTCTAAGGACCCCAGTTATGATCCACTGGTATATAAAACCTCTCCAGTTTTATCTTTTTCTATTCTCCTCTTTAAACTCTGCATTTTAAACTCTGCACCCAGGTACCTGGATAGCGCTCAGTTGGTTGAGCATCTGACTTCAGCTCAGGGCATGATCTCACAGTTCATGAGTTCAAGCCCTGTGTTAGGCTCTGTGCTGGTAGCTCGGAACCTGGAACTTGCTTCGGATTCTGTCTCCCTCTTTCTGCCCCTCCCCCCACTTGCTGTCTTTCTCAAAAATAGACATTAGAAAAAAAATTTTTTTAAACTGCATTTTACCATTCTTTGCATTCCCATCTTGTAGTTTTAGCTGTTCTCTTGGCCTAGAAAGCTTGACCATCTCGTTATTAAGGTCTCTAGTTAGATATGACCTTCCTCAAGGAATCCTTTCCTGATCCCCCAATCTGAAGTAGCCATCCAGTTTTTCTACCACATTACCCTCTTTGAATCATCTGCATAGCTTATGATTCTTTAAGATTTATTTCCAATGGTTTCTTTATTTTCTATGAATTTCTTGAGAGCAAAGACCTCATTTTATTTACCACCTTTAGAAGTCCAGTTGAAGACTGGATTATTTTGGATAAAAAAGTAATTGTAGAGGTGTTAAATGGTAGATTCTGCAAAGCCCAAAAATAGATTCAATGAGAGAGATACTTCATGGAAGGGTTGAAGGAGCATTTGGTGAAGGAGGAGGTATTAGTATAGTTAATGTAAGAGTTTGAGAGAGGAGGGCTAACCAAGAGTCACATGTGAGACAAACAGGAATAAGATGCTGCTGGAAAGTATTCAGAACATAATAAAGAATAAAAAATACAGGGTTCCTGGCTGGCTGAGTTGGAAGAGCATGCAACTCTTGATCTCAGGGTCATGAGTTGGAGCCCCACACTGGGGGTAGAGATTACTTAAATAAATGAACTAAAAAAAAATTTTTTTTTAAAGAATAAAAATACAGGGGTTCCTGAGTGGCTTAGTTGGTTAAGCAATTGACTTCGGCCCAGGTCATGATCACCCGGTTCGTGGGTTCAAGCCCCACATTGGGCTCTCTGCTGATAGCTCAGAGCCTGGAGCCTGCTTCAGACTCTGAATCTCCCTCTCTGTCTTCCCCTCCCCTGCTTACGCTCTGTCTCTTTCTGTCTCTCAAAAATAAATAAACGTTAACAAAAATAAAAAGAGTAAAAATACAGACTTGCTTTTTAGAAAGGTCACTCTGGCTACCGGATAGATGGTAGGGAAAAGGATGTAATGGGGATGACACTGAAGATAGTGATCAAGGTCTTAAGTAATGATAACCTCAGCTAGGGTAAGTGGCCCTGGAAAGGGGAGTGGAAAATTGGAATATTAAGCTAAAGATTTAGTAATCATCAGCACATTAATCATAATTGAAGCCATAGGAATGGATCGCGACGCATAGAGAGAAGGCATACAGTGAGAAGAGGGCCCTGTGGTATTTTAGAGAGGGTTGTGAACTTAGAGTTAGGATACCGAAATTAAATACTAGTTTGGGCTCCACTTTTTACTTACTGTGCATTCTTAAGAAGTCATACAGTTTCTCTGAGCCCAGATTTATCTGTATTTTTGGTGCCATGTTAAAGCTTGCTAGTTAAAATGGTTCATGAATGCTAATCTCCAGACTTGTCCATTCTGGGGCTCTATGTACTATATGTTACTTTCCTCTGGTGGATTACTGCTGAGGTTGCGCCTTGTCCTCAGTGATTAGGCTGTATAGTGGTTACATGACACTGCCAGTCAGTTTCGCGGGTTTTCTCTGTTGTTTCAGAGCATTGCATAGTCAGTCTATGGATAGAATTGGGTGAGGGGACCTCCTCTTGGCCTAACTGGTTTCTCTGCTTCTTTGTAGATGGATTGCTCAGTTTATGAGATGGAGCAGTTACACACCAAAGTGACCTCACTGTGCAACCGCATACAGCAGATCCAGTGTTACAATGCCAAGGATCGCCTGGCCCAGTCAGGTAAGCCTCCATCCTTTCCCTGCTTCCTGCCTGCATGTTTCCTGTCTTTATGATTATTATACCTCTGCCCTGATGCCCTCCCTTCCCACCCCTCATCCTTGGTCCCCACTCCATTTTTTTTCTCTCCAGACATGGCCAAACGTGTAGCCAACCTGCTGCGGGTGGTATGGAGCCTTCGGCATGCCCCTGATACAACCTCCGACTCAACACCAGACCCTCAGCGAGTCCCTTTGCGTCTCTTGGCTCCCCACGTTGGCCGACTCCCCATGCCTGAGGACTATGCCTTGGAGGAACTGCGTGGTCTCACACAGTCCTACCTGCGAGAATTGACTGTTGGAAGCCAGTGAACCCCAAGTTCCTCGCAACACACTCACATGCTTGTTCACACTCACCACACAAAGATCCTTTGCATTGAGTTGATTGGCACTGTTTGCCATTCTCTTGGTTAGCTGTGGAATCCATCCTGTTTTCCTGCTGCCCCAAGCAGCAGCCTCCATTTGTTCAGGGCTTTTCTTACTGAACAAAACGTAAGGGCTTTTGGAACCCAAAAAGGAGTCAAGCCTCTTTTTACCATCCTTAAAAAACCATTCTTTTTTTTTTTTTTTTCTTTTGAAAAATGATCAATAAAACACCTTTGGCAGAATCCCCCCCCAGAGAACCAGGGAATCCTTTTCCACTCTCAGCCATTCTGGATCTTGTGGCCCTCCATGCCAGCCTGCTACCCTACTCCTACCTCAGCCCTTTTATACTAGGACAAATGTGTTAATCAAAGACTGTCCTTCCTTAACAGATGAACTATCCACACAAGGAAGGAGAATCTGTCTCTTAAGTAGGTTGATGACTTGACACTGTTTTAGAGTCCAAAGAGGGTTGGACTGAGTTAGGAAGCAGTAACAGGGTCTTTCTGACTCATTTAGGGTAGAAGTGAGTGCCTGCCGTGGAGGGATGAATCTTCAAGGCTTGTTTGTTCTGCCTTGAATGTTGCATGAACACCAAACCTTTCCTGCTACCATGTGCAGGAACTCTTGGTCACAGACCCCATGTCTCTGGGAAGCTCCAGAACTCAGTTTGATCCCTGGTTTTCAGTCATCTTGCTAGGCCTCCATTCTGGATTTCCCTGAAGAGTTTGGATAAAACATGGCAGGTTGGGTAGCCCTCCTCATCCTTTCTCTTCTAGCCCAAAGCATTTCCTACCCATTGTCTACAGTCCTAGAACATAAAACCATTACTGAGGCAGGCAAGGAGCTGGGCTTTAGGGGCTTTAGTGGAGGGCCTTTGCTACACTGCTGCCAGCTATGGGGAGTCCCAGGTAAAGACCTGTGACAGCTGGTATTAGGTCTGTCACAGACAACATGGCCACCTCTAGGTCTTTATGCATGAAGATTATGTAAAGGTTTTTATTAAAAAGTATATATATATATATATATATATATATATAAATAAATGATCTAGATTATTTTCTTCTTTTTCTGAAGCTACTTTTCTTAAAAAAAAATAAATAAAATGAAATGTTTATAGCATTCCTGCTATTGGCCTTTTTCCCTTTGTGTTTTTTGAGCCTTCTTACCCCAAGGAGCTTTATAGTAGCCTCAGTTGATCTGCAATCTAAACGGAGATGGGGCATGGGTTAAAGAAAGAACAATCAAAGGCTAAATTTATGAGCAAATTTAGGGGTGAGTAGGTTGAGATTATTAATTAATCCTGTTTATATAAAAATATTTATAAGCATTTTTTTATGTGCTTGGATTCCCAGTGAGGGATCAGGGAAGAGTCTCATTGCCTTTAGGGTTCAAAGCCTCCTGGCTTTTCTGCTCTGGAGGTTTTGTTTGTTTTTAAAACTTGGATCATACTCATGTTCCATTGTGTAATGGGGTTAATGATCTTTTATGTTGCTGCTAAACAGACCTGTTTTGTAGAGGGAGCAGATGGGTCTGATGAGTACTATTTGTGGTGGGGTGGAGGTTGTTTGGTTTTTTTTTTTGGTCTGTTAAACTGAAGGTGTCAGCAAATTCCAATTAGGATTAGGCCAAAGACACTGGGACATGGAGGAATTTGGAATTTGGAGCTAAAGCAGAGTAGGTCTGGGGCTTCCCTTTAATTTAGACCTGCAAGGACAAGGGTAACTCAGCTGGGAATCTCCGTTACTGACTGTGAACCTGAGTCACAGAGCATTACTGGGCTTCTAGCAAAGAATTCCTGTTCTGGTTTCCTTGTGAGAGAGGTGTTGTGTGAAAAGTAAATGTGCCTTAGAAATGGTTAGCCTTTAGAAGTGTTAAAGAATTGTGAATATGTGCAGTGTTTCCTCTTAGGACAAGTATTTCATATCCATGTATTTTTTAAAGGCTGTATGTCAGATGTTTATCATAGCAGCTATGTTACATCACAGACAACAGACTTACAGTTCAAAGTGAATGATAAGATGAAGCTCTTCTACATTTCAAAACTCCATGTTAAGTTTCTCAAAGATATAAAAACGGGAATCAGTTTTCTCAAAACTCTTAAAGAGTTATGGAATCTGCAACCTCATATAATACCTAAAATAAGTGTATTTCCTTGGCAGAATGCCGAAGTCAAAGTCAGGAAAGGTCTGGAGATTAAATGTTGGATTAGCCAGGGCGCCTGGGTGGCTCAGTCGGTTAAGCGTCTGACTTCAGCTCAGGTCATGATCTCGCGGTCCATGAGTTCGAGCCCCGCGTCGGGCTGTGGGCTGATGGCTCAGAGCCTGGCGCCTGCTTCCGATTCTGTGTCTCCCTCTTTCTCTGTCCCTCCCCCGTTCATGCTCTGTCTCTGTCTCAAAAATAAATAAACGTTAAAAAAATTAAAAAAAAAAAAAATGTTGGATTACCCAAACCATGGCCTGCAGGAGCTGCTCTTTTCAGATGCAGTAGTAGACTCAGCTGCTACTTTGTATTAACCGAAAATTACTTGAGATTTTTTGTTTTTCAAAAAACCAGCTCTTCAACTTATCAATTTTACCAAAGTTCTGTATTGTAGTACAGTAAAACCTTGGATTACGAATAACTTGTTCTGGGAGTGTCCCACAAGACAATCAAACATTTCTAATAAATTTTAACTGGATAAATGAGCGATGTCTTGCAATATGAGTAGCATGTGATGCTGAACGTCACATCACAGCTGAGCCAGTGGTTTTCTTTCTCCTCTCTCAGTGGGATTGTGGGTGATCACCCCCCATGCTTGGATGCTCAGTCTCAGGCCATGGTGTTTGGCAGAAATCAGTAATTTTTCAGAACGTTGTAAGGTGCCCACAACTGGCATTAGTGTATTTTTTGTCACTGCAAAGCACCTATGGACACTGCTTTGCTTTTCCATACAAGAGTAAGCTTAGGAATGCTTTGCTTCATTCTAGGTCAGGCTGCCTGCAGATAGAGACCCTTGCCTCTGCTGCCTTATTGCCAGTTATGTTAAATACAGTAGACAGGAGTTTGTTAACACTGTACTGTAGTTAATATCCACGAGAATGTATACAATGGCTATGGTACAGAAAAAGATGCCATTAACCCAATAGATAGTAGTGATTCTGTTAGTGCTAGTGAAAGTCATCCTAACAATCGTCCTCTCATCTCCCTCACACCAGCCACAAAGGTTTTCAAAGGTAAGTACAGGTGGGTTTGGGTTTTTTTTTGTATTTTCTTATATTACAGTATTGTTATCATTTTTATATGAATATTTTTGGGTTGTGGAACAAATCATCTGAGTTTCCATTATTTCTTATGGGAGAATTCGCTTTGATATACAAATGCTTTGGATTATAAGCATGTTTCCGGAATGAATTATGCTCGCAAACCAATGTTTTACCGTATATCGATTTCTGCTTTAAACCTTCATTTCTTGTGTTTTCCTGAGGGTTTTTTATTAACCTATTACTGTAGAGATTTTCACCTATGCAAGAGTAAGATGCTGTCATGAATCTACATGCAACATTTGTCAAAATCCTTTCCTCTTTACCTCCATTATATCTGCCCATCCCACAATGGTATTTCTAAGGTAGATCATCATTTCCTCAATACCTAAGAATTTATAACAAGTAAATTTTTATAAACATAATCACAACGCCTTTGTCACACCTAACAAAATTAATAATTCCTAGATAGGAACTGACATCCACTGCATTTTCAAATTTTCCCAGCTGTCTCAAAGGTCAAGTTTTACTGTTGAATTGTTTGAATTAGGATCTCAACAGGGTCCATACTTTGCATTTGGTTGATAAATCTCAAGTATCATATTATCAACTCTCTTCCCCCTCTTTTTTTTTTTTTTTTTTTAACGTCCTTTATTTGTTGAAGTAGGTGGATCATTTGTCCATTAGGGTTTTTTTTGTTGTTTCCATGATTTATATTATTTATTTTTTTAATTTACATCCAAGTTAGCATATTGTGCAACAGTGATTTCAGGAGTAGATATCTTAATGCCCCTTACCCATTTAGACCATCCCCCCTCCCGCAGCCCCTCCAGTAACCCTCTGATTGTCCTCCATATTTAAGAATCTCTTATGTTTTGTGCCCCTCCCTGTTTTTATATTATTTTTGCTTCCCTTCCCTTATGTTCATCTGTTTTGTATCTTAAAGTCCTCATAGGAGTGAAGTCATATGATATTTTTGTCTGTCTAATTTCACTTAGCATAATACTCTCTAGTTCCATCCACGTAGTTGCAAATGACAGGATTTCATTCTTTTTGATTGCCGAGTAATACTCCATTGCACATATATACAACATCATCTTTATCCATTCATCCATCAGTGGACATTTGGGCTCTTTCCATACTTTGGCTATTGTTGATAGTGCTGCTGTAAACATTGGGGTGCATGTGCCCTTCGAAACAGCACACCTGTATCCCTTGGATAAATACCTAGTAGTGCAATTGCTGGGTCATAAGGTAGTTCTATTTTTAATTTTTTGAGGAACATCCATACTGTTTTCCAGAGTGGCTGCACCAGTTTGCATTCCCATTAGCAGTGCAAAAGAGATCCTCTTTCTCCACATCCTCGCCAACATCTGTTGTTGCCTGAGTTGTTAATGTTAGCCATTCTGACAGGGGTGAGGTGGTATCTCAGTGTGGTTTTGATTTGTATTTCCCTGATGATGAGTGATGTTGAGTATTTTTTCATGTGTCGGCCATCTGAGTATCTTCTTTGGAGAAGTGTCTGTTCATGTCTTTTGCCCATTTCTTCACTGGATTATTTGTTTTTTGGGTGTTGAGTTTGATAAGTTCTTTATAGATTTTGGATACTAACCCTTTATCTGATATGTCGTTTGCAAATATCTTCTCCTATTCTGTTAGTTGCCTTTTAGTTTTGCTGATTGTTTACTTTGCTGTACAGAAGCTTTTTATTTTGGTCCCAATAGTTCATTTTTGACTTTGTTTCCCTTGCTTTGGGAGACATGTTGAATAAGAAGTTTCTGTGGCCAAGGTCAAAGAGGTTTTTGCCTGCTTTCTCCTCGAGGATTTTGATGGCTTCCTGTCTTACACTGAGGTCTTTCATCCATTTTGAGTTTATTTTTGTGTATGGTGTAAAGAAGGGGTTGAGGTTCATTTTCTGCATGTCGCTGTCCAGTTTTCCCAGCACCACTTGCTGAAGAGACTATTTTTATTCCATTGGATATTCTTTCCTGCTTTGTCAAAGAGTAGTTGGCCATACATTTGTGGGTCCATTTCTGGGTTCTCTATTCTTTTCCATTGATGTGAGTATTTGTTTTTGTGCCAGTACCATACTGTCTTGATGATTCAAGCTTTGTAATACAGCTTGCGGTCTGGGATTCTGATGCTTCCTGCTTTGGTTTTCTTTTTCAAGATTGCTTTGGCTATTAGGGGTCTTTTGTGGTTCCATACAAATTTTAGGATTGTTTGTTCTAGCTCTGTGAAGAATGTTGGTGTTATTTTGATAGGGATTGCTAAAAAAAATTTTTTTAATGTTTATTTCTGAGAGAGAGAGAGAGGGAGGGAACACGCAAATGTGGGGGAGGGAAAGAGAGAGAAAGGAGACAGAGAATCCGAACAAGGCTCTAGGCTCTGAGCAGTCAGTGCAGAACCCAACACGGGGCTCAAACCTACAAGCTGTGAGATCATGACCCAAGCTGAAGTTGGCTGCTCAACCAGCTGAGCCACCGAGGAGCCCCTATGTGGTTACTTTTTAAACCTACCTCCTCATTTTTGAGAGTACTCTTATTTTGTTAATAAATTTCCAATCCTTCTTATTTAAATCATATTATGCATATATCTATTTTGTTTTTAAAAGGGGCAATATAGTTGCAGCATAGAAAGGCATGGATTCCCTACTCCTAATATCTTACTTTCAAATCCCGAGTCCATTTGGTATATGTTATGGAATCTTGACTAAGTTATTCCTGTGCCTCAGTTACCTCATTTATAAAATGGAAACAATAATAGTATTTAACTTATAGGGTATTGTAAGAATTATGAATTAATACATATTATGGTGCTTAGAGCAATACCCAGAATACATTACTCAAATTATTATTATTTAATATGTCCAGTACCTGTGAACTTTCTTGTTTCTGTGATTATTTTCTTGTTTCAGCTCTCATTCATGATTGTTTATGAGATTTTTGGTAACAGCTTTATTGAGATATAATTCACATACTTTACACTTACCTATTTAAAGATTTTATTTTGGGGGCGCCTGGATGGCTCAGTCATTTGAGGATCTGACTCTGGCTCAGGTCAAGATCTCGCAGTTTGGGAGTTCAAGCCCTGTGTCGGGCTCTGTGCTGACAGCTCGGAGCCTGGAGCCTGCTTCAGATTCTGTGTCTCCCTTTCTCTCTGCCCCTCCCCTGCTCGTTTCTCTCTCTCAAAAATAAACATTAAATTTTTTTTTAATTTTTTAATTAAAAAAAAGATTTTATTTTTAAGTAATCTCTACTCCCAGCATGAGGGCAAACTTACAACCCCAAGATCAAGAGTCATGTGCTCTACCAACTTAGCCAGCCAGGCACCCCTACCTACAGTTGCCCATTTAATGTATACAATTACTCTTATACCAAAGCTAGACAAAGACACTAAAAGAAAATTACAGCCCAATTCTTTTATGAACATTGATACAAAAATCTTCAACAGAATATCAGCAAATTGAATTCAGCAAATCAGAAGGATTACACACCAGGACCAAGTGGTATTTCTTTCTTTTTTCTTTTTTTTTAATTTCTTAAAATGTTTATTTTAGAGAGAGAGAGAGAGAGAGCGTAAGCAGGGGAGTGGCAGAGAGGGAGACAGAATCTGAAGTAGGCTTCAGGCTCTAAGCTGTCAGCACAGAGCCCAATGCAGGGCTGAAACTCACAGACTGTGAGACCATGACCTGAGCCAAAGTCGGATGCTTAACTGACTGAGACACCCAGGCGCCCCAGGTGGGATTTATTTCTGAAATGCAAGGATGATTCAACATGTGAAAATCAATGTATACATCACACTAACAGAATGGGGGTGGGGAGAAGAACATGATCATCTCAACGGATACAGAAAAAGCATTTGACAGAATTCAATACTCTTTCATGGTAGACACTCAACAAAGTAGGACGATAAACACCCAACACTCTTACAAACTAAGCCATATATGAAAAACCCACAACAAACATTGTACTCAATGGTAAAAGAGTGAAACCTTTTCCTCTAAGATCAGGAACACGGCAAGGACATCTTCTTTCACCACTTCTATTCAACATAATACTGGAAGATCTAGCCAGAACAATTAGGCAAGAAAGACAAATAAGAG
The DNA here is from genome assembly GCF_028018385.1 of Neofelis nebulosa. Lineage (NCBI taxonomy): Eukaryota > Metazoa > Chordata > Mammalia > Carnivora > Felidae > Neofelis > Neofelis nebulosa. Next base: position 59,878,646 of record NC_080791.1, on the reverse strand, counting down.
ACATCCAAATTGGAAAAGAAGAAGTAAAATCTGTTTGCAGATGATATGATCTTTTATGTAGAAAACCCTAAAGATTACACCAAATAACAATGATGATGACAGCGTTCAACAGCAGCACTGTTAGAATAGCTGAATAGATTAATTCAAAGCAGTATACAAAATCAACATGCAAAAATCCATTGCATTCTATACACTAACAATGAACAATCCAAAAAGGAAATTATAAAATTAATTCCATTTTCAATAGCATCAAAAAGAAAATAGGAATGAACATAGTCAAGGTGGCAAAAGTCATGTACACTGAAAACTAAAATATTGCTTAAAGAAACTAAAGACAAATGGAAAGACATCATATTCATGGAATGGAAGATTTAAAATATCCATACTAACCAAAGCAATCTACAGATTTAGTGCAATTCCTACCAAAATCCCAGTGGCATTTTTTTTTTCAGAAATAAGAAAATCCATCCTAAAATTCATATGGGATCTCAAGGGACTCTGAATAACCAACACAATCTTGGAAAAGAACAGAGCTGGGGGACTCACACTTCCTGGTTTCAAAACTTATTACATAGGTACAGTAATCAAAACAGTGTGGTATGGGCATAAAAACAGACATCTAGACTAATGGGTTAAAATAGAGAGCCAGGAATAAACCCTCACATGAGGGTCAAATGATTTTTGATGAGGGAGCCAAGACCATTCAATGGAAGAATTTGTCTTTTCAACAAATGGTGCTGGGATAACTGGATATCCACATGCAAAGAGATAAAGTTGTACCTTTATCTAAACACCATACCTAAAATTTTAAAATGGATCAAATACTTAAATATAGGAACTAAAACTATAAAACTCTTAGAAGAAAATACAGGGCAAAAGCTTCACAACATTGGATTTGGCAGTGATTTATTGGATATGACTTCAAAGTGCAGGCAAAAAAATAATACAGTCAAACGGGACTTCATAAAACATTTAAAATATTGTTCACCAAAAGAATATATCAACTGACTAAAAAAGCAGCCCATAGAATGGAAGAAAATATTTACAAATTATATACCCTATAAGGGCTTAATATCCAGAATATAGAGAGAACTCCTAGAACACAACAACAACAAAAAAAAAAACAATTTAAAAATGGACAAAAGCCTCAAATAGACACTTCTTCAAAGAAGACATAAATGGCCAATAAGCACATGAAACCATGCTCAACATCACTAATCATTAGGGAAATGCAAATCAAAACTACAGTGAGATACCAACTTATATCCATTACGATAGCTACTATTTAAAAAAAAAAAAAAGAAAAAATAATAAATGTTGATGAGGATGTGGAGAAATTGGAACCCTTGTACCCTGTTTGGTGGGGATGTAAAATGTTATGGGTATTATAGAAAGTAGTATGGCGATTTCTCAAAAAAAAAAAAAATTTGAATTACCATATGACCTAGCAATTCCTTTTCTGGGTATATATCCAAAAGAACTGAAAACAAAGTCTTGAAGAGATATTTCTATTTTCATATTCAGCAGGATTATTCATACTACCCAAAATGTGGAAGCAAGCCAAGTATTCCTCAAGGAATGAATAGGTAAGCAAAATGTAGCATATGCATACAATAGAATATATATAGCCCTAAAATAAGAAAGTTCTGACATATGTAACAAAATGGATCAATCTTGAGGATATTATGCAAAGTGAATCAACTGATCTCAAAAAGACAACTACTGTGTGACTCCACTTACATGAGGTACTTAAGTCAAAATTATGGAGATAGAAAGTTTAGAGCTGTGGTTGCCAGGGGCTGGAGACTTGTGAATCTAAGTGTGTGTGCCTGAAGATATCACTGAGAGTATAGTTGGTTGACTACTGTGCATCAGACAATATGCTGGGCACTTGCCTTGCATAATTGCTTGTCTCATTTAATCCTTTCAAAGTGAAGACTGTTAATCCCATTATCCTGTATGAGAAAACCGAAACCCAGAGAGTTTCAGTAGCTTGCCCATGTCAGACAACTCATAAGACAGAGCTGAAAGTGACTCTAAAGCCTGTGTTTTCCCTGCTACCCCATATCACCTATGGTGTTTGGGCATGGAGAAAACACTGAGGCTCCGATTGGGATGGCTGTAGGGAGCTGGAGGTGAGGATGTGAGCTGCATCCCCTGCTCTGTGGGGCCACCTGGAGGAGCCTGAGGCTCAGCTCCCATTCCCACCAGGAGGGGAGAGCTTGATTGGCACAAAGTGCCTACCTAGCCTGGACAGATGTGTTCGATCTCTCACTGGAGGCAGAGCTGACAGTTTAAAGGAGGCTTCAAGAATTCAGTAATGGTGGCAGAACTCGGAGGACAACATCATCCATGGGTCCTGCTCCCTCACACCCCTGACCCTAGGATCTCTGTGCCCTCCAATACCCCAGGCTGGGCTTCAGCTGAGCCTGGGTGCTGACTTACAGAATTTGAATAATTCAGGGCCCGGTAACCTGAGGTGTCAGTTTCAATTACTCTGTTCCCATGGGCACAGGTGTCCCAACCCTATAATTAAGCTAATGAAAACGGCAAAGGGGGAGGGGCCTGCAGCCCTATGCCTCAGAGGGCTCAGGGCTGATGGAGTCCCTGCCCTGTCCTGCTGAGAATGTGCCAGGCTCATCCGGAGTCCAGGTATGGAGAACACAGAAAGGAAGTTAGGGGGCTGAAATAGAAGGAGACAGGAAGAGTGAGTGGAAGGAGGAAGACCAAAGTCAAAGAGGCAGAGGCCAAGAAAGAGTTACAGAAGAAAAGACAAAAGGAAGTGGAGACGGAGATGCTGAGTGAGAGAGGTAAAGGGGGTGGGGGGCAGAGACAAGTGCAGGGGCAGAGGCCAGAAGAGGAAAGGACTAACAGAGGAGAAAGAGCAGATGCCAAGATCCAAGTACTTAAATCCAAGGGCAGGTACAAATAGGATGAGAGAACTGGAAGAGCCGCAGGGCTCCCCAGAGGGTAGCTGGACCCAGAGGAGATTTCAGTCTTACTTCTGACTTGCAGGTATCGTCCACACCATCCCTGCCAGCAGAGCCTGATGCTGCCCTCAGTGGGGCCAAGAGGCTCACACCCAGAGACCTGCCCCACCTCTTGCTGTGGCAGGGCCATGGGGCCCCGGAGCCACCATCTCAGCCTAAGCTTCTCTGTCTCCGGCCTGGGCTTTCTGCTCCTGCTCTCGCTGCTTCCAGGTGTGAAGCTCAGTAAACCAGCCCTGCCTCTCTGGGCACTGCTGCTGTTACCTTCCTCCCCAAATCTCTCTCCACACCCTATTTCTCTTCACTACTGTGTGGGGAACAAGTGTTCTATCTGGGTATCATGGAGGACAAAGGTGCTGAAGGGGACAAGAGAAGACCTGCCTGGCCGGGGTGGGAGCAGTGATGGAAAAGCCAGGGTGAGGGGGCCAGATCATGAAGGGCCTTGAATGCCAAGCTGAGTTTAGACTTTATTAGCAGGCAACAGAGAGAGAGATTGAACACTTTTAAGCAGCTACTGGCCTGGTCAAACTTGAGTGCTTAAAAACCTGATCTCAGAAATGTGAAGGTTGGTTAGAGAGACTAAACTTGCAGCAGGGGCAGTGAGAAGTCCTCTCAGCTTCAGAGGTGAGTAGACATTCAAAAGATCCCCAGTAGCATGGCTGGCAGAACTCGGGTACTGGTTGGATTGCAGGGGGAGGGAGCAGAAAGGAGGGATAATTCCCAGATTTCTGGCTGAAATCACTGGGGGATCAGTGCTGTTTGCTGAGATGGGGAACACAGAATAAGGAATAGGTTTCAGAGCATGGGAGGAGGAAATGAGTTCATATTTTGGACCTACAGCCTTAAAGGTGCCAATAGGACATTCAGGAATGAATTGTATTTATGGGTCTGGAGCTCAGGAGAAAAATCTGGGCTGAAAAAAAAAAGGCCAAGGACAGGATTCTGGGAACAATACTTGAGTCAGAGGCTGAAGACAATGTGGTATGTCATAGAAGTCTAGAGAAGAGAGGATTTTCAGGAGGGATAGCCCACAGCATCAGAAACTTCAAAGAAATCCACAGAAGTGCAGCTGGATAAGTGGAGACAGGTTTGAGAGACTGGAGCAGGGGTGGGGTGGGGGGTGGCAATGGGGTTAACAACACCTGGGTGAGAGATGAGACTCCTATCATCTGTTTAGGCCCCTGTTGCATTTGCAGTAGGGCAAGCAGAATCCAGGTCCTTAGGAAGGGAAAGGGTGGGGGTAAAAAACAGTCAGCATGCTCCAGAAGACAGTACCAATTTAGTCCTCAGCCTTCACCTCACTCATCCCTGGAAGCAGTCCAGGGAGGAACTAGAACCACAGCTAGATGGACAGAGAAGACATCAGGAGGACCAGTCAGATGGCCAGGAGATAGCACAGCAGGTGACAGGTGCCAGCCTTGTGGGGATAGAGGGTATGAGCAGAGGGCCCTGGACAAGGGTCTCAGATGCACAACCCTGTTTCCTGGTCCCCCAGAATGCTTGGGAGCTGAGGGCAGACTGGCTCACAAGCTGTTCCGTGACCTCTTCGCCAACTACACAAGTGCCCTGAGACCTGTGGCAGACACAGACCAGGCTCTGAACGTGACCCTGGAGGTGACATTGTCCCAGATCATTGATATGGTGTGTTGTGGTGCAACCTTGGAGCATGCCTGTGGCAGTGTCAAGGAATTGGAGGGGGGGGGGGGGGGAGGGAGGGAGAGAATGGGATTATTCTCCAAATAATTCTTATCTATAAACATTAATATTAACAATAATAACAGCTACTAACTGTTGGATACTAACTGCTGGGTGCCCACAGTGTGTCCACTACTTTGCACACTTGGATTCCTGCCCAGTAGGGATTATCACCCATGTAACTACTGAGGAAACTGAGACCTAAAGAAGAGTGGAAAACTGTCAAGGTCACATAGCAAGGTCAGGCCTGGGTAGGAACTGGACTGTGAGCCAGCTGCATTTGTGGGTGCCGTCCAGAACTCTGTAGGTGAGTGTGTACACACAGGGGAGGGTGTGCATATATGTGTGCCCACACCTGTGCCTACTCCCTGCCACCCACTAGGATGAGCGGAACCAGGTGCTGACCCTGTACCTGTGGATTCGACAGGAGTGGACAGATGCCTACCTACGATGGGACCCCGATGCCTATGGTGGCCTGGATGCTATCCGCATCCCCAGCAGTCTCGTGTGGCGTCCAGACATCGTACTCTATAACAAGTACTGCCTGCCTGGGCCCCTCCCCCTTCCATCTGTTGCCCTTGGCTCTAGGTTTGCACTGATTCCCCATCCCCGCAACCTAACTTGGTTCCTATGCTGCCCTGGAAGCTTTTCCCCCAGGACCCTTCTAAGCTGCCAGCCCCTCCATGATATCCCCCACTTTAGACTCTCCCAAACCAACCCAGGCTGAATGTCTCCTGGGAACCCACTGTGTGGTCTAGGGGCCATTTCTGTATCTCTCACAGAGAGGGTTCTGGGGTACAAGTGCCTCCTGATGGCATACTCCACCTTCCAGGCCCGCTCCAAGTCTCCCAGGACTCCCCGACGGCCTACCTAGGGACTTCCTCTAGGGCCTAACCCTCTGGAGCATTCCTTTATGCCACCTAAACCAGTTGTGTTTCCCAGACAACACATGGCTTTGCATATTTTCCCCCAGGGGCCCTCTAGGAGATTTGCAGATAACACAATGCAGCCAGGTGCCATCTTTTGCAGATGTGTTTTCACCCTGCCCTGGCCTAGATCCGTGTCTCCTCTAGAGTCTGCAGGCGCCACCCCTTCTGAGCCTCCAAAGGCACGCAGGGCCCTCTCTGCCGCCCCCTCCACCCTCCAGGCGGTCTCTGGTAACCACAGGGCCCCGGGGGTCACAGAGCTGCTGCAGGAGTCTGCCTCCCAGCAGCCTCCTCAGGTACCCCAACCTCGCCTGCCCACAGGGCTGACGCACAGCCGCCGGCCTCGGCCAGCACCAACGTGGTTCTGCGGCACGACGGCGCCGTGCGCTGGGACGCGCCGGCCATCACGCGCAGCTCATGCCGCGTGGACGTGTCGGCCTTCCCGTTCGACGCGCAGCGCTGCGGCCTGACGTTCGGCTCGTGGACGCACGGCGGGCACCAGCTGGACGTGCGGCCGCGCGGTACCGCCGCCAGCCTGGCCGACTTCGTGGAGAACGTGGAGTGGCACGTGCTGGGCATGCCGGCACGGCGGCGCGTGCTCACCTACGGCTGCTGCTCAGAGCCCTACCCGGACGTGACCTTCACGCTGCTGCTGCGCCGCCGCGCCGCCGCCTACGTGTGCAACCTGCTGCTGCCCTGCGTGCTCATCTCGCTGCTCGCGCCGCTCGCCTTCCACCTGCCCGCCGACTCGGGCGAGAAGGTGTCGCTCGGTGTCACCGTGCTGCTGGCGCTCACCGTCTTCCAGCTGCTCCTGGCCGAGAGCATGCCACCGGCCGAGAGCGTGCCGCTCATCGGTGAGCCACGAGGGCGCGGGTCGAGGGTGGTGAGGGGGCGGGGAGTGAGCCGTCCCCTCCGTGAGACCGGCCCCCGCCCATCCCCAGCCCAGCCGTGCCGGCCCAATTCGGTGCGGGAGTTGGGGGTGAGGGTGGGGGCGTTCCGGGAGCATGCCTCATTCTGAGATTGAGGGGAGAGGGGTAGGCCCCTTCCGGGAAGACATCCTTCCCCTCACCCGTCGTGACAGGCAGTTTGCATTGAGTGCTGGCTGTGTGCCAGGTCCTCTCCTAAGCGCTTGTCATTTATTAACTCAGGGAGCCCTCACCACAGACCTGTGAGGTAAGTTCTGTTGTTATCCCAGTTGTACCAAAAGAATCAATAACTTGCCCCAGATGGTGCTTCTACATTTGAGAGCGTGGCTTTCATGGATTGTGAGGGAGTGCAGAGTCCAGCAGTGAGGAGAACAACTAGGGAGCACGTGGCTTGTGAGAACTCACTTGTAGGAATAGGGGATGAGGAGACCTTGGCTTTTATGTCCTTCCTGGCTCCATCCATTGGGATTGGAGGGTCCTGAGAGCCTCGTGGTGGATGAGCTGGTGCCTTTTTGTGTTGAGGCAGTGGGCAGACTCAGGCACCCTGAGTTCTTGTTTTGGGCCCCAGCTCACTCTCTCTCTTTCAGGGAAGTACTACATGGCCACCATGACCATGGTCACATTCTCCACAGCGCTCACCATCCTTATCATGAACCTGCATTACTGTGGTCCCAGTGCCCGACCAGTGCCAGCCTGGGCTCGGGCCCTCCTCCTGGGACGCCTGGCGCGGGGCTTGTGCGTGCGGGAACGAGGGGAGCCCTGTGGGCAGTCTAGACCACCTGAGTCACCCACCAGTCCCCAGCCTTCTGATGAAGGGGTTCACCCTCCAGCAGTTCCTTGCCATGAGCCACGGTGTCTGTGCCATCAAGAAGCCTTGCTGCATCACGTAGCTACCATTGCTAACACCTTCCACAGCCACCGGGCTGCCCAGCGCCGCCATGAGGACTGGAAGCGGCTGGCCCGTGTGATGGATCGCTTCTTCCTGGGGATCTTCTTCTCCATGGCCCTGGTCATGAGCCTCCTGGTGCTGGTGCAGGCCCTGTGAGTCCCAGGGGTCTGATGCAGCCACAGCACCCCCAGACAGAGATGGAAAGGCCAGGTGGTTGTTGACTCTCAGGCCACCCAGTCTCTCCCCACTGTGCCTAAGAGCCTGGGACACCCTTTCTTCAGGATCAGCACTGCCGATTTCACAAACCACAGGGATCGCTTGTCTACATACCTTAACCACTAAGGGAAATCCAGAGTTTGCCACTCCCTTAATCCCTATGGAAGAGAAACTCTGAGAAGGGTCAAAATCAAAATGCAGTCCTGGAGGAACAGAATTGAACTTTGATGCTGAGCGTTAGAAATGTTAGAGTGGCAAGGGTGCAGGTTATATGAGAAACAGAACTACCATGTTTCTTTGTCTTCTCTTACTTCCTTGGTGGCTATTGTTTTAGGAACTTGGTCTTGCCAGTCCCTGCCTAGGACTCAGGGTAAAGGATTCAGGATTCTAGTTTCCAGAGCAGGAGGCCACACCAGAATTTTGGCCCTAAAGCCCCAACTCATAATAAAGTAAGTGTGTGCCTAGCACATCTTCAGTGTCCTGTCTTAACCCTTGGGGCCCGTGGAAGTTGGGGATCCAGGATTGTCTCTCTAGAGACAGGAACCTTAGGACACATAAATCAGAGCAGAAATTATGTCTTTGCTGACAAGAATTCAATTGAGCATTCAGTTGAGACCCTGGCAGAGAACCTAATGCTGTCTCTGCTATTTCTCCTGCTCTCTACTGTCTGGAGCTAGAGCCAGTCCACATCATTCCTACACACTGACATTCAGAGAGCTTGAAAATGTCCAGAGCAGGGCACTGCAAAGATGAGCCATTCACAAGATATTTGTTCCTTTTTGACTTACACGTTTTCTAGCACTATCTCTGTGCTTTAGACCCAGTCCCTGCCGTCAGGAAGCTCACCATCTGATATAGGAGGCAAACATGAACACGTGGTGTAGAGAAGCATCTAAGGACCTGTGGTAGCAGAGAGGCAGGACCCCTAGCCCAGCCAGGTGGGAGAAGTCAGAGAAGGCTTCTTGGGAGAGTGAATAGGAGCTTTCCAGGTGCACATGTGAGGCATTTGAGTAATACCAGCAAATGCTCTGGCCAAGTGCTTTCCTCCCCATTCCCCGCCCCCCCCCAAACTAGTTTAATCTCTAACCTCCAAGTGAGTTGTTGCCTGTTGTAGAGACCCCCGTGTCTATTCAGTGTCTCATTCTTAGAGCCTTGGCTAAGGCTCAGTCCCCAGATTCCCTTACTCCTCCATCAGCAGGCCTGGCAGCTACCAACATCCCAGAGTTCCCAGCAGATGGAGTTACCATGGATCCTGGCTGCCTTTAAAGCACACATGTGGCCAACATCCCCATGTTGGGTAGAGGCAGCAGGCAGGGCTGTTCAGTGTTGGAAGGATGATGGGAGGCCTGGAGTCTATGGAAAGGTTCCTCTGACAAGGAGCCAGAGTGGCAGTAGGAGGGACCAGACTGCAGAAATGGGGCCTTGACTCATGGCTGTGGGAAAAACAGAGGCAGAGAGAGAAGTTTTCAGGGTAAAATGAGGTACATAAATAAGACGAAGAGGAGAGAGCAGAGTGAGCTGGAAACACAGACACACAAAGTGTGATGGGAGCCAGAGATGCAGAGCATGGATTCAGGGAGGCGGGTAGGCAGATGAAAGAAAGAGCCCCAGTTCCCCTCCCAGAGGTCACTAGGTTGGTCTATGCCCCTGCCCCCTACTGAGAAAAATGAGGCATCACAAAGTGGGTTGAACAAGGGGAAGAGATATGAGTGAGCTCTAGTGATGCTCATCTTTGCCCCTCTGCCCAACCCCTGATAGAAGTACTGATGGACCAGGGGGAATCCTTAACTTGTCCAGTGCTTGAAATGACATTAGCAGAACTCAAGTTGGTTGGAGCCTGGAGATACGGCTTCTGACCCTGGCTCTGCCACTGACTCCTTCTGTCACCTTGGGAAGTCATTTCTGTCTCTGGGTCTCCTTTACTATATAACGAAGGTAATACTCCCTGTTCTTCCTCCTTCCAATAGTTTATTTTACAGTAAGGATAAAATAAGATGGTGTCTGGAGAGAAATGGGGACCAGGTAGTGTGGTGGTTCAGAGTGTGGCTCTAGAGCTGGGCTCTCTGGACCCCACCCCTTATTAGCTGTGTGTGTAGGACTGGTTGCTTCACTTCTCTGGGACTTAGTTCCCTCATCTGTAGAACAAGGGTGATGATAGTACCTACCCCACTGGGTCATGGTGAGGATTCATGGCGTGGTGTGCCTGGAGCATGGTGTGGGACTGTGTAGTGGAGAATGGTGGGAATAAAGTAGATGCTAGGGCCCCTTCTTTCCCACTGTTCACAGAGCCCTGGAGGAGGGAAGAGGGACCTGAGGGGGATAAGTGGCTAGAGTTTCTTTCTTGGGAAGGGCCTATTCCAGTTGGTTCCCCTGGAAAAGCCCCTTCCCACCTAGAGAAGTGGTGGCTTAGGCAGGCCCTGGAATAGTGGGTATTCAAGGGAAGAAGAGTCACAACTGAAAGGGACCTGGGGATCATCTAGTCTAATATGCTTATTATACAGATAGGAAAACTGAGGCCCAGAGAGAGCGAGTGATCACAGAGAAAGGGCAGAGCCCAGATGAGATCCCAGGTCTCCAGCACCCAAGACCTGACCTCAACCTTGAAAGGTGGTCTACAGGAGCCCTGAGGTTAGTAATAGAGACAGTGGGTTCTGCAGCTGAAGGAGGAAGCCCAGAGAGGACTGTGGGAGTGGTCCCTTCCCTTCACCCCCTCACTGCAACCTGGATCTCTCTGGTGCATGATCAGTGACCTTCTGTGAAGGAGAGGGCCCCATACTTGGGGGCAGGTGTATCAGCTTGCATGACTACTGCCCCATACACACATCTATGTCCTCTAAGAGAGGTTAGCAACCCCCACAGGTGTCTGCTTAAGAGAGTTTACTTGTTTTGATTAAAAGAGGGTTGTTTTCCTTTCAAGAGTGACATGCATTCAGGAGGGGAGTCCAACCCCAGGGCACCTGCTCATCCTTGAGCTGAGGCCCACATAGGCTTGCAGCTCTTACCTGAGTTATCCAGACGGCAGGGCCCAGACTTGCACTGCTTATCTGTAGGGAAGAAACAGTAAATAATCAAAGTCTCAATAGCTCTCAGGTCAGGAAAGAAACCCCAAACCCTGTGGTCCATCCCCAACTCATTCAAGGAGAAGCTGATACATTTTCTTCTAACTCTGCTTCCTTATGGTGGGACCTCCTTTGCCTACATTTGACTTGACCCATGAGCAGCAGAGCCAGAAGGGAGCCAGCCCTCAAAGCCAGGGTCTATTCTGGGTACCCTCCTGCTTCCTTGGCCTGTAGCTTTGCCTCACCTCTCCCTCTCCTATGCCTTGTCCCAGCCAAGGAGGCACTAGTTTATGTATTTTGCATGTCTTTTTCACCTTCCATTAACTCATGCAAGCTCATGGTGCTGTCCAAGGTGAGAATGGTAGCCATACTGGACTTTCTCTTATCTTAGATGTGGTCCACAGTTCCAGGCAACAGCCTGCTTCTAATTATGCAAATTAGGCTTCACAAGCCCCTGGGCATCATTCGGCCAGGACCAGCAACCCCCAACCCCTTCAGATATTAAGAACCTGAGGCTGGCCTCATGATTCCATCTCTGGCCAGCCCTGGAGGATAGACAGGAAGAGTATCCGAGACCTGCCACAGCCTGAGCTGGAACTTTGGGGCACAGCCCCTAATGGCTATCTCACCACCCACCTGCACCCCTACCCAGCACACACGACAGCACAGGATTTCCATTCAGCCGAATACATGTGCTCCTCTTGGAAGCTGAGGTTGGGGCTCTTAATCAGACCCGGCATCAATGGTCTGGGTGTCAGTGCTATGGCCAGAAATTAATTGCCTTCCAGCTTCCAGCTGGGAGAAAAGCCTGACCAGTTCTGTTTGGCTCTCAAATGTCCATAGACACCTGTCTTGGTCAGAAAACCCTCTTCAACCTCCCAGCAGGCAAGTGGCCAGCTCTGGCTTAAGCACCTCCAGGGACAAGCGTCCTACTACCTCAGAAGCTTGTCTACCCTTAGATGCAAGGGGGTGGAGGGGCAGAGGGACAGGACTGGGTCCCCCTTACTATTAATTTATTTGTAATATATTGTGTATGTATCCCTTGAAAACAGAAGGGGAGGCCCATCTTCTGCATAGGTGCTGACCAGTGCATCCCCTGCTCACCTTTAATGTACTCACAGTTGTATGTGCTGCGCTTGCCCAGGGCCCGGAGGTAAATGCGGGCAGGGCCCTGAGCTGGTCTGCTGGCATTGATTACCTGGAAGGTCTCAAAGGGGGGGATCAGCACCTCATCCTCCCCAGGGAAGAAGGAGTAGCCCTTGATAGGTGCCCCAAGGCAGGTCCAGATGCCAAAGAAGGTGTCCTCCCCAAACTGCTGGGCTGCAACATTCTGTAGGGAGGCGGAGGCAAATCCTCCCAGCCTTACGGTGGCTCCAGGTGCTGCTGGCCGGAAGCGCAGGCCATGCACCCCTCGGAACACCTGGCGGCACTGGGGTGAACGCTGGCCCCTACCCAGCAGCTGCAGGGCCTCGGTCAGCAGGAAATGGAGTGTCTTGAAGGAAAAGTGGTGGAGGTAGGAGGCTCGGGAGCGGCCCGCCTCCCGCACGGCTGCGTTGAACTGCTTGTGCAAGGGGCTGTTGGCTGTGTAGGCCAGGAGGGCCACCCCATGCTCATCGCGGAAGCCAGGGGGTGGCAGGGGCAGCCGGGTAGGGCTGGGGCCCCACTCTGGTCCCCAGGCCTGGCGCTCCTGCCACTGGCTGCTTGCCAGTGCCCAGCCGTCAGCATACACTTTGTTGGCCTGGAACTCTGTTTGGTTGAGATCCGGGAGGGCAGCTGTCATGGCTGCTGCACAGCCAGCATACTGGTCATCAAAGGAGGCTGGGGCCATATCCAGGGGCATTTCTTGAGAGAAGAGGTCTCGTTGAGTGATGGGGTGGCTCTGGGCCTGAGGGAGAGGGAGCAGTAAGGACTGAGAGGATGAGCCTCAGGAGAATGGGAGCCTGTCACCAAATTTCTCCACTTAGATGATGATGCTGAGAGACCCAAACACACCTGGAGGGGAAGGGGATTGGGAATGACTAGCTGCAGAGACCAGGGTCTGGGACTGTCCCCTCAGGCTGGGCAAGCCCCAAAGGAAGCATCAGTCATTCTCTCCTCCCTTGGCTCCTCACAGGAAGCCCACAACTCAGCTGACAACTCCCTGCTGACATGAGGACAGTGGAGGATAACCATACCTGAAGTGCTTCCATGAGGCCCATGGACACAAGCAGCAGAGACACCATGGCAGGAGGCTGCATGTTGGAGGTAGCCCTAGACAAGTTACTATCTCTCTTTGGGTCTCAGTTTCTTCATCTAGAAAATGAGAATGTTAATATGTAATTTCATAAACATTAATTGACACCTAATCTGTGCCACTCCCAGTGCTTGGCACAGAGTCACAACATAGAAATGAAGGCTCGAGAGAGAGTAGACCCTTCTTGCTGGAACATAGGAATATGGGAGACTTCCTGGAGGAGGTGTTACCTGAACAAGGTCTTTCAGATAAATAGGAGAATAAGGCTTCAATCAGTGGAGACTGGGATAGGAAGATTAGCATTTGGGGTGGGAAAGGAGTCGTGGGTAGCAGAAATGAGAAAAGCAAAGGTGTTGAATGTAAAAAGTGAAAGACATTTTATCCAGCACGGCACAGCTTGCAGTGTGGAAATGTTGGGGCCGTTCGTGAAAGGTCCTGACTACCACAGTAAGAGGTCGGGGCTTCACCAAGTGGGGAATGTGAGGCAGGAACAGGGCAGATCCAGGACTGGTCACCTGGTGGGACCATGGCATCCTTCCCTCCTGCAGTCCTGGTGCCAACTGAGCCCTCCTCCCCTAAGCCCTCGATTGCTTCCAGGGCAGGGACAGATGTAGACCCCCCAGGTGGTAAAGGAGAGGGGCTGAGAGTTGGGGAGAGGATGAGATGGGGAGTGAGTCTCCAAGAAGGCAGAGTCCAGCTTGGGGTAAGGATTGGAACAGACAGTCTCTCTGTGTCCTCTCTCACTCTTAGCTGTGCTTGCTGTTACCGTGACAGTAGTACCCTTTCGGACCTTTTTCTGTGCACATGCAAGTAATTTAATATTTAAATGTATATACACACCTAGTTTTCTGTACACAGGCTGCTTTTGGTTTTTATTTTCTTTTTTTCAAGAAGGAAAAGGAACATGCCTTTTCATGTTTCACACACATCTCCTGTAACCTTTTTTCCAGGAAACAATGTATCAAGGACTTCCTTCCACATCATACATTCATATCTACCTTATTCATTATAATGGCAGCACGGGATTTCATAATATAGCTAAACCATAGTTTGTTCAACTATTTTCTTATGGGCACACATTTTTTTGGTAACTTTTTGACATTTTGGACATTACACATAATACTTTATGAACATCCATGCATATAAATCCTTATCTACTTATGGGCATATTTTTATAGGAAAGATCAAGAAGTGATATAATGTTGAAAGGATATGAATTAATGTTTATTTGGCACTGCTAAATTACCACCCAGAAGTACTAGTTTGCCCTTCTGTAACAGTGAATGAGAGTGGCCTTTTCTCTATGTCTTTGCCAGTTCTAGTTATTATGATCTCTCTCTCTCTTTTTTTTTTTTTTTTTTTTTGAGAGCGAGAATCCCAAGAGCACTCCATGCTCAGTGCAGAGCCCAACAGGGTCTTGATCCCACGACCCTGGGTTCATGACCTGAGCCGAAATCAAGAGTCAGCCTCTCAGCTGACTGAGGATATCTATTTTCTTATTCACATTTCTGCTTACTAACAGGATCAATCTTGACTTTAATGTTTAATGTTTTAAAGGTTTAAGTTTTTTAAATCTTTTTAAAAAATATTTAAGAGAGAGAGAAAAGAGAGGGAGAGAGAGAGAGAGAGAGAGAGAGAGAGAGCGCGAAAGGGCAAGCCGGGGGAGGGGCAGAGAGGGAGAGAGAGAATCCCAAGCATGGAGCCTGATGTGGAGCTCAACCTTACAAACTGTGAGATCATGACCTGAGCCAAGATAAAGAGCCAGATGCTTAACTGACTGAGCCACCCAGGTGCCTCTAAACGTTTAATTTTTTTTAAGTAATACATTTTCATTGTTCAGAATTTAAATAGTCCAAAAGGCACACAATAAAATATCTTTCTCTTGCTAATTCCTCACTCCATCTCCCCAGAGGCAACCAACATTCCCATTTTCTGTGTATCCTTCTAAAGATACTCTATGCACATATAAGCAAATGCAAAGGTATTTCTATTTTCCTTCTTATACACAAATGGTAAAACAGTCAGTGGTTCTTTGAGAATCTGATGAAAGGTGAAACGTCTCCTCAGAAAATGGAGGGGCATCTGGGTGGCTCAGTCGGTTAAGTGTCCAATTTCTGCTCAGGTCATGATCTCACAGCTCATGGGTTCAAGCCTTGCACTGGGCTCTGTACTGACAGCTCAGAGCCTGGAGCCTGCTTCATATTCTGTGTCTCCCTCTCTCTCTGCCCTTCCCCTACTCATGCTCTGTCTCTCTCTCTCTCTCTCTCTCTCTCTCTCTCTCTCTCTCAAAAATAAACATTAAAATTTTAAAAAAGCAAATGGATGTATGTACCCTCACACAATGTTACATAAATTTCAGGTGGTTATGTCTCTGCCCCCAGTCTCATTCAGGTTAAGCATCCCTGTTCCATAATCTGCTGGGTGGGAGGAGGCTAAACTTTGATGGTTCAGCCCACCCACAAGTCCACACACAGGAGCAGTGGATAGTTCTCGTGTATGCTGATACCTCAGCTTATGCTGAGCTTCTCACCTCTAGTTTTCCATGTTATTTTTGTGCCCAAGACTTTCTCCATCACCCTGTAAACTTGCTCAGGGCAACCCAAAAGTGCAGGGGATTTAATGTTCCCAGGGACAACCCTTAACCAAGGAAGAATGGTAGTCAGATTCCCTTTCCCACAGAGGGTACCCAGTGGGATTAAGCCCCAGTTGACCACAGTGGTCACAGTGTGCTCATTAACACACTTTTTTTGGGGGGGGGGGTGCTTTTCTCTTCTCCATCCCACTTTGCCACTTTTTAAATTTTATTTAATGTAATTTATTGTCAAATTGGCTTACATATAACACCCAGTGCTTATCCCAACAAGTGCCCTCCTCAATGCCCATCACCCACTTTCCCCTCTCCCCCACCCCCCATCAACCCTTAGTTTGTTCTCTGTACTTAAGAGTCTCTTATGGTTTGCCTTCCTCCCTCTCTGTAACTATTTTTTCCAACTTCCCTTCCCCCATGGTCTTCTGTTAAGTTTCTCCAGATCCACATATGAGTGAAAACATATGATATCTGTCTTTCTCTGAATGACTTATTTCACTTAGCATAATACTTTATTCATTTATCAGTTGATGGACATTTAGGCTCTTTCCATAATTTGGCTATTGTTGAAAGCGCTGCTATAAACATTGGGGTACATGTGCCCCATCCACTTTGCCACTTTTAAACTTGTACTTTCTGGGATCAACTTACAAATAAGCTCACTACACCTAAGTCCTTGTCTCTGGATTGGCTTTTGGGAGACTCTAAACCAAGAGAGGGGGTCTTTTGGGGTCACAAATCATCAGAATGTGGCCCAGAACTGTTCTATTAGCTTGGACCCTAGAATGATCACATAAGGAGCAGACCTGAGCCTAGCCAGCCAAAAGCTGAGGCAGACTGGCAGCTTGAAGCAGAGCAGCCCAAGCAAACCCACTTTAGATTAGACAATCTATAGTCAGCCCAAAAACCTGTGAACATGTGAATAAACCTTTGCGTGCCACGAGATTTTATGGTACAGAGCAAAATGGTTATGCAGCAAAACCTCACTAGGCCAACTCTATCTCTTGCCATCTCTCTGTTGCCCTTGTTTCTATCCTCATCTCTACCCTGCAGAGACAAGGCAAGAAAAGAGAGAGTTCATAGGCTTGGGATAGGGAAGTCTGAGTTCTGAAGTGAGAGTGAGGACCTTGAATCATGTGGCCTAAGATACTAGCAGTGAGGATGGACCCAGAGTCATTAGGTATAATTTACTAGTCATGGTGTCTGATGGGATATAGGGGGTGCAACAGAGGGAAAAATCAAGGATGACATACGGATTCCATATTCCAGTCTGCTAACAGAGGAGGAGCAGAGACATTTTAGAAGCTCATTTTGCCCATCCCAGCACATGATAGGTGCTCAATACAAAATGAATGAATAATCAGGTTTAGAGGAAAAACGGTGAGTTCAGTTTGGCATGTGTGGACTCTCAAGGGGCAAATGTCCAAGGGATAGAAGAATGGACAATAAGATGAGACATGTGAGAGTCATGGGTGTATTGAAGTCAGAGAAGACATAAGATCCCCAGGGAAAGGAAAAAGAGGGCTGAGAAGCAAAGAAAATAGCTGCCTGAAGCCAAAGCACAGGCAGACCAAGACATCTTGGGTTTCTAGAGGCTCTTCACTTGGGTCTCATGAAGTACTCTGGTATTCTTGTGATAATTTCCTCTTTAAATTTTTTTTTAATTTTTATTAATGTTTATTTATTTTTGAGTGAGAGAGAGAGAGAGAGAGAGAGAGGCAGGCAGAGAGAGAGGGAGACACAGAATCAGAAGCAGGCTCCAGATTCTGAGCCGTCAGCACAGAGACGGATGCGGGGCTTGAACTCATGAGCCATGAAATCATAACCTGAGCCAAAGTCGGACGCTCAACTGACTGAGCCACCCAGGCACCCCAATAATTTCCTCTTTAGGTTTTATCTAGCTTGCCATTGAAAGAGTCTCATATAATATACCATCTCTGTTATTCACCCAGTCACCCAAAATGGTCACTTGGATATCCATTCATTTGATCATTCATCAAACACTAAATTAGTTGCCATCTAATCACCATATGGATCCATCCTAGAAACTCCTTTTCTTTTCCCACCCCCACATCCCTTGCCATGGCTGAGGTCTGCCCCTGCCTCCTCCCTGATCTCCCTGCCTCAGCTGTCACCCCTGCTAATCCACCCTCCACAGAGCAGGGAGAACAGTGTTTCTAAAGCACAGCTGGTCAGGTTGCTTACCTGCTTAAAAACCTTGTGTGCCAAACCTAACTGGAAGAATTATTTCAAAATACAGAGTAAAAATGCAGAGATGAAAATTATGAGGGAATATGTGAGAACACATCTAGAAAGGAAAAAAAGCAACAAAACACAACTTCCTTCCTTACCCTCAGGACAGAATCCTCCTCATGCTGGCATTTGAGGTGCTCTGTGACCTAGCCCTCCGTGACCTCTTCAGCCTCGTGCTTGGCTTCTCCAGTACAGAACAAAGTTCCAGGTGAGGCTCCACTTCTTCCCTCCCCGTGGCTCTGCACACATTGCCATCTGCTGGGGATGCCCTTCTCCTGCTACCCACCTTTCAAGGCTTAACTCAGGGTTCCCCTTCACCAGGGAGTCTTCTGATGACTCTGTGCTCTTAAATCACCCTGTGCTTCCCTCTGCCACTGTCCTAATCCTACTGTGTTGCCCTTATGTGTCTGTTTCCCCTCCTGGCCTGTGAGTTTCTTGAGGGCAGGGACCAGCTATGACCTGTTCTGTGTCCCCAGAGCTTAGCCCAAAGCAGCCACAGATGAGGCCACCTGGAATGTTTGCTGAGAGGCTGAGAGGCTTTCTGGGTGCAGCTAACAGTATAGACCACTGCAGAACAGGTAGTTTGATGACTTTGGTGAGCAGTGTTTGGGGGAATGGGGTGGGGCCAGAATGATGGGGAGGTCATGGGAGGCAAGGAAGTGGAGGCACTGGGCAACCCCTTATATCCCACCTGCCCTTCTGTTTTTCCTCTCATCCTGTTCAGGGCACTTGTCATTTCTTCTTATCCAGACCGTCACTGAACATTTCCTTTTGGGGATGTGACTCTTAAGTCCCTTCCCAGGAACCCCTAAGTTTCTCAATGCCCCAAGCCTCCCTAGGTATCCTAAACCTCTCCATAAAAGGGGCTACGATCTGAATATATGTGTTCCCCCCAAATTCATATGTTGAAATCCTAATACCTGCTGTGGTGGCTTTAGAAGGTGGATCTTTTAGGATGTAATAAGTTCATGAGGGCGGAGCCCTCATGAATGGGATTAATGTTCTTTATCAAAGAGACCCCACAGAGCTCCCTAGCACCTTTTACCATATGAAGACATAGTACGAAGGTGCCAGTTATGAGCCAGAAAGAGAGTCTTCACCCAACCATGCTGGCACCCTGGTCTCAGACTTTCAGCCTCCATAACTATGAGAAATGTTTGTTTATAAGTTATGCAGTCTGGGATATTTTGTAGCAACCTGAACAGACTAAAAGTTTCCCTGAAACTGTTCCTAACTCCTGAAACTCCACCATCAATACCCCAAATTTCCCCTTTAAAAGAGTCTTTCCCTGCCCTGTGCCCAGGAGGACGGCGGTGTGCCCCTTACCTAGGCCTTCTCCAGGGAAGCTGGTGTTGGTCTTCTGCGATGGCCACCAGGGGAGAGGAAAGGCAGGTTTCTCCTTTATACTGTCAGTCCCTCACCCCCCTGTCCCCACACAGCTGCTCAGAAATGTGACACTCCCCCATCTATTTCTGGATGTCTCCTCAAGGCTTGGGAACACTAGCCTCTGCCCAGTCTGCCCTGGGCCTGTGCTCCTCCCATGTAAAAGGGAACCCCTGAAGCCAGAGAGAAGGTGGGCTGAGGCATCAAGGATCCAGGCTGGAATGACTGTCTCCCCATTGGGTTTGGTCCTGTGCACAGCACGCCTGTCCTCGGTATCTTTTACATTTGCATTTTATTCCTTTTATGTGAGCATGGAGACTCACCTGACATGCCAGGAGAGATTCCCAGATTAAGGTGGCTGGGTCTGGCCAGCACTGATTTGCTAGGTGATCTTAAAGGACTTTCTGCTTCTGCCTCAGGGCCTCTGCTTAGTGACTAGATTTGATTCCATCTCTTGGGGCCTTTCTTGGATTTCCATATTTGGGGATGGGGGAAGCACTTGCATCAGAGAGGACAAAACTCTGATCCACTAGATCTGATACCAAGGACTTGTTTCAGCAAGCCTACCCATCCCAGACAGTATCTTCTGTTCCAACAGCAAATGCTGAGGGTCCTCCAGGGACAGAGGCAGCCAGGATACACAGACAAGATGCTGTTTTTCATAGTCATGGTAAATAATAGAGAAACTCCTGATTTTCTAATCTAGTTGAGCTTTGGGATAGTCGGTCTCATTGGAAGGGGACAAGAGTACTTGTCTTTTTTTTTTTTTTTTAATTTAAGTTTATTTATTTTGAGAGAGAGAATGTGCACAAGCAGTGGCAGGGGATGGGCAGAGAGAAAGGGAGAGAGAGAATCCCAAGTAGGCTCCATGCTGTCAGCGCAGAGCCCAACACAGGGCTTGAACTGGTGAATGATGAGATCATGACCTGAGCTGAAGAAGAGTCAGATGCTTAACTGACTGAGCCACCCAGGTGCCCCAAGAGTAGTTGTCTGGCAGCTGTGTTTGCCTGACAAGTGTTCTAGTTTTTTGGGATGCCACTCCTTCCATCTACCTCCCCACATCTCTCCAAGCCTGTATACACAGTTTGTCTATTTGGGGCTATAGGAAGGAATTTGGGAGAAAGCAGGATTCTTGATGAAGGAAATTCTTTATTTGGCGGGCAGCCTGAGGGGATGGGGCAGCAGGGATGGGGCTAAGTGAGTGAGCCAGACCAGGATGGAGGCCCTGTGGTTAAGTCTAACCTGGTAGGCCCACTTTCGCCCCGCAAGCAGCAGGAAGCATCTCTTTAAATCCTGACATTTGAGACCCCCCCTCCCCCCACCAATTCCCATGGCCACTGTGAGAGTAACCCTCCCACCCCCAGCGGCTCAGGCTGCCAGAAAGCTGTTCCCAGAGCTGCTTACTGATTCCTCAGCTGGCCATTTCTCCCATTACCTCTGATTGGGCATCCAAAACTCAGAGCCAGGTTATTTATAGACAGGCCCGCAGCAGGGGAGGGGAAAGGCTAGTGTTTATAAACATGGGGTCACCTGAGTCTAAGAGGTCCAGAGAGGGAGGGTCTGGGGAGAAGTGGTACTGGCCCCTGAGGCTGTGAGATAGCTCTGCATCTGGTCCCACCCCACTAAAGGGAAGGGGAACGATGGGTGCCGCTCAGAGGTCCGACCACAAATGCTCCAAAGTTTGGGCCATATGCAAATATCATGCAAATCAGCAAATGCACCAGCGGAGACTTTCTGGTGGGCGGGACCCTCGTGGGCCTCCCGGCGTAGTGGTCTGGGAGGTGGGGCCCAGCCAGGTCAGGGCCCACCAGAGGAAGAGGAAAGTCTTACAAGTCTCACAAGTCTCACAAGTCCCTCCCTCATCCCTGGCCTCGCTCGGAGCCAAAGTGGATTCTGGAGAAAGACCTCGCAGTCCTAGGGGTAGGGAAGTACGCCCCTCGGCCCCTTCCCGCGCCACACCCGCTGCCCCCACCCCGTGTCCGTTGTTGGAGAAGAGAGGTGTCAGGTTACCGCCGCGGGGGCTATAGTTAGCCGCGGGACTTTGTTGATCGGCTGGACTCCCGGGACAGCGCAGCGCCCGCCCGGACTTGAGCCCCCTGCCTCCTGCCCGAGCTATCAGCGCCCCTTCCCGCTCTCGCCCCTGCAACTTCCAGGTGGGTTCCCCGGCCTCCCTCCCCCTCCCTTGTCCGGGCGAAGCCAAATAACGGCTCCACCTTTACCATCGCAAGAAGGTCCCCGAGCAGAAGACGCTGAGCTTGGGGGCGACTGGGAACTTGGGGAGCGGAGCCCTGGGGTTTTGCGGAGGACAATTAAATCTAAAGCCCCGCCCACTCCCTTAGGCCCGCCCTTAGCCCCGCCCACGCCCTCCTGGACTGTATCCTGAACGGGGGCACTTCACACCCGAGGAACGGACCCAGGTCTTTGTCCCCCAGCCCATCGCCAATGGTGCCCTCGACATCTGGACCTCGCTTTCCTGAGTCTCCCCCAAAAACGATGCTGGTGGCTCTGCTGATGGCTCTCCATACCCTCTGGCAGGTAACTGGGGGAAGCTTCTCCCACCACAAAGGGAACAAACAGTTCAGGGCAGACCAAAAAGAGGTGGACTGGGGGGCTGACTCTTCAAGAATCTCTCCCAGGGACTCTTTAGGATCCCAGTCCTCTTAATCTTCTTCTTCTCAGGAACCTCCATCCCTGCAGGCAGCCCCAAATTCCCATTCTCTCTCCCAGAATCCTCAACTCCACCCACTGGTCCTCCTAGGATCCTCCTTCCTTCATATCATTCCTCCCCACTTCCTGTCTGCCACCACAGGCGCAGCCCAGGCAAAGCGGCTTGGGCTACCTGTGCGCTGCCCTCCTGCAGCTCCTCCTAGACCTCCTCCACACACCCCACCCCATGTTTGGAAAAATGGGCTTCTAAAGCAGGAGAACACTCAGGAGTCTCAGAGCTGACAGTGTCTTGGTATTGTGGCATGAGGAGGGAAGAGAATCTAAGGATGGAGGCAGGGTCAGGTCACTGGACATTGGCTGTATATTTGTATATCACCTGAATACTGATCTTAGTGCCAGAACAGTGCTTGGAAGTCATCTAGCCCCACTTCCTACCAGGTACAAGAACTTCTCTAATGACAAAATGACCCCTTCATGTTGTACAGAAGTGAAGATCTATATGCTGTCCTTACAATATCCCTGTGAGGTAGAAAGTATCCTCAGTTTATATGTGGAGAGCCCATAGAAGTTAAAGAGACATACACAAGATCCCACAGCTAGTAAATGGGGAAGTCAGCATTTGAACCCATGTCTGTTGACTGCAGTGGCTGTGCTATTTAAGCCCTTGAGCTCTTGCCAAATTGCATATACTATATATCTGGTCATAGAAATGAGATACAGTGTTTCTGAATTGATCTGCCACCAGGGCCCGCGTCCAGTGCTCTGAACTTCTATCCTTTCCAATGTGGCTCCTCTCTTCCTACATCCATAGGCCCGGGCTGTTCCCATCCTGCCCCTGGGCCTGGCTCCAGACACCTTTGATGATGCTTACGTGGGCTGCACAGAGGAGATGGAAGAAAAGGCAGTCCCTCTGCTGAAGGAGGAGATGGCTGGCCACGCCCTGCTGCGGGAGTCCTGGGAGGCAGCACGGGAGGCCTGGGAGCACAGGCGTCCAAGGCTCACCCTGCCCCCTGGCTTCAAAGCCCAGCACGGAATCGCCGTCATGGTCTATACCAACTCATCTAACACTTTATACTGGGAGCTGAACCAGGCTGTGCGAACAGGCGGTGGCTCCCGGGAATTCTACATGAAGTACTTCCCCTTCAAGGCCCTGCATTTCTACTTGACCCGGGCCCTGCAGCTGCTGCAGGGCAGTGGGGGCTGCAACGGGGGACCTGGGAAGGTGGTGTTCCGAGGCGTGGGCACCCTTCATTTTGAACCCAAGAGGCTGGGGGACTCTGTCCGCTTGGGCCAGTTTGCTTCCAGCTCCCTGGATGAGGCAGTGGCCCGCAGATTTGGTAATGCCACCTTCTTCTCTCTAAGGACTTGCTTTGGGGCCCCTATCCAGGCCTTATCTGTCTTTCCTGAGGAGCGCGAGGTGCTGATCCCCCCACATGAAGTCTTCTTGGTCACCAGGTTCTCCCAGGAAGGAGCCCAGAGCCTGGTGACTCTCTGGAGCTATAATCAGACCTGCAGCCACTTTAACTGTGCCTATCTGGGTGGTAAGCCATGCACGAGGGAAGCAGGACTGGTGGGATGGGTGAAACAAACCAGGATGCCCTTTCAGGAGACCCACTTGGTTAATGGGAAAGCTGAAGGCTAGAAGTCAGCTGTAATTACTATTCTCTGTGACTTGGGTTCTGCCAGCTCTTAAAAGGTCTTTTAAGTGTTTTCTGGATCTATGAACATTCTCAGGTGATTCTGTAAATATTCTCAAAAGGTTCTATCTGCTGTATAGTCTGATTGACCAATAGAATCTGGCTAAGGAGATTGATAAGCAGAGGAAAGCGATGGGTGCTTCTTCAGATCTCAAGAGGCCCTGGGCTTAATGGGGTTGACAGGACACATATATGATGCTGTTCCTAAGTGCCGAGGCAAGGACAGCATGGAGGAGTGGCTGGGGCCAGGGGGGGGAGCAGGGACAGATAAGCAAGCTGGAAAGATATTCCAGGGGAAGAAAGAGGAAAGAAAGTCAGAAGTCGGCATTTTGGAGAAGGGAAAGCTGGATTGAGAAGGGGGGAATGGCCCACGCGAGGACCTGGTAGGAAGGGAAGCTTGGGGTGTGAGGGTCTGTATCTACATGGAGGCCTCTCATGGTGCTATCTGTTCCAGGGGAGAAGAGGCGGGGCTGTGTATCTGTACAAAGTGAGTACTCTTTGCCCCCTCCCTCAGCTGCTTCAACTCCCCCTGGCCCTACTGACCCTTCACCTTCTTTTCTTCTCTCTTCAGCAGGAGGACAGCCAGACTCCACCTCCCAGGGGGACTTCTCTCTACTCTCCTGGAAGACCCTGTTCTTGGCACCTAGGGGCTTCCAGATCTCAGGAGTTGGGCCCTGAAAGTTCAATATCTGCCACTTAGGAGTTCTGGGAACTGGTGACCTTCATATGAAGAAGGGAGCTTCGAACAGCCTCGAAGCGAGAAAGTGGTTTCGGACACAGCCCTAGCAGCCACTTCCCCAGGGATGGGGACCCACCCAGCCATCTCTCTATCCAGCCATCTCCCCTCCCAACCAGGATGTGGGGGGATCTGAGGCCATGGCAGGGTGGAGGGAGCCCTGCTGTGTGGTGGTAGGGACTCCCTGGGACAAGCACGGGTAGTACTATGACGATCACTCAATTAAACAGTATTGCAGTGTGGTGACATCAAATTTCACGATTGGTTTATTCCATGAGACCAGACCATCTACTCTGCTCTAGCCTTGCCAGACTCAGAAACTGAGGGACTAAAAGGATGACTTCTTGATCCCTCCTAGACATGGTCTCCTATGCAGACCCCTGTCACATACCACAACTTGCAAACCAGAAACTTTAAGAGTCAGAGATTCCCCACAACCTCCAGGAAGGAAGGCAGAAAGGGAGAAAGGGAGGGAGAGAGGGAGGGAGGAAGGAAGGAAGGAAAGGGAGGGGAGGGAAGGAAAGGAAGGAAGGGAGATGGATTCATCGCCCATTTGTCAGATGAGGAATGCAAAGCTAAGGAAAGAAGCAACTTGCTCAAGATCAAAGAGTTAGTATTAAAACCAGGCTCCCTGCCTCCCAGTCCAGAATCCTTTCCACTAATGATGTGAAGGAACTCGAGTAGGAGCCTAAACCCAAGATATCTCGGACCCCATAGCAAGACATTTCTGTCTGTCCTGCTCCCACAAGAGTCCATTTCAGGGACAAGGGAAAGGGATCTCAAAACATGAAGAGACAGAGATCCTTACACTCTCTGGAGGCATCTGACATCCAGAACAGAAACTTTATTGAGGCAAGTAAAGCAGCACAGGCTTCTACTAAGTGACCCCTACCCTCACTTATCTAGGCTTCTCTACCTAGTAACAGAAGAAGGGACCCTCCCACTGCATCAGGACCCCCCTTAGATTCTCAAATCTTCCTCCTGGGGCAGGTCCCCAGCCGCCTCTGATTCTTGCTCCCTGTGCACTAACACGTGAGCTGGGGAGGAAGGGCCAGACTCTCCAGAAGCTGGAGTCCTAGCCCCTCCAGCATCCTGAAGCCCAGTTTCCGAAGATACCTGGGTCCCCACCAGCCCTGGCGCTGTCAGCTCTGGGGTTTCAGGGATGGGGGGGCCCAGATTCTGGAAGCTGTTGCGCACTCGGGTGATGTAGCGACTGAGGACGCTGGCACCTGCGGGTGGTCGAGGTGTCCCTCCCTCTTCCAGAGTCCGCCGCACACCAGCCACCTCACTTTGCAGTCGAGACACAGTCTTGGTCAGCTCTGTCAGTCTGTTGCCCAGGTCTGGGGGTGTGGGGGAAGGTATTGATGGGGATCATCTCAGAAGATGAGCCTGCCCTGAACCACTTCTACCCTCAACAGAATCTCAGGGGACATATGCCTGTGGGTCCTGAGGGAGGAAAACTGGAGAAAGTGAGAGACTGGCTCGTGGGCTGGGGATCAGGAGCAGGCAGAGTCTGGGGCAGATGAATCTGAGTGGGGCTGAGGTGGCCATGAGTTTAGAAGATACAAAGAAGGAAAGGGATCCTCTCCCCAGAGAAAGGGTCAGGAATCACAGGGATGGGAAAGTTTTAATGGGTAGAGATTTGTGCCTCTGCCCTTGTCAGCCCTGTTCCCATCTAACCATCCTCAGGGCCCAGTTTGAATTACACCTCTGCTTTCTCCCATTTCTGGTCCTCTATTCTTCTACCTTCCCAATAGCCTGTCAAAATAATAGGTGCTGTGTCTCTCTCTCTCTCTCTCTCTCTCTCTCTCTCTCTCTCTCTCTCTCTCCCTTGGGCTCCCATAGCAATTTGGGTCTCTCCTAGCTAAGCACTATCTGCCTACAAAGATGGTTTCTCTTTCTCACCAGACTGAAAGTTTCCCCTGTGTCTCTGCTTGACATAGTACCCCCCTCCCTCCAAGATGAGGCTGGAACAAACGGAATGTAGTGGTGAATGGTGGTTGAGTAAGTGAATAAGTGAATGAGTGAATAATGAGTTAAGTGAGTGAGTTAATGGGTAAGAGAGTGAATGAATCAACAAACACATGAAAGATTAAATGAAATGAATGGAAAAAATGTCTGAATAGCTCAGAGAATCATTGAGTAGAAAGGCCACACTGCAGGGTGTGTCTGGGTGTGTGGGATTTATATGAGCTAGGACTGGCAATGGGGAAGGTTTGGGGGCAAGCCACTAACCTTTCCGACGGGTCTCCTCAAACTCCCGCCGGGCTGTCTCTATGTAGCGCTGTACCAGGGCCTTGATGACTCGGAGGCGGTAGGATCCACGTTCTCCCTCCCCAGGCCCTGCCCCTGCCCCAGGATTGGCCTGCGATGGGAACACCAGAGGGTGAGAGAGACCCCCACCCCAAGCCATTCTCTAATTCTTGTGCCCTCCCCCAGATGATAAAGGTTGGAGGCCAAGTCTGTGCAGACTTTGCTGCCCCTGAAGGCCACATATTTAGACCCTGATGCAGTCCTGGAAGACAGGAGGCAGACGCTGAGGAATGGCCAAGGGTAAGAGAACCAGCGTAGGGGGGCGAGGGGTCGGAAGGGGTGCAGGGGGTGGGTGGGGCAGGGCAAAGACAAAAATGTTGAGCCGGGCACAGTTGAGTTCTCTCTCCTGCCACCAACCCCATCTTGGTTTTCTTGAGTTAGTCCAGGCTAACTCTGCCCTTCAAATTCTGCACAGGGGGAGACTAGGGGCTGGGGGGAGGCAACCACAGGTACCTGCTCATGCTTATGGGATGGATATCATCATGCCAATTAGAATGATTGGTTTGGGGTCCAGTTATAGGCCTCAGGACGGTATCAGAAGGGCAAGCAGGGCAATGGATGGAGCAGACAGTGGAGAGAGAACAGAGGTGTAGTAGGCAAAGCACTAGACTGGGATGACTTAGGTTCAAATCCCAGCTCCATCATTTAGCAACTTTGTGCCTCAGGCAAGCTACTCAATTTCTTCAGGCCTGAGTGTCTCCAAATTTAAGACAGAAATGGTAATAATGTCTACTTCCCAGGTTAGTACTTCACTGGGACATAGAGTAAGGGCTCTCTACATGCTTAGGAAATAATTGTTTTCATCTAGTTTTATCTTCTCTCTAGATATTTTAGAGTTAGCATATGTACTTTTATAATATAACAAAAGCAAAACATTTTTTAAATATTTTCAGGGAAAAGGGGCGCCTGGGTGGCGCAGTCGGTTAAGCGTCCGACTTCAGCCAGGTCACGATCTCGCGGTCCGTGAGTTCGAGCCCCGCGTCAGGCTCTGGGCTGATGGCTCGGAGCCTGGAGCCTGTTTCCGATTCTGTGTCTCCCTCTCTCTCTGCCCCTCCCCCGTTCATGCTCTGTCTCTCTCTGTCCCAAAAATAAAAAAAAAAAAAAACAAAAAAAACAAAAAAAAAAAACGTTGAAAAAAAATATTTTCAGGGAAAAGATGGGATTGACCAAGATGGGCAGGCAGAAGCATGAGAGAGAATGATAGGTCCTTTACAGCTACAGAGTTATGTAAAGCATTTTTCTTATTAAATAATCAGTAAAGACTTAGGGAGGCCATTTCCTAAGGATGTGGGATAGGTGGGAAAGGACACCTGATTGGATCATCAAAGAATAAGTGAGGTGGAGGCATCTGGGAGAAGGGTGGGACTCCCATGGGGGTGCACTGGAGGACTGGGGTGATCCCAGCTGGCTAGTGTGTGTGGGGGGTGGTCCAGCAGGACACACTGCTTATGCCCATTCAGGACTGGCACATGCCCAGAGAATGGGGTTCAAGCCCAGGCAAAGAGGCAGACTCTCACCCTAGGGTGGAGGAGTCTTGACACATGGTCTGCAAATATGCATCAGGCAGCCTAGACAGGAACAGGAAGTGGCAGGGGGAATAGGGTGATAATTCCAGAATTTGGAGTCAAAAGTCCATTAAGGTAAAGGAGGGGTCTATACAGGAACTCCTGGAGCCAGGAAGTGGTGGGAACAGGGAACCCTGGGTGTTTAGTTTCTTGTAAGCATCCTGTTTTCCCCATGCTGAACACATGCAGTTTATTGTGCCTAGAACTCCCATGTCCACTGTATCTGCCCATCAGCCTCCTGTTTACCCTTCAGGATACTGTTCTTCCCTCAAGACTCCGGGAAACTCCCGGATTCCTGGGTCTGGGGCCTGTCCTCTGTGCTTCTTTCTACCATAGGCTGGCTCTGCTGTGTAATTACAGTCCATCTCCTTCCTACTCTAGACCTTGAGGGACCACCATTATGCATATCTTTATTTCCAGAATAGGTGTGCTTTGGTAAGTACTTGCTGAACAAACTATTGACCAATCAGGAAGAGCCTTCTTCACCTGGGGATCTGGCCTGGCGACCCTGGCCTGGAGAGATCCTCAGGTAACAAGTTTTAAAGGGAACAGATAGAATCCCCTACAGACCTGGCAGTAATGCTGGTCTGAATTAGGATGGGGCGCCCATGCCTGGGTTAGGGAACAGACAACAAGAGATAAGGGAGCCCCTTGGAGGCTCAGCCTCCTCTCTCAGGCCTCTATCACCCATTTAATTTCCTAGTTTGTGGGGCATTTGTCCCTTGGTTTCTTAACTTTTTTTTTTTTTTTAAATGTTCATCTGTGTCTTGGCTCAGTTTAGGGCCAAGAGGTTTGTCTGAAGGCTGGGAGCTTTTTTTTTTTCTTTCTGATGGCAAAAATATTATGTAAAAATAGTAATAAAAATACAATACTGAAAATGATTATTGGGGGAGTAGGGGTTTCTTGATCCTTCTGTGGCCCAGCAGAGGCTCCGGTGGCCACTTAAGGCTATAGAATGTGCCTGAGCTGAACAGGGTGTCAGTGGCTTGGGAGCAAGGTGGCATGGATTTCTGTTTAAGCTGGGTGACCCATGGTTGGAAATCTAGAAAATGGCCAGAGTCAGGAAGAAGGAAAGGCAGTCATGTGTTAGAGGAGGACCTAGGAGCTGGCCTTCTGGAGAACATGTCCAGAAAGACAGACGAGGGTGTGCAGACAAACAGGTGGTATAGATAATACCATTGAAGGCCTGTTGTGACGAAGACAACGGACAAGCAAACGAGGTACTCACAAAAGTGGGGATTGGCGGGTAGTCTGGCTTCTTGGTTTTGCAGCAGGAACAGCAACAGCAGATGAAGCAGAATATTCTCCTGAGAGATTCAGAGGACCCACAGCGGTTGATCAGGGGACAGGGTGTAGGGAATTGGGCAGGAGCTGGGCTAGGGGTGCTGGGTGCTTGGGGGGTTGGGAGCGAAAGCTCTGAGGTCATTACCTGAGAAGGTAAAAGAGGGCCTTGGGGGAGGGCAGGATGTTGAAGGGCACAGGCAGCGTCAGGCCTTCCCGGAAGTAGGACAGGTAGAGCTTGGAGCGGGCAAACTTCCACTCCACATCGGCGTCGTCCTGAGGCCGGAGGGAGAGGCTATGCAAGGACTGCTTTGGCCCCTCGCCCTCCTGCCCGCGCAGTCTGCCTCATGCTCCCCCTGGTCTCCATGTCTCTCCTGCAGTGTGCCAAGCGCCGCCTTCTCCCCATTCCCATTTATCACTCACATTTCCCCCACCTGGCTCCCCCCTTCCTTTCTTCCTCACCACTGTCTTTCATCCTCTGACATCCAATTCCTGCCCAGGCTGTTCTCCAGCCACAAACCTGACCCCATCCATCTTCCCTCTCCCTTCCCATGTTCCCATCTACATTTCCACAACACACCCTTCCTCCCCACCATGAAGCATCTTGTGTCTGGAGAAACGAATAGCATTATTAAAGAGCCTCATTTTAGAGATGAAGAAAATGAGGCCTGGTAAGGAAAACTTGCCCCAAGCCACAAAACAAAACAGGAGGGGAGCCAGAGGAGGAACCCAAGTGTCTGGACTCCTTGCATCCATTTCCTCTCCATCTCTGTGTCCCTTCTTTTCCCTGGCCACAGGTGGCCTCAGTCCACACACCTCAATCTTCTGGAAGGAGTTGGTAATCATGGCAATGAGCATGTTGAGCAGCACAATGACCATGACGATGGTAAAGATGCCGTAGAGGGCCCGGCCCACGAATTCAGGCACCAGAAACTGAGGCATGTCTACAACGCTGTGCTCCTCCATGCCAAACATGGTCCAGAACAGAAACTGGAATGTCTCGTTGAAACTGGTGTGCCGGGCCAAGCAAAGGATAGGATGTGAGGGGTGGGAGAAGAGCCTGAGCACCACCCGGACACACTCCTCCTCACCCTCCAGGACCCAGCTAAGGGCGATCTGCTTCTATGAAGCCCTTTGGACCACAATGACCCATACCTACTCTTGTCATTTCTGAGCTCTCACTTTTATTCTTTCAGTAAGCCAATATTTATAGAGCATGTTACTACAAGCCAAATGTACTAAGGATACAGCTATGAGAGAGTAGGGGCATGAAGACCAGTTAAGAAACTTGTCATGGTCTGGGTGAGAGAGGATGGTGATTTGGACCACTCTGATAGCAAAGCCAGTGCCACCTCTTCCGGGAAGCCCTTCCTGAACTCCCTTCTCGACCCCCAGCAGAATGTGCTTGTCTGTTAGTCACTCACAGACCTGATCACGTTATCTGCGAATCCATCTTACTCCCTCCATCTCAGTGCCAGTTCAGGCCTAGATTACTGCAACAGCCCCTGCATCTGGTCTCTGGCTTCAATCTCTTGTTATTCTGTCCTCTACATTGCATCCAAGGTGTCCTTCCTTCCTTCCTCCCTCCCTCCCTCTCTTCTTTCTTTCTTTCTTTCTTTCTTTCTTTCTTTCTTTCTTTCTTTCTTTCTTTCTTTCTTTCTTTCTTTCTTTTAGAAAGAGAGAGTGAATGGGGTGGGGAGGGGGAAAGAGAGAGAGAGAGAGAGAGAGAGAGAGAGAGAGAGAGAGAATCTTAAGCAGGCTTCACGTTCAGCATGGAGCCCAATACTGGGCTCAATCTCACAACCCTCGGATCACTACCTGAGTTGGCTCAACCAACTGAGCCACCCAGGCACTCCCCCCTCCCCTGCCCCATCTAGGTGTTCTTTTTAATTGCTGATTTGAGGTTTGTCATACCTTAAATGCTCCTAATCACTCTCAGTTCATATGCCTACCATGCAACTTACCTGAGATTGTTAGCAGAAATATTTTTTTTTTACTTAATAAGGTGTCATCTGTGAACGAACAGCACAGGAGGGCTCAGGCTGCCTGTGCCACTGTGGAGTGACTGATACCACCAGGACCTATGAAGCAAGCTGGAATGAATGGTTGCTGCCTCTGGTGCTACAGTTCACGGTTTCAGCTGTCTAAGCTCAGTTCCTTTAAGTTAACATCCTGAAGGTTGGATGTGAACAAAAGTTTTTAGTAAGAGGATTGGTCTCCATTTATACTGGAATAAAGCCTCCATTTATACTGGAACCAATGACAAAGCCTTGACCAATATCCACAGGCCCAAGTGTAGCTCCTTCAGCATCATTGATAAAACCATGTAGTTGCACTCATGAAGAATTTATAACAGAATCATTGCTTGGGAGGCCACCCGGAGCTCCCTGGCATGCTGGAAACAGCCCAAGCTTCTTAGGAGGACATTCGTGGGCTCCATGACCTGGCTCCTCTACCCTCTCCAGCTCTTCTCTCAGAACTCCCTCTACATGCCAAACATGGAAGACATCTTGCTATTCTACAGCCATACCTCCCTGCTTTGGTACATGTTCCCTTTCTGCCCAGGATGCCCTGCACCTTCTCTGAAGTCCATAATCCTTGTAGGTGGAGTCCAGATAATCCCTTCCTGGTGAAGTCTTTCCTGATTACCCAAGCTGGCTGGAATGAATGGTTGCCACCTCTAGTGGTTTCCCCCAGAAGGAGCTTTCCCCTGTGGGTCTCAACAGAAGCCCTCCTTCCTCACAGCACTTATCACCACAAATTGAGCTTATTTGTGCACACTGGGTATCTTCTTCATGAGACTGAGCCTGGTTCGGTTCATTTCCTCTATCTGTGCTTCCAGTGCCAGGGATAGGACTTACTGCAAAGGTGTCAGTAAATGGGTGTGGGCCCGACAACAATTATAAAAAGCCCACCACAACTGAATGATGAAGTGAATAAACTTAAAAAGTGGGCAAATGAATGAATGGACAATGAATGAGTGAGTGAATAAACAGACACAAGAATTATTGGCCATGTTTTGGAAGAATTGAGCATCAAAAAAAAATAATGACTATAATGGATTCTTATATTTTAAAAAATCTTTGAATCTTTGATTTTTAAAAAATAAGACAGCACTTCTTTAGAGAAGAATGCCAGCAAATAAACGTAGAAAGAGAGGCGCCTTGGTGGCTCAGTCAGTTGAGTGTCTGACTTCGGCTCAGGTCATGATCTCACATTCATGGGTTCAAGTCCTGCATCGGGCTCTGTACTGACAGCTCAGAGTCTGGAGCCTGCTTTAGATTCTGTGCTTCTCTCTCTCTCTCTCTGCCTCTCCCCTGCTCATGCTCTGTCTCTTTCTCTGTCTCTCAAAAATAAATAAATAAATAAATAAATAAATATTTAAAAAATTAAAAAAATATTTATAGAAAGAATGGCAGTAGTAGAAGATCACCATCTTGAAGCCACTATTATAATAACTGATTCATCTATGGATGCTAAAGCCAGTGAAAGGTGGCAAGGGAACAGGTTAGTCACACGGTCTCAGCATATCTTTATATTACTAAAGGGCATCCTTAGTACCTTTACAGTGAAGAGGTTTGCTAGACCATTGGGCCTCCCAATGGGCTACATTGACATCTTCTGTCTCATGATGTGATGCAGTGGAAAATACACATCATCAACTACGTTGTGTTCTTGACAAAACTGCTTAACTTTAATCTTATCATGAGGAACTAGTCAGATAAATCCCAACTGTAGAATACTCTACAGTATACTTTGATCTGTACTCTTCAAAAAAGTTCATTTGTTATGAAAGACAAAGAAAAGGTAGAGGGCATGTTGCAGATTAAAGGAGACTAAAGAGAGGGGCCCCTGGGTGGCTCAGTCGGTTGGCGTCCGACTTCAGCTTAAGTCATGATCTTGCCGTCTGTGAGTTCGAGCCTCGCGTTGGGCTCTGTGCTGACAGCTCAGAGCCTGGAGCCTGCTTCGGATTCTGTGTCTCCTTCTCTCTCTGCCCCTCCCCTGCTCATGCTCTGTCTCTCTCTCTCTCTGTCAAAAATAAATAAACATTAAAAAAAAATTTTTTTTAAATAAAGGAGACTAAAGAGATATGATAACAAAATAAAACACATGACCCCAGATTGGCTCTCAGAGTTTTAAAAGGGTAGAAAGACTTTTGGGGGGGGGGTCAACTGGAGAAACTTGAATAAGAACTATACAGAAAATAATAATTTGGGTTCAATATTAATTAATTAATTAGACAATGCTTAAAGTAAGCTCTACATTCAATGTGGGGCTTGAACTCACAACCCCTGGATCAAGAGACACATGCTCTACTGACTGACCTAGCCAGGTGCCCCTTGATATTAAATTTTTTGAGGGTGGGAGTGCCTGGCTGGCTCAGTCAGTAGAGCATGTGACTCTTGATCTTGGAGTCATGAGTTCAAGTCCCACATTGGGCATAGAGCTTACTTAAGAAAAGAAAAAAGAAAAAGCATCCAACTTCATCTCAGGTTCATGGGTTAGAGCCTGCTTTGGATTCTCTGTCTCCCTCTCTCTCTGCCCCTCGTGCATGCTCTCTCTCTCTCTCAAAAATTAAATAAACATTTAAAAAAAAAGAAAAGGAAGAAGAAATAAATTTTTTTAGTGTGATAATCATTCTGTGGTTATGCTCTTAGGAAATCTCCTGAAGTATTTAGGGATAAAGTGTCATAATGTTTGCAACGTACTTTTAAATGTTTCAAGGAAAATAAAATAAGGAGAGCAATAGATAGAGCAAAGTGTGGTAAAACATTAACAACTGATGAAGCTAGGTGAAGGGTATATGGGCAACCACTGTGCTTTTAACTTTTTCATAGGATTGACATTTTTCAAAATACAAAGTTTGGGGAAAAAGTGAATGAGTGAGTAAATGAGTTAACGAACAAATGAATGAGGAGGAATCAATGAGAGAGTGAATTATTGCTCAAACAGATTAATGATGAATGAAGAGATGAGGAAGGAGAGGGAAGGCAGTGGTGATCACTAAGCTCCAGACCGATCAGCCCCAGACTCCCACCTACCAACCCTGCCTCCACCCCAGCGTACTTGCCCAGACGCTCTGTCTCCTGGTAGGGCACGTAGATGTTGTTGAGGCCACAGAGGAAGGCAGTCAGGATGATCATGAGGATGAACATGAACCTGGCAGGGGGTGGGGTGGGGAAGGGTCAGAGAAGGTTTCTACGTTGGGAGAAGTCAGGTTCTGGGAAGAGGGATCAGGCGATGGCCTCCCAGACTCAGCATCTCTTGACAAGTATTCAAATTTGGTGATTATTAAGAACAGAGAAAGTAAAGGTGGGAAAGGAGAAGTCATTTAAAATGGTGCCGAAGCAGGAGCTCTTCCTTGAGAATAAAGGATACTTAGTTGAAGTGATCCAAGCTGGGGATGGGCCAGTCTCCCAGGGAGCGACTGAAATGCTAAGAGGTGGTTCAAGGAAGAGTGAGGCAGACAGTCCTCTGGACAGGATTTATCAGCAGCAGTGGTAAAGCTACCTGTGAGAATGGGTCAGCCTGCAACAGGGGCTGGGTGGGGGGCATGCGGGTAGAAGAGTCTCAGGGGTGGGGTGGGAGATTCTCCTCAAGCTGAGCTGAGCTGAAGATGTTCGTAGATGTAACCAGGGCTTCAGGCAGGGGATCCCCTGGGCAGCAGGCACTAACTATGGGCTCTGCTTAGCGGGAGAGTCCAGGTTTGGCTGCCAATTATTAGGTGATAAGCACCAAGAATACCAGATAATGCCACGAGTTCAAAGAGCTGTTGCAGAGTGGGAACGATCCAAAGGGACCCCTGACTCCAGTGCCCTTACCACAAAGATGGGAAAACTGAGGCCCTGAGAGGGTCATGAGGAGCAACAGAACTGGGGCTGGAACTCCCATCCAAGGGCTAGTCCTGCTCTCAGTGGTTCCTAATCTTTTCAGGGCTCATGGGCCTCTTTGAGAATCAGATGAAAGTTATAGACCCTTGCTGCAGAGAAATGTGCATTTACGTCTACATCCCTAGTTTTGTCTGTAATTTCAGGACCTCAGAGGTCTCTGGAGCCTCTGCAAGGAAGCGAGGTTAAGAACCCCTGTGCCAACTAGAGGTGAGGACTTTTACAAGGAGGTCAAGTGGAGTCTATCACAGTGGAGGATGCTCTGAGCAGGGACAGTACTCACCGGATCATGTCGTCAATCATCCTGCCAATGGAAATCTGCAGAGTGCCCAGGGACTCATGGGCCGGCAGGATGTAGGCCAGGCGGGTGAAACTGAGCATGCTGGTGACAGCAAACAACACCTCCGCCAGGAACTGGGGGTCCTCAGTGCGCCACTCACTTCGCTCTGTGCAGGGTGGAATGAGGCTGAGGCTGACATCCAAAGGAGAGAAGGGCCTGGGGGACCCCAACTGAGTTGGGGGGCACTCACCAGCCGTGGTGAAATAGTGGCAGGCAGCCCCGTTGGGGGCATCCCGGCAGTGCACGTGGGCAAGCCCGGCCAGAAGGAGGCGCAGCACAAAGGCCGCCAGGTACAGGGACAGGATGACCACATCCAAGAAGTTCCACCAGTCCAGGAGGTAACTGCGCAGGCCCTCAATCCACACTTCCTTGCACTCAAACCACAGAAAGCCTGAAGGTAGGAGGCAGGGACAGGACATGGCAGAACTGTCCTGCTTCCAGGTCAGAGCTAGGTTATGGTGTGGGGGCACCTATCCATGGGGTGGGGGAGCTAAAACATCACAGGGACGAAGGTGATTAAACATAACCATGCAATCTACGTAACTACAAAGTGATATGTGAAAATAAAAAAGACTACCAGCTAATGTGGACTCCTCTACCGTGGGGCCTGCACCGATGATCCCAGTTGGCTTATATGCATAAACTAACACCTGGGAGAGGTTGGTACTGGGAGGGAATGGTTTAAATCTGTTTCTCCCTGCCCTCCACTGAATAAATGCTGGACAAATATTTCTAGAATATTGACTTGAAGGGGCTCCAAATTATTTGCCTGCTCTGAGTGCCCATGTCTCAGTGGGGAAAAGTGCCAGACCTAGGGATGGGGGTGTTGGGTCTTGGACCCCATTAGCCAGGTAACCCTGCCGCATTGTACCCTTCTGCATTCCCTGGATACACGTGTGTGCTTTTTCTGTCTGCCTAGAATGCCCTTCCACACCCATTTGAAGCCAGGCTCGCCTATATGGCCCAGGTCAAATACTGCCTTGTCTGCAAAACCTTCCCTGAGCAGGTGTGGTGAGTTACTCCCTGAACTCTGCTCTCACAGCTCCATTCAGATCTCTGTGATGCCATCAACCACGGGGCCCTATGGGGTATCTCTTCCTGGGTCTGTCTCCCCTCACCGCCCCTAAACTCTGAACTCCTTAAGGGCAGGGACCATGTCTGATTCATCTCCTTGTCCCCAGCGCCCAGAACAAGGCCGAGTAGTCACTATTAAACTAACATTTATTAAGCTACCACCATATGCCAGTGGGACCCTGGCACAAATATGGTCCCCGGCCTTCCAGGATTCTAGTGAGGGAGATGGGCAAGTAGCCAAGTGGTTACAATTCAGTATGGTGAATGCAAAGATTGAGGAGCAGGGAAACAGGTTGTTTTGGGAGTATTTAGGAAGGGACCCTCACCCTGATTTGGGGGCCAGGGAAAGCTTCTCAAAGAAAGTGACATTTAAGCTGAGATTTGAAGGAAGAAGGGGAGCCAGCCAGGTGATGGGGTCATGTGGGAAGGGGACAGGACTGGAGAAAGAGAATGAGCATAGGCCTGGGACAAGTGGGAACATGGTGTGGTCAGGAACTGAATCAATTCTGACAGCAGCAGACTATCTTGTGAGCCTGGGATGGATGTTCAGTCCTATATGTTGTTGCATGGATGGATGGATGGAACCATATTTAACTTATCCGTGCATTATCAGGGCTTCACTCACAGTGAACAACAAGCATTTATTAGGAGTTTGCTGACTAAGCTAGGGCTGAGGGGAGAGCAGCTGAGGAAGGGGGCCTATGGCCCAACCCGCTGAGCTGCCCAGCCAGAGGCTAGATAGAGCTCTGGGGGGTTCTTGTAATTGCCTTTGCTGAATTGTTCAAGAACACTTGATTTCTGCTATAGAAGAAAACCAATGGAATGCATGAAACTTACATGTTGAGCATAGATAAGTTAGTTATTTGGGTGACATGTTGAACAAATAAAACGAGTGGAGCATTTGTGTGTGAATACATAGAAAGGGATTAAGTATTCAGAATATACTGAATATACATGAGGCAGCTGAAGCCCTCAGGATTCATCATCTCTTAAGTCAGCTACCCACTGTTGATACCCTTTCTGGCCCTATGTGTCTTTTGCACAAGAATTGCTTGGGGTGCCTGGGTGGCTCAGTTGGTTAAGCGTTAGGCTTCAGTTCAGGTCATGATCTCATGGCTTGTGAGTTCAAGCCCCATGTTGGGTTCTGTGCTGACAGCTCAGAGCCTGGATCCTGCTTCAGATTCTGTGTCTCCCTCTCTCTCTGCCCCTTCGCTGCTTGAGTGCTCTCTCTCAAAAATAAATAAATCGGGGCACCTGGGTGGCTCAGTCAGTTAAGCATTAGACTTCAGATCAGGTCATGATCTTATGGTTCGCGAATTTGAGCCCTGCGTCGGGGTCTGTGCTGACAGCTCAGAGCCTGGAGTCTGCTTCCGATTCTCTGTCTCCCTCTCTCTCTCTGCCCTTCCCCCACTGGCGCTCTCTCCCTCTCTGTCTCTCAAAAATAAATAAACATTAAAAAAATAAATAATAAAATAAGTAAACATTAAAAAAAAAAAAAAGAATTGCGAAGGAAATTCCTAGCTGCTCATCAGGATGATTAGCAAGCTTCAGCTGTGGCCAGACATACTTGCCCCCATGTCTCTCCTATAGACCAAGTGTTGGGGCGAGGCAACTTCTGGCTCTCGCAGCCCCTGCTTAAACTTCAACTCTGGTTCTCATAACAGCACCACCATTTATGGATTTGGTAAACTGTATGATTGAAGCATCTCAGTTTGGTCTGTGAGCCTTTCTGTTCCATGACTTTCGGGATAGACTGCCTGGTGTCCTGGCAGGTTACCATTACACCAGGGTCTTTTCCCACCTGAAGCTATGGACCAGTGTCTTATTTGTGAAAGGATAGGAACCTCTGGAGTGGGGTAAGAATGGGGCCCCTGCTCAGGGAGTCTTATCACAGGGCTAGATCCTCTAACTAGGAGTGAATAGAAAAGGTCTCTTGGAGTGCTGGAGCCTAGAGGGGTTTGGTTCTATGTTTGCGGGCATCTACAGGCAGAGGGTCCTCCCCACCCCCGCCTCTACTGGAGTACTTACTTTGAAGAACAGTGAGGGAGCCCACAAGGGGGACCACTACAAATAAAGGGCCCCACACACGTACCTATGACCCAAACCATGTGTAGGGAAGTCTCCCAGACGCTCTGGCTGCGGCCGCGGAAGGTGCTCAGCTGTGTCTCCATGGCCAGGGACTCACCCAGCAGGAAGATGAGGAACCACAGATAGGAGGCGGAGTGCAACAAGAACTTCAGCACTGGGATCTTCAGCAGACGGCCCAGCTTGCAGGGAGAGGGAGGAAAGCATGGCTCTCAGAGGCCTGTCACACCACCCCTTCCTTGGAGAGCTTCCAGACCCCTCCTTTGACTCGCACACTTATTCAGACATTTATTGAGAATGTGCTCTATTTCACATCTATTTCCTTCACAGCTGTATGAGGTGAGTAGTACTATTCCCATGTGTTTCAGCTAAGGAATTGGGGATCACAGAGTAAAACAACTTATCCTTGGAAGTCCCACAGGCTCTTCAGTCTCAACCAAATTAAAAAATAAATTCATCATCTTCCATCCTAAACTGGTTCCTTCTCTTCCTCCTCCTGTGTCCCCATCTCAGACAACGGCCATCTCCCTAACTCCTACCCTCTCCCCAACCCATCCTCATGCCTCTAGTAGAGAGAACTTTCTAAAGCACATAACTAAAGGGATCACTCACTCCATTAAAATCCTACAATGGCTTCTATCACTGCTTATAAAGCACTGCTTATAAAGCACTGCTAGATCTGGCCCCTGCCTGCTCCCCATCACTCACTATTTGTACGAATGCTTCAGCAAGCAGAAATTCTTTCCGTCTTACTTCCGAGATACTTTATGTTCTCCCTCCCCTGGGCCTGCAGACAAGCTGTTTCTGCTCCCTGGGACACCACTCTCCCTGTTTCTCACCTGGTTAACATTATATCCCCCGGATCAGGCATAACACCCAGCTCACAGCAGGGTTTCAAGGAAATCCTTGTTGAAATGAAGGAATAAAGATAGCTAGGTCCATACAGGCTCTCAAAGAATTTGTAGGTTGGGGCGGGGGTCTCTTTAGGAGATTTTGGGTCATACATAAGATTCAGGCTTTGGAGGCAGAGAGACCTCAGTTTAAATAGGGACTGGGCTATTTACTGCGTCCCCTGGACAAAAAGAGCACTTCTGTTCCCCATGCCTGCTCTATAAAATCAAAGTGTAATACCTACTTTCCAGGGCCACTTCAAGTGACTACATGGGAACATTAGCAAAGTGCTCAATAAGTGACAGTTATCATTAAATTTTTTCTTAGTACCCGGGACTTGGGTGCCAGCCAGTAGCCGAGGCAGAGGAAGGGCATGGTGAGGAAGATGAGGAAGGCGACAAAGAGCTTCCAGATGGTGGTGCTTCCACGCCAGCCAGCCAGGTTCCCACACCAGATGGAGGACAGGACTTGCTGGCAGATGGGGTGTGCTACAAACTAAGCAGAGATGGCGCGTGAGCAGCGTGGGTGGTTACCAGGCAGGGAAGGGAGGGGGAGCCAATTGTGTGCACAGTACTGCCTTCCCTGCCCCAGAGACGAACCATATTTCTTCTCAGGCCAGCCAGCTCAGAAGAGAGGCAATTCATTTGCCATGTGACCTGGGGGCAGACCCCACCCTTAGGCCTTGGTTTCCTAGTCTGTGAGGGAGAAGCTTAACTCAAAAGATTTTTCTGGACTCTCTGGATTCCTCTTTCTTTCTTGAGTCTAAGCCAGGTAGTGGTGGGTGGAACTAGGTACCAGAGTCCCAGAACCCACAGGGTTTTCTGCCTTCTTAGAGATGTGGGGCACCAGTCTTGAGGAGGGGAGGAACAGGGAGAGTAGGATTTGATGTTTTGGGAGGCAGGGCCAGGGAGAGCAGAGCCATTATGAGCTCTGCAGAGCAGAGGCAGAGCCATTATGAAGGAAAGTTTTTGGTTAAGCTACTGGTGAGATAGGATATCTGAAGATGGGTGAGATGGAGGAGTAAGGGGTGGGAGAGGCTAGAAAGGGAGCATGTCTTCAGCTTATGGGGGCAGGCATCTAATAAGGTAAGGAATAATGGAATCACTTGGTATCTAAGCCCTGAGAGATCTAGTCTACTCTTGTTGA
The DNA here is from genome assembly GCF_028018385.1 of Neofelis nebulosa. Lineage (NCBI taxonomy): Eukaryota > Metazoa > Chordata > Mammalia > Carnivora > Felidae > Neofelis > Neofelis nebulosa. The sequence goes on along the minus strand of NC_080791.1, from coordinate 59,837,809 downwards.
ATACATAGAGATACCGAAGTTTAACAACAGAAGAAGACTGGACCAAACTAACTCAATAGGCCAGAGGCAGAGCTGAATAAAACCCAGATGTCTGGTCTGAAGGTAGAGTCCTGGTGGGTAATGGGACTTCCAAGGCCTGGGGAGAGGTTAGGGGCTTAGACTGAAGGTAAGAAGGGGGTTGGGGAGGCCCACAGGACCAGGGCCTAGCTAGAAGGGTGCTCAGGATCAGGTCTCAGAGGGCAGGGGGAGGACTTACTTAGGCTGGACTGGGGAATACCTAGCCATGGCAAGGCAGGGATTAGGGCAGGGGTGGGGGAGGTAGGTAGGGCCCAGCTGACCCGCTTCTGGTTGTAGTTGACGGCCAGTCTCAGCCTCGCCAGGTTGGGGATGCCTTCCTCAAAGGCCTGGCCCAGGCCCTCAGCCTCGGGTTCAGTCTCGTTGTCTTGGCCCAGGTCATTGAGTACTGCGGTGACCTCACTCTGGTTCCGGCACATGCCCAGCAATTCAAAGCCATAGTCCTGGCTCAGCGACTCCAGGGCAATGTACTCAGGCTGCAGGGAAGCAGATCTGTGTATGCCCTCCGCCCTGCAGACACAGCTCTGGTAAGTCAGCTCCACCCTCCCAACAGTGGGCCTGGCTACCTCTGTGCTGCCTCAGGCCATCACCTCCCCACATATGATGTCACCTGAGTCCTCTGTTCCTTCTCTGCCACCTCAGCTCTCCTCGTTATAATTAGGGGCCTCTTGTGTCAACTTTGCTTCTCTGGTGCTCCATCAACCTCATCACTAAGTCACTGCAACCCAAACCCCTCTACCACCTTTGCCCAACCCTTGTACCTCCTTTCCTGGTCCCTGTTTCCTGTTCCACTTCTCATCCTCTTTATGCCTTTCTTGTGTTCATTTCATTGAGTTTTTTGAGCACCTACCTTACGTGAGAATCCGTGCCAGCAATGTTAGAAGCAGACATGAGTAAGGCAGTTCTCGCTCCACTTTACCCAATCTATTCTCACTTTTACTCAGGGCCCCAATCCCAGAGAGAATGCAGGCAAGAATTTGGGGAGGCTAGACCTGCACCCAGCACTGTCCCTCAGGTGGTGTTACATTGGGCCAGGTGCTTCCCCTTGCAGGCCTTAGCTCCCTGGTTTGGAGGGTGGGGATGACAATCGGTGCTGCCTCCCTCAGTGGGCCACTGTGAGCACGGAGGGAAAGTCCTTCAGAGGAACCACTCTTTCCTGCTACCTGTGAGGTGGGGGCTCTGATCCCTCCATAACTCTGGTGAAACAGCATGCTGTTTCCCCACTGCACCTGGCATGGGCCACATCCTGCCTCAGAACTCTGTTTCCCCACCTAATGGTAATCTTGAGCCTGGGGACCAAGTGTGCCTGGCACAGAGGGGGTGCTGGTGGATGAGTGAGGGACAGGACAGGGCTGGTGGTATTTAAGGCTCCTGACCAGTCCCCGCTTCCAGGCCTCCCCCGCTCCCCTTCACTCCTTCTCTGTCCCAAGCAGCCCCTTGTACTCATCACCATGTGTACTTTTCCTACCCAACAGCCTTGCTTGGATTGCACCCCCTACTGCAAATATCCTCCCTACTCCTCCTCCTCACTTGTTATTAAACCTCCTGGCTGTGCAGCCAAGATAAATTTTGCTTCTTTGAAGGAGTCTGCATGGAACACAACAGCTGTAGCTTCCTGACCTCTCTTTTCTGGGTTTTGAAAACCATGGAGCACCCTCCACAGAGGCACTCCAATGAAGCTGAGCATCCTAGGAGTGGCTTGTCCACCTCACTCTTGCCGATCACAAGCTCGAGGCTCCAACTCACAATGCTCAATATGGGGCCGCACAGGTTTTCAGAAAGGATGGGTCCCAGGGGCGCCTGGGTGACTCAGTCAGTTAAGCATCTGACTTTGGCTCAGGTCATGATCTCTCAGTTTATGAGTTCGAGCCCAGCGTTGCACTCTGTGCTGACAGCTCAGAGCCTGGAGCCTGCTTCAGATTCTGTGTCTCTCTCTCTGTCTCTCTGCCCCTCCCCCACTCATGCTCTCTCTGTCTCAAAAATAAACATTAAAAAAATTTTAAAAAGAAGGGGCGGGTCCCACTGAATGTCATCTCTAAGTCTGTCTAGCTGCTTTTCTATCTGTGCTCTCCCTCCTTCCTCAGACAGACCCAGGGCATCCCTAGGGTGGGGTTTGTGCTGCCCCATAAATCTAGGCGGCCCTAGAGTGATGGCTCTCTTCCCATATAAATGGAGATTTACCGAGAACAGAACTAGGTCTCATTATCTTTCTGTTGTTTTCCACTTCCTGGAACACCCACCACAAGCCCACCCCTGACCATGTGGAAGGACAGATGCAGGGGACCAAGGGCAGGAGAAAGTATGAGAAACCAACCTTAAACTCAGGTTCCTTGCGTGCAAGGCGCCTGAGCTCCCGGCTGAGCTGGAAGGCAGCCAGCATGGCATCCTCACTGGCCAGCGAGAGGTGGGCCCTGCTCGCAATGCCGCGGTAGGTGTTGATGCGGGACAGGGAGAACTTCAGTAGGTCGTAGCGGCGGGCATTGCTGCACTCGAGGCAGGCACAGGAGACCGGGTGGGGCCGGGCAATGGTGTGGCCCTGGTCCATGAGCAACTGTGCGATCTCATACAGATTCTTCTGGCAGGCCAGGGTGAGTGGAGTGACACCAGGGGCAAAGCGTGAGCCATCAATTGAGGAGTCAAAGAAAGCCAGTGAGAAAGACCTAGTGTCCACTTTGCGGCCCTTCTCCCGTTCCAGCCGGGCCAGCAGGCGACGCACCGCTGCTGGCTGGTTTGTGTCCACTGCCACTAGCAGTGCCTCATGGATCTGCCGGAAGTCAAACTTGACATTGGCCAACAGCACATCGGTGATGGCCTCGTGGCCCAGCCGGATGGCCAGATTGAGAGCTTCCCTCCAGGAGCGGTCCTCGGCCTCCTCCACGTTCCTCAGGGGCCCGCCTGGCCCGCTGCCTGAAGCCTCCACCCCGGACTCCAGCAGGTGCTGCACTAGGCCCAGGCGGCCCTCCTGGATGGCAGTCAGGAGCGGAGGTGGGAACTTTAGCTTTTTGTTCACAATCTCCGTCCAGTTGGGCTGTGGCTGGATAAAGGATGGAGACGGTGGGATCCCCAGTCTCCAACCCCCTTTGCTCTGAGGCCTCCCTCACCCTTCCATCTTTAAGCCCTCAACCCAGCCACCGTTCTATTTTGCTTTAGCCCAAACACATACCAACAGTGTTGCTTTCAAAGGACATTTAGTGTAGTGCCTATATATGCTCATTATCTGAGCACTTCACAAGTACAGTAACTATCCTTACAATAACCCTGTAAGGTAGGAGTGATCACACCCCCTTCAACAGGAGAGGAAACTGACATACAGACATGCTAAGCCACTTTGATGAGATACGGACCCAGGTAGTCTGGCTTAGGAGTTAGTGTTCTTAACTACTTTTATGATGCTTCTCAACTCAAATAGGAATTATTGTTACTAGTTTTGGATTTCTGGAATCTTTACTTATTTGAAACATCGAAAATGTGGGATGTGATAATACAAATAAATGATTCCACTTTCTTCTAAGAAGGAAATTAACAATGCTACCACCTTTATCTGAAATTAAACTCTATATCAAATGTACATCCTACACTTTAGTATATGTTTTATCCAATGTAATCATCTTATATAATGACATGAATGTCCCCTCAAAATTATGTCTGTGTAGGAGATAAATTTCATTTCCATGTTTTTTGGGAATCAATCATTTTGGAAATACCCTTTCATACCATAGTAGTTTCTTGTATAGATTTTGTAAGCTTTTAGTAAATAATCTCATTTATTGAAATACTGATATTAAGAAAATTGGTCTTGGTTGAAAAAAGCATCTTTCTCTTTTTAAAAACCATTAGCTTAAAACTATACAAATTTATTCTTACAGTTCTAGAGGTCAGAATTCAGAAATTGGTATCATTGGGCTAAAAAGTCCAGGTATTGGCAGGAGAGGGTGGCTCTAAGTGAAAATCCCATTCCAGCTTCTAGAGCTATGTTCCCTTCATTCCTTAGTTTACGCCTACCTGCCTCCATCTTAAAGGCCAGCAGCATTGAAGATTACCAACATTTTCTTAGTCACCACTTTATTGTGTAGATCCTTAAAGGCAGTGCCAGGCCTGGGTCTGGCTGGGGATCCCTTCCCCAGCACAACTTCTACCCTCACAGGAACCTGCACACATTGGGCTAGCATGGGCACCCTGAAAAAGGGTAGGTTAAAGCAGGTGAACGGGGCCATGCTCGGAATCTACCACAGGATCCGCCCAGGACCCAGCTCCCATCTTGTTGACTTCATCTTCCAGCTGCTCATCCCTCTGAGAGTCCCAGAGCCTCCGAAGGACAGGTCCAGACATGTCCACACAGGAGGGTCTTTGAACTGGGCTTTCTCCAAGCCCCTCAGCTCTGTCCTGGCCTCCTAGAACATCCCAATGCTCCTTCCCCACCAACCTACCTTGGCGTTGCCCAATCCTGCTTTCAGTAGCATTTCTCCCTCAGTGCTGCCTTGTCCTTCTCTTGTACCAGGCCTAGCCCACCCCCCAGGGCTCCTCTCTGGGCCCAGGCTCGGGACTCCAAGGGCTCTCCCCCACCAACACGGCAATGTTCATCACCTCTATGGCAGCTAGGATATCCTTACTGTCCCTGTGGCTCAATCTACTGTTTTAATCATGGTCAGAAATGGGACCAGGATGAGGAATGGTAGGAGAACAGGCCTCTTACCGTGAGGAGGTCCATGGCTGCACCCACCTAGGCTGGCAGGGACCGAAGGACTGAACTGCTCTGGCTACTCCCCTGACTGTGCCCAGCTTCCTCTTTCCTACACTTGAGTTCAAAACCCCGCCCTTGGCCCTCCCTTTGCCAGGACCAGCTGCTCCCCCTTTGCCCTGTACCCTGGAGACCAGAGGAACTGATGAATACCACACAGTGAAAACTTCTGGGAAAGGGGAGAGGACATAGTTGCTCAAGGAAGGTGTGGGAATAGAATTTAGAATGTTATAGGTGGAGGGGACCTTAGAGACCCTCTGGTCCAACTGCCTCATTGTACAGGTGGGGACTGGGTTTTGTCCAAGGTTCCATAGCCAAGCCTAGAACTATTCCTTAGTCATTAACCCATCTGATCTCTGGAATTGCTCTGCAAGCAGGATGCTTAATTGAGTCCAAGATGAAGAACTCAAGTTGCTTAAGGTCATACAGCAACACTGTTACTTGATTGTATGTAGGGAGGGAACCAACCAAGGATACTGGGAGTTAAGCTCAAAAAGCACTCAACTTCCCAGTATACCACAGGGTCCCATCTGTTTTCACTGGGTCCAGTTTTCCTTTCAGGAAAATGGGCATGAGGATGCTGATCACTCACTGAGAGGAAGATGTTCTGGATTATGCCCCAAAGCCCCAGAGAGATCATCAATTCTATCCCAGAAGTTCCAAAGGGGAAAAGGATGGAACTGTCTTTGGGAGAACAGGGTGCCATGGTGACAGAAGCCTTGACAACTGGGAGTGGAGAGCAGGCTGGGCCCAGAGGTACCCTGAGGCAGAGTCCTGGGGGAATGAGTGGAGAGAAGGAGAGAGGGCGGCCTGGCCTTATTAGCTCTTCTCCACAGTCAAGAGATCCACTCCCCAGTTTTAGTCACTGAGGGCAGGGGGGCCAAAACCACAGGACCTCATGGCTCATGCCTGAGGGAACTCCCCACACATGCTGGCATGTTCTTCTACTTCTCCTGCTGAGAAGTCCAACTGGCATAAAGGGCACTGGACCCAGGAAGTGGGTGGTGAGCTGTCCGGGGAGGACACCCACAGTACAGACTGCGATGAAGATGGTGATGAGGAGGGAGAGGCTGGGTGAGGTGGGGAGGTCTCTCCACAAGTCGCAGCGTGCCGGGGAAGAACCTTGATGCTGAAGGAGCCTAAGGGGGAGAGAAGGAGGTTAGCAAAGCTGGGCCTGCTCCCAGTGCGGGCTGTTTTTGCAGGAAGTTTACTCTGGCTGGATAGTCTACTCCTGACATTATCTGCTTGTGAATCCACCAAACATTTATCAAGGGTTTACTGTATGCCTTACACTGTGCCAGGAGCTGAGGGGTGTAAACCCAGGCCTGTCCTTCTGGACTGTAGAGGTCAAGGGTAAAGATAAGCTAAGGCCACAAGCAACTGTGACACAAAGCAGAAGGGAAAAGTGCTAAGCGCTGGGGAATCAGAGAATGCTGCAGGGTTGCAGGTTGGGACAGATTATCTAAAATGAGACAAGACTTGGCAAATAAGTACCATTTGAACAGGGACTTAGAGAACTGGGACATGGAGAAAAAAGCTGTGAAGGAAATGCTAGGCCCTCTCTGCTAGTATTTTATATTGTTTTGTTTCATGTTTCTCCTGGGGACAGGGCCTGTGTCCCTGCCTCAGCTGGGCCAACACAATGTGAGCATGTCCTCAATATAGACTTGTCTGTGTGTGGAGAAGAGCAGGAGTCCCAGCTCGAATGTTCCCTGGCAGCATTCCCAGGTCTCCCAGTCCTGCCTCAAGGGATACCTAGCAGTCCCACAATAACCCCTATGCCCCAGCAGCTCACCTGAGCAGATGGGGCACAGCGCACTATCCTGGACCCCACTGCTTTGGGCCTGGGGTCGCTGGTGTTCTCTCTGCCCTGCCTTTGCTATCCCCCTCCGGTTTGGCCGAGAGTTTGAGCTGGATAAAGGCCTGTGACAGAGAATAAAGACTAGCTATTAATAATAGGCCACAAAGACTAAAGGAGCCTCCAGTTAGGACAGAAGAGTGTGGATTCATTGATGTGGAGCCAAAAGCCCTGGTTGGAGTCCTGGTTTTCCCACTTGATGTACCCAACTTGAGGGAGGTCACTTAACCTTGACCATCTGAGAACAGAAGTTCTATTATTTCTCTCAGGTTTTTAAAATTATTTTTTCTTATTCGGATATAATGCACAGCCCATAAAATTCATCCTATTATACTATTCAACATTTTTAGGATATTCACAGGGTTGTGTCACCACCACGACTATCTGATTCCAGAACATTTTTATCACCCCCAAGAGAACCCCTAAACCCATTAGTAGTCACTCCCACACCCACCCTCACCAGGACCCTGGCAACCACTCATCTACTTTCTATCTGTATGGATTTGTCTATTCTGGACATTTCACGTAAATGCAATCATATAATGTGTGGTCTTTTCTGACTACTTTCACTTAGCATGTTTTAAGGTTTATCCATATTGTGTGTTGGTACTTCATTCTTTTTTAATGGTTGAACAATATTCTATTGTATAAATACACCACATTTGGCTTATCTATTCATCAGTTGATGGACATTTGGGTTGTTTCCACTTTTTGGCTATTATGAATAATGCCGCTGTGAACATGTGACTATATGTTTTTGTGTGGACACCTGCTACCAGTTCTTTGGGGTCTATTCCTAGGAGCGGAATTGTCGGGTCCTATGGTAACTCTATATTCAGGTTTTTGAACTGTTTATGAAGGTGGCTGCACCATTTTACATTTTCACCAGCAATGTATGAAAGTTCCAGTTTCTCCACATCTTTGCCAACATGTTATTGTCTTCTTCTTCTTCTTTTTTGTAATGTATTTTTAAAGTAAATTCTACACCCAGTGTAGGGCTTGAACTCAAAGCCTTGAGACCAAGAGTTGCATGCTCCACAGACTGAGCCAGCCAGGCACCCCTGCTATTGTCATTTTGATTACAGCTATCCTAGTGGGTGTGATCACTGTGGTTTTGATTTGCTCTTCTCTAATGGCTAAAGATATTAAGCATTTTTTCATGTGCTTATTGGCCATTTGTTTATCTTCTTTGGAGGAAAGTTTATTCAGATCTTTTGTCCATTAAAAAATTAGGTTATTTTTTATTGTTGAGCTGTAAGCTTTCTCTATTATTCTAGAAACAAGTCCCTTATTGGATATATGATATGCAAATATCTTCTCACATATTCTGTCACTTGTCTTTTTATTTTCTTGGTAGTGTTCTTTAAAGCAGAAAAAGATTTCAATTTTAATGAAGTCCATGAGATACAGAGTACCCATCTTCAGATTCTGATTTACTACAGAGCTACCTCCTTGCTTAGTTGACAACATGTGGACAAGGACATCTTTTCTCTACTACCCTCTGGGTCTAGACCATGAGATCAAGACTTAATGGTACTCGGTGATCTAACTAAGACACAAGTGGGGGAAGGACAGGTGTAGGTGGACAATAAGATCTGGGGAGGTGATTTGGCTCTTTCAGGTTGATCTACTCACCTGTGAGCTTGCACTTTCCGTCTCTTCGTCCTGCCCACATTATTCTCTGAGTTTTGCTCTTCTGGTCTGAGCTCTGTGTTAGAAATACTCATTAAATCTAGCTCATTAACAAAAAGCCCTTCACATATGATGTTCCTTCTTTTTTTGTTGCTTTTAAATGTTTATTTTTGAGAGAGAGAGAGAAAGAGAGAGAGAGAGAGAGAGAGAGAGAAAGAGAGAGACAGAGGGGGAGGGGCAGAGAGAGAGAGAGAGACACAGAATCTGAAGCTGGCTCCAGGCTCTGAGCTGTTAGCACAGAGCCAGACACGGGGCTCAAACTCACAGATGCTCAACTGAATGAGCCACCCACGTGCCCCTCTTTTTCCTTTTTTAACGTTTATTTATTTTTGAGAAAGAGCACACATGCAAACAGGAGGGATAGAGAGAGAGGGAGAGAGAGAGAATCCCAAGGAGGCCTCGCACTGTCAGCAAGAAGTCAGACTCAGGGCTGGAACCCATGAACCGTGAGATCATGACCTGAGCTGACCAAGAATTGGATGCTTAATGCAGTGAGCCACCCAGGCGCCCCATGATGTTCTTTCTTTTAAGAATAGTCTTTCTATCCATTTTTCCTGGTTAATTCTTTCTCACTCTTCAAGTCTCACATGAAATACTAATTCCTGTGAGGCACTTTCCCTGAATTCTCTAATCTAAATCTGATCATCCTATTATGCTTTGCCTTTGAAGTACTCATCACAGTTTGCAGTTGTAGACTTACTTATATTACATGGAGATGCCTCTCCATTAGGGTAGGAGAACTGCTATTTTCTGTGCTGTGGAATCCCTGACACCTAGCATGGAGCCTTGAACACAGAGATGTTCAGATATCTGTCAAATGAGTGGCAACAAAATCCAGCAACAACCATTTGTCTAGCTATTCAGAACTTATGAAATACTTGATATAGGAGTTAGGAGTTATATATAGGAGTTATATAGAAAGTTTGTAGGTACTTTCATAGCTCCAGTGTCCAGCTGACTGGGTGCCCCCAATAGGTTAGCTCCTTCCCATTTTCTGTCTCTTAAAATAATAAACTACATCCTTCCTTATGTGGTAGACAGCTTCTGAAAGGACTCCTATTGATTCCTGCCTCCTGGTAGTCATGACTCCCCTTGAATTTAGGCAGAAACTAGTAATTTGTTTGTAATGAATAAAATATGGCAAGAGTGATGGGATGCCACTCCTGGGATCAGGTTATAAAAGACCGACTTGTTTCTTTTTTCTTTTTTTAGTTAGTTTATTTATTTATTTTTAGTAATCTCTATACCCAACATAGGGCTTGAACTCTCGACCCCAAGATCAAGAGTCACATGCTCTTCTGAGCCAGCCAGGTGCCCTGGACTGACTTCTTTCTTACTAGCATGCTCTCTCTCGCCCTCTAGCTTGTTCACTCTGATGAAGCAAGCTTCCACATTGTGAGATGCTCCTGGGAGAGGCTCTCATGGCAAAGGAATTGAGGGAAGCCTTGGTCCCACCACCCACGAGGAACTAAATCCTACTAACAACCATGTGACTGAGTTCGGGAGCAGATCATTTCCAGTGGAGCCCTGAAAGGACTATAGCTTTGTGTCAGATCTGGAGCTGGAAGATGCTGTTAAGTCATGCCCGGATTCTTAACCATGAGTAACTGAAATGATAAATACTATCATAAGCTACCAAGTTTTGGGGTAATTCATCGTGCAACAGTAGACAAACAATGTACCCTATTTCTGCCATGAGATAATATGCTTACTATTTCAGTAATTTTGGTCAGTTCTTTGAAATGACAAATCACCTGTTTCCTTTTTAAAAATTTTCCCAGTGAAGCAATGAGTGAAACCAAAGGTTTTCAGTGAGAACTCTACTTGTTTTCTCTTTTGCTATCTAGAACAGTAAAAAGAACAAGAACTCTGGGGTTCAAATCCTGGTTTTGCCACTTATTAGCTGTGTGATTCAGAAATACCTCAGATTCTTTTGTAAAATGAGTATAACAGTATTTACTTCACAATTTGTTATGAACATTAAATAGTTAAGTTAGTAAAAGTGTGTTAGCAATGTCTAGAGCTAAGTAGGAGCTCCAAAATGCTGAATCTTTTCTTCCTCTGTGATAAAACCATGCTATTCCCCTACTTTATTTCCCCAACAAGCTCCATACACCATCACCCTGACTTAACTGTCTTTCTGAAGTGATCACAAAACATTAATACCGCAAAAGGCCGAAATACTATTTGGTTTAACTCCTTCATTGTGAATATGGGGGAATTGGGGCCCGAAGAAATAAGGATTCCTGATTTCAATTACTATATAGTATTTGATTTCTCCTCTGGTAACAAGACACTGACAATGGTCTTTTCTCCCACAGGAAGTCCCATTTGTAAGCCACCCTTCTATAGTAGCAGTGGATTCAGGGAGGAAGGATGGTGCCAGGGAGAGCAAGGAGCCAAAGGTAGGTCATGGGGACTCACCTGTGCTGGCTGGATGACTGGGACCTGGTTCTGCCTGGATGTTTTTTGTGCTTGCCATACTCACGGGGGGCACCCTGCGGGCAGCTGAAAGTACCATGCAGGCTGAACGTCCCAAAGCCCCTGGCTGCAGCTGCTTTAGGATATTCCTAAGCTCTGAAATTTCCTTGGTGCTCCTGCAGGGAAACAGAGAGCACTCGGTTTCACTCAGAAAAGAGACTCCATTCCTCTTACCTAAGTCAGTGACCTCTAACCAAGAAAGCCAGTTTGATATACAGATAGGGTTAGGTCCCGAGGTTGTGATTAAGTGGGGGGAAACCAGGCAGGGCTTGTGTGCCTGTGAGTGACTTGGTAGCCTTTCTCTTTTTGGGAGAAAGAACTGAGAAGTGGACAAGGACCTCCGTTCTGGTAGCTACATACGTTTGGGGATCTGGGAAGAACGTCCTCCGAATGGAAGGATTAGCCAGCCAGGGGCTTGGACCAGACTCCTGAGCATCAGAACCCTGAGAAGAAAATGGAGCAATATGAACTACAGACATTCACCACCAGGGGACGCTGCCACCTGTACCAGGGCTATTCCCAAACCTGAGGACTTCAGCTTAGTGACTAAGCATATTTTCTATAACTTTACACAGTACCTTTGCTTGTGTGCACACTCTCTTCTAGCTCTAAGATACGAGATTCAGTAATGTTGTAAAGTTAGTTCCTCAATGCTAAGGGTTTTGTCATGATCCTGAAAGTCCCCAGAATCAAATATATGCTGTTGGGAAAAACGGGGTCATGGGAATAATAATCATGTGCGAACTTTTGAAAGCGTATACGCTGTAGTTTAAATCTGTACATATATAAAATTCACTCATGTAGGTACAAAACTCCAATCACTTATCTCTTTATACACCTACATGAAAGAAACAAAGCATACCCATATATTTCTCCGTAGTTAAGAATAGTTCTATTTTGAACTCTTTGGGGACATTTTTATCATTTTTATCTTCTAAATATTAATAGTATTATTTAATTTCCAGTATGATTTATTTTGTGAAAATTTTGCTCACCTACAACTAAAAACCTACCAATTTAAGCCACCATTTCTAGCCATTTATAGAAAGAAATGTGTATGTGTGTATGTATATATGGATACCTCAAGTCTCTTTTCTACCATTAGCCTCTCCATGTAACTATCACAGGCATTTTATAAACCTCTCTACTTCTAACTCCAAAAATTTCTACGTGCGATAATCATGCAAGAGATCATTTCTACCTAGATTTTATTTATGTGGTATGTGCTACGGTTTCTATTTTGTCTATTCAATTTATCTGTCAATTCACCTGCACCTATTTCCTTTTTTATTTTTCCAAATTTCCTTTTTCCCTTGAATTTAAAAAAATGAAAAAACTTTAATTTACAGTTGATTCTTCTATTGGAGATTCTTTTATTTTTAAAATATTTATTTATTTTTGATAGAGACAGAGCATGAACAGGGGATGGGCAGAGAGAGGGGGAGACACAGAATCTGAAGCAGGCTCCAGGATCTGAGCTGTCATCACAGAGCCTGATGCGGGGCTTGAACTCACAAACCATGAGATCATGACCTGAGTAGAAGTCAATCGTTTAACCAACTGAGCAACCCAGGTGCCCCTATCAGAGATTCTTTTAAAGGTAAACATCTTTCTTGTAAAGCATGATTTTGGCCTCATTCTGCAAACATGAGAAGTAGTATTTTTACTCACATTCACAGCTTGTTTATGTATTTATGTATGTAATCACATTTACCGTTTAATACTTTAAAAATTTTTTTTATTTAATGTTTATTTATTTTGAGAGAGAGAGAGAGAGACAGAGCATGAGTAGGGGAGAGGCAAAGAGAGAGGAAGACAGAATCTGAAGCAGGCTGCAGGTTCTGAGCTGTCAGCACAGCGCCCGATATGGGGCTTGGACTCAAGAGCTGCAAGATTATGACCTGAAGTCAGATGCTCAACCGACTGAGCCACCCAGGTGCCCCTACCGTTTAATATTTTTTAATTGCCATTACAATCTCATCTTGGATGCAGCATTAATTTAGAAATATTTTAATTTTCCTGGGCTTCTATTTTTTCTTTACCTTGTCTCATATACTTTAGAGCAAATACCACTAGAAAGGGTAACTAGATGGGTGTGGAGAATTTATGGTTTATTTAACTCTAAGTGAGATTAATCATTAGGAACTGAGCTTCCAAGCACAGGTTACATGGAGTCAGGTGGCCTGGATTCAAATCCACTCTAAGACTTATTTAGCAGTGTGACCTGGAACATCTCACTAAAGTTCTTTGTGCTTCAGTTTCCTAACTGGAAAACCAGTGCCATAAAAGACCCTATGTCACAGGGTTAAAAGCCCGTACGTTTTGCTTTCACTATAATATACCATTAGAACAATACACCTTAAATTTTAGACATTTTAAATTATAAAATTGAGTGCCATCAATCTGTTTCCATGCATCAACCCTCTCTTGTAGACACATTTTAGAATTTCTTTCCCTGTGGTTTCACTGAGGTATGTGTAATACGTTTCACTCTGCTGTTGATGGTCAAGGTCCTTCTAACATTATGGCTCTGGAGTTGCTGACTCCCTCATTGGTCTTAAAGGTGCAGAGTAATTTAGATGGCCAAAAGAAGCCCTTATTTAGCCTATAATTAGGGAGACCGTATGTCCTGTTTTGCCTGGGACAATACTGTTGTCTCTATGTAATTAATAGCACTCTTTTTCCTCTCCAAATGTCTCAGTTTGGATGGTAAACTTTATGGTGGTGATCCTATCTACAACTTGCCCCTGAAAGGTAAGTTATTCTAAAAGCCTACTTTGTTCTAGGCACTGTTCCAGCTGCCAGGACTCAGTATGGAACAAGACAAACAGGTCCCTAATCTCACAAAGCTTCCATTTTATTGAGGCCAGGCCCACAGGGCTGTAGCTCCATTCGTGTCAGCCCCCTGGCACCACAATACTGGAACCTGGCAGAGCACATGGAGCGGCTTCCACTGGTCCTGCTGCATTTTTTAGCCCTTCCCATGAAGGAGGAGTAAATCTCAGACCAGGCTTTACTTGGTCTCCGTTCTCTAGGTCTCTCCCGAGGCTGTACTACAGAAGCATCTCCTCTTCCTCCTCCATTTTGTCTTCTGATGCTCGGTCTGTTTTTCTCAGTAACCTCAACAAGAGTGACACTTGTAATGTTCACTCCTGGAACTGAACTTCTTTTGGTTATGTCAGATGTTTGGAACTTCATTTTTTTTAAAGTTATTTATTTATTTTGAGAGAAAGAGAGAGAGAGAGAGAGAGAGGGAGACAGAGAATCCCAAGCAGGCTCTGAGCCGTCAGCACAGAGCCCAACGTGGGGCTCAATCCCACAAACCATGAGATCACAACCTGAGCCGAAACCAAGAGTTAGACACCTAAACGACTGAGCCACTAGGTGCCCCGGATGTTTGGAGCTTCTAGAGGTGTATTACGTGCATAGGAAGCACTGTGGTATAATGACAGATGACCTGATTTCTAGTCCGTCTTCTGCTCTGGTTCACCGTGTGAATCTGAATATGCAAGTGTCCCCAGCTGACACATAAAATAAGGTGGCTGGGGCTTGATGATCTCTAAGTATTTTTGACCTCTAGAATTCTACAACTCTTGCTTTGTGTGATTCCATCTTTGTATTTGTTTTTGAGTGAATTATGGTAGAGGGTATTGGAAAGATAAATGAAGACACAGTGACAAGAAAGCAGGAGGATTCAGAATAGGCTGAGGAATAAAAAATAACTAGAAAACTGGCTGAGAAGAGGGGAGGTAAACTGACCAGATACCTATCCATCTTCTCTTAGCAGCATGTGTGTGTTGTACAAGGAGAGAAAGCAGGAAAACAAATGAAATTGCAGAACACATATCTAACATTATAACTGGCTTTCCTGGCAGGTGGGTCAGGCAACAACAATGACAGAGAGATAGTAAGTGAGCCCTGGGGCTTTCAGGTGCTAGAAGGAAAAGTCTGATGAAAGCTGTAGCCCACAGGAACCTAAACGTAAAGCGGATTAAGTCTGAATCCAAAAAGAAATTTCATTCTTGCTAAAGAACCAATGGCCCTACAGCTTTGTGTACACTGCATTGAAGGTTCACTGCCTTTCTATCTCCCAAGGGCAAAAGGGATGGAGAGGCATTCACTCTTAGCTGTAAGGAAAGGTAGCAAGCCCATTTCTGTTTTCACTTGAATGTGTGTGTGTGGTAGGGGGGAAGGTGGCTTTCAGTGTTTATCCCTCAATCAAGCCCCAGTCTTCTAACCTGAAACTGAGAAAAGTGGGAAAATATGAAGTCCTTGTTCCACCATTGTACATACCTGGCTTAGCCTAGTGCTCCCGGGAGCAGAGAGATCCCCCACAGGGTCATCTGAGGAGTCCAGGGAGGAACACACCCGGAGGAAGGCCAGACCAAAAGACTGCTGACGTGTGAAGGGTTGGGAGCAGGTCAGGCGAAGTCGATCCCAGGGCTCACCTGAGGCCGCAGCCAGGAAATCTTCTGAAGGGAAAAAGAAAGAAAATGAGAGGCAGAGGAACTGTGTGAATGGGAGGGACAAAGAAAGAGAAGGTCAATACTGAGGAGAGGAAAGACAGGGACTATACAGATTAAACTCCAACAAAAGGAATGGAGGCCATCAGTAACTGTCCCCTTAGGCTTTGGTGCTCAGGGTTTGGCAGTGCTAAGCAGGCCAGTTAAGGTGCACTCAGACCTGGTGCCTTGCCTTCCCCCCATCGCTCCTCTGTCACGGTTCCACACTGTTCCCAGCACATCCTCATTCTATACCTCTCTAGGGACCTTGCCAATGTATCAATTTACTTATGAAAGTTTTTTTTTAAACTTTATTTATTTTATTTTTTAATGTTTATTTATTTTTGAAGGAGAGAGAGAGACAGAGCATGACCCGGGGAGGGGCAGAGAGAAAGACACAGAATCTGAAGCAGGCTCTAGGCTCTGAGCTGTCAGCACAGAGCCTGATGTGAGGCTCAAACCCATAAGCTATGAGATCATGACCTGAGTCAAAGTTGGACGCTTAACTGACTGAGCCACCCAGGTACCCCAGTTTATTTATTTATTTTGACAGAGAGAGAGAGAGAGAGAGCACACAAGTGAGGGAGGGACTGAGAGAGAGGGAGAGAGAGGGAGACAGAATCCCAAGCAGGCTCCACACTGTCAGTGCAGAATCCAATGCAGAACCTGAACTCACAAACTGTAAGATCATGACCTGAGCCGAGATTGAGTCAGACACTTAACCGACTGAGCCACCCAAGTGCCCCCAATGTCTCATTTTAAACAGGAGGTACCTGTAGTGTTGGGGTCTGAGGTGACCACTAGCCCAGTGGATCAGATGAGCTACATCTGCTCTTCCTGGACCATGAGACCTCCACCTCCCTCACAACACTCCATGGCCTCCATAGTCACTGTGTGACATGGCAATACTGCAAACCCTTCTCACCTTTACTTCCCAGCACTCTGTGGTAGCACCTCACCCCCTGCACCTAGTATGCCCCTCCCATATCATGGTTCCTTCACAACATTACAAACACCTCAGCTCCAACACAGACAAATCCTTATTAGACTGTAAGTCCCCAAAGTCCAGGAATCAGATCTTATGTCTGTTCTGCAGTGCCTAGTGAACACAGAAATTTGCATGGATTGGAACTCAGGAAGCACTATGTACTATCTAACCATATCCATCCTGTAGCCTTCCATCACTTATATAAACATTTATTCTACACTAACACTTACACAGTTGTCCCTCCTCATCTGTGGGGGATATGTTCAAAGCCCCCAGTGGATGCCCGAAACCACAGATAGCACCGAACCTCGTATATACTATGTTTTTTCCTATACGTGCACACCTATGATAAAGCTTAATTTATGAGTTAGGCACAGGAAGAGATTAATAACAATAATAAAACAGAGCAATTATAACAACAGGCTATAATAAAAGTTACGTGAATGTGGTCTCTCTCTCTCTCTCAAAATATCTTACTGTACTCTGCTCACCTTTCTTCTTGGGGTGACGTGAGATGATAAAATGCCTACGTGATGAGATGAAGTGAGGTGAATGACGTAGGCATTGTGACACAGGGAGGCTACTACTATTGACCTTCTAATAATATGTTAGAAGGAACATCATCTGCTTTTGGGCTGTGGTGGACTGTAGGTAACTGAAACCATGGAAAGTGAAACCATGGATAAAGGGCGACTACCGTACTCACACCAATGTACATTTATACAGATAAAAACACTACTCACAAATACGGGCTCTACATGAGGCTCCACCGAATCATGTGTAAATATAAATCATAGTGCATAAATGTTCTCGGTTCCCATATACTGTCATCACAGAGAACTCATACAAACATACCAGTAGTTATTCACTCACTACCTACCCCATACCCCCACAGATACGACCAAGCCCCTTCACAGGCCCCTCCCACCATTCCACCTAACAGCTCCATGGCCCTCTCTAGTGGGTTGTCTAGCTTAGTATGACTGCATCTCTTTCTTATAGTCTCTCTCACTGTCCATTTCCCATTTCTGTTTTTGCCTTCCTTACCATCTTTAAACATGCGGACCCCTGAGCGGTTTTTCCCCTGCTTTGAATCAGCCAGGGACATAAGCATGGTTGCAGGGAGCAAGGTGACAAAAGGTCTGTCCAGGGACCAGGAAGAACGGCCCACATCAATTTGCAGGAAAGCACAGCCGCAGTTACCTGAGGACAAAAGGTTGAGAGAAGGATTTAAGGGTGATGGGAAGACAGATGCTCCCCTGACTGCACACAAGGTATTGGGTGGGAAAAGGACATTCTTCCATTCTAGAGCTGGTTGGAAGCCCAGAAAGGTCAAGGAACACAGTGAACCGGCAACTGAAGTGGATGAGACCTCAGTCCACAAAATGACAGTATGAAGGTTCACAGTGGTCCTCCCAGCTAGAAACCTTCCCTGACTCAATAGACTTGCTGCTTCCCTGTCCTCTGGCTCTGGCAGGCAGTGCTAATCTCTGTCTCTATTAGACCCCTGCTAGGGAGCCCTACAGAGCTGAGGCCAATGGTCTTTGTTAGTTCTCTACTCCAGAGAATGCTAAGGCCAACCTTCTCAACCCGCAAATTCCTATGGAGACTTCCCAGATTAGTCTGCAGAGCCCATCCCCCAGCATCCTCTTGACAATGATATTTACAGGTGCTTACAGGTTCTATTTGTTGGCATTTGTAATTATGTCAGCATCCTAAGGCTTCACCCAGACTACTCAGATCAAAGCAGGGCACGTATGTTAAATAATTCAGGGAATACCATTCCCACTACTTTTGTTTTCAAATTTTATTTTTAAGTAATCTCTCCACCCAATGTGGGGCTCGAGCCTACAACCCCAAGATCAAGAGTCACATGCTCTACCCACTAAAACCAGCCAGGTGCCCCTCCCATTGCATTCTATGTGAACAGAAACCTCAGAGTTTGCCAACACCATACACCTGAGAAGGGCATCTGGGCCACATCTCACCTTCACACCAGGAAGGGCTTATTCCATGAAAAGTGCTCAGCTAGACCAAATTGAGACATTATGGAGCACTTGGAGGGGAATGTGACTCCTGCATCTCCCGCACAGATTCCTAGACCTCAGAGAACTCACTCACCTACATCAATGTAGCCAATGGGCACTGCCCTCTCCAGCTGGAGTTCCACTTTCAGCTGCCCACTCTTGTCCTGAGGGCAGCTGAGCCAAGGTCCCTTCTGACAGTCTGGATTCAGCAAGTTCTCCACAGGATACTTGGGATCCTAAGTCAGAGAGAGAAGGAGTAATCAGGAACTTCACTGAACTGAAAGGTAAAAAGGATGCCCATGAATGAGGGATTCCTACATTCCCAAACCTTTCCAGGCATTTTACCATGATAGAAGAACCACTAGATGGGAGAGTCCATAAAAATACAGCTATCATGTGCCAGGGATTTACAGACCATTTACCTCTCCTTCATTTACCAAACCACCTCATTGAATCCTCCTAACACTTTACTATTTAGTTTAGTTGCTATTATTGCTTCTTACTTAACAGATCAATACATTGAAGCTTAGGTTCAGAAACTTACCCAAGGCCACAAAGCCAAATAACCAACCAAAATCAGAACATCTAGCTTTCTGAATCCAGGCTTTTAACTGCCACACTATGCTATTTCACTTCATTTACAAGGTACTTTCACAGACATTTATTTATCTTCAAAGTAGCCCTATGAGAAAAGAAAGGCAAGGATTTTTATTCTGAGTTTACAACTAATGGGTAGGAATAAAGTGATTTGTTCCAAGGCAACAATAGCAATACCGAGAGAGAAAATTTTTTAAAAAATATTTTTGAGAGAGAGAGAGAGAGAAATAGAGAAAGAGCACAAGCAGGGGAGGGGCAGAGGAGGAGACAGAGGATCTGGAGTGGGCTCTGTGCTGACAGCAGCAAGCCCAGTGTGGGGCTCGAACTCATCAACTGTGAGATCATGACATGAGCCAAAGTCAGATGCACAACCGACTAAGCCACCCAGGCACCCACCGAGAGAGAAATTTTTGGTTCTAACCCACAGTTAGATATTTTTTGGTGGCAAGGCCCTGAGCAAACTACTTTCTCTCTCTGGATCTAAATTCTTTCATCCGTAAGTAAAGGGGAGGGAGTCTATACTCATGGTTTTCAATCTTGCTTTTTGTTTTAGCAATAAAATCCTTCCTTTTAGCTGAAATCTTACACTAAAATGTGTGTGTGTGTGTGTGTGTGTGTGTGTGTGTGTGTGTGTATTTTCAGCAAAAAAACCCAGAGCTCTGGTTAAAACACAGGTTGGGGGGTCTAGAGACATACATGCACCACCTCATTTCAATTAGAAGTGGGTGCCCATAGAACAGTTTGAAAACCTCAGTGTTAGATGATAAGTAACATTCTCTAGCATTTTATAAGGCTCAATCTTTGAAGAAAACCATTTAGGCTATGTAGGTAAGAAGGATATGGGCAATTTTTATTTTCTTTCACTTAGGAGTTGATATATTAGTTCCAAAAGGCTCTCTAAGAGTCTTTCCGAAATGAGTGGGGATGTTTTTGACTGTCATCATGACCAGGGAGCATTACTGTCATTAGGGTCTGAAGGCCATGGATGCTAAATACCTCATCAGGTAAATGATACTGCTATAAATGCAGATTTATCCCACCCAAAATGCCAGTGGCATCCTTTGAGAAAGACTAGGGCAACAGAAGGTGAAGAAGAGTGGGGAGAAAAGGTATGGATAGAAATGACAGCAAAGGAAAGGGTGGGAAGTTCTTAAGAATCACCACATGGTATAAATCCTGGGCTTAGGCCTCAGCATCTAGATCTAATCTGGATAATTGGAATTTCTCAAAAGTGAACTTTTAGGGAGGAGGTTGAGATCACTTTTGATGGTGGAGGTGATGTCCTCACAGGTCACGGATGACCTTGAATGTCCCGGTGTGCTCTCAATGACAGAGTAACTAAACTGCCCTTCTAGGAACCCTGGTACAGACTTTGGGCCTATGGGTTTGCCAGTTCCCTTCAAACTAAGGGTTGAATCCTGAAGTTGTTTCCTCTCTACCTTCAATTCCCAGGAACACTTCTTTTATGCACCCTGCGTTGCTCTGGGAACAACCTGAGGGCAAGAGCTGTGTGTCCTCCTTTGACTTTGGATTCCCAAAGAAGGGACGATGTCTCTTCTATTAAACTGGGAGTTTCCTGAAAGTGCAGCCAAGTCTCCTACTTTTGTCACTTCTTTCAGTTGCCAAGAAAAAAATCACAACTGCTAATTACCATACCTGAGAGGAAAATGATACGATGTGGCTAATCTTTACAGGAGCCATTGTGGGCCCAGCAGCTATCCCAAGTACAAGGCAAAAATACTTTCTCCTAAGATCTCTTCTGTCACCACTTTGGCACTGCCTTTTTTGGTCCTGTCAGTTTCCAGAAGAGAAAGAATCCTCATGCTACTCCTGAAGGAGAGAACAAAAGAAAAACAAACTAGCCATGGCTGGTTCTCTGGAAATCTTTGCAGGAAGTCAGACTGTTTCTGATGCCCTTGATGGGCTTGTGGGGGCAGTGGGCAGGGAACGGATCTGGACCAGGTGGTGAGATTCCAACAAACACGTGAAACAACTAGAATGCAACCACAGGGCAATGGAGCAGCAAGTACAAAATAGGTTAGTACAGGAACGTTGGACGCTCCCCAGAGCATGAGTGGTGCCTTAAATCATTCACCTTTATACCCCTAGAGCCCACCACGTAGTAAAGACGCAACAAATGTTCAACTAAATATACAAGTCTCTTAATTTGTTCTCCCCTCTCAAATCAATCTTCTTAAATTTGTTTCTCGTTGTTACTCCTCTATTAGGAATCATCAATGGCTTCCTGATGTACGCAAAACCCTTTTTACATGGTGGGTACTTAGTAAATATTAATTCAGCTTGGCCCGTCAAAGCACCTACTAGGTGCGAGACTCTTCAGCTCTCAGCTTCGGGAGACTAAACCGTGCAGGCACTTCCCCCTCTCCTCGGAACGCGCTGTTCTGTACATTCCTTGACCGCTGCCCATTCTCTGCAACTGCCCACCTCCCCCCCACCCCCAACAACCCTCAAAGCCCCTCACCCGGAACAACGGACCTGGAAGAGCCACCACAGCCTCAGATCGCGGACCACAAAGTCCTTTCTCCCGCCAATTTGGCCCTCTGACCTCCGGCTTCTGATTCGTAGCACTACTCTCCGCCTCCGGAATTCCGGGAATTTGTCCTGGGGCCTCAAGAAGCCGCTGTTTTTGAAAAATGATTCCCACCGAGGCAAGAAGACATGTGATATAGCCAGTAAAATGCATTCGTGTGCATCTATGTATGTTTTATATCTATTTTAAAGGTATATTTTTAGTTATATTTTATGCAAATTTCCACTCACTATAAATCTGTCCACAGCGCGGAACCTAAACTTCCGGGTCAGAGTCAATGTATTCTGGGAAATGTAGTCCTTAGCCTCCACGCTTCTCTCGTTGGAGCTTAGAGTGAGGGAGCGTCGCAAAAGTTGACGATGTAGAGACCCTTCTTTTTGGCGCTCCCAAGGGGAGAATTGGTGAAATATTTGCACTGAAAAAATCCAAGCCAAATTTCTCATTTTTCAAGAACCCTCCCCCAGGGAAGCTTAGAAGCGCATGGAAACCGTCCCTCCTTGACCTTTAAGTGAGCAGCAGGTAGATAGTCTCTTAGTACCGCTCAAGACTCGTCCTGACTTGTTGCCCCGCCCCCTGCCGGAGCCTGCGCCGCCGATTGGCTAGGAGCACTTGAGCGGCGGAAGCAGCTGGCTCCCGCGGGGACCGGAGGGAGGGGGAGAGCTGTGAAGATGGCGGCAGTGGTAGAGGTGGAGGTTGGAGGAGGTGCTGCCGGGGAACGGGAGCTAGATGAGGTAAGAAATGTTGAGAGTCAAGGAGAGAAGAGGCTCAGCCTGAACCTGAAGGGAGGGAGAGGAGAGGTTATCGGGAGTGGGGTCCTAGGGGAGGCGGGACCCTGAGAAGGAAGGAGCCAACTGGGGGGCGGGTGCGCGGAGAGGGAAATCAGAGGTAACCTGCACTCCGGGACTGAAAGGCGGTCATGGGGATAGAAGACTTGCCGTAACCTCGAGGGTGGAGATTGAGGACAGGGAGAGAAGCCAAAGAAGTGAGGGCGTTAGATTTGAGATTATTAACTGGGGGTCGTAGGGGTAGGACTGAAGGGCTGAGGGGTAGCTTGAGTTGGAGGGGCGTGGACTTCTGCGTGGGAAGGCCGGACTTTCGCTGTAGGAGAAGACCAGCTTGGTTTGGGGTGGGGGTTGGGGACGCACACCAGGGAAGAGTGCTAATCTAGTATTACAGTGTTGAGAGTTATTTTTATGTAAGAACTGTTTTATTTATCATTACACTCTAGGACTTGGTACATAATGTGTCATAAAGTTTTGTGCACCTAATGGAAGAATGAATGATTGTATACCGGAATTCATCGTTTCACTCATTTAACAAACATTACATATGTTTGTGCTGAGTCCTGGGTTAAGTGCTAGAGACATAGGGGCCCTTCCATAGAAGAGCCCACAGCCTAGTGATGGGAGACACAGAAGGAAAACTAGTCGTAGCATCAGAGGTATAATGGTGGCACTGAGAAGAGGGCAGTTCAATTTGAGCTAGGGAAGGCTTCCCAGAGGAGCTGAGTCTAATGGGGTAAATGATTCTCTATTTCTGGCTCTTTCTAGACCTCTGAGCTCTTTGAGGGTGAGCTCCTTGAGGGTGTATGTCCCCTTTACCTGTCTAATGGACATTTAACAACTGATGTATTGAATTACCGGTGGTCCTTGAATCACTAGGAGGAAAGAGACATTGAGTTTAAAGGGGATGAAGGGATAGCGCTGAGAAGTAAATAGAAGGTAAGACAGGAAAGGGAGATTATTGTGAGGCCAAAGGTACATTCATAGCAAGGGTTGCTTATAGCCTTGCGTAGGACAGCATATGGACAACTCAGAGGGATAGGAGGAAGGGGGTTGATTGTCAGGGGTCCACCCACCACCAGTGGGATCTCTGAGGGATCAGAATCTTAGAGGCTCTGGCTGTGTATTGGAGGTGGGTGACTGGGGACAATTGGGGGTGAGGCTCAGAGAAAGGGAGTAGAGGTGCACTTGAGAAGCTAAGACTGTTGCTTGGTGGTAGGATGACTTGGTGGATTTGATTTACTTGATTGGGGTTATTAAGGTGGCGGGAAGAGACTGAGAAACTGACAGGTGGTTAGAGCAGGGGAAGATTTTTAAGGAAACATTTTAGACCCATACCTCTCAACCACTAGAGGTGTTTGGATACCACTTGGTTGGTGATATGGGGTGGTTGTGGAAATGACCTCCAAGGCCCCATCCAGTTTTAAGTTTCTGTGATTACGGTTGACTGTGGTTCAGTGAGATATAGTTGAAAGTGCCCTGGAAAAAATAAATACAGTATTGAAGTTATTACGTATGGTTTGTTAGTCATGAACCCTCCTTTGAGGGAGTCTGATTTCAATTACATATATCAGGGTTCATTGAGATACAGAGCAAAAAAGTATTGGCAGAGGGGAAAAGAACTTAAAGTTTTGATGTAAGACAGTTTTTATTTTTGCTTCTTCGCTTTTCTTCCCTTATTGTTTTAAGAATTTGAGAGCTTCTAGTTGTATAATATGCTTATACTACAGACTTATTAGAGTGTCGTGCCTAGAGGTCAACTTTATATGTAACCACTAGCATCCATCCCAGAAACTTCTGTTACTTGTTTTGTTTACATAGAAAGATATAATCTGTGGTCTGGAAATTCTGTATGGACTGGTTCTATCTTTTGTGTGTTTGAGAAAATAACTCTGAGAAGCTGGAACAGCTAGTAATCCCTTCAAGCTCCCTTCTCCCAGACAAACAAACACACAAACAAGAACCAGGGGTCTGGTCTGGTAGACTTAGTTTATGTGAGTTTCTACTAAAGTCTACCCAGCTGTCTCTTAGCAGCTTTAGTTAGTGAAAAAGAAGGTGAAATCCATCCTTGTAATTTGCAATTATGGAGGTCTGTGTGTTAAGCACTGGCAATGTAAGACGGGATCTTTACCAACTTAGAGTATAGGGAAGAGGCATGCAAATAGCTCTACTTTATTAGGTAATTGTTATATTGGAAGTGTGTAAAAAATTCAGTGGGGCAAGTGGTTGAGTCTGCTAGGAGGAGTCAGTGAAATCCTTATAATAGAGATGAGCTTGAGCTGAAAAAATAAAGGTTGGGTTTACAAAGAAGTAGTGATTTACATGTGGCATCAGAGTTGCCTTCCTGTAGCTCTTTCTGCTTGGTAAACTACTGTAGGGCCCAAATTATAAAAGGGTAGTGGATAGCCTAACTAAGACACATTTGGTGCTCTTTGCCACTTTTTTGGAAAGATTGCACATGCTGTGGTTTTGTTCTTCAGGATATTGTACCTGTGTTTTCCAATATCAGATTCCATTAGCATGATAAGTGGTCTGGAATAGCAACCATCATTCCTTTCCTCTTCTTTTGTCTTTTCATTATTTGTTGAAGTAATTTAGGCTTTGCTAAGTGCTTCTCTAGTTTTGGAGAGGTGTAGAGAAAATAGGGTTTAGGAAATGAGCTACCGATAGAAAAACTTACTGTTTATTGAGTCCTTACCGTAAACCAGCTCCTGTTTAAAGCCCTTTACTTGCATTATCTCATTCATCACTAATAGCAGCCCTGTAAGTTAGATTAGCTGCACTTTGTACTTGAGGAGACTGAGGCTAGAGAGGTTGAGTAACTTTTCTAGGATTCCAGTTTGTGAGGGAGGGGGCGGTGGCAGGGGCTGTGTGCAGATTCCAACCCAGGTCCGCCTATGCTATCCTGAACTTAGCCCATGCTGTACTGAGCACCTTGGTTCCATTTCTCCATTATTTGTGCTATAGGGGTAGGTAATTTAAAACTATGATTTTAATGATCTCATGTGAAAATTGATATGGTACATTTGATAAGTGACTGTGATTCAAAAGAGCATTTTGAGTCTCACGTTTGTAATGGTAATTTTATTAGTATTCCCTATTTATTGTCGAGGAAGTTGAGGTTCAGAGTATTTGAGAATGCCGAGGATATTGCAACTACTAAGTGGTATCACTAAGATTTAAACCCATTTTTTTTTTTTCCCAGATTCCAAAGCATTTGTTTTTCCTCAGTTTAAAGACCTAAACTGCAGGCTCATCTTACCAAAGTAAACTACCCCTTTCTATATATACAAAAGTTTAATCTCCAAATTATGAAGCAGTATTTCATTCTTGAGAGGTGTTAAGTAGGGGTTAACCAGAGGAATATTGGTTTTTCCATATAGGTCCTTTAATTTACTGATAACCTGATTCTGCTAAACCCCTGGTTGGGAGGAGTGATTAGCTTAGTGGTAGTTAGGAAGATGAGAGATGGGTCTAGCCAACTCAGGGTAGGTAGTAAACAGGCTGTGATAACTAGTTAAACTCAGTTCTTGCTCTCAACTTGCCAAACTACATGGTGCTTGAGGATATTAGTAGTATAAAGCATGGGTACCAGATAGGTGGTCCAGAAGCAGACCTACTCCTGGAGCCAGTGAGTTCCTCCTGGAAGGTGTAGCTGGTCAACATTAGAGAGGAATTGGAGGCATCATTTTGACACAGAGACCCAGCTTGAGACCTAAGGTAGAAAAGTGCATCAACATCCAATCAGGGCCAGACTGCCTGCCTGGCCAGTGCCTGTGAATTCTGGATGCATCTACTCCCAGTGCTTGTTCATCTGCCAGAATGATGTGACATACAGATCAGTGGGTAGTTTCCAGCTCAAGTTCAAAGCAAGTATCCCAGTCTACAACTAACTTGAGGTATTATCGCCTCAAGTATGTAATTTACCTCATCTGGACCCTGTTTTATTCTTTTTTTTTTTTTTTTTAATGTTTATTTATTTTTGAGAGAGAGAGAGAGAGGGAGACAGAGTGTGAACAGGGGAGGGGCAGAGAGAGGGAAGCACAGAATCCAAAGTAGGCTCCAAGCTCTGAGCTGTCAGCATAGACAGACATAGAATTTAATGCAGGGCTCGAACTCATGAACTGTGAAATCATGACCTGAGCCGAAGCTGGACACTTAACCGACTGAGCCACCGCCCTGTTTTATTCTTATTAAAAGAGGAAATTGGACTAGATTGGTGGTTTTTAAATCTTTATTTAGCCACAAAAGCCTTTATTCAAACAAAATCTCACTTTGAAACTTTGGGGTACTTAAGGGGACTCAGAACCCCTGACATGTCTCAAGACACACTTTGAGACACACACAGTTCTCTCTTACTGCCCATTGATTGGATGACCCTACTCTTTCTTCTTTCAGCCCCTCACTCTACTTCCTCCTAGCCCAGGTCTACCAAAGATTATTTTGTCTGTCTTCCCCACTAGACTCTTAGCTACATTAGAGAGCAGAATTCAAGTCTGTCTTGCTCGTTGTTATAGTCCCTTCCCTCAGCATGCTGCTTAACATACAGCAGGTACCTGCTAAGTGTTTGATAATTATTATTTTTGAGTAATAGTAATAATAGCTACCAGTTAGTGAATATTTGTGATATGCCAGCTCCTCTGCTTAGTAGTACATGCTTTTTAATTGAATGTTTACAACATCCCTATAAAAATTGGACTGTTGGACTAAATCGTGTTTAAAACTTTCTGGTTCTAACATATGGTGCATCATGTTTCTGGTTACTGCCAGGTCTTTGTTGGTGCTGTCCTGTCTGTATGTTTCAAATCCCACCTGTATTTTAAGGTTCTAGCCCAAGGCTGTCTTGACTTCTGGAACTATTCTGATCTACACTGATGTCTTCTTTCCCTGCCTTTGATAGTTTTCTCTGTGTTCATTTATCAATTCATCACATTTCTGAAGCACCTTCTATGTGCCAGGCACTGTGCTATTCTTGGTAATACCAAGATGGAGAAGGTGTGATAATTGCCTTCAGGGAGTTCACAGACTAACATGAGAAGAGAAACACTGATAAATAAGTACAAAAACATGTCACAGGTGCTGTGCTAGGGAGTAGGTGGGATGGGTATATCAAAAAGGAAGTGGCAATTCATGTCTTATCTCCTCTTCTCCGCTAGACTGGTAAAGCTCTAACAGGCAGGGTATAGAAATCCCTTGCTTCTTCAAAGGAGTAATCACTGCCTTCCCCCCCTCCCTTTTCTTGTGGGTCTCTCCTGATAGACCTTTGATAAATGTCTCTTGTTTCCAGGAGTTTCTTCTCTAGAGACTCTTGGTCAAAGCCAAGATTTTACTGGGGGATTGAGGTATGTGTGATTGAAGTTTAATCTTGGATATTTAACTATTTATCTTTGGATTTTTTTTGTTTTTTTTTTTTGTTTTTTAAATGTTTAGTTTTTAGAGAGCGAGAGACAGAGTGCGAGTGGGGGAGGGGCAGAGAGAGAGCGAGACACAGAATCTGAAGCAGGCTCCAGACTCTGAGCTGTCAGCTCAGAGCCCAACACGGGGCTCGAACCCATGAAGTGTGAGATCATGACCTGGGCCAAAGTCAGATGCTTAACCGACTAAGCTACCCAGATGCCTCTGTGGATTATTTTTAAGGTATGTAAACTGAGTAATAGCATAGTGTAGTGGGAAAAAAACAGAGTAGTAAAAAGTACTCCTAGGTTCTAGACTAGGAATAGCAGATTTGTTTTATCTTAGAGACAGTCAAATGATAATAGATGCTTAAAAGGCTGTGTTGAGATTCTGAGGCCTGGGCTCAGGAGGAGAATGCTGAGGCAGAGTGCTGAAGGTGAAATAAGATAGAGTACTTACTCTGTGCCAAGTGTTTCATATGCATTTTCTAATTTAATACCAAAATCTTACAAGGTAGGTACTATTATGGTTATCCCCATTCTATAGATGTGGAAACTGAGATGTAGAGAATTTATGTAACTTGCCCAATGTTATATAGCTAAGTAAGTGACAGAGCTGGAGTTCAAATCCAAGATGACTCCAGCACCTGTGCTTTTAACTATTTTGGGCAGTGTGAGTACTGTATACTTCTAATACTGTCCTACAGTGGACATTTCTACTATGTAAGTATATGACTTCATTTATAGAGGTAATTTGACTGGAATCATGCTGTTTGTTTCCCATGAGATTAGCCTCTCCTTGAAAGCCTTGTGTCCCTGGTGTCTGGCAAAGAGTATGATTCAATAAATGCATGAAAATGTGAATTCATGAAAGATTTCAATCTCTCTGTACCTCACTTCTTCATCTGTGAATTGATAGGTTTGGACTAGATGACGTTCTAAAGGTCTCTTGCAGCTTTGAAAGTCCTGGATCCCAGTATTTTACTCTGCCTGTATTTCATACAGTTCCTGTCAGGTACTTAGGTACTATTTTCTATCAGGTAAATACTAGTGAATGAGTGAGTGAATGCATAATAATTGTTAATAACCCGTGCTGATAACATTAAGTTGAGAGAAGAAAAAAATGGTGATAGAGAAGTTATAGACAAAAAGGCCTACATATAACCTTGACTTTTTATGCAGAGTTTCATACTTTGGCAGATAGCCTGTCTGCAGAGAATCTTTCCCATTTGGTTTCTCATCATACCTTTATACCTCCCATCCCCAGCTCACTCTTGTTTTTTGCAAGTCACTTTTTTATTAAGCTTATGTCTTGTTTTTGTTTGTTTGTTTAAGATTTTAAGTAATCTCTACGTCCAATGTGGAGGTCAAGCTCACAACCCCAAGATCAAGAGTTGCATGCTCCACCAACTGAGCCAGCCAGGTGCCTCCAATTAAGCTTATGTCTTAATAACTCTTCTACTTCCAGAAGGAATTTAAGGTGTTACTTGGTCAATAAAGGGGGATAGGAGAGAGAGAGGAGGAAAAGGTGAAGAGGAATGTTCTAACTCCTTGAATGCCAGGACTGTCTTTCTCATCTCTATACATTTCTTCAGTGCTTTGCCTGGTACTTGGCATATAGCAGACATCAGTATATTGTGGGTTCGGCTCAGGATGAAAGGAATATTAACCTAATAGCAAAGGTTAGCTGACACACTTAACTATCTGTTCTGGAAATAACACAATATCACCTGACAGCATTTGCTTATAAACTGCTTTTGAAGCATTTCCATTTTTAATTAATGCCATATTGCACCTTACCAGTGAGTCATAGGCACACAATCTGAGGATTTGCTCTCTGCCCCATGGTACCTTATATGGATTTCTGTCAGCACTTAAACCATGTTGTATTTCCCCCCTGATTAGGTGGTGAACTCTGGGAGGGGACAACCATATCATTTTTTATCTCTGTGTTCCTAGCACCTAATCTCTCACAATGGCTAGTGTAGAAATTCAAATGTTTATTGAACTTGAATCTTAAAGGGATGTTGAACATCCCCAGTAAGTGATCACTCCCAGTCTGTGTTTAAACCCCTCTAATGGTAGGGAGCTATCTTTTGGGTCATCCTATTACCTCTTTGAATACCTCTGTTGCAGTTTTCTTCAAATTGGGCTAGAATTTTTATTTCTGTAGTTTCAGCTTAAAAACATTTTTTTTTAATGTTTATTTATTTTTGAGAGAGGAAGAGAGACGAAGCATGAGTGGGGAAGGGCAGAGAGAGGGAGACACAGAATTTGAAGCAGGCTCCAGGCTCTGTGCTGACAGCAGAGAGCCCCATGTGGGGCATGAACTCATGAACTGTGAGATCGTGACCTGAACCAAAGTTGGACGCTTAACTGACTGAGCCACCCAGGTGCCTCTGTAGCTTCCTCTTTTTAGTCCTTGTTCCTTTTTCCAGATCCTGCTTCTTTGCATCTTTGACCATGGAAGCACATGCAAACACTGGCACTGCCAGAGGATGCCTCCGAGGAGTGTAGGCTCAATTCACCTGGGACTATTTGTCCTGAAAGCCAACCCACTGTAATCCATCTGATGTCATTCCTTATCTCCACTTTATTTCTTTGTGTTTTTCCTTCTTGAAGTCCTTTGTTATCTCTTTGCTCCTCAGAGGAAAATCTGGTAGGTAAATGTAAACTCATTAGTTCTCTCTAAAGTGCAGCTTTCCCAAGGGGATGCTGAGTTGTGGCCATGGGGCTTTTGGCCCTGGGCAACTAGGGAGAAACTGTGGGGAAAGAAGAAGCTGGGGACTGGAGGCAGAGAGCATAAGCATAAGCCACAAACCAAGGTTTGTGGTCCCTCTGTTCTCCTTCCCCTTTCCCAGTAGGGTGTTCTCAATAACTTAATGTGTCTGTTACTTTTTTTTTTTTTTTAATTTTTTTTTTTTAACGTTTATTTATTTTTGAGACAGAGACAGAGCATGAACCAGGGAGGGTCAGAGAGAGAGGGAGACACAGAATCGGAAGCAGGCTCCAGGCTCTGAGCTGTCAGCACAGAGCCCGACGCGGGGCTCGAACTCACGGACCGCGAGATGGTGACCTGAGCTGAAGTCGGCCGCTTAACTGACTGAGCCACCCAGGCGCCCCCTTTTTTTTTTTTTTTTTAATATTTATTTATTTATTTTTTTTTTCCCACTTTTTTTTTTTTTTTTTTTTAATTTATTTTTGGGACAGAGAGAGACAGAGCATGAACGGGGGAGGGGCAGAGAGAGAGGGAGACACAGAATCGGAAACAGGCTCCAGGCTCCGAGCCATCAGCCCAGAGCCTGACGCGGGGCTCGAACTCACGGACCGCGAGATCGTGACCTGGCTGAAGTCGGACGCTTAACCGACTGCGCCACCCAGGCGCCCCTTATTGATTTTGAAAGAAAGAGAACAGGGGAGGGACAGAAAGAGGGAGAGAGGGAATCCCAAGCAGGCTTTGCCCTGTCAGTGCAGAGCCCGACTCAGGGGTCAAATCCCATGAAGCATGAGATCATGACCTGAACTGAGATCAAGAGTTGGACACTCAACTGACTGAGCCACCGAAGCACCCCAATGTGTCTGTTACTTAAGAGGACCCTAGTGACACTTTACTCTCCATTGCCCATTGCTTAACCTCTTCTTGAGTCTGTCAGCACCCTCCAGAAACAGTTTTTTCTTCCTCTATTCTTATGGTAACAATAGCTAATTTTTTAGTGCATACTGTGTCCCTGGCACTGTAGTAAGCATTTTACATGACATTAGCTCTATTAATTCTATTTTAATACTATTATTATGTTCAATTTCTACATGAGAAAAACCAAGACACAGCTAAGTAATTTTAATTTATTCAAGATTGCATAGGTTGTAAGTGGAGGTGGGATTTGAACTTGGTGATAGGATTCCATGATCTCTGTTGCTGGTGTACTCTGTAACATGGACTCACTGTTTTCAAAATTCACCACATTTTTATTGAACATTTAATTATACCAGATACTTTTTTGGTCTTGGGAACTCCTAAATGGATAATGAGACTATCTCTGCTCCAAAAGAGGTCACAGTCTAGTAGGAAGAGGAAGTGATAATGACATAAAGTATTATGAGTAGAGTTATGCACAAGGTACCACAGGTACATGGATGGAGTGCATAATTGTATTTGGGAGTGTTAGGGAAGACTTCAGAGAGGATAGGATATTGGATTGTTTTTTTTTTTTTGTTTTTTTTTTTTATGAGTTTATTTGTTTTGAGAGAGAGAGCCAGAACCAGGGATGGGGCAAACAGAGAGAGAGAGAGAGAGAGAGAGAGAGAGAGTCCCAAGCAGGCTCTGAACCCCCATCACAGAGCCCAACAAGGGGCTCAAACTCTTGAACCTTGAGATCATGACCTGAGCCAAAATCAAGAACTGAACCCTCAACCGATGAGCCGTCCACATGCCCCATCATTGGGCTGATTCTTGAGGGGTAAAAGTTTACCATGTGAAGGAATGGAAGCATGAAATCTCTAATCCTTAAGCATATTATTCTTCACTAATAAAATATTTGTTGATGATTGCTTTTTGTGCAAGGGGCTATGTTAGGCACTTGGGTCGAGAGAGAATATGCTAAATCATGTTTCAAGGAGCTTATAGTTCTGTTAGAAAATGGGACATGTAGTCCAGTTGGAAATGCAGTGGCTATAATTATAAAATAAAAGGTCCAGTGGGGCACCCGGGTAGCTCAGTCAGTTAAGTGTCTGACTTTGGCTTCAGTCATGATCTCATGGTTTGTGGGTTTAAGCCCTGCGTTGGGGTCTGCGCTGACAGCTCAGAGCCTGGAGCCTGCTTCGGATTCTGTGTCTCCCTCCCTCACTTGTGTTCGCGTGCTCGCTCTCTCTCTCTCTCTCTCTCTCTCTCTCAAAACTAAATATATATACTTAAAAAAAAAGGTCCTAATTACCTTATCAGTAGAAAAAACAAAATACTATTGGGGAAGTAAATCCCTTCTCATTTTTTTTTTTTTTTTTTAAATTTTTTTTTCAACGTTTTTTATTTATTTTTGGGACAGACAGAGACAGAGCACGAACGGGGGAGGGGCAGAGAGAGAGGGAGACACAGAATCGGAAACAGGCTCCAGGCTCCGAGCCATCAGCCCAGAGCCCGACGCGGGGCTCGAACTCACAGACCGCGAGATCGTGACCTGGCTGAAGTCGGACGCTTAACCGACTGCGCCACCCAGGCGCCCCAAATCCCTTCTCATTGATAGGGTTAAGGAAGTCTTCTTTGAGAAGGAGCCTTCTGACCTGGACCTTAATGGATGTTCTAAATTTCACTAGAGAGCATCAGGAATAAAGGCCCCAAGAAAATGTGAAAAAGAAGGATGTATTTGTGGAGATCATCAAGTAGGTGAGGACAAAGTGCTAAATCTAGAAATATAAGTTGGGGCCCATACAAGGTTGATTTTGAATGCCAGGCTGAGGAGTTAAGGTATGTTTTAACTCAGTCATCAGTTATTGAGTGCTTATATATGCCAAACACTATGCAAGGGGGACACAAAGATGAACGCCTGGCAGACATGGAAACAAATAATTGTGGTATAGTGTAAGTTGTGTGTTATATACCGTAGTGACACAAAGGAAGGAGTGATTAACTCTGCTTGGGGGAATCATTAAAGACTTAACAGAGAAGAAGCTTGCGTTTGCTCTTAAGGATTAAATTTGAGTTCAATAGATAGTCTATGAGGTAGGGAAGAGTGGTCCAGCAAAGTGAAAAGATCTTCAAAGGTTTGGAGGCAGATCCTGGGAACTTTAAGAATTTCTGTAAGGGGCGCCTGGGTGGCGCAGTCGGTTAAGCGTCCGACTTCAGCCAGGTCACGATCTCGCGGTCTGTGAGTTTGAGCCCCGCGTCAGGCTCTGGGCTGATGGCTCGGAGCCTGGAGCCTGTTTCTGATTCTGTGTCTCCCTCTCTCTCTGCCCCTCCCCCGTTCATGCTCTGTCTCTCTCTGTCCCAAAAGTAAATTAAAAAAAAAAAAGTTGAAAAAAAAAAAAAAGAATTTCTGTAAAACTGAGTACAGGCTAAATGTAAGGGGATAACAATGACCAGTAAGGTTGGAGAGACCTTTTTAACAATATGCTAAGAAGCTTGGGTTTAAAACATGTTCAGATCTATGTCTCAGAGTGATCAAGTCTGATAGAAGTGTAGAAGCTATTTTGGAGGGATCCAGTTGGGGAAAGAAGAAATTAGTTGGGAGTACTTTGGTAGCTAAGAGATACTGAGGATCTGAGCAGAAGCAAAGGCAGTGAAGGTGGAGAAAAGTGAGCAGCTATAAAAATATCAAGTAACAGTGCTTCCACTTATTTTTGTGTGCTTTTCATTCCTTCCCCTGATTCATTCACTCACGCATTCATGAAGCATTTATTAAATATGTAATCTGGATTGTTAATTCAATCTTTCCTTCCTCAGTACTTGTACCTTCAATATGTCATGCATTTTCCTAGGTCCCAGTAACTCAGCAATGAACAAGACAACGAAGGTCCTTGCTCTTGTGAAGTTTACTTTCTAATGGGGGCATGCAGGTAACAAGTAGCAAACAGGATAACTCCAAATGGTGACAAGTGCTCTGAGGAGTGTAGGGTGATGTGATAGAGAACAACTAGGAAAGGTTATGAACAGCCTATGAGGTGATATTTGAACCAACACCTGAGTGAAGAAGATCTGGCAATTGGAAGATTTGGAGGCAGACATGTGTCAAGTGGAGGGAGAAGTATAAATCCGTGGGAATGAGTTAGGCATGTCTTGGGACCAAAGAGAAAGCCAGTGTGTGTGAATCATAGTGAGCAAGGAAAAAATAATACCAGTCAGGTCAGGGAGTTTGGCACAGTCAGATCTGTAAGGCCTCATCGATGCTGCTAAACATGTTGAATTTTCCTGAGAGTACAATGAAAAGATTTTGGATGGTTTGAAAGATAGGAGTGAGGTGAGCTAGTTTGCATTTTTTTTTTTTAATTTTTTTTTTTTTAATGTTTATTTCTGAGGCAGAGAGAGACATAGCATGAGTGGGGGAGGGTCAGAGAGAGAGGAAGACACAGAATCAGAAGCAGGCTCCAGACTCTGAGCTGGCAGCACAGAGCCCGACGTGGGGCTCGAACTCACAAACCGTGAGATCATGACCTGAGCCGAAGTCGGTCGCTCAACCGACTGAGCCACCTAGGCGCCCCTGGTTTGCATTTTTAAAACAATCTTTCTGGCTGCTTTAAGGAGAATGCATTGTAAGCGGCATTCAAGAAGAGCTGTTAGGAGATTTGCAGTAGTTCAGGTGAGACCTGATAGTGTTGGGGGTGCGGTAGCATAGATGATGGGGAGAAGTGGATGAATTTAGAATGTGTTTTGAAGTAGAGTCTACAGGAGTTGCTGGTGGATTGGATATCAGATAGAAGGGAAGGAAAATAAGCTTGACTTCCAGGTTTTGGGATTTGTTTTGCTTTAAGTAATTGGCAACGCCATGGTTGATGGTATATGTATTGAAATAGGAAGGACCAAAGGAGAAGTCTTAGGTGGGGGAGAAGAAATGGGAAAAATTCTGTTTGGCTATTTTATTTGACATCATCCCCACTGTTTGTTCGAGACTGTTACTCAGTCTCTGTTTATTTCCAAAGCATGTGCTTTGTTTGTGTCTAGTGCTAGGTGTGAAGTAAGAGGGGGATGCTGAACGAGTAAGGCATTATCTTTGTCATCAAAGCTGTTAACATTATGTAACATCCATCTAACATTTATTGAACACATACATTGTACCAGATTACAGGCTAGTTCTTTGAAACAAAGGAAAGTAAGATTCAAGTGATGCTCACACCCAGTAAGATTGCTAAATAGGAGAAAATATTTGCAAATAGTATATCTGATGAAGAACTTACATTCGGGATATATAAAGACTTCTCACAGCTCAACAAGAGAGAGATAAATAACCCAATAAAAAATGGACAAATGATCTGAATTGACTTTTCTCCAAAGAAAGTATACAAATGGCCAATAAGTGCCTGAAAAGAAGTTAAATATCATTAGTCATCAGAGAAATGCAAATCAAAACCACAATGAGGGGCACCTGGATGGCTCAGTCAGTTGAGCGTCCGACTTCAGCTCAGGCCATGATCTCGCGGTTTGTGAGTTTGAGCCCTGCATCAGACTCTGTGCTGACAGCTTGGAGCCTGGAGCCTGCTTCAGATTCTGTGTCTCCCTGTCTGTCTGCCCCTCCCATGCTCATGCTCTGTCTCTCTCTGTCTCTCAATAATAAATAAACATTAAAAAAATTTTTTTTTAAAAACACAATGAGATACCACTTCATACTCACCATGATACTATAATAAAAAAAGACATAATAACAAGTGTTGTCAAGGAGGTGGAGGTACTGGCACCTTCATGCACTGCTGGTAGAAGTGTAAAGGGGTGCAACAGCTGTGGAAAACAGTTTCATGGTTCCTCAAAAGGTTAAGCATAGAAGTACCATATGACCCAGCAATTCCTCTCCTAAGATATATACTTTAGAAATAAAAACATGTGTCCACACAAAAGCTTGTACACAAATGTTCTTAGCAATATTTTCATAATAGCCCAAAAGTAGAAACAACCGAAATGTCCCTCAATTGCTGAATGGATAAATAAAATGTATATCCATATGGTGGAATATTACTTGGCAAGAAAAAGGAGTGAGCTACTGATACATGCTAGAACATGGTTGATCCTTAAAACATTATGGTGTCTGAAAGAAGCCAGTCAGAACTGCATTTTGTATGACTTCATTTATATGAAAGGTCCAAAAGAGGCAAATCTATAGAGAAATAAAGTAGATTAGTGGTTGATTAGGTCTGGGGGTGTTGCAGATGAGATGAAAATGAGGTTTGTTTTTAAAGTGATAGAAATGATTTAAAACAAGATGGTTGCATGGGGGTTACTGGGTGGCTCAGTTGGTTAAAGTGTCTGACTCTTGGTTTCAGATCAGGTTTTGATCTCACAGTTCGTAGGTTCAAGCCCCACATCAGGCTCTGTGCTGACACAGTGCAGCGTATTGGGATTCTCTCTCTCCCTCTCTCTTAGCCCCTCCCCCCATTTGCTCTCTGTCTCTCTCTCAAAATAAAACTAAAGTTAAAATTAAAAAATAGATTAAAAAAGATGGTTGCACAACCCTGTAAATATACGAACAGTCATTCAATTGTCCACCTAAAATGGATGCTGTTCCTCAACAAAGCTTTTAAAAAAAAGAAAAGATCCTTGACCTGAAGATGATTAGAGTTTAGTTATGGAAACAGACTCAGAAACAAGTATAAAAAGTAATAAATGTGACCTTGGAGATAATGTACAAATTGCAAATTTCTGCAGAAGAGGAACACTTCACCTGAGGAAATCTATTAGACTCTGAAGTATCTTGAGAGTGAGAGCTGTTATTTATTATTGTATTTCCAGTCTAGAGTTCAACATATGCTCACCTAACAGTTGTCGAATGCAGTGTGAATGTATAAAGTTGTAGAATATCTTTTGAAGGAGGTAATACTTGAACTGCATCTTTGAGAGTGAATAGAGATGGACAGTGAAGATGAGGAAAGAATTCTAAGGAGAGAAGATGGCACTGGCCAAAGCACCAAGGTATACAAGGGAAGAGCATGTTAGAATGGTAGGTGGTTCATTCCTGGATTGTGGCTGGAGTGTAAACCATTTGGGGGAGACTGGTGAGATAAATAGCTGGCTGGACCAGATTATGAAGTACCTTATATGTCATACAAAGGAGTTTGGGCTTTAATCCAAAGACAATAGAAAGTCATTAAGGTCTGTTTAAGTAGGGGGCTGATATACTCAGTTGTGTGTCTAATAAAGATCATTGTGGCTGCTCTTATGTTATGAATCTGTTCTGGCAAGATTAGAGTCAGGGAGATGATCTTGGAGGTCACTACAATATCCTAGGAAAGAGCAAGGGATAAAGTCTGAACTTTAGGAGGTGTGGCAATGAAAAATTCAAGGGAGATTCCATAGGTGGGTAGATGTGGCTAGCAAGTAAAGGCTTTAAGGAGTTTGTAGGAAGGATAGTTCTGCTCTGGAAGGGTTTCTGGAAGAGGTGGCATATGGATTGGGTTTTAAAAGAATGGGTAGAAAGGTTTAGAGTATGTAGGAGGCTGGAATGCACGTAGGAAAGAGTGAGAGAGGGAGGAGGCTAGTCTGAGAAGTATGAGTTTGATGGGAAAGGAATTTAAGAACCAAAGAATGATAGGTGCCCCCAAGTTTGGTAATTGTTGAATGAGAAAGAGGTCATTAAACTATCCTTCTACTCTTATATATATTTGAAAAGTTTCACTGAAAAAGCTTCCCAACTCAGCTGGCCTGCAAGATATACTTTCTGGTGATGGTAGGAGGGGTGGGGGTGATGAGCAGATAGCAGCCATAGCAGTTGTTACAACCAACACCTACTTCCACTTTCTTGCTCAAAGTGTGCTGTCTATATCAGGCCTTACAGTTTGCCTAAGTAGATCCAATGTCTGCATGATTCCCAGCTGATTTATGAGGTCTGTTTTAAAAGTGAGGTAGTTGCATTTTGATTTATTGGCCTTGAATTCTTGACAAGGCTATGGAGTTTAAGAAGACTGTGAATGACGCCAGTCAGAGTGGCCAAAATGAACAAATCAGGAGACTATAGATGCTGGAGAGGATGTGGAGAAACGGGAACCCTCTTGCACTGTTGGTGGGAATGCAAATTGGTGCAGCCACTCTGGAAAGCAGTGTGGAGGTTCCTCAGAAAATTAAAAATAGACCTACCCTATGACCCAGCAATAGTGCTGCTAGGAATTTACCCAAGGGATACAGGAGTACTGATGCATAGGGGCACTTGTACCCCAATGTTTATAGCAGCACTCTCAACAATAGCCAAATTATGGAAAGAGCCTAAATGTCCATCAACTAATGAATGGATAAAGAAATTGTGGTTTATATACACAATGGAGTACTACGTGGCAATGAGAAAGAATGAAATA
The DNA here is from genome assembly GCF_028018385.1 of Neofelis nebulosa. Taxonomy (NCBI): domain Eukaryota; kingdom Metazoa; phylum Chordata; class Mammalia; order Carnivora; family Felidae; genus Neofelis; species Neofelis nebulosa. The sequence continues at coordinate 59,799,145 of NC_080791.1, read as the reverse complement.
TGGCCTTTCGTAGCAACGTGGATGGAACTGGAGAGTGTTCTGCTAAGTGAAATAAGTCAGGCAGAGAAAGACAGATACCATATGTTTTCACTCTTATGTGGATCCTGAGAAACTTAACAGAAACCCATGGGGGAGGGGAAGGAAAAAAAAAAAAAGAGGTTAGAGTGGGAGAGAGCCAAAGCATAAGAGACTGTTAAAAACTGAGAACAAACTGAGGGTTGATGGGGGGTGGGAGGGAGGGTAGGGTGGGTGATGGGTATTGAGGAGGGCACCTTTTGGGATGAGCACTGGGTGTTGTATGGAAACCAATTTGACAATAAACTTCATATATTGGAAAAAAAAAAAAAAAAGAAGATTGTGAATGAGAGGAGAATGGAGAGCTACAAATATGGAGAGCCTGTGTGAACCTTGGTATTTCACTTGTCCTAATCACCCAGCAGACCAGAGCATCTGTCCCTACAAGATAGAAGAGGCAGCCCTCCTGGTATGTTGTATTCATATCAGGTTCAGGAGCTAGCTAATATCTCTTTTCTCTGCACTTAAGTAGCACTTTGTTTAAATGTCAGTGGTTGTCCTTATCATACTATGTTATGTTTAATAGTCTGTTGTGTCCTGTTCCCCCCCCGCGCCCCCCCCCCCCCCGACTGAATACCTCAAGGGCAAAGGTTGGGCTTATCCGTCTCTAATTTTTGCGAAAGAATGAAGTCTTTAGCTGCATGGTTAATCCATCTCTAACTTGGAAGGATCAACTGAGACCTCTGAAATACCAAGTTTGTCCTGGTGGATAGGGTTCCAGAGGTTAGGGCCCTTTACAGTTAGCAGGTACTTGAAGCCAGGACAAGAAGCCATCTCCTGGTGATGGATATTCCTGATGCATGCCTGTGGTAATCATTTGTTAAAGTTTCATTGATGTAATTTGGTAGCATCCTGTTAAATTACAGCTCACCACACTGAAGGCATTTTGTTTTTAGTTGTACGGTAACTAAAGGAAACTGTGGCAGTTTGGAAAGTCAAAATATTAGAGCTGACTCTGAAGCTTTGGAGTTAGATTTGGTAGAATTATTACAGCATTTTAGCTTTAAAGGACCTCAAAAATCACCTAAGCCAACCCCCTCATTGTATATATGGGGAAATTGAGTCACTGAGGAAGTCTCCTATTCATTGACATATAGCACCTGTGGTGACATATCCACCTGTGGTGGATTAGTAGGACCTACAAATGTTTTTCTCTTCACTGAGAAAGGTAGTTGTTGCCCTAAAGCCATTTCTTGGGGTGAAAAGTGGGAATGAGATAAAACCCAAGGAAATAAGACCTACCACATGGGCTAAGTATAACGGCTGTCTCACCCAGCATGTTCTCTTGTTGTTGGAAACCTTTTGGGGGAAGCGAATATCTACAATGTAGTCAACAAAACAGTCTCCTTTTTCACTTTCTTCTCTTTTCCTGCTTTATTTTCCTTCATAACACTACCAGAATGTATTTTATATGTGTATGTGTGTGTATATATATATATATATATATTCACATATATGTACATTATGTATATATATGTGTGTGTGTGTATATGCTTATATGTGTTTATTATCTGTCTTTTTTTTTTAATATATGAAATTTATTGTCAAATTGGTTTCCATACAACACCCAGTGCTCATCCCAAAAGGTGCCCTCCTCAATACCCATCACCCACCCTCCCCTCCCTCCCCCCCCCCCCCCCCATCAACCCTTAGTTTGTTCTCAGTTTTTAACAGTCTCTTATGCTTTGGCTCTCTCCCACTCTAACCTCTTTTTTTTTTTTTTTTTTTCCCTCCCCTCCCCCATGGGTTTCTGTTGAGTTTCTCAGGATCCACATAAGAGTGAAACCATATGGTATCTGTCTTTCTCTGTATGGCTTATTTCACTTAGCATCACACTCTCCAGTTCCATCCACGTTGCTACAAAAGGCCATATTTCATTCTTTCTCATTGCCACGTAGATTTATCTGTCTTCTTATTAGAAGGTAAGTTTTATAAAGGAATAGACTTTGTTTTATGCTTGTCTTTTGATTGAATGAATGAATAAACATTTATTGGCTACTTTCAAGATGCCAGCTATGTGCTTCCCATGACTTTGGTGTTTGCAGGTCAATGACATGTCTTTCTTTTTTGGGGTATGATCATTCATGAATGTATCTGAACCTTTTTTGAACACAGAATACACATTATTGTCAAGTGATTTTTCAGTGACTTTATAGTGCTCATACAAGTGGAGTGAGGTTACCTTTTGTTGTGGATTTAGGCAGTGTGTAAGATTTAGTGTGAACTTCAAACTCAGGCTGATTGATCAGATAGGCTCAATAGAGGAGAAAATCTTACAAGCAGTAGAGCAAAGACTTGGCAGCTGGGGAGAAAACACTTGGTCCATAGCTATGGGGTTACAGCAGGACCCACAACTGACTTATCCATTAGGGACAATGCCCAGGGACCCACAAAAATGTCTTAATTTCCTTTAATAATAAGAAAAAAATGAATACAGTCCAGCTTGGATTATACATCTTTATAGTAATGCAGTCATAAAATATGTTTTTCTTGTGCAGGGGCCATGCTACTCTTCTCTGTATTCCAGTTTCAGTATATGTGCTGCTGAAGTGAGCATTTTTAAATATTTTTTTTTAATGGAGGAAGGAGCCCACAAAGGCAGAAGTACTTGGGGCCCATGACAATCATAATGTGACCGTAGGAGGACTTTGTGACTAGTCATTGATTTGGTCATTTGGGGCCCTAAGCTCTGTCTCTGATTTCTCCCATAAGCTCTGTGACCCTTTCCCCATCACTCTTGGCAACTGTGATATTCAGTGAGTCATTACTCTCCTTTATATCTTATCTGTGCCTTCTGTAGAGTGGAAACAATTGTGCTTCCTGGGCTAAGTAAATTCATACTTTTAAAACAGCCTAATTATTTTATTTTTTAATCTGTCTTCTCAACGGCAAGAAAAAAGTCTGGTTCATCTGTACATCCCCATGCCTAGCCCTGGACCTGCACATTTAGAACAGGAGTACCTCAAATGAGAATTGAATAAATGAATAAATGTCTCAGATCTCACAGATAGCTTTGAGGCCTTATTTGTTTGCTTATTTTTTTTACTTATTTATTTATGGTATTATATACAGTTCTTCAGGTATCTTTTGGACTTTTCTGAGGTTCTGTCAGCAAAGTTTATAGAGCTGTGGGGACACTTGAGAAAATGATGTGGAAAACAAGGGTGTTGCACCATCTTATAGAATTAAGAGCCAGTGTGAAGAATTAGGTGCACATTGGGAATGAATTGTCCTTTCAACAAATGGTGCTGAGACAGTTAGCTAGCCACATGTAAAAGAATGAAGTTGACTCCTATCTCATACCATATAAAAAAATTAACTCAAAGTGGACCAGTGACCTAAATATAAATAAAACTATAAAAATTTTAGAAGAAAACATAGTCATAAATCATGACCAAATCATGAAATCTTCTTAGATATGCTACCAAAAGCATAAGCAGTTAAAGAAAAAGTAAATAAGTTGGACTTACCAAAGTGAGAAACTTTTGTGTTGCAAAGGATGCTATCAAGAAAGTAAAAAGGCACACCACAGAATGGGAGACAATATTTGGAAGTCATATATCAGATAAGAGACTTATCTGACTTATAAGTCATACATCAGATAAGTATCCAGAAAATATATAAAGAACTTTTACGGCCCAACAATAAAAATATAAATAATTCAGGGGTGCCTGGATAGCTTAGTTGGTTGAGCATCCAATTCTTGGTTTCAGCTCAGGTCATGGTATCATGGTTCGTGAGTTCAGGCTTCGCATCGGGCTCTATGCTGACAGTGTGGACCCTGCTTGGAATTCTCTCTCTCTGCTCCTCCCATACTGTTTCTCTCAAAATAAATAAACTTAAATATATATGTGTATATGAACACGCATACGCGTGCGCGCGCGCACACACACACACACACACACACACACATACTTCTGGGGTGCCTGGGTGGCTCAGTTGGTTACATGTCTGACTCTTGATTTTAGCTCAGGTCATGATCTCAAGGTTCATGGGTTCGAGCCCTGAGTCGGGTTCTGTGCTGATGTCATGGAGCCTGCTTGGGGTTCTCTCTCCCTCTCTCTCTGCCCCTCTCCTGCTCACATGTGCGCACTCTCTCTCAAATAAGCTTTAAAAAAATGCACCAACTGAAAGATTGTCATAGTGGATGAAAAAAAAGATCTGCTATATATTGCCTACAAGAAGCCCCTTTTTAAGTAAAAGGATACATATAAAATTAAATGAATAAAGAGAGATATAGCATACTAATACTAATCAAAAGAAGGTAAGACTAGCTATATTAATTTCAGACAGAGCAGACCTCAGAGCAAGGAAAGTTATTGGGGATCAAGAGGGGCGTTATGTAGTAATAAAAGTCCATCCTCCAAGAAGACGTAACAGTCCTCAATGTGTATATACCTAACAGCAGCGTGTCAAAACATGTGAAGTGAAAGCTGATAGAACTGCAACCGGAAGTAGACAAATCCAGATTATAGTTATAGGGCTTAGCATTCCTCTGTCAGAAATGGACAGATTCAGCCATCAGAAAGTCTGTAAGTACATAGCTAAATTCAGTTAACACTATCAATCAACTGGATATAATGGACATCTGTAGACTGCTTCATTTAACAACAGCAGAATAGATTGACCTTCTCAAGTTTTCATGAAACATTCACCATGGTAGACCACAAAGTTTCTATAAAACACAACAAATTTAAAAGAATAGGAACACATTGTCAGAGCACAGTGGAATTCAGCTAGAATTCAAGAGGAGAAAGAAAATCCACAAATACTTGGGGTGCCTGGCTGGCTCAGTTAACCATCTGACTTCAGCTCAGGTCATGATCTCACAGTTTATGAGTTCGAGCCCTGCATCAGTCTCTGTGCTGACAGCTTGGAGCCTGGTACCTGCTTCAGATTCTGCGTTTCCCTCCCTCTCTCTACCCCTCCCTCTCTTGTGCTTTCTCTCTCTCAAAAAATAAACATTAAAAAAAAAATCCACAAATACTTGAAGATTACACAACACACTTCTTTTTTTTAAATTTTTTTTTAAAATGTTTATTTTTGAGACAGAGAGAGACAGAGCATGAACGGGGGAGGGTCAGAGAGAGGGAGACACAGAATCCGAAACAGGCTCCAGGCTCCGAACTGTCAGCACAGAGCCCAACGCGGGGCTCAAACCCAAGGACCGCAAGATCATGACCTGAGCTGAAGTCGGCCGCTCAACCGACTGAGCCACCCAGGCGCCCCTACACAGCACACTTCTAAATAACACATGGATCGAAGAAGAAATCTCAGGAAAAATTTAAGTATATTTGAACTAAATGAAAACGGAAACTCAACTTACCAAAATTTGTGGGATGCAGTAAAAGCATGTTTAGAGGAAAGAAAGATCTAGAATCAATCACCTATGGATTCATCTTTGGAACCTAGAAAAAAGTGTTAACTAAAACCAAAGTAAGCAGGAGAAAAGAAATAATGAAAAACAAGGTAGAAATCAATGAATTGAAAATAGGAAATCAGTAGAGAAGGTCAACAAAATCAAAATCTGGTTCTTTGAAAAAATTGATACAACTGGTAGGTCTGTAACCAGGCTAACTATGATAAAAAGAGGACACAAGTTACTAGTATTATAAATGAATGAGGGGACAATTCAAGAAAGTACAGACCAATGTCTCTTACAAACATCAATTTAAAAACCATCAATAGGGGCGCCTGGGTGGCTCAGTCGGTTGAGTGGCCGACTTCGGCTCAGGTCACGATCTTGCGGTCCATGAGTTCGAGCCCCGCGTCAGGCTCTGTGTTGACAGCTCAGAGCCTGGAGCCTGTTTCAGATTCTGTGTCTCCCTCTCTCTGACCCTCCCCCGTTCATGCTCTGTCTCTCTCTGTCTCAAAAATAAATAAACGTTAAAAAAAAATAAAAAAAAACCATCAATAAAATATTAACAAATCTGACAGTGTATAAAAAGAATCATACACCATGACTGGGATTTATCCCACGTGTGCAAGTTGATTCAGCGTTTGAGAATCATTTAATGTAACCCATCACATTGATAGGCTAAAGAAGAAAAATTACATAAATATATGAATAGATACAGAAAAAGCTCTTGACAAAATCCCATACCCATTTAAGATAAAAATTCTCAGTGGCACAAGAACAGACAGATCAATGGAAGAGAATAGAGAACCCAGAAATGGACCCACAAACGTATGGCCAGCTAATCTTTGACAAAGCAGGAAAGAATATCCAGTGGAATAAAGACAGTCTCTTCAGCAAGTAGTGCTGGGAAAACTGGACAGCGACATTCAGAAGAATGAACCTGGACCACTTTCTTACACCATACACAAAAATAAACTCAAAATGGATGAAAGACCTCAATGTAAGACAGGAAGCCATCAAAATCCTCAAGGAGAAAGCAGTATCTTGCCTGCAGCAACTTCTTACTCAACACGTCTCTAGAGGCAAGGGAAACAAAAGCAAAAATGAACTACTGGGACCTCATCAAAATAAAAAGCTTCTGCACAGCAAAGGAAACAATCAGCAAAACTAAAAGGCAACCGACAGAATGGGAGAAGATATTTGCAAATGACATATCAGATAAAGGGTTAGTATCCAAAATATATAAAGAACTTATCAAACTCAACACCCAAAAAACAATCCAGTGAAGAAATGGGTGAAAGGCATGAATAGACACTTCTTCAAGGAAGACATCCAGATGGCCAACCGACACATGAAAAAATGCTCAACATCACTCATCATCAGGGAAATACAAATCAAAACCACAATGAGATACCACCTCACACCTGTCAGAATGACTAACATTAACAACTCAGGCAGCAACAGATGTTGGCGAGGATGTGGAGAAAGAGGATCTCTTTTGCATTGTTGGTGGCAATGCAAGCTGGTGCAGCCACTCTGGGAAACAGGATGGAGGTTCCTCAAAAAAACTAAAAATAGAACTACCCTGTGACTCAGCAATTGCACTACTAGATATTTATCCAAGGGATACAGGTGTGCTGTTTTGAAGGGACACATGCACCCCCATGTTTATAGCAGCACTATCAACAAGAGCCAAAGTGTGGAAAGAGCCCAAATGTCCATCGATGGCTGAATGGATAAAGAAGATGTGGTATATATATACAATGGAGTATTACTCGGCAATCCAAAAGAATGAAATCTTGCCATTTGCAACTACGTGGATGGAACTGGAGGGTATTATGCTAAGTGAAATTAGGCAGAGAAAGACAAAAATCAACAGGTGAACGTAAGGGAAGGGAAACAAAGATAATATAAAAACAGGGAGGGGGACAAAACAGAAGAGACTCATAAATATGGAGAACAAACTGAGAGTTACTGGAGTGGTTGTGGGAGTGGGAGATGGTCTAAATGGTTAAGGGGCACTAAGGAATCTACTCCTGAAATCATTGTTGCGGTATATGCTAACTAATTTGGATGTAAATTTTAAAAAATTAAAAAAAAAATCTGCATCTACCAAAAAAAAAGATAAAAATTCTCAGAAAACTAAAAATAGAGAGTAACTTAATCAAATTGATAAAGAATATCTACAAAAAAATTTGCAGCTAACATCATACTTGATGGTGAGAAACTTGAAGCTTTCCCAGTAAGGTTAAGAGCAACGTAAATGGTGTCTCCTCTCACCATGCTTTTCAACATCATACTGTATGGAAGGCCTAGCTAATACAGTAAGACAAGGGAGTAAAATGTATACAGATTTGGAGGGAAGAAATAAAACCACCTTTATTCACAGATGACATAACTGTCTATGTAGAAAATCCAAAAATGTCAACAAAAAATCTGGAACTATTATAGCAAGGTTTCAGGATGATATAAATCCAGCAAGGTTAATATAAAAAGAGCCAATTGCTTTCCTATATGTATATATATATATATATACATATATATATGTATATAGATATATATATATCTATATCACCAATGAACAAGTGGAATTTGAAATTAAAAACAATACCGGCGCGTCTGAGTGGCTCAGTTAGTTGGGAGGTCAACTTCAGCTCAGGTCATGATCTCACAGGTTAGTGAGTTCGAGGCCCATGTCGGGCTCTGTGCTGATGGCTCAGAGCCTGGAGCCTTCTTCAGATTCGGTGTCTCCCTCTCTCTCTGCTCCTCCCCGTCTCATGCTCTGTCTCTCTCTGTCTCTCAGAAATAAATAAACGTTAAAATTAAAAACAAGCAATACCATTTACTTTAGCTCCATGAAAATGACATCCTAGCATAAATACTAGTATAAATCTAGCAAAATGTTTATAGGATCTATACGAGAAAAACTATGAAGCTCTGATCAAAATATTAAAGAAGAACTATTTAAATGGAGTGATATTCCGCGTTTAGGTATAGGAAGATTCAATGTTGTCAAGATGTCAGTTCTTCCCAGCTTGATTTACAGATTTAGTGCAATGCCTGTCAGAATCCCAGCAAGTTACCTTGTGGATATTGACAAACTGATTCTAAACTTTATATGGAGAGGCAAAAGACCCAGAATAGCCAATACAGTATTAAAGGAGAAGAACAAAATTAAACACACTATTATGTCCACACAGTTGTTTATAGCAGCTTTATTCGTAGTTGCCAAATGTTGGAAGTAACCAAGATATCCTTCAGTAGGTGAGTGGATAAATAAACTGTGGTACATCCAGACAATGGAATATTATTCATTAAGAAGAAATGAGCAATCAAACCATGAAAAAACAGAGGAGTCTTAAATGCATATTACTAAGTGAAAGAAGCCAATGTAAAAAGGCTACATATGATTTTAACTATATGTCACTCTAGAAAAGGCAAAACTATAGAGACAGTAAAAAGATACGTATTTGCTAGGGATTAGGGGAGGATGGAATGATAAATAAGCAGAACACAGAATTTTTAGGACAGTGAAACTACTCTGTACGATACTTGAATGTTGTGTACACGTCCTTATAGGTTATATGTTAAGGTAAACTGAACTTTGGGTGAAATGATGTGTCAGTGTAGATTCATCAGTTGGGACAAATGTACTACTCTGGTGGGGGATGTTGATAATGGGGGAGGCTATGTGTGTTTGGGTGGAGGGGATATATGGCAAACGCTGTATTTTTTGTTCAGTTTTGCTGTAAGCCTAAAAATCCTCCAAAAAAGTCTATTTTTAAAAAATGGACAAAAGTCTGAATAAACTTTTCTCCAAAGTTAAGATATATAAATGGCCAATAAACATATGAAAAAATGCTCAGCGTCATTATCCATTAGGGAAATGCAAAATTGAAATCACATAGCGAAACCATTTCCCACCCACTTGGATGCGTTTATAAAAAAGAGAATAACAAGTATTGTTGAGGATGTGGAGAAATTGGAACGTTCACGCAGTGCTGGTGGGAATGTAAAATGGTGCAGCTGCTGTGGAAAACAGTTTGGCAGTTCTTCAAAAGGTTAAGCATAGAGTTACCATATGACCTAACAGTTTCACTCCTAGGTATATATCCTCAAGAGAAATGAAAACATGTCTACACAAAAGCTTGTAAATGAATGTTCGTAACAGCATTATTTTTAATAGCCAGAAAGTATAAACAACCCAAATGTCCATTAACTGTTGAGTGGATAGATATAATGTAGTATATCCATACAGTGCAGTGTTATTTGGCAATAAAAAGGAATTAACTGCAATACATGCTACAACCTGATGAACATTGAAAACATGCTAAGTGAAAGAAGCCAATCTCAAAAGACCACATACTGTATGATCCCATTTTTATGAAATGTCTAGAATAGGCAATCTATAGATAGAGACAGAAAGTAAATGAGTGTCTTCTTGGGCTGGGGGAGGATGGAGAGTGACTGCTAACTGGTATGTGGTTTCTTATGGTGGTAAAATGTTTCAAACTTACACAGTGGTGATGGTGGCACAACTCTGTGAATATACAGAAAAGGACTGTGGATGAATTTATGGTATGTGAATTAGATCTCAGAAAAGCTGTTATTAAAATAATCAGGTACATAGAAGTATATGTCTTTGGACGCATTGTGGAATGTGAGTGCTGGGATGCAATAGCAGCAGTAGCAATGCTTTAATGGGCGTATGAATTATCTGGCTATCTTATTAAGTGTAGATTCTGATTCAGGAGGTCTGGGATGGAGTCTTGAGATTCTGTTTCTTAATAAGCTCTCACGGTGCTGATGCTGCTGGACTATGCCCCATGCTTAGCAAGGCAGTAGAGGATATTTGCTTCTTCATTGAATGGGGTCAGTCTAAAGAGCCTTCCTGGAGCCAGGAGGATTTGGCCAGCATTTTGTACCAAGGCAGAATTGGTTTGGTGGAACAGAGGGCATTAATGGACAAAGTAACCAGCCTGTGTAAAGACTCAGAGACCAGAGGGGATCTGATACTTGAGGGGGTGGGACAGGAGGCCTATTTGTGGGGTTACATGGGTGGGTCCCTGAGTCTTTTACACACCTGAGCATTTTCTATTTTTATGAAATTTTCTCTTGCCCTCTGCCTGACATTTTGGTTTATTCTTTCAAATCTGGACTTAGGTAGATTGGCATAACTATAGGTGCCTTGTGAGCTTCTAGGAGAGGGGTGATTGGTTGGCAAGAAAACATTCTGTATGTGGGTCTTGGGAGTTGGATGTGAGCCCATCAATCAGTAACCATGCCTAGAGAGCCTCCCTAGTTAGCTAACCTGAGCTCTGGACAGGGCACAATCAAGACTGTCTTACTTCTTGGACCCAGATGAATAAACTCATTAATGAGGGAGCAAATAAAGCTGTATTTCCAGATGGTACAGGTTAATTATAGTTGTAGTTTAGAGCTTTCCTTGTCTTTCCACTTGCACTTGAAGACCGGTTTGTATCTAATGTAAATAATCGCTTGGTTCAGGAGGCAAATATTAAAGCCAAATCATATCTTTACTCTTAGGATTCACAGTACTCCATGAAGTGCTAAATGGTCCTGTAAGTCCAAGTCCAATCTCAGCCTTAGTGTTTGCCTTTCTGAGCTGTTTTCTCTGAGGCTCTGAAAGCATTACTGTTCTGTGCTTCACCAGCATTTGGTTCCCCAGCCTCTCCTGTTACTTTATAAAGTACTTCCACTCTCCCAGGAGGAAAGGCAATGAAATCGCATGGTGACCTGGAATGTTCTTACGTTCACAGCCCCACAATGAAATCAGAAGTCTTATTCTTTATTTTCCAGATGGAGAGACAGTATAGACTATATGGACAGTAGCATGCTTGACCACTATCTCATGGAGAGGCACCCCTGTGTCTGGCCTAGTTCTTTGGATCTTCCTTAGTTTTTCCTTCAATAGACTTGTCTGGCTTCTTTGAACATGTAGTTATGTTGTCTTGGTTTTGTCTTGTTTTGTTTTGACATAGAGTTTTTTAAACATGATTTTCTGGGTGCTTCCTGGTGTCAAATGAATACTTCTTTCCCAGATGCTTATTAAGTACTTTTCAAGTGTTTGTTTATACTCCCATTTAAGCATCTCCAGGTAAGGTGCTGGTTTGTCAGCATACTTATCATATTGTAGAGAATTGTGTTCAATTCCTTCAGTACTCACTGAGTGCGTAATATATGCTCAGCTCTGTTCTGTTCTCCTTGAAAGACACAAAGCTGTGTATTCTCCTTGGTGCTGTGGGATCTTCCAGGTTTCTGGGATGGGAGCAAGTTACACAAAGGCAGGCTAGGAATAGAGTGAAGCAAACAAGGCACTTAGGGTGCAAACTTTAAGGAGACACTCACTTTCAAGGTCATGCAAGTGGAGGATTAGTACCTAACAGTGAGTGCCTCCTTAAATTTTGAGCCCTAGGTCCCTTGCTTACCCCGACCTTAATGCTGGTCCTGCCTTAAGAAGCAGATCACTTGGCAATCATGTCTAAGATAACATAAGACTATGAATGAATGGCATGGAACAGTGCTTCTAAAATTTAATGTGCATACAGATCATCTGGAGATCTTATTAAAAGGAGGATTCTGGGGGTGCCTGGGTGGCTCAGTCAGTTAAGCATCCAACTCTTCATTCGGCTCAGGTCATGATCTCATGGTTTGTGGGATCAAGCCCTGTGTCAGGCTCTGCACTGACAGCACAGAGCCTGCTTTGGGTTTTCTCTCTCTCTACTCTCTTTGCCCCTCCCCATGCTCATGCACTCATGCTTATAATAAACTTTTTTTTTTTTTTTTTAAATTCTGATTCAGTGGGTCTGGAGTGATGCCTGAGATTCTGCATTTCTAACAAGCACCCAGATAAAGTTGACACTAGCCTTTGTACTACACTTTGAGTGAGAAGGAGGAAAATCCATGCTTGAGAAAACCAGAGGGCCACATTCACTAAGCTAGAGGATCAGGGAAGGCTTCTCCAGAGAAGGTGAAATTGCAGCTGGTTCCTCAAAGGACAAGTTGGACTTGGATGGGAAAAAAGAGAGGGAGACATGGCAATCAAAAGGAAGGATATGCAAAGGCTAGAGACAGGAATGAGACCCATGTGTTTTGGGACAATGAATCAGACTGGTTTGGCAAGATGCAGGTTCAAGTTGGAAAAAGAGCTTTGATACGTAGTGTGAAACCATATGGATTGTTTCTTTAGAAATATGGCCCTTAATTGTCTGCTCAGGTACTGCCCAAATGGGCATTTCCATTTCTTCTCTTTTTTTTTTTTTTTTTTAATTTTTTAAATGTTTATTCACTTTTTGAGAGACAGAGACAGAGTGTGAGCCGGACAGGAGCAGAGAGAGAGGGAAACACAGAATCCGAAATAGGCTCCAGGCTCTGAGCTGTCAGCACAGAGCCCGATGTGGGACTCGAACTCATGAACCGAGATCATGACCTGAGCCAAAGTCAGACACTTAACCGACTGAGCCACCCAGGCACCCTGGGCATTTCCATTTCTTATATCCACTTGTCCTTCTGGGATACTCTGGGGCCTCTTTTTTTCCGGGGGAGATGAAGGCCTGAGTCAGGACACCTGAATATATTCTGTGAGGCATTGTGTGAATTAGGAAAAGAGAGGAGGTGGTTGACTTCATTATCCTGATTGGCTGGGTGAAGCCTTGAGATGTTGTTGTTGTTTTTGTTTTGTTTTGTTTTAACTTAGCTGGGACATGTAGAAATCAGAAAGCCCTCCCTAAAGAGTGATGGGAGTACACAATACACACATATAAAAGGATGCCTGGTAAATATGTGCTGATTTGACTCAGTAGGAGAGTTCTGCCCATTTTAAATCAAACATTCCATGTAAAGTACTTTTCTGAAATTATCATAGGAACAGTGGGAAATTGGGCCTTGAACATCATAGGTACTAAAAGAATATTTGTTGATTGATACATTTGAGAATTGTCTCTCCTCTTGACATCAAGAAACATTTTCAGTTCAGGTCAGTAAAAGAATGTATGAAAGTAATGTTTTTGACTTATGTACTGACACTTGGGTATGCTTTTGTGTGGCTGCAAGGAAGCAGAAGACTGCTTTCTGAGTCCTGAACTCAAAAGAGTTTATTTTTGGGCAGTGGTTTTCAACTGGAGGCAGTTTTCTTTCCACAGGGGACATTTTACAATGTCTGTAGACATAGTTGCTTCTGTGGAGATGCTATTGGCATCTAGAGGGTGAGGCCAGGGATGCTGCTAAAACATCCTACAGTGTACAGAGAACTCCCCACCCCACCAAAAAAATGAACCAGTCTCAAATATCCCTAATGTCAAGGTTGAGAAACCCTGTTCTAAAAGGACAAGACTAACAAATAGAACCAGAACTTTGAAGTTGGAAGGCCATACTACTAGTTAATAGCAGAGCAGACTGAAGCTTAGTTCACCCTAGTCTAATGTTTTGCCTGATGCCATAAAGCCATTTAGACTCAAACAGCATTATATGACAAAATATTTTATTTAGCTTCATCTCCCACTAATTCTGATTCATACTTTTTGCTCTAGCCATACTCATTTATTTGTATGCTATACAAATAAATAAATAAAGTTGTATGCAACTTTATTCCTTCATGTTTATGTTAGTCCCTTTGCCTGGAACATTTATTTCTCTTATTTTTTCATCTGGATGATATTTCACATCTCCTCTGGGAACTCTCTCCAATCTATAACACCCCAGATTGGATCAGAAGCCATTTCTTTATTCTTCTCTAACTAGTCCTCAGCATATAATAAAGAAATTTTCTGTATATATGTGTGACTTCCTGACAAGGCTGTGAACATCTTAGGGGTTAGAGTTACTCTCCTATCCTCATTGCCTTGCATATACATACAATATACTGTCAGTCATAGACATGAGATAAAGTAAGTGGTTAGAGAAGGGAGAGATCAGTGGGAAATAGAGTATTGGGGAAGGTTCCATACAGATTACGACACTTGAAAGCTTCTTGTAATTCCTTGAAGATAATGATGAATGTATGAGCACCTTATGTTGGGCAGGGATAGTTCTCAGACAGTAATGGATTTTTCTTGTGGTGTCTTTCTACAGGTTGATATGTCGGACCTCTCCCCAGAGGAGCAATGGAGGTAAGTGTGACAGTGTGGGCCCCCTAGGCTGGAAACTATAAATTAATCCTACTAATAGAGTTGTATATCTTCCCTTTTGCTAACTTGGCTGTGGGGAGGCAGTGATTCTTGACCAGTAAGACAGGTCATTTGGGATCTTTCCCAGTACTTGGGTTACTCCTGAGTAGCTCCTTCAGTCCTGGGGAGTAAATAGGTAATTGCACCAAACCATTTATTTGGGTTTGAACACTACTAGTTCTGCCATTTCCTAGCTGTGCGGTCTTCGGCAAGTTACTTAGTTTCTTACTACCTTAATTTTACCAGTTTGCACAATGAAGATTACGACAGTACCTATACCGCATAGAGTATTTGTGGGGATTAATATATGTGAAAATCTTAGAACAATTCCTGGCATGTGGTAAGCTTCCAGTAAGTGTTGATTATCATCATTAATATCATTATCCATGAACAGAGCAGAGAGCTCTGGCTGAAAAATGAGAGATGTGTCTTCTGATCTCAACTCTGCTACTAACATGTTTTGTAACCAGAGTGAGTCAACAAATATTGTCATGATTACTCATCAGTAAAGAACTTTCAGAGTGCTTACCCCACAAACTTCACAAGGTAGCTGACCAATGAGCTGAAATCAACCATGTAGACTTTATTAATAGTGCAAACCCCCCCTTCATTTAGATTATAAAAATGGAGAATTGCAAAGATATCAACTTATATGACAAACCCAGCAAGATTTTAGGTGACTGTAAGCTTAATATGTACTAGTTTTGTACCTCAGCTATCAAAACATTCCAAAATTTGGAAGATGTTTCTAAAAATATATTATCTGCTTTAGGGTGGTGATAGTTCCACCGTGCTCTGCTTCACTGAGTCCACATTGATTTTGTTGTAAACACTGTATATTAAGAAGATCTTTAGCTAGATAATGTCTAGAAGAAGGCAACCAGGTTTAATGGTTTTCACATTATATGAATAGTGTTGAAAAGAACTGTTAGCCTAAAAGGGCACAGAAAAGTGATAGTAGGAAGAGGATAGTTTTTGTTTTTGTTTTTAAATAAGATCATGACAAATCTTTGAAAGAGCAGCGCTGGGTAAGAAGAGTGAAAATATCCTTTGTTGTTCCAGAGTATATGATTAGGTCCAACGGATTGAAGCTATAGATAGATATTTTGTCTCGTTATCAGAGACAGCTTTAATAATTGTGGTATAGTGAACTTCTGCCCTTAAAGCATTGGAATTTTATTTCTTCATAACACATGTGAACACCTACAATGTGCCAGACACATAGTTCCCTAACTACTTTAAGAGGCAGATGTTCTCAGCCAGTGGAAGTATTCAAACAAATATTATAAAGATAATGTTTGCATTGGGTGGGAACCTGAACTAGATCTTCTCCGGTATTTTCTAGATATTTCTTTGATTTTTTGTTGTGTACATCCATTCAGTCATATACTGTCTGCAAATAAGAAATTTATGTCTTGTTATCTTTATAACTCCCCACAGTCTTTAGGTTTTTAAAATGCCCTTTGCCCTTTTAGGTTAGCTTATCCTCACAACAACCCTATGAGGGAAGCAGCAAAGATATGGACTCCTTTTGACAAATGAAGAAATTGTGATGTAGAGATGTGAATTTTCTTGGCCAAGGCCACATGGATGTCTGAACCTAAGTTTTTCTGACTTACACTCCATATTTTCTTTTTGTCAGATTCTCCCACCTAGGATAAACCCTTAGGTGCTGTGGCTGGCTGCTGACATTTGGCTGCCCACTCCCCTACCATGTTTCTTCCCTAACATTTTATTATGAAAAATCTCAGAAAAATTGAAAGAATTACACAGTAAACACCTTTACACCCACCATCTAGATTGTACAATTAACTCTTTGCTTTATCATTTATCTCTTATGTAATTCATCCCATTGGGTTCTTCTTGCATAGTCTCTCATTGCTCCTGGGAACTCTATGAAGATACCATTTATGTTGTCCTATCCCTCTCTCCCTATTATCCCCATGCATGGAGAATTTGCATAAAAGCTCCTGACTACAGGCTGTATTTATATTTAGTTTTCTAACTCCTTCCTTTTTTCTCTCTGTTGGCTGACTCTGACCCAGAATGGTAGGATTGACTCTTTTGCATTCTTAGAGGAAGCTCTTTGCCTATATTGGCCAAGGGAATCACTTGTTGCCAGTCCTCTGGACCAGAGAATGCCTGTCTTAGATTATATGAGTTTTCGGTTGTACTCTTCCTTGAGCCCTTGAGGAGGCTATTTACATGTGGACACTGATGGTGTAGTCACTGTTGAATTAGTATAAAGTTGAAGCAGTCCAGATTTTTCAGGCATTAACTAGCTTTCAGAATCCCTGGTCCTGACAGAGAGGGTAGGACAAATAAAGCAAGACTTTAACCCTGGAATTAGTACACATCTGCAGTATTACTTCTTAATTGGTGTCATAATATCACTGAGTAGGATTATGAGACTTTATAGCTATAACCTTTTCTCTGGGTTACTTTCTCCTTCCAGTGACAGGTTGAAATAGGACTGAAATGGGCAGTGACTACAGGCTTCACCTGGGACCTCTTTCCTACAGGAAAGGTGTCAGCTGTTTCTGCTCTTGCAGGTGGGCAGCAGACAACCCACCTTTAACTCCAGTAGCTGAATTTTTGACTGGGGCCCACAGAGCTCTGGTTCTATCCCCCAGTGCCTGTTCTCTAAGATGTGTATTTTTCTATTCTCTAATTTGTACAGTACCTTGCAGCTGCAAAGCACAAGAATATGTTCTGAGCTATGGGATGGTGGGATGTCCCTGGAAAGCATTACTATTTTACCATCACACCATCCCTGACCTGCCTTACCTCATCTGTTTGGCTTTCAGGGTTGAGCACGCACGCATGCATGCCAAGCACCGTGGCCATGAAGCCATGCACGCTGAAATGGTCCTCATCCTCATCGCTACTTTGGTGGTGGCCCAGCTGCTCCTGGTACAGTGGAAACAGAGGCACCCCCGCTCCTACAATGTAAGCTACTTTGCCTCTCACTTCTTTGTATGACATTCATCAACAGACCCTTAGTATTCTGGGGTCCAGCCTAACCCAGGCCACATATAGGTGGGGAATGGACAATAGTAATAAACTTTATATATGAATGGTGAAGAGTGTATGGCAAATGTGTGTTGAAGAGGCAAGTAATCCAGATTGTGAAAATAGGGATAGAACCTAAGGCTACTTCCATGGCCAGAAAAGGTAGGTCTTCCCTTGTAAACATTTTGGGACAGATTCATGAGGAGGTGTTCATCAGAAACTATTCAAATAGAGGGAGAGGTGATCGCTTTATTGGGAAGACCAAGCCTCCGAGTAAATATTACAGGTAGGATTTAGATTTAAAAAAAAAAAAAGTAATAATTGAGGAAATGAAGAACAAAACATATAAAACATATAGAAAATGTATAGCTGAATGGCAGAAGGAAACCCTCCCTTATTGGTAATTACTTTAAATGGTTTAAATTCTTCTATTAAAAGGCAGAGATTGGCAGACTGGTTTAAAAACCCCATGAGAGGGGTGCCTGGGTGGTATAATAAGAGTCAATTATGTGTCCGACGTTTGATTTTGGCTCAGGTCATGATCTCATTGTGAGATTGAGCCCTACATCAGGCTCTGTGCTTACAGTGCAGAGCCTGCTTAGGATTCTCTCTCTCTCCCTCTCCCTCTGACCCTCCCCTGCTCATATGTGCATGCTATCTCTCTCTCAAAATAAATAAATAAACTTAAAAAAAAAAAAAAAAAAAACAAAACCGGGTGCCTGGGTGGCTCGGTCGGTTAAGCATCCAACTTCGGCTCAGGTCATGATCTCACAGTTTGTGAGTTTGAGCCCCGGGTCAGGCTCTGCACTGACAACTCAGAACCTGGAGCCTGCTTCAGATTCTGTGTCTTCCTCTCTCTCTGCCCCTGCCCCGCTTGTGTTTTCTCTTCCTCTCCCTCCCTACCTCCCTCTCTCTTTCTCTTTCTCAAAAAATAAATAAATAAACATTAAAAAAAAAAACCAACGATGAGAGACTCATAAGACACAGATATTAAACGTAAAGGGATGGAGAAAGATATTCCATGCACATGATAACCAAAAGAGAGCTGGGGTGGCTATTAAATATCAGACCAACAGACTTTAAATCAAAAAAATTTACAAGACATAGAAGACATTATATATCGATAAAAGGTTCAATCCAACAAGAAGATACAATAATTATAAACACATACATACCTAACAAAGGAGCCCCAACGTATGTGAAGCAAAAATTGACAGAATTGAAGGGAGAGATGGACAGTTGTACAATAATTGTTGAAGAGTTCAGTACCTTACTTTTGGTAATGGAAAGAGCAACCAAATAGAATATCAATACTTAATAGTGGACTTGAGCAGCGTTAAAAACTAATTAGACCTAAGAGACTCAAAGGGCACACTCTAACCAGCAACAGCAGAATACATACTCTTCTCAAGGGCACATTGACTGTACTACAGGATAGGACAGATGTTACGCCACAAAACAAGTCTCAATAAGTTTGAAAAGATTAAAATCATAGGTTTAACTACTGTGGATTAGGACATGGCAGGTGTAGTGTACTGGATTTTTTTCTTAGAAGTTTGTAATCTTTTCATGGGCAACCCTTTTTTAACATAAAAACTTGGCAAACACCCATATGATAATACTTTGTAAAGAATATACAATCACATATATAATAGTAACAATAGCTAGTATTTATTGAATTCTTACTATGCCAGCCACATTCTAAGTATTTTAGGTGCATAGATTTAGCTAATCCCCATAATAATTCAGTAAGGTAATTTTTTCTCCATTTACAAATGAGGAACTGAGACAAAGGCTAAGTAACTTGATCTAGTGATAAAACCATTATTTGAACCCAAACAATTTTACTCCAGTTTTTTTAATCTTAATACCTAATGGTTCTTTTGCTCAATTATATGCTTTTTCATACCTCTGGTAATATGGCCAGACATGCCCAGGGGTCTGTAGCTCACATGATATGAACTGCTCTATCTCATTTAATCCTCCTAATAGCCCATGAGGTAAGTCCATGAACAAACTGAGGCCCAGAGAATTGACGCATGAAGGGAATACTAATAGAGCCAGGATTTGAATCCAGGTCTTTTATTTCCTGTTTCATAATTTCTGCTGTACTATAGGTTGCTTGAAGCAAAAAGCAACCAGGGAACTGAGGGGTCACCTAGAGCATAGAAGGAAGAGAGGCTAATCTTTGCCCTTGAACAGACACAGGTTCTGAACCTTACTGGCCTATAGCCAGCTCAAGTGTTACATGTACCACAAATAGAGACATCTGTACCTTCGGGTCACAGTGCATTAAGTGACCACATGACACCAAGGCTTTTTGAACTGGAGACCATCCAGCAGGCTAAGCCACCTAGGTGTGGCTCCATGTCTAGACACTGGTCATACTTTGCCCTGATACCTGAGACAAGTCACTTGTTTGTCAGTGTATGATTATAGTGCCTTCTCTATAAAATGGGGATTACCAAGATGGTTGAAATGAGCCGGGAAAAATAAGACCACTCATAAACTAAGTGTAGAATGAAAACCCCCTTGGTATTTCTATGCTGCTATTTAAAGATAATCTTAATTATATAATGCTGGCTGATCTGCAGAGATTTTTGAAAACCTCTAAAGGAAGTGAGAATACATGTATGTACTATAGTGGTTTTCAGTAAGTACTTTTTTTTTAAAGCTGTGGAATCCTGTCTTCAAATAATATCTTAAGGAACAACCCAGTATAGAAAACAATTAAGAGGCTGCTCTGCTTGATACAGGGTTGGGTAACTCTCTGCTTCTCAGGAACAAACACAGGACTCACCAGTGTTAGAAAACCACTGATGTCATTCATTAGTTAATCCTTAAAGGCAATGTGACTAATTTAACGAAGTCATTTGTATAAGGAACATGCACAGTTATCTCATTACTGCCATACCTTGTAAACTGAACTTCACTGGTGAGCGACCTGCTAACATTATAAAACATCTTGGGGGTGCCTGGGTGGCTCAGTCAGTTAAGCATCTGATTTTGGCTCAGGTCATGATCTTGTGGTTTGTGAGTTCAAGCCCTGCATCAGGCTCTGTGCTGACAGCTCAGAGCCTGGAGCCTGCTTCCGATTCTGTGTCTTCCTCCCTCTCTGCCCCTTCCCTGCTCGCACTCTGTCTCTCTCAAAAATAAAAATAATAAAAACATTGAAAAAATTAAAAAAAATAAAATATCTTGAACTGAGAAACTTAAACCCTTATTTTTCAAAAATTAGAAAAGGAAATCTGCAATGTCCTGCTTTATGCTGCTGTTACACAGTAATCTAGATTGTTTTTTAAAAACTTTTATTAACTTTTGTACAGTGGATATTCTTACTGCTTTAATTAAAATACTAACTTTGGGGGTTCCTGGGTGGCTTCGTTGGTTAAGGGTCTGATTTTTATTTCAGCTCAGGTCATGATCTCATGGTTTGTGGGTTCGAGCCCCACATTTAGCTGTGTGCTGACAGTGCAGAGCCTGCTTGGGAATCTCTTTCCCTCTCTGCCCCTTCCCAGCTCGCATCCACTCTCTCTCTCTCTCAAAATAAATAAACTTAAAAAAATAGTAAAAAAATAAATAAATAAATAAATACTAACTTTGGAAGAAGAAAATTGCCCAAGAACGGTGTACACAGTGACATCTCCTGTCCTTTTTCAAGCTTATCAGAAGTTGGAGCTGTCTGCCATGGAGGCAGTTAATAAAATGGAGCCATCCCAGTCTGACTTGAGTAGTAAGCTCTCTCACTTCTTTTTTTTATTTTATTTTATTTATTTTATTTTTTTTAGCTCTCTCACTTCTTAGCTGTATGATTTTCTATCTCTCTGAGCCTGTTTTTCTTATCTCTAAGTTGGAGTGATAGCTACCTCATGGGTTGTGAAAATTATATAAAATTGTACGGTAAAGTGTTTTGTAAACTCTAAAGCTAATGTTATTAGTGGCTATTGTTGCTTCCACTCCTAAGAGAAGAGCTCAAGACATAAAAATGTTTTCAGATACTATTTCATATAGAAGAGGGATAGAATTGTATTTTTGTTGAGAATAATTTCATATAACAAAATTCACTGTTCTAACCATTTTAAAGTATATAATTCAGTGGTTTTTAGTACATCCACAGTGTTGGGCAGCCATTGCTGCTATTAGTTCTAGAGCATTTGCATTACCCCAAAAGGAAACCCCATATCCATTAAGCAATCACGTCCTATTTCCCCCTCCCACCAGGCCCTGGCAACCACTAATCTGTTTTCTATGTATTTGCCTATTCTGGATATTCATACAAATGGAATTATACAATATGTAGTTTTTTGTCTGGTTCCTTTCATATAGCATAATAGTTTCAAGGTTCAACAATGTTCTAGTATCAGTACTTTATTCCTTTTTATGGCTGAATAATATTCTATTGTATGGGCATGCCACATTTTGTTTATCCGTTCATCATTTGATAGACATTTGGGTTCTTTCTACCCTTTGGCTATTGTGAATAGTGTTGCTACAAGCATTCATTATAAACTTTTATTTGAACACCTGTATTCAATTCTTGGGTATGCCCCCGCAGTAGAATTGCTGGAGTAGAAGTGCAGGGTATACCCTGGAGTAGAACTATTTAACTTCTTGAGAACTGCCAAACGTTTTTCCATAGCAGCTATACCATTTAACATTCTAACCCACAGTGCATTGGGTTCCAATTCCTCCACATTCTTTTTTTTTTTTTTTTTTTTTTAAAGTGTATTTATTTATTTTGAGTGGGGGAGGAGCAGAGAGGGGTAAAGAATCCCAAGCAGACTCCACAGAGTCCAATACAGGGCTGAATTCCACAAACTGTGAGATCAGGATCTGAGCAGTTATCAAGAGTCAAGTGCTTAACCGACTGAGCCAACCAGTTTCTCCACATTCTCACAACACTTGTTTTTTCTTTTCTTTTCTTTTTTCTTTTTTCGTTTTTATTATAGTCACCCCAGTGGGCATGAAGTAGTATCTCATTGTGGTTTGATTTGTGTTTCCCTAATGACAAATGATGTTGAGGATAATTTGATGTATTTATTGGCCACATGTATATCTGCCATGGAGAAATCTCTTTGCCTATTTTTAACTGGGTTTTTGTTTTTCCTTTTTGTCTTTTTATTATTGAGTTGTAAGAGTTCTTTATATAGTTTGTATACTAGACCGTTATTAGATATGTTATTTATAAAATTTTCTCCCATTCTGTGGGTTGCATTTTTACTGTTTTGATAGTGCCCTTTGATGCATAAACATTTTAAAGTTTGATGTCCAATTTGTTTATTTTTCCTTTTTGAATGAATATATTTGACATGTAATATTGGTTACATTTAAGGTGTTCAACATGTTAATTGATACATTTATCTATTGTAATATGATTCCTATTATAACAACATTTAGCATCTCTATCACATCATGTAATTATCCTTGTTTTTAGTGGTTGAAATAATAAGGTTGAGTCTCTTAGCAGGTTTGATGATTATATTACAATATTGTTATCCATATGCATTATACTTTGCATTAGATCTCTGTGGTTTATTTACTGCTTGTTCCAAGTTTGCACCCTTAAGTCTATTTTTTTGTTTATTTTTAAGAGAGACAGAGAGGGACAGAGTGCAAGCAGGGGAGGGGCAGAGAGAAAGGGGGAGACACAGAATCTGATGCAGGGTCCAGGCTCTGAGCTGTCAGCATAGAGCCCAATACAGGGTTTGAACTCACAAACCATGAGATCATGACTTGAGCCAAAGTCGGATGCTTAACCGACTGGCCACTAGGTGCTCCATTAAACCTATTTTTTTATTTTGTTGCTTGTGCTTTTAGTGTTATATCTAAGAATCCATTGCCAAATCCAAGATTACTAAGTAAGCTTTTATCTTTATGTGCTTTTTGAAGAGTTTTATACTTTTAGCTCTTACTTTTAGGTCTTTGGTCTCTTTTGAGTTTTTGTAAATAGTATGAGGTAAGGGTCTAACTTCATGTTTTTGCATATGGATATCCAGGAAATCATATGATATTTATCATTCTAAAACTGACTTATCTCACTTAGCATTATACTCTCTAGATCCATCGATGTTGTTGCAAATGGCAGGGTCCCATTCTTTTTTTATGGTTGAGTAATATTCCTGTGTGTGTGTGTGTGTGTGTGTGTGTGTGTGTGTGTACACCACATCTTCTTTATTCGTCTTTTGATCAACGCTAGAGCTGCTTCCACAATGTGGCTATTGTAAATAATGCTGCAATAAACATAGTGGCGCATATACCATTTTTTTTTAAGTTTATTTATTTTGAGAGAGAATGAGAACATGCACAAGCAGAAGAGGAGCAGAGAGGGAGAGAGAGAATCCCAAGCAGGCCTCATGTTGTCAGTGTGGAGCCTGACGCAGGGTTTGATCCCATGAATCGTGAGACCATGACCTGATCCAAAACCCTGAGTCAGACACTTAACTGACTGAGCCAACCAGGCACCCCTGGGTATATCTTTTTAAATTAGTGTTTTGTATTCTTTGGGTAAATACTCAGGGGTGGAATTACTGGATCATATAGTAATTCTATTTTTAACTTTTTGAGAAACTTCCATATTGTTTTCCATAGTGGCTACACCAGTTTGCCTTCCCACCAACAGTGTGCAAGGGTTCCTTTTTCTCCACATTCTCATCAACACTTAATTACTTGTTTTATGGTTGTTTTTGTACTTCCTCTCTGTTCCTTTCTTCTCTTGTTCTTTTCTCTTATGACTTGTTGGCTTTCTTTAGTGATATTCTTGGATTCCTTTCTCTTAATTTTCTGCATATCTATTATTGGTTTTTGATTTGTGGTACCATTAGGTTTATATATAACATCTTATGCATATAGCAGTCTAAGTTAAGTTGATGGTTGCTTAAGTTTCAACCCATTCCTTATTCCTCCTCCCCCCCACATTTTAGGTATATGGTGTCATACTGTATATCCTTTTATTTTGTGAATCCACTGACTGATTTTTATAGATGTATTAATTTTATTACTTTTGTGTTTCCTACTTTTCTTATTTTTTCTTATGGTCTTTCCTTTCTACTCAAAGAATCCTCTTTAACTTTTGTTGTAGGGCTGGTTTAGCGGTGATGAGTTTCTTTAACTTTTGTTTGTGTAGGAAAGTCTTTATCTCTCATTTTATTCTGAATGATAGCCTCGCTAGATATTCTCATTTGCAAGGTTTTTTTTTTTTTTTTTTTCCTTTCTTTCTTCCAGTACTATGAACATATCATGCCATTCCTTCCTGGCCTACCTTTCAGTGTGTGCTGAAAAATCAGCTGATAGCCTTAGGTTTCCCTTGTATGTAACTATTTTCTCTTGGTGCTTTTAAATTCTCTCTTTATCACTACTTTTTGCTATCTTAATTGCTATGTGTCTTGGTTGTGGACCTTCTTCTCTTGGTTTTGTTGGGGGATGTCTGTGCCTCCTGTATCTGGATTTCTGTTCCTTCCCCAGGTATGGGAAATTTTCAGCTATTATTAAATAGCTGAAATAAATTTTCTGTCCCCTTTTCTGTCTCTTCTCCCTATGAGATCCCTAGAGTGAAAATGTTATTATACTTGAAGGTGTTGCTGAATTTCTTAAGTCTCTTAATTTTTTTTTTTTTCCTACTCTCCTGCCCAGCTTGATTGCTTTCCAACACTCTCTCCTCCAGGTTGCTAATACATTCTTCTGTTTCCTCTAGTCTACTATTTACTCCATCTGGTATATTTTAATATCAGCTATTGAGTTCTTCATCTCTAATAGTTCTTTTTTTATGTTTTCTATTTTTTTGTTAAGGGTCTCACTGACATCTCCACTCTTTCTCAAGTCCAATGAGTGTCTTTATGACCATTACTGTAAATTATCAGACATATTACTTATCTCCACTGCATTTAGCTCTTTTGCTGTGATTTTGTCTTTTTCTTTCATTTGAGACATATTCTTTGGTCTCCTCTTTCTTTTGTCTAACTCTCTGTGTCTGTTTCTGTGTGTTAGAAAAGTCAGCTATATCTCTTGATCTTGAAGAGATCAAGTAGTGGCTTCATGATGAAGAGGTTCTGGAGTACCGTGCAGTGCAGTGTCCCCTGTTCACCAAAACCTGTTGCTTCAGGAGTGTCTCCAGTGTATGTTGCATGCACCTCACTGTTGTGGCTAGGCCACATTTGTCTTTAGTCCAGTCATCTGCAATGGGTCTCTTGGCCTGTTTTGGGCAGGGTTTGGTCTCTGTGTTAGTGGGCCAGTCTGGGGCTGCCTTTGGTTTGAGGTGAGTCAGACGAAGCATTTGCCAGAGATGTAGTAGCACCAAACTGCAGGGTGCTTTCTCTGTGCTGTCCCCTGAGAAGCTTTTGTTGATAAGCGGGACCTGCAGTCAGACCAAATGTCTGCCCTCAGCCCACTGTTTGGGTTGCAGTTGGACTGGTACATATAGTTATCTTCCCCTCTCTCTGAGGCAGGAATCACTTTGGAGTGGTGCTCACTCTTGTTGGGCCTGCTTGTACACTGCTGAGCTTATAGCACTACTTGGGATGGGATCCAGCCAGGGAAGTACTGGATGGGGGCATTTCCTCAGGAGAACATGAGGTGAAGTACAAGATGCCAGCAAGGCCCACATAGTTTTGCTGTGGGAGGGGACCTAGACCTGAGGCCTGGCTGAAAGGCGCATGTCCACAAGAGAGCACAGGACAGGGGCCGCAGTTAGCAAGTTGAGTGAGTTTTGGCCACTGTGCTGGTTCCTGCAGGTATCTATGTGTCTACGCTAGAGGGTGGAGGAGAGAAATGGTGCCAGCAAGCTCCTTTGTTCCTGAAGAAGTCTCCTAAAGATCCCTGCCCTCTAGCAAGTACTCTGAGATTAATAAATAAATCTCCTTCCTGCATACCACAGGTGTTTTTCAAATTGCTACTTCTGTGCTATATTTCTGCAGGGCTGTTTGTTGTGCTGTCTCTTTAAGGGCAGGGACTCGGTTTCCTATCACCCTCCTGGCTCTGCTGAGCCCTCTGATTTTTAAAGTTCCAGGTGTTAAGCCTGGCTGGTTGTAAGAACTCACGAGAGTAGGACCCTCTGATTTTCAAAACCAAATGTTACAGGGATTCATCTTCCCTATGCAGGTTCTCCATGCCTGCGGTGCTTGGTGTGAGGATCTGTTTCTCTCCCCGCTCTGGGCTCCCTGCGTCTGTTCATCCCAATGGATAATCCCATAGGTCCATTTAGCTCCCTACCTTGTCTCCACCCTTCCTACCCTGTTCAGTGTGGCCTCTTCTCTACATGTAGCTCTGGAGAGTCCATTCTGCCAGTCTTTGGATCATTCTGGGTTATTTACACTGATCAGGGTTTTATGTAGTTGTATCTGTGGGATGAGGTGAGCTTGGGATCTTTATTCCATCTTCCCTGGAAGTCTCAGCACCACACTTTTGATTACTATAGCAACCTGGTAAGTTCTGAAATTGGGAAGTGTGAGTCCTCTTAATTTGTTCTTTTTCCAGATTGTTTTGATTATTGTGTCCCTTGAAATTTCTTATTAATTTTTAAGATGAGTTTTGCCATTTCTGCAAAAAAGGAGTTGTGATTTTGATAAGGATTGCAACTGAATCTGTAGATTAGTTTGGGGAGTATTGCCATTTGTGACTATGAATTGTCTTTTTATGTATTTAGATCCTCCTTAATTTCATTGTTTTGTGGTTTCCAACATATAAGTTTTGTACCTCCTTTGTTAAATGTATTCCTAATATTTTGTTTTGGATACTATTGTGATTGGAATTGTTTTCTTAATTTTCTTTTTGTATTCATTGTTAATATATAGAAATATAGCTGGCTGTTGTGTGTTGTGTGTTGATTTTGTGTCTTGCAACTTGGCTGAATTTGTTTATTAATTTTAATAGTTTTTTGGAGATTTGTTAGGATTTTCTATATATGACTTCTTCTTTTCCAGTTGGATTTTTTTTTCTTATCTTGCTTAATTGCTCTGGATAGAACTTCCAGTACAATGTTGAATAGCAGTGGTGAAATGGGCATCCTTCTCTTTTTCCTGATCTTAGAGGGAAAGTTTTTTTTTTTTTTTAATTAATGTTTATTTATTTATTTTTTGAGAGAGAAAGAGAAAGCATGTGTGCATGAGCAGGGGAGGGGCATAGAGAGTGAGAGAGAGAATCCCAAACAGGCTTTGCCCTGTCAGGCATAGTGAACCATGAGATCATGACCTGAACCAAAATCAAGAGTTGGATACTTAATTGAGCCACCCAGGTGCCCTTCAGAGGGAAAGCTTTTAGTCCTTAATCTTTAAATGTGTGAGCTGTGGGTATTTCGTAAGTGCCCTTTATCATAATAAGTTCCCTTCTGTTTCTAGTTTGTTGAGTGTTTTTATCATGAATGAGTGTTGGATTTCTCAGATCCTTTTTCTACATCAGTTGAGAAGATCATGTGGTGCATTCTTGGTATAAATCCCACTTGGTCATGGTGTATAATCCTTTGCATATGCTGCAGCATTCAGTTTGCTAGTATTTTGTTAAGAATTTTTATCTCTATCTTCGTGAGGGATGTTAGTTTGTAATTTTATTGTCATGTGTGTGTCCCTTCATGTGTTTGTCTTCCTTTGATACCAAGGTAATGCTGGCCTCATAGGATGAGTTAGGAACTGTTACCTTCTTTTGCTTTTTGAACAAAATAGAATTTTGGCGTAGTTTAAAATGCCTTGAAGTGGGAGTCAGGTGATATAAGATCTATTTCTAACGCTGTTGTTAATTAGCACTGGACCATGGGCACATTACTCTAAGCCTCTGTTTCCTCATGCCCGTGTTTCATCTTTAAAGTGAGTAGTTAAGAGTACATGATTGCTAAAGTCTTTTCAAGCTTTAACATATTTTTCTGTTGTTATTTTATGTAATTCCAAAGGCCCAGATTAAAGCTATGTAATGAGTTTTTAGGAATGTAGATATCAGCTAAATATTATTTAAAATTTTTCGGGGCACCTGGATGGCTCAGTTGGTTAAGGGTCTGACTCTTATTAGTTCAGGTCTTGATCTCAGGGTCATGAATTCAAGTTCTGTATTAGGCTCCACTTTGGGTGTGAAGCCTACTTAAAAAAACATTTTTTTTTCCAGCAGTGGGAGCTGTTCCACAGTAAAATGAACTGTCTTAGAAAGGAATGATTTTCCTACCACAAGCAGCTGTATGGGCTTTTTTTGTTGTTTTGTTTTTTGTTTTTTTAATTTTTTTTAGAGGGTGATAAGAGTGCATGCGAGTTGGGAGAGGGGTAGAGGGAGAGAAAATCTTTTTTTTTTTTTTTTAATTTTTTTAAACTTTTTTTTTTTTTTAATTTTTTTTTTTTAACGTTTTATTTATTTTTGAGACAGGGAGAGACAGAGCATGAACAGGGGAGGGTCAGAGAGAGGGAGACACAGAATCAGAAACAGGGTCCAGGCTCTGAGCTGGCAGCACAGAGCCCGATGTCAGGGTCGAACTCAACGGACCGTGAGATCATGACCTGAGCCGAAATTGGCCGCTTAACCAACTGAGCCACCCAGGCGCGCCCCAAACTTTTTTTTTTTTTTAACTCATTTTTGAGAGACAGAGTGCAAGCAGGGGAGGGGCAGAGAGGGAGACACAGAATCTGAAGCAGGTTCCAGGCTCTGAGCTGTCAGCACAGAGCCCGATGCGGGGCTTGAACCCACGAACTTTGAGATCATGACCTGAGCCCAAGTCGGCTGCTTAACTGACTGAGCCACCCAGGTGCCCTGAGAGAGAAAATCTTAAGCAAGCGCCATGCTGAGCCCTACATGGGACTCAATCCCACAACCCTAGGATTGTGATCTGAGCTGAAATCAAGAGTTGTATGCTCAACCAACTAAGCCTCCCAGGTGTCCCACAGGCTATATGTTTTGGGAGGGTTTAGACAACCTCCTGTCAGGGATGTTGAGTAAGGGATTTTTGTGATTTTATTTTTCTTTTTATGGAATAGCCGACTGGGCTTCTTTTAAGTTTTCCCTCTCAGCTGTAAAATCTGTATCCTATCTAATTATCAAAAAAGATGAAGGCCTGTTTTGTTCTTAGAGGATAAAACCAAGCTGTCTAGAGGCAGGGTGAGGTTTTGTTCTGTTTTTATTTTGGTTTTGTTCTGATTATAAATGTTCTACGTGTTATAAAAAATCCAAACAATATATATGTGACATAGAAATCGAAAGTGTCCAGAGAGAACTGCTATTAACACTTTATGTTTATAGATTTTTTCTATGCATATAATGTTTATGACATCCATTAGGTTCTGCAATATTTTCACCTAATACTGTCTCTCAAATACCTATCTATATTAGCATGTCATCCACTTAAATTAGTAATGCATGGTATTCTTTTTTTTTTTAAAGACAGACAATTAAAAAAATTTTTTTTAATGTTTATTTTTGAGAGAGCGAGAAAGACAGTGTGAGCAGGGGAGGAGCAGAGAGAGACAAAGACAGAGAATCTGAAGCAGGCTCCAGGCTCCGAGCTGTCAGCACAGAGCCCAATGTGGGGCTTCAACTTGCGAACCACGAGATAATGACCTGAGCCAAAGTCGGGCACTCAACCAACTGAGCTACCCAGGCTGATAGTATTCTTTTAAATAGTTTTTTTTTTTTTTTTATGTTTATTTATTTTTGAGAGAGGGAGCGCAAGTGGAGGAGGGGCAGAGAGAGAGGGGAACAGAGAATCTGAAGTGGTCTATGCACTGACAGTAGTGAGCCCGATGTGGGGTGTGAACTCACAAACTGTGAGATCATGACCTGAGCCAAAGTCTGGAGCTCAACCGACTGAACCACCCAGGTAGCCCTCTTTTAAATAGATTTTTAAAAAAATTTTAACCTACCTCTGCTGATAGACACCTTTTAATTAAGTTTATCACAGTTACAATTCACTTATTACATATACATTTCATCTTACATATGTATCTTACGTATATAACAATATACATGATAAACTTTTTACATATATAATATGCATCGCTGTGTAAGCATTTCTGAAAATGAATTCCTAGAAATGGAATTGCCTAGTCAAAAGATAGACACATTTTAATTATTAATGGATCTTGTTGGATTGCCTTCCCCAAAAGTTATAGCAATTTACAGTCCCACCAATAGAAGTTAATGGTGCTGTTACCCAGTATTAAAGAGAATATAGGGAATCATCAGTATTTTTAATAATCTTTGTCAATCTAATAGGGTAAAAATATCTAATTAATCATTTCTTTATTAGTGAGGTTGAGTGTTTTTTTCTTACTAGTCATTTGGTTTCTTCTATCAATTGTTCATATTATTGACTAGTTTTTATATTTGATATTTCAATTACCTTAAAATTTTTATTGAAGTATGGTTGATACAGAATGTTATATTATTTTCAGGTGTTCAACATAGTCATTCGACAATTGCATACATTACACAGTGCTTATCATGATAAGTATATTTAGTAAGTGTCACCATACAACATTATTACAATCTTATTAACTGTATTCCCTGTGTTGTACTTTTATTTATTTATTTATAAATGTTTATTTTGAGAGAGAGAAAGAGAGAGCGAGCGAGCATGCAAGTGGGGGAGGGGCAGAGAGAGGGAGACAGTGAATCCCAAGGAGGCTCCACACTGTCAGCACAGAGCCTGATGTGGGGCTTGATCTCACAAACTGTGAAATCACGACCCTAGCCAAAAGCAGGAGTCAGTCGCTTAACTGACTGAGCTACCCAGGTGCCTCTAAGTTTATTTATATATTTTGAGAGAGAGAAAGAGAGACAGAGCATGTGTGCAAGATGGGGAGGAGCAGAAAGAGGGAGAGGGAGAGGGAGAGAGAGAGAGAGAGAGAATGAATCCTAACCAGGCTCTGTGTTGTCATCAGAGAGCCTGACATGGAGCTCAGTTCCAGAACTGTGAGATCATGACCTTAGCAAAATCGAGAGTTGGCCCATTAAACGACTGAGCCACCCAGGTGCCCCTGTTCTACTTTTCAATCTCCTGACTTATTTATTTTTATAACTGAAAGTTTGTACCTGTTAATCCCCTTCATCTATTTTACCCATCCCCCCATTCTTCTCTCCTCTGGCAACCACCAGTTTATTCTCTGTATTTATTATTTATGAGTCTCTTTCTTTTTTGTTTGTTCATTTGTTTTGTTTTTTAGATTCCACATTTAAGTGAAATTATATGGTATTTGTCTTTCTCTGACTTATTTCACTAAGCATGATACCCTCAAGGTCCATCCATATTGTCACAAATGGTACGGGTTCATTATTTTTGAATGGCTGCATAATATTAAACACACACCACACAGTGCATCTCCTTTATTCATTTGTCTATCACTGGACACTTAAGTTGCTTCCATATCTTAACTGCTGTGAATAATGCTGCAATAAACTTAGATGTTGCACTTATCTTTTCAAATTACTGGTTTCTTTTTTAGGGGGTGGGTGGGTGAGAAACCAATAGTGGAATCACTGGATCATGTGGTATTTCTATTTTAAATTATTTTAGGACCCTCCACACTGTTTTCCACAGTGGCTGCACCTAGTTACAGTGCACCAGGCTTCCCTTTTTTTTTTTTTTTTTTTCACATTCCTTGTTATTTCTTTTTGATACTAGCCATTCTGACTGTGTGAGGTGATATCTCACTTTGGTTTTGATTTGCATTTCCCTGATGACTAGTGATGTTGAACATCTTTTCGTGTACTCGTTGGCCATATGTCTTCTTGGGAAAAATGTCTGTTTGGGTCTTCTGCCCATTTTTAATCAGATTACTTTATTCTCCCCCTCCCCCTCCTCCTCTGTGTTGAGCTGTATACGTTCTTTATATATCTTGGGTATTAACCCCTTATCAGATATATCATTTGCAAATATCTTCTCCCATATAATAAGTTGCCTTTTCATTTTGTTGATGGTTTCCTTTGCTGTGTAAAACCTTTTTATTTTGTTGTAGCCCAAATAGTTTATTTTTGCTCTTGCTTCCTTGCCTGAGGAGACATATCTAGAAAAATGTTGCTAAAGCTGATGTCTAAGAGATTACTATCTATGTTTTGTTTTTGTTTTTGTTTTTTTTTTAGGAGTATTATGGTTTTCAGGTCTCACATTTAGGTCCTTAGTAATTAGAAAAACACGTGTTAAAACAACAGTGAGATATCACTGTACACCTATTAGATTGGCTAAAAACTAGAAAGCTGGATATGTCCAACTATTGGCAGGCATCAGAGACTTTAGGAACTTTTGTGTGTTCTTTATAGGTCTGAAGACTAGGGCAGGCATTATGGGGAGCACCGTGGCACTATTCAGTCAGCTGGAATGTATACCTACCTGTGGCATAGCCTCAAGGGACACGTGAGAAGGGGTTCATTTAAATGTTAATTATGGCAGTTAATTGAAGAGTTGGAGGCAATCTGGGTATATGTGTCTGAATAAAAAGGTAAAATGTGGTGGATCCAAATCATGATGCTGCCTTGCAGCACATAAGATTTACCCTTAAGGGCTTGTGGATCTTAAAAGCAGAGTACTGAGTGGAAAATGTAACAAACAGAAACAAATTTATTAGTGCCAACTAATCAAAAGACATGCACAAAAAGTAGTTTGTAAGAACAAAAAAATAAACATGTTAAACACATTAGAATGTTTGTGGGACAAAGAATGGGAATAAAAAAGAATCAAAACAACTCCCCAGAGAATGTTGTGTAAAGGAGAGGGACGTAGAAACATGAACTGTTTGAGCTTAGCTGTCAGAGCTTTTAAAAAAAAAAAAGGTTCTTATGGCATATTGAGGAATGATGGAATTATTTGAGAAGTCTCTGTTTCTCTCAAATGAATGAAATATTCTGTTCTTCACTAGTGCTAGTTGGCAGCCCACCCTTTCAGTGGGCACACATGACCATGGAGTGGAAAAACACTAGCTCTGTTCTCCCAGACCAGGTCTCTCAATAGGGAAATTATTCACATTTTGGGCCAGATGATTCTTTATTTTGTGGGGGACTGTCATGTGCACTGTAGGATGTTTAGCAGCATGCCTGGCCTCTACCTACTAGATGCCACTGGCATTTCCTCCCCCAATAATGACAATCAAAAATGTCTCCAGACTTTGCCAAATGTCACCTGGGGAGGAAATTCACCCCTTATGAGAAGCGCCGTCCTAGAGCAGCATGGATGTTGCCAGTCATTAGGCTGATTATGAACAAGTATGCCAGTCGACTGGTTTCACTGTGAAAAGTATCAAACATCTCCTTGTAACTTAGGAGTTCAAGTCCATCTTTTAAATTAAAAGAAGAAAAACTTCGTCAAAATTACCTGCTATTTGGGAACAAAAGGTCCTACTGTTCTCTGTATTTCAATGTCAGAGTACTGTTCTTTTCTATAACAGCAGCAGTAGTAATACTACCTTAAGCTGCGTATAGTTTCAATTTGTTGGTATTTTAAAAAATACTTTTCTCATCTGATATCTCATTGGAACCTCATGACAGCTTTATATGATAGTGAGGACAGGGATATATCTCCCTTTTTCAGATTAGTAAACCAGAGGGTAAAATCCTGAAGAGATTTGCCAGGAGCACATAACCATTAAATTGGGGAGCTGGATATAAAACCAAAATCTTATTCTTGGTTAAGCACTCTTTTCATGAGAGGACTCAGCCAATTTTTGAAGTTTCTCAAAAACTTCAGCAAATTGTCAGTTTCTGCCATGGTCATTTCTGGTTTTAACTCCCTTGATTTTTCCTTGATTTTTCCCTTTTGCCGAAATCCATCCTTCCCCATCCCCTTTACTGGCTACATCATATTGCCTCCTCAGCCTTTCCAGCGTTTTATCACAAACTCAGAAGTGAATGGTATCAGGGGGGCAGGACTTGGGAGACAGAAGATCGGGACTGGAAACCTAGCCCAGGCCCAGCTTGCTTTTTGGCTTCTCTCTAGCTCAGTTTTCATCATCTGTTCAGAGTCTAATATTACTTAGTCCTTAGCTCCCTCAGGGAGGTCAGGGGAAGGAGTAAGTTTATGCCTGGAAAAGTATCTATCCTATTTTTAAAGATCTCCAAGGAGAAGCTTTCATCATCTCTATTACTAAACACAGTATCTTTTCAAACTCCTATCCCCTGAACTGCTATTCCCTCCTGGGATGGAGGAGTGGCAAAATCTCCTACGTAGAAATCTTTAAAGTACTATATAGATTTGGGGCGCCTGGGTAGCTCAGTCCGTTGAGCATCCAACTTCGGCTCAGGTCATGATCCTTGCTCAGGTCATGATCAGGTTTGTGAGTTCGGGCCACATGTCAGGCTCTGTGCTGACAGCTCGGAGCCTGCAGCCTGCTTTGAATTTTGTGTCTCCCTCTCTTTCTGTCCCTCCCCTGCTCATACTCTGCCTCTCTCTGTCTCTCAAAAGTAAATGTTAAAACTTTTTTTAAAGTACTATAGATTTTTATCAGACCAACACATTAAGAGGGTGAATACAATGTGGCTAGAGAATGTGGACTAAGATGGGGAAGGGTGGTGCTAATCCGCTTTCTATGAGAAGGAAAAACTTTCCGTCTCCGACTGTAATAAAAACTTCCTAAGTGTGATGCATACATCAGCTTTCTCTGAGCCTTGCCTACTCTTTAGGCTCATTTCTCACACCTCCCTCAAACGTTAGTTGTATTTTCTCAAATATACCACGTTTCCTTATCTTGGAACACTCCTCATGATGCCTTTCTCTACTTACACCTACTAGGCCATTAGGACAGAGATCCAAGGTTGCTTTCTTCAGGAAGACTTCCTTGGTTCCCCCATGTTGATTGAAAGCTTCTCCTCTACTTTCTTGGCCACCAGGGCTTAATGCATTATAGCACTTATCATACTGCATTGTAATTGTTTTTTTCTCCTCAGTAGATTTAAGTTCTTGAGGAAGTTTTGTTTTTTATCTCTGGATTCTGCAGTCCTTACTTAGCATGGTGTACAGTAAGCGCTCAGTAAGTGTTAAGTTACTGCTTGACTGACTCTTGGTGGGAGAGAAGAAGACTTGGGGGAAAAGATGAAATTTTAGTTATTAGAAGAGTAGTTGTAAGAAATAGGAAGTAGGGCGGGCGCCTGGGTGGCTCAGTTGGTTAGGCGTTGATCTTAGCTCAGGTCTTGATCTCAGGGTTATGAGTTCAGGCCCTGTGTTGGACTCTGCCCTGTTTGTGAAACCTACTTAAAAAAAAAAAAAAAAGAAAGAAAGAAACAGGAAGTAAATGTACTGCGTGGCACTCTAAAGGACAAGAGTTGGACCCAGAGGCAGAAGGTACACAAAGGCAGATTTTTCAGGTTGGTATCAGGGAAGAACTATCTAGCACATCTATTAGCAATGGAATGGTCTGCCTCATGTGGTAAGGTTGACTGTGCCAGGGCTGTGGTAGGAGGCAATTGCCAACTAAGTTTCTGCCCTGCAGAGTATTCTAGCAATGTGTGGAGTCCTACTTGATCACAGAACTACACTGAATATTTGAGCTTACTGGGCCTCTGGACAGTCTTCAGATAACTGAAAGTAATAGCTGTGCCTTCCTGTAGTTCCCCAGGCCTGTTATCCTAGGCTTTCAGCTGGTCTTTATGTAATTTGGTTTCTAGACCAAATTTGTAATCTTGGCTGCTCCCTTATGGCCACTTTTCTTTGTTTTATTCTTTGTACATTGTGGTCTCAAGACCTAATCCCAGGGCCCTAAGGATGCTTTGACAGAGCAGAGAACAGTAGAGTTGCTTGCTGCCTCGTTCATTCTGGACATACTCCTAGTTAAAAAGCGTAAGGTTGCCTTGGCTTTTTTGGCAGCAGCCCTTTTGGCATATATTCCCTGGCAATTTGTGGTCAACTGAAACCCCTAGATCTGTTCCACATGAACTGCTATTAAGCCATTCCTTTTCCATCCTATACTTGGTAGTTGGTTCGGTTTCATTATATGGTTTTTGTTCTTCATTTTGACTTATTAGCCCTTAGAATCTTAGAGCTAGAAGAACTCTAGAAACAAGCTTTATTCATTTTGGACCTTGCTTGTTTCTTCCATGTTCACTATCTTGTTCTTCCCAGCTCTTAAATGTTATGCTGTCCACAGTTTGGTAAGCAGGTCCTTTGCATTTTCATCCAAATCATTCATGAAATTATTGATCAGAGCTGTGAAGCATATCCCAGACACCTTCCTCCAGTTGACCTCTCTCCATTTATCAGCATTTTTTTCAAGCTGATTGTTCTGTTAGCTGTGAGTCTCGTGCTTTGCTCTACTAGCTGGCTATGTAGTTTTCAATTCATTCTTTATACTCCTTTTCAGCCAAGCATGGTAGGTAATCACTACCCCCACAACATAGGGAAATACAGAAGTGATAAGAATCCCGAAAGCCAAAAGCACCACACATGAGAAGATTGGAAAGGCAGCTGGTGCCCAGGGGAGGATTGATCTGGGGGCTCCTTTCTGATTTTTCATGAATTATAGCTTCTGAGATGAAAAAAATCTAAAAGTCCATTTAAATATCATCTAGCTCTTTTTTTTTTTTTTTTAATTTACATCCAAATTAGTTAGCATATAGTGCAACAATGATTTCAGGAGTTTCAGAATTCAAGGAATTTTCCTTAGTGCCCCTTACTCATTTAGCCCATTCCCCCCTCCCGCACCCCCTCCTGTAACCCTCTGTTTGTTCTCCATATTTATGAGTGTCTTGTTTTGTCCCCCTCCCTGTTTTTATATTATTTTTGCTTCCCTTCCCTTATGTTCATCTGTTTTGTCTCTTAAAGTCCTCATATGAGTGAAGTCATATGATTTTTGTCTTTCTCTGACTAATTTCACTTAGCATAATACCCTCCAGTTCCATGCATGTAGTTGCAAATGGCAAGATTTCATTCTTTTGGATTGCCGAGTAATACTGTGTGTGTGTGTGTGTGTGTGTGTGTGTGTGTGTGTGTGTGTGTGTGTGTATACACACCACATTTTCTTTATCCATTCATCCATCAATGGACATTTGGGCTTTTTCCATACTTGGGCTATTGTTAATAGCGCTGCTGTAAACATGGGGGTGCATGTGCCGCTTCAAAACAGCACACCTGTATCCCTTGGATAAATGCCTAGTAGTGCAATTGCTGGATCGTAGGGTAGTTCTGTTTTTAGTTTTTTGAGGAACCTCCATATTGTTTTCTAGAGTGGCTGCACCAGCTTGCTTTCCCAAAATGTCATCTAGCTCTTATTGTTAGCATCTAACATCAGCATTTCAACTGTATAGCCTTGTGGAGAGATAGGTGAGATAGAGCTATTCTTATTTTCCAGATTGGAGAAGCTGGGATTGTCCCTCAGTAAATGTTTGCAGAATGGATCAATGAATAGGTTTCAGGTTAGTCTTCACTTCAATTTTGTATTTGTAGACTCAGGGAAAGAAAAGTAAATGGCTTTCAGTTTTCCCCTCCAGCTGGTCAACTCCAAGCCCCTTCAGAACTAGACAAGAGCTCTGCCTCTTCCAGGCAGTCTTCCTGATGGCTCTTGCCCACAGTGTTACATCTTTCCTCTGAACTCTCATGTTAGTAATTGATGCTTTGCTGATTGTGCTTGATGGCTGCTCAATTCATGTATTTGTCTCATTATCCCAAATCCTGGAAGAGAAATTAGGGGCAAAAGCTTTCCATTACTTCGTGCACTTGAACAAATGATTTAACCTAATGTGTCTGTGTAAAGTATTGCCAGCAGGTGGCACCAGAGTCCCTGACAGTGTTCTGAAAATCTTGGGTAACTCCATCATTTACATATTGCCAAGCTGCCACTAAAAATGCCTTCCTTAATGAAGAAGCTTCAGTTTACTTATTAAATTAAGCAAAATGCTAATAAATACTATAGTAGAAATCAACTAGGCAAAATTGTAACCTAACAGTTTTGTCATGGGAGGCTATTCTGTTTACTCAGCTGCTTTGCTTTGCCGCTTATCAGGTACTGCTGTCTAGGCCCTGAACAGAATCTGGCTTTCAGGCTTCCCAGAGAGTGTCCAGGTACCTGAAAGTAGCCTCAAATCCTTGGTTTATGTTTTTAGATAATTTATTTTTCCTGGAAAGGAAAATTAAGAATTATAAAGAAATTGCTATGACCCTACCACTTGTTTTCCCCCTGGAGGTTTTGGTGATTTTTAAAATATTGTTTATTGAAGTATATAAGTTGACACATACTTTACATCAGTTTCAGGTTGTACAACATAGTGATTCCACAAGTCTATATGTTACGCTATGCTCGCTACAAGTGTGAGCGTAGTATCCATCTATCACCATACAACACTATTACAATACCATTGACTATATTCCATATGGTGTACCTTTTATCCCTGTGACTCATATCCCTGTGACTCATTCCATAATTGGAATTCTGTATCTCCTACTCGCCTTCATCCATTTGCCCATCCCCCTATCTCCTTCCCCCCTGGCAGTCTTCAGTTGGTTCTCTCTGTTTGAGTCTGTTTCTGCTTTTTGTTTGTTCATTTTTTTTTGTTGTTGTTGTTTTGTTTTGTTTTGTTTTGATTCTATATATAAGTGAAGTCATATGGTATTTGTCTTTCTGTGTTTGAGTTCGCTTAGCATAATACCCTCTAGGTGTATCCATGTTGTCACAAATGGCAAGATCCCCCTCCCCCATTTTTTTTGTTTTTTGTTTTTTTTGTTTTTTTGAGAGAGACAGCATGAGCAGTAGAGGGAGATAGAATCTTTTTTTTTTAAATTTTTTTTTCAACGTTTTTTATTTATTTTTGGGACAGAGAGAGACAGAGCATGAACGGGGGAGGTGCAGAGAGAGGGAGACACAGAATCGGAAACAGGCTCCAGGCTCCGAGCCATCAGCCCAGAGCCTGACGCGGGGCTCGAACTCACGGACCGCAAGAACGTGACCTGGCTGAAGTCGGACGCTTAACCGACTGCGCCACCCAGGCGCCCCAAGGGAGATAGAATCTTAAGCAGGCTCCGTGCCCAGCTCACAGGCCGACTCAGGGCTCAGTCGCAAGACTCTGAGATTATGATCTGAGCTGAAATCAAGAGTCAGAAGCTTAACCACCTGAGCCACCCAGGTGCCCCAAGATCTCCCTTTTTATGGCTGAATAATATTCCATTGTGTATATGTATGTATATGTATATATATATACACACACACATATCTATATCTATATAGATATAGGTATAGATAAAAAGATATATATACATCACATCTTCTTTATCCATTCTACCAGTGAACACTTGGGTTGCTTCCATATCTTGGCTACTGTAAGTACTCCTGCACTAAACATAAGGGTGCAGATATCTTTTCAAATTAGTGTTTTGGGTTTTTTTGGGTAAATATCTAGGAGTGGAATTACTGGTATTTCTATTTTGAATTTTTTGAGGAACCTCCATCCTGTTTTTAACAGTGGCTGCACCAATTTATATTCCACCAACAGTGTAAGAGGGTTCCTTTTCCTTTTCTTTTCTATTTTGGGGGGGGGGGCAAGAGAGTGAGGGGCAGAGAGGGAGAGAGAGAGAGAGAGGGGTGGGGCTTACCCGAAGCGGGGCTCAAGCTCACCCGATGCGTGACTCAAACTCACGAACCATGAGATCATGACCTGAGCCAAAGTCAGATGCTTAACCGACTGAGCTACCCAGGCGCCTCCTCTTCTTTCTTTAATTTATTTAAATGTTTATTTATTTATTTATTTTGAGAGAGGGGGAGGGGCAGAGAGAGTGAGAAACAGAGAGAGAGAGTGAGAGAGTTAGTCCCAAGCAGGCTCTGTGCTGTGCTGTCAGCGCAGAGCATGAAGCAGGGCTCAAACTCACAAACTGTGAGATCATGACCTGAGCCAAAACCAAGAGTCTGATGTTTAACTGACTGAGCCACCCAGGTGCCCCTTCTGTCCATTTCTAATCAGATTGTTTTTTTGCTGTTGAGTTGTATAAGTGCTTTGTGTATTTTGAATATTAGCCCCTTATCAGATATATCATTTGCAAATTCCCTCTCCCTTTCAGTAGGTTGCCTTTTCATTTTATTGATGGTTTTATTTGCTGTACAGAAGTTTTCTATTTTGATGTAGTCTAAATAGTTTAATTTTGCTTTTGTTTCTCTTGGCTGACGAGACATATGTAGAAAAACATTTCTGAGGTTGATGTCAGAGAAGTTACTGTCTGTGTTTTCTTGTAGGAGGTTTATGGTTTCAATTCTCACATGTAGGTCTTTAATCCATTTTGAGTTTATTTTTGTGTATGGTATAAGAAAATGGTCCAGTTTCATTCATTCTTTTGCATGTAAGCTGTCCAGTTTTCCCAGCACCAATTTTTTTCATATTTCGTTATTTAAAAAAAAAATTTTTAATGTTTATTTCTGAGAGAGAGAGAGAGACAGAGTGTGAGCAGGGGAGGGTAGAGAGAGAGGGAGGCACAGAATCTGAGGCAAGCTCTAGGCTCTGAGCTGTCAGCACAGAGCCTGACACAAGGCTTGAACTCACAAACTGTGAGATCATGACCTGAGCCGAAGTCTGATGCTTAACCAACTGAGCCACCCAGGCACCTCCCCCCAGCTTTTTTTTTTTTTTTTTTTTAATTTACATCCAAGTTAGTTAGCATATAGTGCAATAATGATTTCAGGAGTAGAATCCAGTGATTCATCCCCTATGTGTAACACCCAGTGCTCATCCCAACAAGTGCCCTCCTTAATGACCCTTGCCCATTTAGCCCATCCCCCACCCCACAACCTGTTTGTTCTCTATAAGAGTCTCTTATGTTTTGTCCCACTCCCTGTTTTTATATTATTTTTGCTTCCCTTATGTTCATCTGTTTTCTATCTTAAATTCCACACGAGTGAAGTTACACGATATTTGTCTTTCTCTAATTTCACTTAGCATAATACACTCTAGTTCCATCCATGTTGTTGCAAATGGCAAGATTTCATTCTTTTTGATTGCTGAGTAGTACTCCATTGTATATATATACCACACTTTCTTTATCCATTCATCTGTCGATTGGCATTTGGGCTCTTTCCATACTTTGGCTGTTGTCAGTAGTGCTGCTATAAACATTGGGGTGCATGTGCCCCTTCAAAACAGCACACCTGTATCCTTTGGATACCCAGCACCAAATATTGAAAAGACTGTCTTCACCCCATTGAATATTCTTGCCTTCTTTGTCATAGATTAATTGACTATACAAGCATGGGTTTATTTCTGTACTCTTTCTTTTGTTCTGTTGATTTATGTGTCTGCTGTGCTTGCTTCAGGAGCACATATACTGAAATTGGAACAATTTATGTGTTTGTTTTTGTGCCACTACCATACTGTTTTGATTACTGTAGCTTTATAGTATATCTTGAAACCTGGGATTGTGAAGCCTCCAGCTTTGTTTTTCTTTCTCAAGATTGCTTTGGCTATTTGGTGTCTTTGCAATTCCATACAAATTTTATTTTGGCTATTTGGTGTCTTTGCATTCTAGTTTTGTGAAAAATGCTATTGGTGTTTTGATACAGATTATGTTGAATCTGTAGATTGCTTTGGT
This sequence comes from Neofelis nebulosa, assembly GCF_028018385.1. Lineage (NCBI taxonomy): Eukaryota > Metazoa > Chordata > Mammalia > Carnivora > Felidae > Neofelis > Neofelis nebulosa. The sequence goes on along the minus strand of NC_080791.1, from coordinate 59,757,072 downwards.
TGGTATGGACATTTTAACAATATTCTTTCAATCTATGAGCATGGAATATTTTCCCATTTGTGTTGTCTTCAGTTTCTTTCATCAGTGTCTTATAGTTTTCATAGTACAGGTATTTCACCTCCTTAATTAAATTTATTCCTAGGTATTTTATTCTTTTGGTGCAATTGTAAATGGAATTTTTTCTTATTTTCTCTTTCTTCTTCATTACTAGTATATAGAAAGGCAACAGATTTCTGTATATTTAATTTTTATCCTGAAACTTTACTGAATTCATATATTACTTCTAACAGTTTTTTATGTATACTATCATGTCATCTACAAATAGTGTTGGTTTAACTTCTTCCTTACCAATCTAGATGCCTTCTATTTCTTTTTCTTGTCTGATAGCTATGGCTAGGACTTCCAAGTACTATGTTGAATAAAAGTGGCAAGAGTGGATATTCTTGTCATGTTCCTGATTTTAGAGAAAAAGCTTTTGTTTTTTCACCATTGAGTATGATGTTGGCTGTGGGTTTGTCATATATGGCCTTTACTATGTTGAGGTATGTTTTCTGTATCCCCACTTTGTTGAGTTTTTATCATGAATGGATATTGAATTTTGTCACATGCTTTTTCTGCATCTGTTGAGATGATCCTATGATTTTTATCCTTTATTTTGTTAATGTGGAATATGATTTGTGAATATTTAATCATCCTTGTATCCCCAGAATAAGTCCCACCAGATCATGGTGCACTGTCCTTTGGTCGTTGAATGTGGTTGCTAATATTTTGTTGAGTTTTTACATCTGTGTGCATTCAGGATATTGGCCTATAGGTGGGGTTTTTTTTTGTTTGTTTGGTGGAGGTTTTTTGTTTGTTTGTTTGGTTGGTTGGTTGGTTGGTTGGTTTTTGTAGCATCTTTGTATGGTTTTGGTATCAAGGTAATGCTGGCCTCATAGAGAAGCTTTCTTTCCTTTTCTTATCTTTCAAATAGTTTGAGGAAGATAGGTATTAACTTGTCTTTAAATGGTAGAATTCACCTGTGAAGCCATCTGGTCCTTGGTTTTTGTTTTATGGTAGGTTTTTGATTATTGATTCAATTTCATTACTAGTAATCGGTCTCATTCTGTTTGTGCCAGGTTCAATATGGGAAGATTGTATGTTTCTAGGAGTTTATCCAGTTTTTCTAGGTTGTCCAGTTTTTTTGGTATATAATTTTTTTGTAGTAGTCTCTTAAGTTCTTTGTATTTCTGTGGTGTCGGTTGTTACTTCTTTTGTTTCTGATTTTATTTGGGTCCTTTTTTTTTTCTTGATGTTTCTGGCTAAAGGTTTATTCAAACAACCAGCTCTTGTTTCATTGATCTTTTCTATTGTTTGTTTGTTTCTTTTGTCTCTCTCTCATTATAACCCCACCACTTTCAATATGTTGATTATTTTGGTTGCCAACTGCAGTCTTTGCTCCCTTATCACAGTTGACTTTATACAGTTTTGATAATGTGAAGCCATAATAAGAGCTCTCATTTACTGAATGCTTACTATGAATTATGCACTCTACTTGTTTTTTTATATAAGAGCTATTATATTGAATACTTACATTGTATTTATTACATTATCTATATTAAATGCTTACTTTGTTGGGCCTTGTTCCAAGAACTTTCCATGAATTAATTCACTTAACCTATACAATCTTTTGAGAGTAGATGCTGTTAATCCCATTTTACAGTTCAGAAAACTGAGACTTATCAGGGTTAAGTGACTTGCCTAAGGTAATACAGTAAATAGCTGTATTGAGATTCATATCTAGATCTCTTTAATTCTAAAATCTCTGGTCATTTCAGTGTATTATTCTACCTTGTTTTTCATTCTTTTTTATTTATTTTTTATTTTTTTAAGTTTTTTTTTTAAATGTTTATTTATTTTTAAGAGAGAGAGAGACAGACCATGAGCAGGGGAGGGGCAGAGAGAGAAGAGACACAGAATCTGAAGCAGGGTCCAGGCTCTGAGCTGTCAGCACAGAGCCCATCGCGGGGCTCAAACTCACGAACCGTGAGATCATGACCTGAGCCAAAGTCGGACACTTAACCAACTGAACCACCTGGGCACCCCTCGTTCTTTTTTTTTTTTTTTTTTTTAATTTTTTAATGTTTATTTTTGAGAGAGAGAGACAGAGTGCAAGTGGGGGAGGGGCAGAGAGAGAGGGAGATAACAGAATCCAAAGCAGGCTCCAGGCTCTGAGCTGTCAGCACAGAGCCTGAAGCAGGGCTTGAACTTGGGAATGACAAGATCATGACCTGAGCCCATCTCATGCTTAACTGACTGAGTCACCCAGGTGCCCATGTTTAGTCATTCTTTAATGGTTTCTATTTGAACTTTTTAAATTATTTTTTTTATGTTTATTTTTGAGAGAGAGAGACAAAGAGAGACAGAGCACAAGTGGGGGAGGGACAGAGAAATAGGGAGAGACAGAATTTGAAGCAGGCTCCAGGCTTCCAGCTGTCAGTACAGAGCCTGATGCAGGGCTCGAATTCACGAACTATAAAATCATGACCTGAGCTGAAATTGGACGATCAGCCAACTGAGCCACCCAGGCACCCCTCTATTTGAACTTCTAAAAAGCATCTAAAGATTAATAGAATCATTAATCAAAGGTTTGATTTATATTTTTCTCTTGCTGCTAGACTATTAGCTCCTTGAGAACAGGGACTAAGGGTCATGTTTATTTCTGCATTTCTCTTTCCATTAAATGCAAACTAAATTCTTTTTTTTTTTTTTTTAACGTTTATTTATTTTTGAGACAGAGAGAGACAGAGCATGAACAGGGGAGGGTCAGAGAGAGGGAGACACAGAATCTGAAGCAGGCTCCAGGCTCTGAGCTGTCAGCACAGAGCCCGACGCAGGGCTCGAACTCACAGACCGCGAGATCATGACCTGAGCCGAAGTCAGCCGCTTAACCGACTGAGCCACCCAGGCGCCCTCAATTCTTGATGTACTTACTGAACGCTGCCTTCGCTCTCCCAGGAAATCTGAGATACAAGGCTGCTTAACAGAAGAAACTTAGCATGTTAGAACTTGAAGGGGTTTGAAAAATCAAGTCAAGCCTTTCCCTCAAGGAAGAAGAACCTTCCTGGGTGACCCAGTGAGTTGGAGGCAGACAGAACTAGAATCTAGGTCTTTTGGGGTTCTTCTGGACCATCTGGTTTAAAGGGCCTAACCCTGTCCCTAAATTGCTCCCTCTCTCTGTTTCTTCCTTCTTCCTTTTCTTTCCTTTTTCCTTTCTCTCTTTCGTTCATGATGTGAGATGAGTAGCTTTACACCCTTATAGCTTTAAGCCTAAGAGTTACAAAGCAAGGCAATATTTTTTCATTTCTTTTACACTGATGCCTAGACTTATTCCTGATTATGCCTTCGTTCAATCCACAATAGTAGGGTAGTGGGGATTTGACTGCCTAAGGATGTTGGGTGTTACCCTGTATGTAGGGGACCATTAGAGGGTTGTAAGCAAGGGAATGACATGTTCAAGACTATATATTAGAGAGACACTTGGGTGGCTCAGTCACTTAAGAGTCTGACTCTTGATCTCAGCTCAGGTCTTGATCTCAGAGTCGTGAGTTCAGGCCCCACGTTGGGCCATGCACTGGGTGTGAAGCGTACTTAGAAAGAGAGAGTGGGAAGGAGAGAAAAAGAAAGAAAGAAAGGGAGGGAAGGAGGGAGGAAGAAGAGAGAGAAAGAAAAGGAAAGAGAAGAAAAGAAAAGAAAGACTGTATGTTAGAATTACCATTCCAGACTCCTGGAAACGGTAGATTGGAGAGGGAGACACTGAATGCAGGGAGATTGAACAAAGAGGTCATTGCAGTGAGGCAGGCAAGGGCTGGCAAGGGCTCACCTGGAAAGGAAAGAATATATACAACAGTTAGGTGAGGGATGAAAGGGAGGTGTCAGGCATGGTCCTAGGTTTCTAAGTTGAATCACTAAGAGGTGCCTCTGTCCAAATTTGGAAATCTAGGAGAGGATCAGGCTGAAATGGACTCGTGGATAGAGCTACAGAGGGAGCTGGCTAGAGCTGAAGTGCTTGTGTTTGTGTTTCAGATGGTGACCCTCTTTCAGATGTGGGTTGTTCCCCTCTATTTCACAGTGAAGCTGCACTGGTGGAGGTTCCTAGTGATCTGGATCTTGTTCTCTGCTGTCACAGCTTTTGTCACCTTCCGAGCCACCCGAAAACCTCTAGTACAGACAACCCCAAGGTGAGAGATTAGGTAGTGGGGAAGAGGAGCTAGGTTTCCTGAAGCTAATGGGTTGGAATGCATTGGGGTTGGAATGGGTTTAGACTGAAAAAATTGTAACTTTTATTTGCCAAGATTACTTGGCATGGGGTTCCACCAAAACAAGCTGATTGGGAGAACTATCCCCCCTTCACAGATTAAAAATCATAAAATATTTCCCTGTAGCTTACCTTAGAGTTTATACCAAGGTTTATTTATATTAAAAGCAACCAAAATAAGTAAGCAAATTCTGGTGATCATTGTCTCATTTTAAATGTTTTTGTGTGTGTGTGTGAACCCTTCTCTAATCTCTAAATTAGATTTTCTGTTGTATTCTTTTATAGGCCCTGTAGTTTTCCAACATAGAACTTATCACAAAATATTGAGTGTCTATCTCCCCCACTAAACTATAATTGTGAGATCAGGAACCACATGTATTTTGGTTGTCACTGTATATCCAGGCCCTACCACAGGGCCTGGCACATAGGAGCCTACTCTGTAAATTTTTGTTGAATGAATGAATCTCAGCAAATGTGCAATTTTTCAACAAATAATACTTCCTTCTTGGGTCACAAAGCAGCCCCTGCCTGTATTATTCTTTGCATTTTATCCAAATGCGTTTCTAGTTTGATCCTCCCAACCAGCTTGTGAGGTCATTTAATATCTGTACTTGACAGAGAGAGAGATTTTCTCATTCATTCATTCATTCAACAAGCACCTGCTATGTGTCAGGCCCTGTGCTGAGCGCTGGGGATACAGAACTGGATAAGACATGGTCCCTGCCCTCAAGGAATGCTCGGTTTAATGGAGGAGATGGACAAGAAAGCAGCTGTTTCAGTGCAGTTGGTAAGTGCTGTGAGAGATGTGTGTACGGATCCAGGAGAGCCTAGCAGAGGAAATAGCCAGCCTCCAAGTTGTAACTACCTGAACCAAAGTCTTCCAAATTGCAAGTTGCTCTTTTCCCCATGCATTTTATGTTCTGCTTTACTATATAGGTCTTCCTTTGGCCTTCTGAGTATCATTTTGTATGGTAAAATTGATCTTCAAGGTGAAGTTGGTGATTGAGAAGCTCCTCCCTGGCTATGGTAGTTTACATTAAGGACTGTTAGAAAAGATAGAGGCTCTGGAGCCAGACGGATGTGGATGGGAAACCCCAGCCCCGCCAATTGTTAATTATATGACTTGTTTGGCTTCACCTTTCTGAGCCTTGAATTTTTTATCCTTACAAATGTGATGATAATTGCTACCTCATATAGGGTGATATGAAGACAAAGTGTGAAAAAGCACTTTAAGAATCACTAAGTAACAAACATTATCAACTTGTAGATAAAATGACTGAAAATGTGTCTATAACATGGGAAGTTTTTTATCACGATAACTAACATTTGATAGTGCTTTATAATTTCAGAGCACTTTCATAAACATTCACGTTTATTCATGTAGCAGTTATTGAGCGTGTATTATATACACCAGGAAATGGGTTCTGTACAATCCATTGAGGAAGGCATCATGGTTTTCCCCTGTAATACAAAAAATAAACTTGTCTTAGAGTGGTGATTTGACTTACTTGGAATTACCCAGCTAATAATACTTACTTAATCCAGATTCCACCTAAAATTCCACATCCTTTCCACTGTCTCACTCCCATCTGATCAGTGCAAACCCTGGGTAATGGAGCTTTGTGTGGGTTTTGCTTTGTGCAAAATGTTTGGGGCCTTTCCCTTTCCTGAGAACTGATCACCACTTGCTTAGCTGTAGCAGGGAGGCATAGTCAGGGACCTTGAGTTTCTTCCCTGAGGCGGAGCACGGTTGGCAGTAACTTGGCCTCAGTAGCCAGGCAAGCTTGAGTTGTTTATTCAAGCAAATTGTTCCTTTGCTCCCACCACAGATAGAGTAGTTGCTCCTGATATCAGGGACCTGCCTCCATAGCATTTAAAAAGGCCCTGCTACATTCAGGGAACCATCTTTCCTCTCTGAACCTGGCTGGGGTCAGCCAACCAGATTTCACACTCCTTTTTGTAGGGTTCTAGAGAGCACTGCTCCTCCTCCTTCACTAGCATTGTACAGCCCCACTCCACCGCCCCCCCCCCCCCCCACCACACACATCCAATTCAAAGGTATTCTTTGAGTGCCTCCTTCCTTATCCCTTCTTCTCCAGAAAATCATTTCAGAAGCAAATCTATTAGACACCATTTCCTTATTGGCCTCTGGAAAGGAGCAAAGCAGTATTCAGGCTAACCATGCCCAACTGGAAAAGCCTATAGCTGATTCTACCTCTTATTCATCTTCCCTTGAATTCTCTTTTCTGACGAGAACAACTAGCCTTCCCCACCTATTCCCTTCTGAGCATAGCTGTAGTTAGTAGTTTTCACTTCCTTATCCAACTAATCTGAATTTGAGATGACATAGCTGTCTGAGGTCAGCTGTGCTCTTTGTTTGAGGCCAAAACCTCCTTTTAAGGCTCTCTTTTCTTTGCTTGGTCTGGGACCAGAAAAATAGCACTAGCTCCCTGGTATGTGGAGGTGTTTCTACCGTTAAGGGAGTGACCAGCTCCATTACAGTAACTGAAGTTGCTCAGTAAGTCCTAACCAAAGAACCTGCTCTCTCCATTGATGTGTGAATAAGAGGTTCTGGTAATCCAGAGCCCCCTAGGCCAGAGTTTCTGTGTCAGCTGTGCTAATATTCTTTCCTTTCTCCAGGTTGGTTTATAAGTGGTTCCTGTTGATCTATAAAATCAGCTATGCCACAGGCATTGTTGGCTACATGGCTGTCATGTTTACCCTCTTTGGTCTCAATTTATTATTCAAGTAAGTATCCTTTGCTTTTGTTTTTGCTTGTGTTTGGGGAGGAGGGGCCGGTATGATGTACCTTTCTTCCTGGAGCAAGTCCTAGATATTAACAAGGGGGACATGGCACCCAGGATAGGACACTTGGGCTTTGGGGAATAGGGGAGGGTGAGCCCTCCCTCACTTGCACTGGCCAAGAGAAAGGAGTGTCTGGACATACAGAGTTAGAGTCCCAAATCATTGGTGATATTTTCCAAGAATCTATATTGTAATGAAAAAGTATTAAAAAAAAGTAAGCATAATAATGATTATAGCCAGTTACCATTACTCCATTCATCACTGTAACAGAGCCATTTTCCTTGTCCATGTTTGTACTATCGCAGCGTCCACTCTACCTGAGTGGTCTTATGTTCAGGGAGACTAGGAGTTGGCAAACTGTCCTGTGGGCCAAATTGGTCTACCTCCTGTTTTTTTCTAAGGTAAAGAAAGTTTTTATTGTAACACAGCGATACTCATTTGTTTATGCATTGTCTATGGCTGTTTTTGCAATAAAACTATAGCAGCAGAGTTTAATATTTGTGGCAAATACTATTTAGGTCACAAACCTTAAATACTATCTAGTCCTTTACACAAAATGTTTTTTGTCAACCCCTAGACAAACTCATGTGACACAGTTGGCAACACCTGGCAGTAGGTTCGCCCAGAAGTATACAGGGCGGGAAACAGCAGAGCAGTGTCCATAACAGTCCTTACAGTAGTTCCAGGGCTGGGATGTGAGGGAATGAGACCACCCAGATGGCTGTGGGAAACACCCTACCTCAAAAGCTTTCCCTCGCCAGTTTTAAGAATCTCCCAGTTTAGATGCAGTATACTAATAAAATTGCTGCCTTGTAACGTAGCTGACATTCCACTTTTATCAGATTTCTAAGGACACACTTTTTTAGAAAGTTAACCTGTGGGCATTTAACCCCCGCTCCATTGTTGGGCACTTAGGGTGTTTTTCAGTTTCAGATAACATTGTTTTGTTGCTTCCTAAGGATATATTACCAGGAGTCAAATTCTGGCTGTTACTCCATATTGTCATAAGATTTCAAAAAGATTCGTGTCAGCGTACAAGCCCCCTCACTCCCAGTTGAGGCAGAAGCCAAGAAATCCTGGACTCTGAGACTGTAGGGTACAGTAAGTAAGGGCAGAAGAGAGTGGAAATGTGGTCTCATGGCTGAGGTGATGGGACTGTGGGCTGTGGATCGTGAGGAATCCTAAGCCTAGGACAGTGCACTTGAAGTTACAGATTTAAAGTCAGCACCACTGGACTCTTTCCCAAATCTGGCACACTGTAGGCAGGAGCCTTTTTTTTTTTTTTTTTTTTTTTTTTTTTAAAGTTTATTTATCTACTTAGAGAGCTGGAGAGGGGCAGAGAGCAGAGGGAAGGAGAAAGAGAGAGGATCCCAAGCAGGGCTCAAACCCACGCACTGTGAGATCACAACCAGAGCCAAAATTCAGTGTCAGACGCCTAACCGACTGAGCCATCCAGGTGCTCCAGGAGCCTTTTTGAAACTGAAAGGAGTAAGCCCTACTTTATATAGTGAGAGGATTCTGTGGAATTCTTTCTTCCAGGGGTAGTACAGGCTGCAAGCAATAACAGGCTCCACAAGGATTTATAGGAACTCATTGGAATAGAGTCTAACATGTCCTGTCAAAGAAAACCAAGATATTTCCAGATATCTTCCTAACCTGTGTGGTTAAAAAAACAAAAATCAAGATTCTGCATTGTACTAAAGATGGCTATTCTTAAAAAAATTTTTTTAAATGTTTGTTTATTTTAGAGAGCATGTGTGAGCGGGTAGAAGGGCAGAGAGAGAGGGCTCTGCCTGAAGCAGGCTCCAGGGTCTGAGCTGTGAGCACAGAGCCTGATGTGGGGCTCGAACTCACAAACCACGAGATCATGACCTGAGGCCAAAGTCGGATGCTTAACTGACTGAGCCACCCAGGCTCCCCAAGATGGCTGTTTAAAAAAATTTTTTTTAACGTTTATTCATTTTTTTGAGAGACAGAGAGTGAGTGGGGGAGGGGCAGAGAGAGAGGGAGACACAGAATCTGAAGGAGGCTCTAGGCTCTGAACTGACAGCACAGAGCCCGATGCGGGGCACCAACCCACGGGCTGTGAGATCATGACCTGAGCCTACGTCGGACGCTTAACCTACTGAGCCACCCAGGCGCCCCGGCTGTTCTTTTAATTACAGTTCTTTTTTATTTGCATAAACTATACCAGGAAGAAAACAGAATTGAGGGGCTTGACCATTTTTATGCTACTAATCGAGTTAATTGGTATAAGATCATGATGTCTAGTTACTAGGTTAAATATTACATGATTCATGAGTAAACTCAACTTTTTAAGATAAATATAATTTACGACTTTAAGTGAACACATACAGTTCCTGGTACAAATATTTTTAAAAAGGTTGTTTTCTATAATAAACATTTAAAGACTGAAGGTTGCAAATTATTAGTCCTTGGAATTATTAAAACAAGCCTCCTAATATACAGATAAGATCTTTGTCCTTCTTAGGAAGTAGACTTGGACCAAAATTTAACTTTGATGACATGATACAGAATATGTATAGATACAACCTAAAATTTTATGGTAACTGGTATGTATGTATTTACTAATTGACTGACTTTATCTTTATTTCTAAAGCTGTGGATGGCAAGCTTTTTCTGTAAAGGGCCAAATCAGATTTTAGACTTTATGGACAAAAGGCAAAGTCTAGGATAATATGTAGTATAACAAGAGGGGAAACTCTTCCCTTGCCCTACCTTGTTTGAGGGATGGGCTGTCTCAGATGGTGGGCATGCTTTGTGCCCACTTGCCATCAGACGAGACATTCTCAGAAGGAGGGGCCTTACAAGGGGGTGTGTGACCACTGGGATCATTTTCACTCTCTGTTCCAGTGACAACCCAGGTCCTGGTGTGCCCTTGCTCAGTCATTTCAACTTAGGCAGCTGGCTGGAGGTGAGGCAATTTGGTGAGTTGCCAACTTCCTGACTGAAATTCCACTGGTTGGTGTCCAGTGATTGCCAGCAGTGGAGTCCCCAACATGTAGGTGCCAACCAGAGTGGGCCCTAGGCAGCTGTAAGGCATGGTTGCCAGTTGGAGGAGACAGGCACTGGGAACAGAGTGGGGAAGAGGGGCACTAGGGAATACCTTGGCTTGGTCTTTTTAGCTCACAGTGCTAGCCTGTTCAGATGGTGCCAACAAGCCATATAAAAACAGGTAGCAGGCTGGATTTGTTCTTAGTGTGCCAACACTTGCTTTAGCCCTTAAAGCCTACCACTTTAGTTGCTGCCTTATGTGTCCCACAGTAGTAATCCAAAGCAGTTGCATCTTAGGGTAGGCCTTACAGGCCATGCTGCTTCCCTTACAGGATCAAACCAGAAGATGCTATGGACTTTGGCATTTCTCTCCTCTTCTATGGCCTCTACTATGGAGTTCTTGAGCGAGACTTTGCAGAAATGTGTGCAGACTATATGGCGTCTACCATAGGGGTAAGTTCACATGGGCTTTGTTTTTTCTTTTTTTAGAGAGAACATGTACACACACACACACGCACAAGTTGAGGAGGGGCAGAGAGAGAGGGAGAGAGAATCCCAAGCAGGCCCTGCTCTGTTCTTGCAGACCCTGATATGGGGCTCCATCTCACAAACCATGAGATCATGACCTGAGCTGAAATCAAGAGTCAGATCTTAACCGACTGAGCCAACCAGGTGTCCCCACACGGGCTTTTAACTGCCTCCTGACATCTCCAGACAGTTCAGGATAGCATCGCTTGTTTGATGGAAGAGATAAACCATAAAAAAAAAATCTTTCAAGATATAAGTAGTATGGTATGGAGATTCCTTCCTTAAAATTTGGAAAGCCAGATCTCAGTTGTACCGTGGAATTTTTAACTTTAGAGCCATTGTAGGAAAGAACCACTTTACCATTCAGGAAGTTAACATTCATTTAATAGATATTTATTTAATGGTTCCTACGTGCCAGGGCACTGGACTTATGCTGGAATTACAAAGGTGTACGTGGTCCTTGTCCAAAAGGAGTTTACGCCCTAGTGACAGAGATGGGTATTAAAGTAATAAATACACAAATAAATATAAAATTATAACCTCAATAAATACTATGAAGGAAAGGTTCATAATGGTGTGAACAAATGCAGTAGTGACATTTGACCTAGTTTCGGGACTCCAAGATGACCTCCCTGAAGAAGGGACTATTGAGCTGATGCATAGGAGTTAACTAGATGAAGTGGGAAGTGATGTGAGTGGCAGCTTCACCAAGAGACCTAGTGGGAGAATTTCTCACTAGGGTGGGGAGTGCCTCAAGCACCAGCTCTTGACCCCTCTTAAACCCACATGTCTTTCAATACCTCTTAATAGCACAAGAACATAAGGATCAAACAGTGACATTGAACTTTATTAAAAGGTTGGGGTTGATAGCAGGAAAATAGATATGAGTTTGAATGAGGTTAGTCTGACGAAGCAGGGTATCTCCTTTCCCAGACTTTCAGACCCTGCCCCATCCAACTCTCAGCCTATCTCTGTGTATCAGGTGCCATCTTAGCACCCACCACCTAGAATCCACATCTAGACAACTATCCTCCAAGTGTCTAGACCCAGAGCCCATGTCTGACAAAAAATATGCCCATACCTCAGGCCAGCCATCTGCATCCTGGTTTCTTCTATGACGATCCACATCTTCCCTAGGTAATTGACACTGAGAATGCCTATCCCTTTCAGGGGAGCTACTCTGCCTGGCTCTTGTCCAACAGAATGTGACCTTGCTGACCTCAACAATAATAACAGTTTGCTGTTTCCCCAGGCCCCCATCTCTGGGGGCAGGGAGTGGGTCATAGGAAGACTAACATGGCTTGTGGCAGTACTGGGTGAGTCACCAGGAGTTCATTCATTCATAGTTTCCCCACAGCAAATGTTGCGGAGACTTAGTGGCAAGTTAATTGCTAGGGCTCAGGATGCCAACAGATGAGACTAGGCAGGGATATGGGAGAAGGGACTTTAACTCCAACTTGGGATAAAGGGATAGACTGCACTACCTTTACAGTTCTTTTCACCCTGAGAATTCCAGGATTTTCCTATATCTGCCCCAGTCTTTAGTCAAATGGGCTGTGGTCTGCTTAGGAACACGTGGGCCCCTGAGCCACAGCAACCTGAATTTCAAGAATATCCCTGGCCTTGAAGCCAGAACCTGATGAATGGTTTGGGGAAGGCAGTTTAAGAAAGCTAGGAAATTCCAGCCTTCCACGAATTTGTTAGCCAACTCATTCTTTCATTTATTCAAGAAACAGTTATTTGTCAACCATTTATAGTGTGTCAGGTATGACCAACTGCAACCTTTACTAGCACCACCACTGCTCACTTCCAAGTAGCAGACCTAGTCATTTTTTTAAATTGTGGTAAAGTACACATAAAATTTACCATCTTAGCCATTGTTAAGTCTGCGGTGGCATTAACTACATTTACATTGTTTTGCAGCCATTACCATATCCATCCATAGAACTCTTCATTTTGCAAAATTGAAGCTCTGAACCCCTTAAATAATAACTCCACAGTCCATCTTCCCCACAAGCCCTGGCAACAACCATTTTACTTTCTGCTTCTATAAATTTGACCACTCTAGGTGTACCTCATGTAAATGGACCCATGCAATATTTGTCCTTTGTGATGGCTTATTTCACTTAGCATAATGTCTTCAAGGCTCATCCATGTTGTTGCATGTGTGTCAGAATTTTCTCCCCTTTTCAGGCTGAATAATATTCCATTGTGTACCTCAATTTTTAAAAGACTAAATAAACGTGTGTGTGTAGCCGCTGAGATAATAAAATTCCATTGTGTGCCTATGCCACATCTCAGTCCCAGTTGTTTTCATAGTCTTTTTTACATTCTGTGATCACAGCTCTAATCCCAGAGAGTCATAGTTGATTTTGAAGCTGTTCCATCTACCAGGTCCGGAACTATGCTGACTTGTCTTTTGGTCCCCCTTGAGAGTGGTTTGACCTACAAAGATCTGTGATTAATTAACTTAAGGCATGCTAGAAATGAAACCATAAGGTTTACAATTGTATTAACATGCATTCTCAATTCCTTTTTACTATTCTGCACTACTCTTGTTTAGTGCAGAATAGCTGTTTTGCCTCACATGGAGTGATTGTAGTATGAACTAAAGTAACTCTTGTGTCAAGGAAACCTTGGATGGTGTTTTTTTGTTTTGTTTTTTTCCCCAGCTGGTCACTGTGAGGTCATGAGCTTGTGATAATCAGTCATATAGTTTCCATTCATACCCAAAAGTCATGTTGGGTGGGGGTAGGGGGACAGAGGATTGTGAAATAGGCAAGCCTGTTTTTCTGGGGCTCAAAAGAGAGAACTGTTGGGCAGGCAGGGTAGTGGCACATTATTTCTGCTCCATTAGGCCATGAGTCCTGCCTCATGCTTTCTTCTCAACAAGTTTCTGTGCCCCAGACAACATTAGGACAGGACTGGCTGTCCATTCATCTGTCTGAAGTAGTGGAAAGAGCTAGGGGGTTAGAGTCAGACCTCATTTCAAATTCTAATCCACTTTTAATTAGCTATGTATTCTTGAGCAGGTTACTTTACCTCTCTGACCTTGTTTTCTCAGATGTAATAATATTACCAGACATAAAGAATTGTAAGGAACAAACAGGTTAATGCACAGCATTTTGCAGAGTACCTTGGCCCATGGCACGTAGTAGAGGATGATGATGGTAGCTGTCATTTGTCCAGTGTACCTAGCATACACTAGTGCTTGCTAGAAAGCTACCTGTTTTGTATATGTGATCACCTGGAGCAGAGAGACCCTGTAGAATTTGTCTTTGTATCTTCATTACCCAACACACAGATCAAGACACAGAACAGACCAATCCTAAATCATGAGCATATGCCAGTTGTCTCTTGGATAACATCTATTGTCTGAAGTCCTCTCAGACCATTCTGTCACATGGAATCTCTTCTATAACCCTGAGCAATGGATATTTTATTCAGTGTTTCACCAAGTTTCAACTGACCAGCCACCAGCGCAGCTTTGCCACCAGCTCTCTCTAACTTCAGGTGAGGCCCTCCTCCTTGGGCATCAGTCTCCTCACCTGTCGAGAAGCAGTCAGACTGGGTGAGCTCACAGGGCTTTCATGGTGTATACATTCTTCACTGGTGTGGCATGCAACTCCTCTTTGTTTCAAGAGCCCCTGCTGTGCACAAGCGCCTGTGTTGGGTTTTCTACTCACAGATTTGCACCCATCTTTCCTCCTTCCCTCTAGTTACAGTGGAGAAAATGTCCTTTCTCCCATCACAAGCCAGCCATGCCTACACTGTGGATTCCATACCCTCTTCCCTTCTCAGGGACCCATTGTGCTATCAACTTCCTTTCTCACCCATGACTTCAACTTCGCCTTCTCTGCTAGGCTCTTCCCATTAACTTCTGAAGCACTCTTTTTCAAAAAACATCCTTTCTTTGACCTACTTTCTCCTCTAACAACTGACCCATTTCCTGTCCTTCACAGCTAAACTTAGAGAAAGTTCCTGTCTCCTTTTGATTGCTTTCCACATACTCCTTAGTTCATTCTAATCTGGCCTCAGCTTAAACCCTTCCTCTGAAATGACCTTTTTATTCAGGTCACCAGTGACTGTGTCACTAATTCTGACCTCAGCAGCCATCAGCACAGTTGACTCAGCCACCCTATACTTCTTAAAAGGGTCTTTTCTCCTTGGCTTTTGTGATGCATCTCTGTCCTGCTTTTCCTTCCCTGTCTTCTGTAGCTTGTCCTCCCTGGAATGTCACTATTCCCTGAGCTCATACCTAAGGCATCTTCAATGCACTCCACCTAGGCATTCCCCTTTTCTTTTTCTCTAACTTTCTGGACCTCTAACCCAGCACTTTTTTCAGTACCATATCTTTAGTCTTCTGCTATCTATTTGTCATCACCAGTCTGTCCACTCTCAGTTTTTACTGCCATCAAATTAGCCCAGATGTCCCCTTAGCACAGGTCTCCAGCATCTCTTGCTTTTAAAGAATTGTCCCTTAGCTGGCCTCTGAATTCATGTTGGCCTCCTCTCCACTCCATTTTCCACGCAGGAGACCGAGTAATCTTAAAAATTCACGTCTGATCAAATGCCTTAGATAACTTTCCATTTCAAGTCCAGAATTCTTCACGTGGCTGAGAAGGTGTCACGGTTTTCCTCTTTCTCACAACTCTAGCCACATTGGGTTCGTTTTAGTTTCTCAAGTGCACCGGGCTCCTTTCCACCTCAAGGCCTCTTCCCTCTTCTGCCTTTCTTCCTCTCCTAATGCCCACCACCCATTACCTCTCAGCCTCAAGAAACTTCTTGTCACTCTCTCAAAGAAACCTCCTCACGTGACCTAGGCCTAGTTAGGAACCTCTTTCTTACCCCTGTACTGCCTTTTTAATTCTTATTTTAGCCTACTTAGTAGTTCTTATTTTCTATAAGTATTTAAAATTTTTTTTAAGTTTGTTTATTTTGAGAGCGATAGCAAGCAGGGTGAGGCAGAGAAAGAGGGAGAGAAAGAATCTAAAGCAGGCTCTGCCCTGTCAGTGTGAAGCCCGATGCAAGGCTTGAACCCATAAATCTTGAGGCCATGACTTGAGCTGAAATCAAGTCTGACACTTAACTGACTGAACCAACCAGTCGCCCCAGTATTTATTTTTTTAATGTCATTCTCTTGTAGCTGTAGGTTCCATGAGGTTAGAGGTCAGGTTTATGCTCTTCTAGCATTATATCCCCAGGATATAATGGTCCAGTGGCTGGTACTTCAGTAGGTACCCAATATATTTTGATGGAAGAGGGAAGGGTTTGGAAGGCTTGCTCAAGTTCATCAAGGTAGTAAGTGACAGAAGACTGTACTTAGGTCTGTCTAATCCTAATAAACCATTGGTCCCCCTGAGTCTATTCTAGCAAAGGATCAGGCTCTTAAGGTTAAACTGAAATCTGCCTTTCTGTATTTTACCCAACCCCACTTCAGTGCCTCCTGATACAGTCTCCTGTGTGGTCTCTGTGAGCCATGGGGGTGTTGAGCCTTCCTGGTTTGACAGCTTACCTGGGGATTTGTTGAGACACTATAGTATTTGACTCTGCCTGCCTGTTTCCACATTAGCCTTGTGGGAAGAACTCCAGAAATGAGGGGCCTAAGACAGATACTTTTGTGACCTTCCTTCTTTCTGTCTTCACCTCATCCAAGTTCTCTTTGATCCTTCATCCTTTTTTTTCTTTTTTTTTGATATTGAGACAGAGACAGCGCAAGCAGAGAAGGAGCAGACAGAGAGGGAAAGAGAATCCCAAGCAGGCTCCGCGCTGCCAGCACAGAGTCTAATGTGGGATCGAACCCACAAAACTGTGAGATCACGACCTTAGCTAAAACCAAGAGTAAGTCGGATGCTTAACCGACTGAGCCACCCAGGCACCCTGATCTTGCACCCTTGGCCCCGGTGCTCTGG
Source organism: Neofelis nebulosa (assembly GCF_028018385.1). Taxonomy (NCBI): domain Eukaryota; kingdom Metazoa; phylum Chordata; class Mammalia; order Carnivora; family Felidae; genus Neofelis; species Neofelis nebulosa. The sequence goes on along the minus strand of NC_080791.1, from coordinate 59,740,515 downwards.
GGGCAGAACTCTGGGGTGATTTGAGGTTAAGCTCTTCCTCAGAGCTCTAAACCATCTCCTGAGTTGTAGCATTCTTAGTTCTCTTATTGCCAATGTTGTGGGCCAGAGTGAGTGGCCATATTCCTATGCCACGTGATTGTACAAGGACTCAGTGCCAAGCTGAACCCAGACCTCTTGGTCTCCCCTCTCTGTTTAGTTGATGTGCCTAGAAATTCTAAGCCAGAACACATTTCAGAGCCATCAGCCTGTCAAACTTTGGGGAAGTGTTTCTCAGAGGTGCCCCCCCAACACTAACATTATGAGATTCCAGCTTTTGAGAGTTGCACAGTTCATAAGACTCCCACAGGTTTGACCCTGCGTTCTGACTCTAGCTTATCCTTTTCCACTGCCTTTTGTACTCTGGATAAACAAATTGTAATCATTTGGATAACTGGCCTTTGGCAAGTTAAGTAGGTGATCATTCTGCAGATGTTACTTGGATGGGAACTTGGGTAGGAGTCAAAGGGTCTGGGTTCTAGTACCCTCTTGTTTATTTCCTCTTCTGGGCTTTGGTTTCCCCAGTGTTAGGGCTGCTCTAGTATTCTGTGATAATAAGCGCACTCACCTTGAGCTACTTCAGAGAGTTTTACAAGGGAGGGTGGTGGGAGTGAAGGCAGGAAGCTCTATATTCATGGACTCTTGGGGGCAGTGATATCTGCCTTCTATCCTGGAGGAGTCTTGGGTTCGGATAGCAGTTCTGATGGCTGACAGAGGCTGTTCTTCAGGAGGACAGCTTGGAGCAAGGGAACCTTCCATGTTGAGCAGAAGTTCTGGCAGGCACCTGGTGTCACCCTCTCATACTCCCTGTCCCAGCACCTGGGTGCCGTCTCCTCTCTCACCCAGCCTCAGGGCTTTGCTTTTTCAGAAGACATTTGTTTGCAAACAGAAGAAAAGAGAGAGCAAACTCAAGTTTAAGGACATACAAATGGCTAGGTATAGTAAACTATCTTACAGGTCCAGATGAATTGTAATAACAAACTCCACAAAGTCTTTTTCACCGTCCATTATAGAGTCTAGCAAAATGTTTAAAAGTTCTGGAGATTAGTTGCACAGTGTGAATAGACTGAACACTGATCAACTTACATTTAGAAGTAGTTAAGATGTATATTCTATATTATGTGGTTTTTACCACAGTTTTTAAGGCAAAGGAAAGGAAAAAAACAATACATCTTAGAAAATGCCAAAAAATAAATTTCAAGTCTTTTCTCTTTGGGGTCAGGGGGAAATGCTCTTTAGCTATTTAAGAATAGGGGCACCTGGGTGGTTCAATCAGTTGAGCATCCAACTTCATGATCTCAGGGTTCCTGAGTTCGAGCCCCGCATTGGGCTCTCTGCTTGTCAGCATGGAGCCTGCTGTGGATGCTCCCTCTTCTCTCTGCCCCTCCCCCACTTGTGCTCCCTGTCTCTCTGTCTTAAAAATAAACCTTAAAAAAAAAAAAAAAAAAGAAGAAGAAGGAATAAACCACATGGAAAGTATACAAAATTTGAAGTTTGTTTTTGGAACATGGAATTGGTTATTGTAATTCACCATGGTAATAAATAATCTTTAAAAGTAATGTATGTTCATTAAGGAAAATTTGAGTACAGAAAAGTAGACAAAAGAAAAATACCACCTATGGAGGGGCGCTTGAGTGGCTCAATTGGGTAAGCATCCGACTTTGGCTCAGGTCATGATCTCACAGTTTGTGAATTTGAGTCCCACGTCAGGCTCTGTGCTGACAGCTCAGAACCTGGAGCCTGCTTTGGATTCTGTATCTCCCTCTCGCTCTCTGCCCCTCCCCCACTCACCCTTTTTCTCTGTCTTTCTCAAAAATAAACATTTAAAAAAATAATAAAAAAAAAAAGAAAAATACCACCTATGATGCTACTACCAAACCATCACTGGTGTGAGCATTGTGACATATTTCCTTCTGATCTTTTCTCTTTGTATACATTTGGGCTTGTCTTTACATATGGTACCAATCATACTGTGCCATCAATTTTTGACACTTACTGTTACACCTCAGGCTTCAGTTGACTCGCTGCCTGTTCAGTCCCTTGAGTGTGTACCAAATTTATTTAGGCATTCTCCTATTCTGAGTCATGCATGGTTATTTCCATTTCTTTGCTTGTTTTTATTATTTTATGGTATTTTTTATGGTGGTAAAGTATATGTAACTTAAAACTTCACTATTTTAGCTATTTTGAAGTGTACAGTTCAGTGCATTAATTACATTCACAGTGTTGTGCAACTATCACCACTATTTCCAAAACTTTTCATCACCCCAAACAGAAATTCAGTGCCCATTAAGCAATAACGCCCCATTCCCTTCCCCCAGCCCTTGGCTACCTCTAACCTACGTTGTGTCTCTGTGAATTTGCCTATTCTAGATATTTTATCATATAAACGGAATCATAATATTTGACCTTTGGTGTCTGACATTTCACTTAGGGTGTTTTCTTTTTTTTTTTTTTTTTTTTTTTTTTAAATTTTTTTTTCAACATTTTTTATTTATTTTTGGGACAGAGAGAGACAGAGCATGAACGGGGGAGGGGCAGAGAGAGAGGGAGACACAGAATCGGAAACAGGCTCCAGGCTCCGAGCCATCGGCCCAGAGCCTGACGCGGGGCTCGAACTCACGGACCGCGAGATCGTGACCTGGCTGAAGTCGGACGCTTAACCGACTGCGCCACCCAGGCGCCCCTACTTAGGGTGTTTTCAAGGTTCATGCCTGTTGTAGCATGGATCAGAACTTCATTATTTTTATGACTGAATCATATTCCACTGTACGCATATACCGCATTTGGTTTTATCCATTCATCTTTTGATGGACACTTGAGTGGTTCCACCTTTTGGATATTGTGAAAAATGCTGCGTTGAGTATTGGCTTACAAATGTGTGTTTAGTTTTTGTTTTCATTTTTGGGGGGTGGGTACATGTAAGAATGGACTTGCTGTGTCATATGGTAATTCTATTTAACTTTTTACAGAATTGCAAAACTCTTTGCTTCTTTAATTATAAATAATGCTTAAATGAATATCTGTATACATGAGGCTTTTTTGATATTTTTACTTCTTTACCTTACTTGAAGTGACATCAGTGGGCTAAAGGGCATGGCAGTTTGAGATGCTGTCCGAATGCTGCCCAAAAGGAGTAAGCCTCTTTTGCTGCTGCCACAAGTGTCTGGGAATGCCCTCATCACCATACCAACATTGCACCAAAGATATTTGACTGTTTTTAATCTTAGAGAAGAGATGTTGTCCATCTCTAGTGGAAGTATAGTCTGGCCACAGAGCAGCTTACCTGACACAGCTCTGGATCGCCAGCCCTGAGTTCTCCTACCTCTGATTTCCTTGTCCCTGATGCTGACTAGACCAGTGTTCAGGTCCTACTGGGTCTGACTTCCCAACCCATCTCTGGTGTCCCTTTCTCCCCATCCACCTCGCAAAGATGAGGTGAGTTTGGCATATAAAAGATGTTCTCTAGCTGTGGGACCTCCCCCTGGCACTTTGCCTCCTCTTCAGAAGACCTAAGTCCTCTGTGGTACCTTCCTACTTGGGCTGATTCTCACACCTTTCCTGTCTTTTCCTCTTCTTCTCTCCCAGTTCTACAGCGAGTCGGGCATGCCTACCAAACACCTCTCGGACAGTGTGTGTGCCGTGTGTGGGCAGCAGATCTTTGTGGATGTCAGTGAAGAGGGCATCATCGAGAACACATATAGGCTGTCTTGCAATCATGTGTATCCTGTCTGGAGCCCCTGGGCTACATCTCTCCTGCCACATGGCATTCTAGTCAGGGAGAGGAGGGGGTGGTCATGACCCTGGCATATTGTCCAAACCTTGAAGTGCGAGAGAGTCACAAAAGGGCAGACATTTGGGTGGTGTTCTTTGCTAGAGAAACTGATGCCCAGGAGTGGAAATTGCAGCCTCCCTCACTCTTTTCCACAGCTGGGGGCCACCTATGTAAACAGTGTTTATAGCCTGGCTGGGTCAGAAAGGAGCCTGAGGCTGCACTAGCTGCCTTGAGGTTGGCTCAGTCACAGAGAGGAGCATCCTCTAGCTGGATCGCTCAGTATCAGAATCTAGTCTCCCTGAATGACACTTCCAGTATTTATCATGTGCTTACTCAGCGCCCATTCTGTGCCATGTCTTCTCTCCATTTTGCCCCACTACAATGCTATAAGATAGAGATCATTTTCCTCTCTTCACATGAGAGGAAACAGGGTCAGAGAGAAAGGATGTGTCCATGGTTATACAGCTAATAAGAGGTGAAGCCAGGATTTGAACCTTTCTCCAGGGCTAGTGCATGGGCATGGGGCTCCAGTGCCATCCCGGCTGCCTACCATTTCCCTTGACCAGTGGTACTCAGATTCCACGAATTCTGCATCCGCGGCTGGTGCATTGTGGGAAAGAAGCAGACATGTCCTTACTGCAAAGAGAAGGTGGATCTCAAGAGGATGTTCAGCAACCCGTATCCTTTGTTTGGGTTCTTGCTGGGAATGGGCAGTGGGAAGAAAGTCCTGGCCAGCACTCTGCATTTGTGTCCTTCTGTGGCCTTTCCTCCTGCCCCCAGCCTGGTACATACCCACAATTCCATTTGGCTCGTGGTCTAGGAAAGTAGGGGGTGGAACATGGGACAGGACCAGCAGCTCAGATTCTCATCATAGTTCTAGATCCCCCAACAGTAAATTGATGGCAGTAGCAGCCCAACTTACTGTTTGCTCACTGTGTGGTTGGCACTTCAACAAAGTGCTCTGCTCACATTATCTCATTTGATTCTCTGGCAACTTGGTGACCTTCCTCATTTTACAAATGAAATGGTTTGGAGGTTGAATAACCTGCTCAAGGTTATATAGCTAATAAGTAATGCCATACCTGTGACATGTGAGACTAGAGACAGTCTCCATGCCTCTGCGGGGCCTGCAAGATGCAAGGATGGCTGAGGGACTCCTTGTTCCCATCCATCCACTTTCAGCCCGGGACCACTGCTCCTCTGAGCTATGTCCTGTACCCTCTTGGCCTTCCCCACTTTGCCCTCACCTTCCTCTTCCTCCTCCCTGCCTGTCTGTTGGAAATTTCCCAGTCACTACTCTGCCCCTGCCCCTCCCCCCCACTTCACTTCCCCTGGGGTCCAGGGGCCCAGGTTTCTCCCTTCTCCCTACCCCGGCTGCTTGCTCACTTGCTTTCTCTTCCCCCTCTCTCCTCCCTCTCTCTCCTCCCTCTCTCTCTTCTCTCTCTCTCTCTCTTCTCTCTCTCTCTCTCTTCTCTCTCTCTCTCTTCTCTCTCTCTCCTCCCTCTCTCCCTCTCTCCCCTTCTTCCCCCCTCTCTCCCTCTCTCCCTTTCCTTCCATACCAGGGTTCCCTATCCCCTGGTCACTGGCTGGCCTGGGCAGGGGCCACTGCATTCCCACCTAGCACATTCCCACAGCCCCTGAACAGGAGGCTCTGGCCTGTCCCCATAAGGTTTCTTGTTTGGTTATTCCAGGGTCTAGTTCAGGAACAGTTAAGTAACTCCATGGTAGAGCTGAGACTTGGGGCTTCCCTTAGTTCCCAGGGATTGGGCCAGGCTGCTCTTTCTAATGCTATTGGAGGGGTTCCCTCACAGTGTCGTGATGTTCATTTTCTGCTTTCCCCAGAGCTGGATTCCCAGACTTCCTCTCTAGATGTCTGGCCCAGCATTTAGTTATAAAGTTAAAGGAACGGAACTGATCTCTGGGGCCTCTTGGCCTCAGTAGAGCCTGGTGTTTAGTGGTGGGTGCGGATTCCTTAGAGCCTCTGCCCAGGGTTATCCCATGACTAACTTGTTCCCTGCTCTCTTCCAACTCGGTCCCTAGACTCAGCCCCTTCCTTGACCTAGAAAGCCTTCATTGTGGACATTACAAGAACCTTTGGGGTTACTTTATCGCATTGTCCACGTCCCTGCAGCCATTGGCACAGATGCACTTACAGCAGTCTCAGACTGTGTATTCTTACTTAACACCAACGGGTCCATCTTCGAGAAGGTGTTACATGGGAGGCCCTCTTCTGCATGTTGGTCTTAGTTTAGTTTCACCTTTCCACCCTTCTCCCATGTCTGTCCTGTCTTCTGCATTGGTTCCCTGTTCTCTCCTTCCCCCATTCTCTGGGTTTAGCCCTTCCTTCTGACATGGAGAGGCTGGCTGGGGCTTCCTCTCCTTGTAGGTTCATTTCTGTGGAGCAGCTGAAAGTGTGGGCAGACCCTCTCACCCATCCCCTAGTCCAACCTTAGCAGCTCTTACACATAGCCTCTTTAACACACTGACAGCTGGGAGAGGCCTCACGTCATGTACGGGCAACTGCTGGATTGGCTTCGATACTTGGTAGCCTGGCAGCCTGTCATCATTGGCCTGGTGCAAGGCATCAACTACATCCTGGGCCTGGAATAGTCAGGAAGAAGAGCATCCACCCACTATGGACCTCAGGGCACTCTCCTCCCTGCCCTCCAAGACCTCCTGGGTGGGAAAGACTCAAAGGGGCACTTGGGCCACTCAGGACCCCTCCGGCTGTGTCCGGGCTGGGGAGGGAGACGATGGAGAGCCAGCCAGTGGGGCTGTCAGCAGTGGGGGCTTTTTAAAAGAATACTATTTTGATGAATATATTTAAAAACCTTTTTTATTGTGGAGCATAGGAATTGCCCCAACTCCTCCAGGCCTTACCCTCCTTGCTTGAGCAGGGTGGGAGCAGAGACACAACATTTTTGGTTTAAAGGAGCCTTCTCATCTCTGGCTGAGAGCCTCAGCCAATCCCACCCCCATCTTTCCTTCCTTCTGTGGGGCTCCAGTCTGGTTCGCTCAGTGTGGGAGAGCCAGTGGGCTCTGCCTGGTGCCACAGATGTGCACTGAGGGGTGAGATATCTTTCCTCCTCCCTGTCTGGGCCTGGGATCGGTATTGTGTCTGACTCTGTCTTCCCTTGTCCAGGTCCCATAGACTGGTTGAGGCAAGTGGAACCTTGTGACTTTTCTAGTGAGAGAAGCCCTGGAACCTCGTAATCCATTGAGGATGTGTTTGGGGGCAACCAGAAACAGCAGCAGCTTGGGTAACCTGCCCCCAAGCTGGGCTGTACTCAGCCAAGAACAGAGTCTATCCATATGTAGTTGGGCCACGGGGACTGCTATAGGTGGCAGTGATTGAAGGCCCCTTATGTGAACAGAACCTTTAGCCCGGAAGTGGTGACACGTGCCAAAGGCTACCCTGCCACATCACTCACTTCCTTCCCTGAATGCCTGAGAGAGAGTATGTGCGTCTGTTTGTGTGTAGCAGAAGGACTATGACAGTTAAGACTCCTCCCTGTCGTCAGACAGTGTTCCCTTGAAGCAGCCAGGGGATTCCCAGCCCAGGGAATGTCCCTCTGTCAGCTTCCACGTTCATGGGGCCTACCCGGGCCTGGCAACAGGAGTGAAGGTGGGTGGGAAGAGAAGCGGGCAAGGCCCAGGCAAGGGATCTAAAAACAGGTTCCAGGTAGGCCCTAGCTCTGGCCCTAGGAGTTCTGAAGGAAGTGGGAGGGTAAACGTGGGCTCTCAGCACTGGGTTCCTAGGGAATATGGCCCAGCTGGGCTTGCATCTTCAAGCACAGCAAGAGCCAAGCAGGATCTTGTCACTCCATTCTGAATAAAGCTCCGTGAGCTGGGTTGGAAAGCTGAACATCCATCTTGCTTTATTCTTCCCTGGGGTCCCTGGGAGTACCTTGTCTTTGCTGCCTTTTGCTATTCCCATTTGAGAGCTGGATCCTAGGGGTAGTTGGCCCCACCCCTTATCCCTGGGAATGGTGTGATGCCAGGCTCCTGTCCTGCGGCAGAAGGGCCCTGGGGCATCACTGGGTGACTCTCTTCCTCACCTCCTGAGGTCAGTGCCCTGCTGCCAGCACCTCTTCTCATGAGCCACTCTCAACTTTGGCTTCTCTCACCCAGCTGTGTTTTCCCATAGTCCCCCACTGCTCATGCTGGTGCGCCCAGTTGAAGGGTCCAGGGATCATTCTTTCACTTTTGTTCCCCCTATACTTCAGGCTCATGTGAGAAGCCAAGACCAGGTTGTCCAAGGCTCTCTTTTCATACTTCAGCAAGCCTGAGTCCCATGACCTCCCGGTGGCCCAACTCTTGTCTTGGTTCCACTCTAAGGTAGAGTGCTGTCTCCTCTTCCTCCATCCCCACCCCATTCCCAAAGGACTGTCTCAGAAGCCCCAGGCAGCCTTGCCTCCTGACCTGATGGCTAGAGATAGGGGCACTCCCAGGGAGGAGTTTCATGAACTCCAAACCTAGTTCCATCTCCTGGCTTCCCTGGTTCTGTTCTGGGCATCCCATCACAGAGAACACAGAGACCACAAACCTCAGACACTTGGGTCTTGTCCTTCATGCTTAATCACCAGTCCTGGTCTTTCTGCCTCTGCAGACACTGGCGAGACCCTGATAGTGAATGCTTACTCCAGTTTTGCATCCCAGGTGCCTCACTTAACCTCACCCTAGTCCTGGCCCTGCCCCAGCTCCATTTGTCCCATCAGCCACCAGACTGGTGAATTCATATAGCTCTGTTGTTGCTGAAGCCAGCGCTGGGCTGCTTGCTCCCCTACTTCCCTGGGAGGCACCCTCTCCTTTTTAGGGCCAAAGCTCCAGTTTATGTTCCAAGTCCTCAGCTTGACTCTGAGAGGTTCCTGCACACAAGGCTGGAGAGTGCTGTCAGCATAGTTCCTGTGTCATGGCTCATGTGGGTCTGGACACAGCTGGACTGAGTGTTGAGCTTTGAAGGGGGGGGATTCTGAAAAAGAGGGCTCTTTGGGGCTTCTTGGGAGCCAGGTAGGGGGAAATTTAGACTTCCTAGTAAACCTAGACCTATAGTTCTGGCCATATAGTTTGTGGGGTGGTGGGTGGGGGTGGGGTTGGTGGTTGGAGGGAGTGGAGAGCCTGAGAAAGGCCAGGATGACAGGCTGGTGTGACATTGAGCCTGGAGTGGTCAAAGCGATCCAATATGGGGCCCCCAGTGCCAAGGAGAGTTGACCCCTTGAATATCAGTGTGAATGTGAAAGAAGCATGAAGTCTGCTCGTGTAGAAGCAAGGGCTGGTTCCGAAGAGCAAAGGTGGATGCCAGAGTCCTAACCCTTGACTGGGACAGAAGAATCCATCTGCAGGAGACTCATAAGTTCATACCGTATGTGCCCCTGGGAGGGTGAAGCTGAGCAGGGACGAAAGATCCAGTCTGATGCCACTTGGAGAGTAGAGGGGGTCTGTGAGTTAGCAGGAAGGTTCTGGGCCATCATGAACTTCGGCTCCCAGAAGAGGTGCTGTGTACAGACTGGACCCAGACTGGCATTATTTGTGTGCCCTCTGTTAATAACTCAGAGCCTACTCTGGATTCCATGGTTAGAACAAAAGTGAAAGTGAAATAGAGGGGAGTGGAGAGTGTTTTCCCAGAAGGATTTCACTAATCCTGTCCTTCCTGGAACCAGCTCCAGTGAAGAGAGCTTTGCCTCTCTTTGTGACGGGGTAAGTCCTTGGCCCCTCTTTGGGTCTGTTTCTCCATCCTTATAATGAGGGGTTAGAGTGGACACATAACCACATAATGTTAATGGTAATAAGAGCTAGAGTGGGGAAAGATGGTTACTAGATGATCTTCAGCTTTGTTGCTACATTCTGAAAGAGCTCCAGCCTGTGCTGGATGGGATGCCTGGAGTAAATAAATAGCATTGCCTGGCAACCCAGTCAGTTCAGACCAAGGGACAGCTGTGGAGTCTACAGGAAGGACAGGCCCATACAAATGGCTGGGATCCAGACAAGCCACTGAGAAGATGTGAGAGAAGTAGTTTACTCCCATTCTCCTCCCCCACCAGCCCCAGAGAGGAGGAAGTTGTCACAGTTAAATAGAGCCAGGCACGCCAGCTCCTTACACATCCGTCAAGACCATGAGACAGAACCGGACACCAGGTAGGACCTAGGGGCTGGCAAGGGCGGGTGGGGTAGGGCCTGAGAACAGAAGGGAGTGGAGCAGGCACACACACACACACACACACACCCTCCGCCAGGGGAGCTCCACCCTGCTGTTGTGCTCTCCCTTTCAGCCTCTGTCCAGCCTCTCTCCATTCAGAAAGGGCCAAGAGGTGGGGCCCGAGGAGTCCTTCTGCCCCTCTGATTCCCTGGGCAGAGCCCAGGAATCTCGGCCAGAGCTGCATCCAGGCAGCTCCCTCTCCAGCCAAGATCTAAGCCAGGATGTTGAGTATTTCCAGGCAGTCAGACAGCAGTTGACCTCTGTGACTGTCCTGCCCTCAGATCCCAGGCCTTTGCCTGTCCTGCTCCTATGTGCCCACATAGTCTCTCACCTGGCTGGAGCCACACCTCTACCTCAGGCCACCACCGCTTTCACTGGCTCATCTGGGATCACAAAGGACCCCTGCCCCTCCGGGCTCCCAACAGCTAAGCAGTGCCCAGCAATGGAGGTGACCTGGCCGGAACTGGAAGTCCCACTGAGTAAGGAGCAATTCTGATGGGAGCCCAAAAGGGCACGGTGGTCAGGGGGTGAGCTGTGGGCACAGAGGGCCCAAAGGTGGGATTGACTCCTGAGCTGCCCCCTTCCACTGCCTTCTGCCATGTAGCCCCACCAGCCAGGGCACTTGCCAGAGCACTCGGCATCCCCTTTCCCACCCAGCATCATGAGTGTGGGTGCAGGGCCCAGCTCCCAAGATGGGATGGAGAGAATTCAGACATAAGGATGGTCAGAGGACTCCCAGAGCCTTGACTGCAATATGCTCCGAGGCCCAGCTTGCGCCCCACCCAAGCCCACTTGCCCTCTGGCCATCTTAGAGGAGCAGTGGCCTACTGCCTCCTTGACCAGGGCTCCTAGAGTCCCCAAAGCTGAGCACTGGAAAAGGCCATCTTGAAGAAACAGGGTCAGGAGTCGTCATCTGAACCAAGGACCCGTCCCCAAATTCCTCTTGTTCAGCCCCAGGCCTGCCTTGTAGACAACCACACTTCCCCATTAACGGACTTTCCCACCTGGGTGGTGTGTACAGCAGTAATCCAGTTCCTGAATTGTGGGAGCCAGGGGGGAGGGCAGCATGGTGGAGGGGAAGGTGTGCTCTCCAGAAAGGCTAACAGCCACATGTGTCCCTAGATGGAACGCTGACCTTGTCCTGTACCGCCTGTAGCCGCTTCCCCCACTTTAGCATCCTGTACTGGCTGGGCAATGGTTCCTTCATCGAACACCTCCCAGGTCGGCTGAGGGAGGGCAGCATCAGGTGAGGGGTGCAGTGGCAAGGCTGGCAGGCAGGGGGGTGGTTGGGGTTCCTCCTATGGTCTTCTCATGGCCTTTCCTCCTCTGCTTCAGTCGGGAGCGCCGGGGCCCACGCACCCAGCTGCAGACGACCCTCATGCTAGAGGAGCTGAGCCCCACCCTGCGCAATACCAACTTCTCCTGTGTTTTTGCCGATCCTGAGCAGACTGCCCAGCGTCACATCGTCGTGGCCCAGCTCTGGGTGAGAAACCTGAGTGGAGGTTTCCACGGACAGGAGGAGTAGTATGGGGAGGATAGGGTGGGCTCTGCCCGGAGTGGCCTCCATTAACGTCCACTGTGCTCCCAAGTGGAACTTAGGATGCAGGCAGGGGAGGCATGGCCTGGAGAGAGGTTATGAGAGATGTCCCCACCCTTGGCCCTGAGCCTTGTCTGCCTTCGCTTCTCCAGGCTGGGCCGAGGACAGTTGTGCCCTGCACTCAAGAAACCTCACCCTCCAGCGGGTCCCCTCTGCCTCACCATCAAGACAGGTGAACTCCAGAACCTGGATGAACGTCGTTACCTGAGCTGCCCTTGCAGCTCAGGCCTTCTTCTGCATCGACTTAATATTCTTTCTTTTTTCCCTTTAATGGACTGTCCCAGGGAAGGGTGGGGGTAGATGCTGTTTCTGATCCACAGCTGCCTGGGTCCACAATGGGTACTCATAAATGATTTTTCAGTGGAGGCATGATGACAACATCTGCTCTGTCATTTAAGTCCTCATTCCACTTACAGAACTTGGTCCGTCCCAGGAGGGAGTGTGGGAAGAGGGGTACTATCACTCAGAAGCTAAAGACAAAATTAAAGTCTGGGAACACAGGCCCTCAAAAAAAGTGTGCGAAGATCCTGTGGCCCCAGAAAGGCCAGGAGAAGGGATTTGAGAGAAGGCAGGTAGTCTGGGACACTCGGCAGGGACAAAGATAGAAATACCCTAATGAACCTAAACTTCCCTTTTCCCACACAAATCAAGACAGCTCAGCACTTAAGGGAGAAAAATAGACTTTATTTACAAGTAATAACATTTAGAAAAAGATCCATCCCTGGCCCTTAAAAACCTTCCCATCACTCCAAAATCCCACCCCACTTTTAAGTCTGGGGAAGGGGGGATGAGGTGCAGCTGAAGGCTGCTCCCCTCCCACTCCCCACTGCCACCCCCAGGCATGGGACCTATCTGTTCTGGAAAAGAGCATCTTCTGGGCAGCTGAGCCCTTGGGTGGATGGGAGCATCTCTAGGTGCACCCGCTAGGTCAGTGTCCAGTCCTGGACTTCAAAAGCAAGGGCCCTGCTAGGCCCAGCCACCACGAGCAGCAGGGACCAGGGCCTGCTCCTCCAATGGTCCCTTCTGGATTCAGAGGCTGAGGAGGACGAGGCCCTTGGGCCCAGCCACTCAAAGCCAGCCTCAAGTCTGGTTGTGATGGAGAAGAGACTTTGTTCTAAGAAAACGTCAGGAGGCAAGGTAGGGAGAAGACCCAGACACTCCAGGCCTCTGGGGACAACTCTGAGAACACCTCAGTTCACCTAGCGAAGGCTCCTGTGAAGATCCAGGTACCAGGCCGGGGATGTGGGCAGGCATCACTGTCTGTAGGGGTTTGGCCACTGCTGGCCTGGGAGCTGAGAGAAGGCACTGAAAGGGACAGTAGGAGGAAAAGGACCAGGCGAGGTCAGCACTGAGGACACAGGTGGGGCCTCTCACTGGTCCTGGCCCTTCAGTGCTTTCCCTGAAAGAGAGAGAGAGAGACAGTCACTTGGCTGGAGACTTGTGATGCCAGCAGTTACAGCTGGCCTTGAGGAGGCCTCTTTTAGCCCCAAACCTCTCTGACTAGGATCCCTTCCTTGGTGTGACCTGGACACATCTAGCTTCAGGTTATCAGTTGCTGGCTGTGCTGAGTTGCCCTGTGTCTCCTGTCCTCAGGGAGCAGCTAGTAAGAGAGCACCTTCTCTTAGCCCACCCCCCGTGGCCTAGCTGGGCCACACAGTGGAAGCCTCCCAAGGGGTGGCCTGGGGGAGTACCCTGCTTCCACCCACTCTTAAGAGTCCATCCACCCCCTTCCTTTCCCCGTCAGTGCTTCCACCTTGCCCTTGGCCCGAGGGGTGGCAGTGGCGGCAGCTATGGCAGCAGCAGTGGCGGCGCTGGCTGCAGTGGTGGCGATGCGAGGAGAGCGGCGGGTCCCGCTGCGGGTGTTGGGGGAGGCCTTGGATGGGGCTTTCTTGGAGGCTCCTCTCCGCAGCAGGCTATTCCCGAGCTTCTTGGGTGTGTTGAGGATGTTAAAAGCCATTGACTGGCGGCGGTCAGCCTGTCGGGGAGGGGAGGACTGTCAAACTGGGCTGCACTTGGGCCCTGCCAGCAAGGTCCCTCTAGGATCTCCCTTCAGCCCCCACTGACCTGTTTAACAGCCGGAGCTGCTCTCTTCTGGGCCTCATTAGTGCTCTGTTTGCGCCCTTCGTGTCGGTCCCGGGGAGTCATGGGGCGTGGGAAACAGCTGGTGGCCTTCTTAGACTACGGGGAAGAAGAGTTCACATCCAAAACCAGTTGTATGTCTCAGAGCCAAGTGGACCTTGTAAGTCAACACCACTTCCCTCCGGAAACCTCCCTTCCCAACAGCCCCTGTCCCTGCATCAGACTCTTGGAGAGAGAAGCCTGCTAGATGGAACAAAACAGGAATCAGGGTCACCTACCTCAGGGGTACCAGGGCCCTGGTGGGGCTCTGAGGAGACCCGTTTGCGCTGCTGCCGGGTGGTGATCCCCATGCCCTCGGCTATCTGGGCTGGCTGCATGCTGGCTCGGCGCAGGGTCTCCTGGGGGTCACCAGTTTTCATCTCCTCATCCGTGATGGTAGCCAGGCTCAGGGAAGGCTGGATGGGATGGAAGGAGGGGGTCAGTGCAGCAGGACCACCCCAGAACTCTTCACAGGCCCGGCGTGTGCAGCAGCTAAAGCCTTCCTGTTGCAGAAGGTCTCCCTTCCCATTGTCTTCTCTACTCAGGCCCTGCATGGTGGTCAGAGCAGAGTAGTCCCAAGCAGACCTCCTCCACAGACTCAGGCCCACCCACAGTGATTTCACCCCGAACCCCTCTCTGCCAGCTACTCCACCAGAAGCATAAGGTCACTCTGCAGCAGGCCAAAGAGCCAGGCAGGGCACTAGGGCTGGGTCCGCATGGAGCGCTGAGGGAGAAGAGCCAGTGTGGGTCCCGTGCAGGTGACCCTGGAGCTCACCCGGGACTCCAGGGGATAGCAGGTCTTCAAGTGTGGGGGGCATACTCGATTGCGCTGCTGCAGCTCTGCAATGCGATTCCAGTCATCCAGCTGCTCAGGCTCATCCTGGCAGGTGCCCATGTAGAAGCTATTCCTTCCTGTGGAGGGCAGGGAAACTGAAGCAGGTGGGGCTAGGAAGTAGGAAGGCCAGGAAGAGTGAGGGTAGAGGCAGCAGGTCTCCCACGGGTCCTGGCCTCTTGCCAACTTTTGTGGCCACCACTCCTGTCCACCTGTCCCGTGGACTTCAAGCCCAGTACCCCAGAGTCCTGCTCTGCTCCGTGTGCTCTCTCCCTGGGGAGGTCAAAAGAAGTCATATACCGTATGCGGAGGCTGTGACACCCTACAGAAACTGAGGACCAGGAATTGATAACCAAAGGTCCCTGAGGCGCCCTTCTGGCACCCCTTACCACCTGAGACAGTAATGGAGGACTCCAGGCAGCAGCTGAGCATCACTGTTCCACTGGGAGTCCCAGGCTCCCTTGTGTGACCATTTTCCATTCACCCTGGCTGAGATGAACATCAGCCTGATTGCCCAGCACAGCCCTGAGACTGCAGGGAGGAGGGGTCGGTGAGGTGCCAGAAGATAGTCAGCCTGGGGTTTTCTTTGTGTGTGTTATGTCCCTGTGGCCCCCTCACCTGGAGGGGCCCCGCTGGATACCCCAGCCTGGGAGCGGCGAGCAGAGCTGCGAGTGGTGGGCCGGTAGCCAGGCAGGCTGAGCAGAGCGGAGTTGCCATCGTCAGGAGAGCCCAGGCGGGCTAGAGACTGGGTGGAAGAGGTGGCTCGTGGGCCAGCCTGGGAAGCAGGGGCCGACTGTGTGCTATAGAAGGATGAATTGGCACTGTCCGGCTCTTCCACGTCTAGCTTCTGGAAGAGAGAATGGATCTGGTGGAGTGGGGCCCTGACAATCCATAAAGGTGCCTCCTGTTCACTTTCCTAAATAGGGCCTCGGATCCCGCAGCAGCATGTATTCCCACTGCTTTGCAGGAATCCTTAGCTGCACATCTACAAGGAATGGGCCCTGTTGCTAAGAATCCTGCACAAGGTGCCAAGGCTATCCCATTTTCATTTGAGTCTGTTAACAATGCTTTGAAAGAGGGAAGAGAGTGTGTTATCAGACAATTTTAGAATCAAGGTGCAAAAAAGTAAAGTGACCAACCCACAGGTAACAGCTAGGGAGTGGCAGAGCTGGGGCTAGAATGCCAGTCTCCTGAGCTAGTCATAGTCAGGCTCATCCCACAGCCTCCACTGACCCTCAGCCCAAGCTTGCCAGGGCCCTGCCCATCTTTTAGAACTTCTGCAGCTTCTTGGTAGCCAAAGGCAGCCCACACCAAACGAACCTTCCCCACTCCCCATCCTCCTCAGGATATGGAAAACAAGGGCCAACCAGGGCCCCCAACCTAGCAGGCAGCCCTCTGGGCGGCCACAATGCATCTCAGCCACCCAGGAGGTATGCTGCAGGCACAGGGCTGGGCTGCAACTTCTCCATCTTCTCTCCTTTCGGTCTGCACGGGGTCAGTACTACACATGGAAAGAAACGAGCCTTAGATCCCTTAGGCATCCAATTCCAGCCCTGCCCCTTTCTACACAAGAGGCTGTGCTTCTTTGTAACACATGAACTAGTCAGCCCTGCCTGCCTCCAGAGGCACCCGACGGGAAAGATGCCCTTAAGAGCAAGTGAGCATCACTTGGGTCCTACAGGCCCACTCCCAGCAGCCTGACCTTGGTCATGGTGATGTTGATGATCTGAGTGGTGCGCCGACGGGCGGAGCGGGTCTTCCGGCCTGAATCCAGGAAGACGTCCCCCAGGGAGTCCAAGCTGCTCTCCAGTGGGGCCTGACCCCGAGCAGGGATGGGGGTGAAGTAGAGACTCTCAAGGGATTCTACCTTGGGGGGCAGGCGCTGGGAAATGGGGGAAGCTGGCTCTCCAGGGATGCTGGTGCCATCTGGCTGGGTTCGAGACAGCTTGCTGTAGGAAAGAGACTTGCTGAGGTGCCATGCCTGGGGCTAAAAGGCAATTTTGTTCATCCCTTTGCTCCAAAATGACCCAATTCCTACATTTATCACAAGCAGACCAGGTCAAGCACCCCATTCTCTGATTTTTGAAAGGCATCAAGGAGAGCCCTTGCTTGACCTGGGTCCTCCCTTCACTCTCCATTTCTGGTCAGCCCATCTATCTCCATGGCTATCTGAGCTCCTTAACACTGGTAACTCTCAGCTCCACGGTGAGCATGTCCAAATGAAGTCCATCCATCTGGATCTCCTGCCTCAGGGAATGGGAGCAGCCTCCACCTGGGTCCCCTAGCCATGAACATGAGCTCAATCCTACCTCTTCCCTCCAGCCCAATGCAATGGACAAGTCCAGGAGCTCACTTAACCACACACCACTCCATTTGCATGTCCTTCCACGGTCTGCCTCCTCTCCTCTCACCTAGATTTAATGGTACCTGAGGGGAGGTGCCAGCCTGGTGACAAGCAAGGACTCAAACCAGGCTGCCCGGGCTCAAGCCTGCCTCTGCCACTGTGGGACCTTGGGCAAAGGACTGCCCCTCTATGCCCCAGTTTCATCTGTTAAAGGAGATAATCACAGAACCTACCTCAGAGGATGCTGAGGGGTAAATAAATGCATTACTACTTTTTAAGTGTTTTTGTAACAGTATGGGCACATCTCAGCTTTTACATTGGTTATCGGAAAAACTTTCTAGGGGCACCTGGGAGGCTCAATCGGTTGGGTGGCCTGACTCTTGATTTCAGCTCGGGTCATGAATGACACCAGATTCATGGGATCAAGCCTGGCATCAGGCTCCATCCTGAGTGTGCTGGAGATTTTCTCTCTCCCTCTATCTGTCTCCCTCGCTCGTGCCCTCTCTAAAACAGAAATTAAAAAAAAAAAAAAAAAAAAATCAAACTGGACCACATCTACCTTAATTTCAAGCCTTTCCAAGATCCCTCAGTGCCTTCAGGATCAAATCTAAACTTCAATGAGGAGTCGAGCCAGCCCCACCCAACCTCACTTGCCAGCCCAGCCAGGCTCTTTCTCAGCCTTTGCTCTCCTCTGTTCACAGAGCACACACACCTTCAGCTCCTCTGCAGACTCAGCAGGAGTGACAGCCTCCATGAAGCCCTCTCTGAGCACTCATTTCTTTTTACTCCCAGTGTGCCCTACACAAACATCTGGCCGAACACCTTGGACAGTTTCCTTAGTCTTCTCCTCTAAGAAAAAGCTCCCAGAGGGCAAAGAGACATCTTCTCAATCTCACTAGCCCCAGTGCCCAAGACACAGCCTGACACACGGTGGGCACTCAGTGAACAAGACAGAGACAGGGCACCTCCTCACCTGGTGATGGTAAGGGGAGTCCCCTCCTCGCAGCTCAAATCCAAGCTGTCAATGCTCAAGTCCAGCTGAGGCTTCGCCTGGGGCTCCCGGCTCTTCAGGGCATCAGTTGCCACCTGGAACTTGCCCAGGTCTCGAAGCTGCTGGTCAGCGTGGGCAACCTGAGGAGAGTGAAGAGAAGCCTCAGGCAGGGGCAGCCTGGGAGAGGAGGGCACAGGGGTCCGACATGACAGGGTGGAGTCCATCTGACCGGATACGCACCTGTGCCTCCAGGCTGCGCACCTGGGCAGTAAGGTGGCGGCAGGTCTGCTCAGCCTCCTTGGTCTTCAGCCCAGCCTGCTGCAGCTCCCGACCCAGCCGTTCGGCTTCAGCCCGCAGCTCCTTGTTCTCTTTCTGTAGCTGCTCCAGGCCCCGTAGCTGCTCCTGCAGCTCTTGGTTCTGCTGCTTCTTGGCATCATAGTGGGTCTTAGCTTTCTCCATCTACGCGGGCACACAGAACGAGTGGGGCGGTGGGGGTGAGGGGGAGGCAGGGACTGGAGGGCAGCAGGGCGAGGAAGCAGTGGGCCAGGGCTGGGGGCGCCTCACCTGCAGCTTGTAGTGCTCAGCTGCCTGCTCCTTCTGGTTCAGCTGGGCCTGCAGCTCGTTCAGCTGGGCCTGGAGGCGTTGAGCCTCTTGCTGGCTCTCCCCTCCCTGGGCCTGGAACGCATGACAACGCTGATCAGGGTGGCTGGTCTGGCTAGTGCACCCAAATCCACGGACCTGCCCTAACCTTCTGGGTTCCATGGTGTTTTCAGACTCCTGCAGACCCTCTCAGGACTCGCACAAAAAAATCCTTTTACCCCCGCCCCTAGCGCCTACTCTACTGCCATACCACACACCCTTCAAGGTCCACATTCTGCAGAAGCTTTCCCTGTCTGGCTAATGCCATTTCTGGCAGAGTTCTGACAGCCCTATCTTTGCCTTCTTTGCACCCAGGAACAAACTGTCTCATTCTCTCTCCATGAGTAGTCTCCCCAAAGAGGAAGGGGGCTGATCCTCAGGGAACACTTGGGTGCAAAGCTAGGCACTTGGCACATGAGCACTCAGAGGACACGGGAACTCTTGTTCTCCTCACAACTGCTCCGGGAAGTAACTTCATCTGTTTCAGAGATGAAGACACTGAGCTCAGAGATTTAAACAAATTGACCGGGGTCATAGCAGAGTAAGATCTGAACCTTGTTCCACCCAACCTCAAAGGCTGTGTGGGCTTTTATGATGCTGCACTGCCTCCTATGCAGACCACAGACTCCTTGGGAGCAGGGGCCATGTCCAGATCTCGGTCCCCCCTGTGATGCCAGTGAGCAGAGCACTTAGCTTGTAGAAGACAATGGACTACCCGGCCTTCTCTCTCCTACATCTCCTAGCACCGAGAAGGCCCCGAAATGGAGAAGCAGCATCTGTTTATCACACGATTATGGCATGGAAATGAAGTTCTGCTCCCAGCTCCTGTGACCCACCACGGGGCTTTAGTGCCACAGGTGCCTAATTCCTCTGCCCCTAAGTAAAAGCTGTGAAGACTGAACTGCAGAAAAGCAGGTATTAAACCAAAAAGGTGACGCTGTTGAAAGCATGACAAATATTAAGTTACAGTGCAGTATTAAACATTGTTGACAATCCTCAAAGCTAGGCTGTCTGGAGCAGCACTATCCAAAGAACTTTCCACAGGAATGGAAATGTTCTGTATCTGCCCTGTCCGATATGGTAGCCACTAGCCGTACATAGCTACTTAAGCAAGGGAAATGTGGCTAGCGTGACTGAGGAACTCAATTTTTAATTTAGTTTAAATAACCACACATGACTAGGGGCAACTAGTGGACAGCGAAGGCCTGAGCGATGGGAGCCACCCCAGTGTTCCCTTGAAAGCTCTAAGAAGGCACATACAGGGGCTCCTGAGCCACAGGCAGGTGTAAAGCTGCCATGCCAGGCCCGCCTCCGCCTCTGCCCCCATACCCACTACAGCCCAAGGGCTCACAGAGCCCCTTCCCTCCCCGATTCTCGCTCTGAGGCTGACAAGATGGCCCATCCCCCCACTGTCCCACCTTCAACTTCTGTTGCTGCATCTTACTGGCTTGGTCATGGTCAGCTAACTTCTTACTCAGTTCTTCCACCTGGAACAGGGGAGGAAGAGAAGAGAAAACTCAGGAGGACTTCCCCTCGATATTCAGAGAAATTAGGAGGTTTCCCCCAGATAAATCCCCAGTGTTCCTAGGAGAAGAAACTCTGGTCCTTTCTCTGGCCTCCATTTAGGGATTTATCCCTGCGATGCAGGCTGGTTGGCAGGACCTAAGGGAGGTGACCCAACACACAGGTGCTGCCAGAGCCACAGCCCATGCTCACCTCCACCCCCAGCCTGCAGAGACAGGCCTGCCGGAGCCCCACAGCCTCCAGATTCAAGAGAATTCACTCTGGGGAACTGACACCTCACTACCACCCTACTACTTACTGCCACCATTCACAGCCCCAAGCTTCCCAGGCTGGGGACAGGAACAAGAGACCGAGTCTGTAACTAGCAGACAAGGATGAATACCCAACACTCCTCCCCAAAAGTGCCAAGGCGCACAGATGCTCAGACCTCTTCCCAATATCCACAGGCTGTGAGGGCTGGTGCTAGCAGTGTAGCTGCTGTGGTTAGCACTGGGAAGCAGACAGGGGCAGCCCTCAGACCCAAAGCCCACCCCACTCCCACAGAGAAGAGCAAAGGGAGTGGGGCGGAGAGGGAGCAGAACAGCCCAAGCCCTGCTGGCTCCTCCAGGCATTCCAGGAGCTCAAGCATGAACAGCAAAGACAAGAGGCAGGAGCTCCATTGCTGACTGTTTGCTATTGGGTCTGACTGTCCCCATCATCTCAGGCTCCCTGGAGGAGGCGGGCAATGGAAGGAGAGGAGGGCCCGACTCCTCAGCAGGCCTGAGGTGACAGGAGTAGGAGGGATGGTGGAGAAACCAGTGTGATAGCGTTGACGTCTAGGGCAGCACAGGGAGATCCTTGTGAGGGCCAGGCAGCCAGACCATGCCACCTCCTGTCTCTTATCAAGCTTGGCCTTCCTGCTCCCAGGCAGCTCTATTTCATGCTCCAGGTTAAAGCCCCAGAGGGTGATGGGCAGGTGTCCTGAGCTCACAACCCTCCCAGAGCTGTGAGGGCTGCTTTCATGTCACCTTTACGGCTTCTGCAGGAAAGAAGGGGGCTGTGTGTTAAGCAAGGCCCACGGTCACTCTGCTGTTACTCTTAGTTCAGTATCCAAACTGGGAACAGGACTTGGAGATTTGGGAATCCCAAGGACTGCCGGTCACCAGTTCGGACATGGGAAAGATGAAGCCTACCCTACCCCTCATCCCTGACAGACAGATGAGAGAAAAGGACAGGAGAAGGATGGAGAGGCCGACCTGGGATGGGTGGAATGAGGCCCAAGAGAGGGCCCAGCACACCACACTCCTGGGCAGCCCGGGCCTGGACTCCATGGCTTGACCCTGCCCCCTTCACAAACAGTTCACAACAGGAGCAGGCGGAGGCAAGCTGCAGCCGGGGTCATGCACTGAGATGGGTCACCGCTTAAGCAGCCAGCATTTAGCGGGGACCCCAGGCATTACCTGCTTAGTTTGCTCTCTCTGAAATACCTCTAGCTGTTCCACCTGTGCATGGGGGAGGAGCAACGAAGACAGAGTGAGATGGGGGCCAAAAAGACACTAGCCCTGCTGCCAGGGTGACCTCGCTGCGGCTCTGATACTTTCCTTCAAGGAATTAGATTTCTAGTAATCGTTTTTAAATGCCAGTTTGTCTCATTCTAGTCCCCAGTGGCTCCTGGATCCTCCACTGCAGGTATGCCTCCCTAGCATAGTGTGCCTCTAGAACGGGCTGATGGCCTTCACAGCTGGACTCTTAAAGGACGGAGCCTTCAAGGAAGGGGAAGCTATTGATGTCTTCTTTAGGACGGTAGGGGGCCAACATACTTCAACTCTGCCAGCCACCCGGTAAGGGAGGGGAGACCAGAGGGAACATTGTTCCCTCTCTCAGGTCCAATCTTTGGGGGCAAGTTTGAGCTGGGTATCTTACCTGGGCAGTGAGTTTCTGCCTCTCATCCTGGAACCGCTGCCTCTCCTCCAGGACCTT
The DNA here is from genome assembly GCF_028018385.1 of Neofelis nebulosa. Classification (NCBI taxonomy): domain Eukaryota; kingdom Metazoa; phylum Chordata; class Mammalia; order Carnivora; family Felidae; genus Neofelis; species Neofelis nebulosa. The sequence goes on along the minus strand of NC_080791.1, from coordinate 59,718,504 downwards.
GACCTTGGCACTCTCGTACTTGGCAGTCATCACCTCCAGCTCCCGGGCAGTGTTTTGTGCTTCCCGCTGCATCTCAGCCAGACGGGTCTCAGCGTCAGCACGCACGGCTGCCAGCTCTTGGCCATGCTTCTCCCTGGCCTGGTCCAGCTCCACTTCCAGAAATTGCCGGCCAAGGCTGGCCCGCTCGCCCAGCCCCCGGTTCTCCTCTGCCAGCAGGCCATGAGCCTTCTTCAGCATGCTCAGCTGCTCTGCATAGCTGGCCTTCTCAGCCCGCAGCTGCTGAGCTGCTCGCTCTTGCTCTGCCAACTTCTGCCGCAAGGGCACCAGCTCCCCGAGCTCCCGCTGGGCTCGCATCAGCTCTGCCCGCAGCCCGCCGGCCACCTGCTTGCTTTGCTCCAGCTCCTCACGATGGCGTTTCTCAGCGGCTGCCTGCTCAGCCTGCAGCTGCTGGCACAGGTGCTTGGCGGGCAGCAGCTCGCTCACCAGGGCCTGAGTGCTGGTGTGCTCAAGCTGTAGGGCAGAAAGGGCCTGCTCCTTCTGGAAGAACTTCTCCTGCCATGCCTTTAATTCTTGGCCCAGCTCCTCCGCTCGCTCTGCCTGTGAGGCCAGCTCCTGCCGCAGGCTCTCTGAAGCCACCCGCTGTTTCTCTGCCTCCTCCCGGAGGGTCTGGACCTCCTCCCGCAGAGCAGAGCTGCGTTCAGCGGCCCTGGCGCTGTTGCTGGCCATCTCTGCCTGGAGCAGACGCAGCCTCTCCTCTAGCTTCTGGCTCTTCTCGGACTCAGCTATGACCAGCCGCTTCAACTCCTTGCTCTCACCCTCTTTCTCCAGGACCTGGCGGTTCAGGATAGAGACCTCCTCTTCCAAGCTGCTGATGAGGCTGTTTTTCCTCTCTGCCTCCTGCTGGCCCCGGGTCACTTGGGTCTTCCACTCATCCTCAGCCTTGCTGTGGTCTTGGGCCTTGGCGCGGAGGGTGGCCAGCTCCCTTTGGGCTGCAGCTAAGGTGTCCTGACTGCGCCCCAGCTCCTGGGCCTTCTCCTCTAACCGGCCCTGCAAGGCCTCCAGAGCACCGGCCTGCTCAGCGCGGGAGATGCGCTCACGCTCCAGGCTGCGCTCCAGGCCAGAGGCCTTCTCCTGGTGCTCCCGGCACTGCTGCTCCAGCTTGCTCACCTCTGCCTGCAGAACCTGCAGCTCAGGACCTTTTCGCTTGCTCTCTCCAGTAGCCTCAGACTGTGCTCCTGACCCAGAAGGGTCTTTTCCGCTGGCCATCCCTAAAGACTGTTGGCGCTCCTCCTCTTTCTTAGCCAGCTGTTCCTTCAGTCGCTCCACAGTCTGCTGAAGCTCCCTGAGCTCTGTTCTCTGGGCTGCCTCCTGCCCACGAAGCTTGGCCAGCTCCTGATCCTTTCCTTCCTTTTCCATCAGGGCGTGGGCCAGGGCTTCCTGCAGGGTAGCAAACTCCACACGCTGCTCATTGAGGGCATTCTGCAGCCGCATCTCCAGCTCCGCCTTGGCGGCCTTCTCCAGGGCCAGATCGGCTTGGGCCCGGCCCCGCTCCTGGGTCAGACGGGCCACCTCCCTCTCCTGCTGCCCACGCTCCTCCTGCTGCTGGCCCTGGCTCTCCATCAGCGCAGCCCGCAGTCTCTCCAGTTCACTGCCCATCTGCTCTGCCTCCCGCTCCATGGCCTGCAGTGCAGCCTGCGTGCTGCAGAACTGGCGTCCCTGCCGCTCTTCCGGCCACTCTGACTCTCTGTCTCCTGCCCTCAGGGGCTCCTTGAGTACCTCGCGGGAGGCTGATTCCGGCTGCTCCCCTGTCTTGCGCACTAAGGCCTCCAGGCGGGCCACCTCCTTGCTGGTGGCGGCCATCTTCTCTTGCAGAGCGGAGAGGTCGTCTGCAAGCTTCTGGGCCCTGACCTCCTTCTCCTGGACCTGCTGGAGAGCCCTGGCCAGGTTGGCATGGAGCTGAGCTACTTCACTCTGCTGCCGGCTTATCTGGAGCTCACTGTGGGCCTCTATCCCTGCCACCTTCTCCTTGGCCTCCTGTAGTTCCTGGCGGGCCTTCTCACATTCCTCCTTCAGGGTCATCAGCTGCTCCTGGAACATGGCACCATACTGTGCCTCCTCCTGCTGGCTGTCCTCGTACCGCTCGCGCCAGGTGGCCACCTCCTTGGCAAGCTGTTCACACTCCCCCTCAGCTTCGCGCTGGGAGGCTACGGCCTCTGCCAGTTCCTGCCGCAGGGCTTCTGCCTCGGCCTGATGGGCCTCCCCAAGCTGCCGTAATCGGGCCTCCAGCCCCTTGCGCCCAGCCCGCTCTTCTTCTAGCTCCTTCCGCTCCTGCTTATGCTGTTCCACCAGGCACCGGGTCTCCACCTCCAGCTTGGAGATGTGACGCTGCTGCTCCTCCAGGGCGTCTGCAGCCCTGCGCTTCTCCTCTTCCAGGCTGCCCTTGGTGATCTTCAAGGACTCCTCAAGAGCCCGGACCTGCTCCTGGAACTGGCCCTTCTCCTGGGCCACCCTTTCTCGCTCAGCTGCTTTTTGTTGCTCAGACCTTAGTTGGGCCTTTAGCTCTACCACCTGGGCCTGGGTCTCACTCTGCTCCTGGCGGGCTGCCTCAACACAGGCATGGAGTTCCTCCACTTTTTGGCTCAGCTCTGCCTTCTCCTGCTGGGCCTGAGTCACCGAGGACTGGGCACTGTCCCGGGCTTCCTTAGCAGCCTGAAGTTGCTGTTCCAGGACCTCTAGCTTGGCAGTCTTCTCCTTCTCCAATACTTCCAGCTGCTGGAGGGCCGAATCCCTCTCCCTTAAAGAGGCCTGCCGCTCCTCAGCTGCAGTGGCCAGTCGCTGGGCATGGTCTCGCCTGGTTGCCTCCTGCTCCTGGGCAGCTTCCTCTAACAGCTTCTCCTTTTGCTTCAGGCTGCTGCTCAGCTGCTCCACCTGCTGGCGGAGGCCCTGAGAGGCCTGTTCTTGCTGCTGGAGGCTCTGCGCTAGCTGGGCCTGCTCCTTTTTGGCCTGCTGCTTCAGGCCAGCCAGTTCTTGATCCTGCTGCTGGAGAGTGGCTTTGAGGGTGGTGAGCTCAGCAGTCAGCGTGGTCACCCGGGCAGACAACCGAGCCTCCTGAGCCTGAGAGGCCTGCTCCACGTCTTCTTTGGCCTGGCTGAGGTTGGACAGGGAGCCCTGCAGCTCGGCAATCAGGCCAGCCAGCTGCTGCTTTTCTTCTTCAAAGTGGCCCCGCTCAGCAAGCAGCTTGGCTTCCCGCTGGCCCTGCTCAGTCTCTAGAGCCTCCACCCTGGCTCGGAGCTGGGTGTTGTCCGCAGCGAGAGAGGCCGCCTCCTGCTTCAGGGTTTCCAGCTGGTGAGATAAAGAGACCAAGAGGATGAACATGACTCCTCAATCACCGTGGCCCCCGTGAGAACTAAGGAACAGGAACCTGAATGTACCAAGCACGAGTCTACACGAGCCCTGGCACACAGGTCCTACTGCTGCTCCTGTGCGTTCCTACCTGCAAGACGTCACCCAGCACTTCGCCCTTCTCCCGGGGTGGGTTCTCCCGCAGCTGGGCCAAATGTTCTTCCAGCTGTGAAAGTTTTCCCTGAAGGATTTCATTCTTTTCTTCAAGGCATTTCTGACAGTAAACAAGAGCCTCATGTGAACAGAGGTGGGACAGGCACCATGTTACCAACAAAATATGGAGCCCTATCACCCTGTTATCAAGATCTCTTAGGGCGCCTGGGTGGCTCAGTCGATTAAGTGTCCGACTTCGGCTCAGGTGGTGATCTTGTTTGTGGGTTTGAGCACGTTGGGGTCTGCGCTGACAGCTCAGAGCCTGCTTGGAATCCTCTATCCCCCCTCTCTCTCTGCCCCTCCCCTACTTGTGCTCTTGCTCTCTCTCAAAAATAAACAAACATTAAAAAAAAAAAAAAAAAAATTCTCCCAGGACACCTGGGTGGCTCAGTCAGTTGAGCGTCTGACTTCAGCTCAGTCATGATCTCACATCTCATGAGTTCGATCCCCCACATTGAGCTCTGCACTAACAGCCTGGAGCCTGCTTAGAATTCTGTCTCCTTCTCTCTCTGTCCCTCCCCCACGTGTGTACTCTCTCTCTCAAAAATAAACAAACACTGAAAACAAAAAACTCCTGTTCCCCTGACCTAGGAAAAAACTCAGAAACCATGGACCTGGGATCATGAGGGACCTGATTTTCTAACCCTAATTTCAGGGCTGAATTAAATCATGTGACTTGCTAATAGTTTCTTCTGCCAGGCCACTGAGTTTACTTCACATTTCCTTACTTTAAAAAAAAATTTTTTTTTTTTCCTTACTATATACCCTTCCTTAGACACGTCTGGGCTCCCAGATTATCCAGACACTCACCAGCTTAAAAATATCCCCAGCCTTCCTGGGCATGAACAGCAGCAACCATAGCACCTCCCACCCTCAGCCCCTCTTCCTCCCACTGCTCACTAAGCAGCCACCAGGACTATGCTGGGTCCTCTCTGAATTCATAATCCACCTGACAGAGATGGGAGGTAGCTATTGCTGTCCCTCTTTTGCAGATCAAGATCTGAAGCTCAGATATTAAGTGCCTTCCCCTAGGGCTACAGGGTTAATAAATGGTAGATTTGGGTTCTTAAAAATAGCAGTAAAAATAACAGTGGGGCACCTGGCTGGCTCAGTTGGTAGAGCATGCAACTCCTGACATTAGGGTTGTCAGTTCAAGCCCCACACTGGGTGTAGAGATTACTTAAAAATAAAATAAAAAAAAAAAATAGTAACTAATTCACTGGTAACTTACTTCGCATCACCCAATAAATGCAGTATCTTATAATGGTTGATGAGGCAGCTACTTGTTATCCTTCCCATTTTACACAAAGCATGCTTAGAGAGAAAAGAGATCAAATAACTTGTCCAAGAACCACACCTTGTAAACAGCAAAGATAAGACTCAAAGGTGGTACATTGGACTTAAGCTCACATCTTCCCAATACGGCGCACTATTAACCTTCAAGAGGAGACAGCTTAATTCCCAAAGGCCCCAAAGAATAGAGCGGTAAATGGAACTTTGAACAGGTAGCCAAGACTGTGGCCCTGACACCCCAAAGCAGAAGGTTACCTTGTCCTGCAGGGCTGTGCTGAGCTCCTTCTCAAGGTGGGCCTGTTTCTCCACCCACTCTCGAGTGGCTTTGCTGTGCTCTTCTGTCAGCTCATTGAGGGCACCCTGTAGTTGCTGCAGGTGACTGGCAAACTCCCGCAGCTGGGACAGACAAGTGGGAGCCCCCATCACCCAAGGTCAAAACTAGTACCACCACTGCTGTTTGTTTCCCGAACTCCAGGGGTTGTAGGTGTCTGACTATCTAACCCTGCTCAAACCAATTACAACCAACCGTATCTTTAACTCAAGACTCAAAATTTAGGGCCACAACCCCGTCCCTGGCAGCAGCCAATTATGGGACAAGGAAAGGGCCAAAGTATGCAGGTCTCTACAGAGACTGGAGCATAGGACAGATGCCAGGACATTCTTCTCAACCCTTTCTTCGAGAATCCTCGAGACTAACTCAGCCCCACGGACCGTCAAGTGGGGACTACACCCCCCAACCCTCACCTTAAAGGAAAGGTCCCCATTCTCCTCAGAAAGCTGGTTAATTTTGCGATCCATCTGGCTCTTCTCTGTCTTCAGGTCCTGACACTGCTTCAGAGTCTCATGGAGACGCACAGTGAGGCTGTGAGGGAGTTGGGGCAGTTAGAAAAGACGGTAGCACCCTCACTGCCACCCCATGGGTACAGAGTGGGGTGTGGAGCTGGGAAGGAAGCAGGCAGAATTATACCTCTCATTCTTGCCACGGAGCTCCTCAAGCTCCCTGGGCTCCGACGGGCTGGCCGCCTGCTTCTCGTTGAGCAGAGCTAGGCGGTCAATGCGCTGCTGCATCACAGCTATCTGCGCATCTGTGCCCGAGGAGGGGAAAGGAGGAGAGTGGAGAGTCAGCAAAGAACGAAGGGGAAGAGAGAAGGAGGAGGTGGCATCCAATCTAAGGGAAGGGGAGGATGAGGCCAAGGGCAGCACCAGATTCCAGGCCAGCCTGACTGGCCCATGGCTGAGCCCTAAGCTCCAGAGCCAGCAGAACAAACAGAGAACAGGGGGCCGTTCCTCACACAAGCCCAGCACTTCCCCGGATGAAAATCCCCAATGCTGCCCATTCACACAACACCTGCCAGCGTGCCAGGCACCTACCCTTCTCAGTAAGGAGCTTGCGGTTCTCAGCCAGCTCCAGCTCCAGCTCATCTCTATTATTTCTTTCATCGGCGAGCTGCTTCTTCAGCCGTCTCATCTGGAATTGTGGGGTTTGCAGAATGTCGCCCATAGGGGAGGCTGGAGAACCTGAGAGGAAGCTGAAGAAGGAGACGCCATGGTCAGAGCCTGAAGTGTGAGGCTGAAGAGAAGAGCAACAGGCAGGGATGGGCAAGCAGCGCTCTAGGGATGTGAGCACTGGCTGGGAGGCTAAGCACCTCCGCTCTGTTGATAGTGCTATCTCATGCCTCATGACTGACCTCGAGAAAGCTTTTCTTCTCCCTTCTCCTAGCCTCAATTTCAATTTCCTTGTCAAAAAAAAAAAAAAAAAAAATTACCCTCACCTCTGCAGAGCTGCACTGAGAAAAGGGACTTTAGCATCGTCTCCAAGGAAGAAAGGAATTCCATAAACAGGGAACAGAGCCTTTGAGGCCTTCTGCTAAAAATGGATGCCAACCAATTCCCCTAATTAATACTGGGGCAGGTGAGAACATCTACAGCATACTCTAAGTGCTGTCTGATGACGTAACAGGTTGGTGAACAGTGTTAGCTTCTAGAATGCAGGGATTTGAAGACTGGATGTTGAGGCCCCACCCCAGGAGAGGAGGCCCAGCACATACTTGTTCCCACTGGAAGAGGCAACCTTCTGTAGCTCTAGGAAGCGAATCTCCCTTTTGGCCTGGTGGCTGGGTGGGGACAGCTCTTCGGAGATGGTGCTGGAGCAGGTGGAAGGGACAGGAGCTAGGGCAAGGAGTAAACCAACCATATAGAGGTTAATAGAGGGAAAAGATTTGCATCTTTATACAAGTTGAGAACTTGCCTTAGTGGAAGTGGATCCACAGACAATTATATGTAAGCTATAGAAGGAGGCCACCAGGCAGAATCTGAAACCTGGCGTCTGGGTTAGCCAGAGGTCAGTGTCCCTAAGCCCAGTGAAGCAAGTGGCTTCCGTTTCCACAGCTCAGCAAGTGATCAAGGAGAGCACAGGAGAGTGAGGGTGTCCTCCCTGCTTAGACACTGGACCAAGTGCTCATGCTTTCCCCCCCATCCAACACTGCAGAGGCAGCTTGGGAGCCTTGAGCAGGATCTCCTCCTCTCAGCCCACCAACCTCTCAGATGAGAGCCAATGGCCTTTCTCAACTCCTCCACTCTAAAATCTTGTCCTGCCAACACAACCCCTTTCTCAAAACCTCCTCCCCTCCCATGGCTCCCACGACTACCTTCACATGGCTCTCCTACCCCTAAACACCCATTCCTAGTCTCCCTATCTGCCCCTCCCTCCTACACCCACAATCTAAGCTCCCAGAGTTCTGATGACGCCTCCCTGTGCTGCCCACAGTGCCCATGGCTTCAATGGTCATCCACACACTGACCTGTACACCCATAACCTGGCCCAGAGCCCTCACCTACATTCTAGACTCATACTTCCAACATCTCCATCTGAAGGGCTGAAGAGGAACGTGAATATGAGGAACATCAAATTCAGTGGCTGGAAAAGAACCTGCCTTGACCCACTTCTCACATCCCATTGTCATTAGATACCCTGTTCATCAGAAGACAGGGGGAGCTCTCACCCTTTCTACTGTACTTACAGAAGGCATTTGGTAGATCACGTACCTCTCTGTTCTAGCACTCACTCTTCATCATACTTACTGATTTATGCATCTGCCTTCCCACCTAGAACATGAACTTCATAGGGGGAAAAGCCATTTTTTTTTTTAGGCATTACTCCCAGCTTCTAAGCCTACAGTAGCAACTGCTTAAAAAATAAAAAACAGGGATGCCTGGGTGGCTCCAGTGGGTTGAGTGTCTGACTTTGGCTCAGGTCATAGTCTCACAATTCGTGGGTTTGAGCCCCACATCAGGCTCTGTGCTGACAGCTCAGACCCTGGAGCCTGCTTCGGATTCTGTGTCTCCCTCTCTCTCTGCCCCTCCCCTACTTGTGCATGCACTCTCTCTCTCTCTCTCTCTCTCTCTCTCTCTCAAAAATAAACATTAAAAAAAATTTTTTTAATAAAAAAAAAGGTATGTGTGAAGTGCTCAAGGACAACCTAACAGAGACGAGATCACATGTAACGTCCTGCTCAGGCACCGCCAGGCAGCAGGAGAAGCTTGGTAGGAACTGGGATGGTGGCAATGTGGCCCAGAAATCAACCTATTCCAATTACACACACTTTTCCTGAGCACAAACTCTGCCTGGTTGGGACCTGAAACAAACCCCCACGGCGTTTCTCAACAATTTGGGGTCCTAGCAGTGCCTAGCTCAGACAGGGCATCCTCAGGAATGGGCCCTACTTACCTTTCTGCAAGAAGTTCTCTAGGTCCTCATTCAGGTTTAGCCCATCCTCATGGTCCAGCACAAATTTGAGAATGACTGCTAACTCAGCCTGGACCAGAGAGAGAGAAGAGCATCACTTTAGGTGCTAGGGAGGTTTGAAGAGATAGAGGGCACCACGCCAGCAGTGTCAGCCCCAGGAGCTGCTGGAGCCCAGTCTTCCTCTCAAAGCCTAAAGCCCCCCAGTCCAGCTGAGAACATTCTACTAGAGACACATAGCCCTGCTGGCTCCCGCCCTCTCGGTTCCCCTGAAGATGACCCAGGGTCAGAAAGAGTTCCTACCTGACTTCACTCCTGACCACAAAAAAGAAAATGGGCAAAGACAGTAGTGCAGACAGAAAGCTTTTATACGTAACTATGTTGCCCTCTTCCAAATGACCCTCACTATTGTTCTCTGAGTGAGAACACCTCCAGGGCTCATCCAAAGTTTACCCACCAGCTCAGCTGTAAAATCTGCCCTTCTCTGTCTGAGTTCCAAAGCTACAGAGTTGATTGGACTTTTCTGGCCAGCCTGCTATATAGTTCCTTATCTTTTAGAATTTCTGTTTCTGGGGCATCTGGGTGGCTCAGTCCGTTAAGGGTCTGACTCCTGATTTTGGCTCAGGTTATGATCTCACAGTTTGTGGAATCAAGCCCCATGCTGGGCTCTGCATTGACAGCACGGAGCCTGCTTGGGATTCTCTCTCCCCCCTCTCTCGGCCCCTCCCCTGCTCATACACACTCTCTCCCAAAATAAATAAATGGACTTTAAAAACAAACAAAAGAATTTGTTTCTACCAGGTCTGTGGCCAGCTTGCAGCAGAGAAAAGGTTAAAGGAAGGAGACACCCATCCTTCTCATGCCACAACAACCTCAACCTCAGAGGAGAGCCATGAGCTAAATGAGTATAAAATGAGATGATTCAACACTTTTACCACTACGTGAAAGGCCACAGCTCTCTAGGCACTGCCCATGCCCCCCCCCACCCCCCGGTCACCTATATTACCCACTCTGGCATCCCAGCTCCTCCTGCTCTGGGAAATAAAGGACAGCTGCTCATACAGGAAGCAAAGCCAACATCAGACCCTTCCAGGCAGGTAGTTCCTGGAAACCAGGTCATTCCCTCTATAGTGAAGCAAATGCACTTAGGGACCAAGTACAGGAGGGGAGAGAAGGTAACAGCTCTGAGCTAGACGGTCATGATGGACAAAGATATTCTCTCTCACTAATCCCTCCCATTAGAGGAAAGGAGGAGACACATGGAATGACAGTTTGTGTAAAAATATACACTCACAATTTCTACATATTATCCCAACACAGTAGAGTTACCACTAGAGTTTACAACTACAGTTAAATATATGAACATGAATGGGGCACCTGGGTGGCTCCGTGGGTTAAGCATCTGACTCTGAGCTTCGGCTCAGGTCATGATCTCATGCTTTAGAAGTTCATGGGGCGCCTGGGTGGCTCAGTCAGTTGGTTAAGCGTCAGACTTCAGCTCAGTTCATGATCTCGCGGTCCGTGAGTTCGAGCCCCGCGTCGGGCTGTGCTGACCGCTCAGAGCCTGGAGCCTGTTTCAGATTCTGTGTCTCCCTCTCTCTCTGACCCTCCCCCGTTCATGCTCTGTCTCTGTCTCAAAAATAAATAAACGTTAAAAAAAAAAATTAAAAAAAAAAAAAAGTTCAAATCTGATAGCATAGAGCCTGCTTGGGATTCTCTCTCTCCCTCTCACTCTCTGCCCCTCCACTACTCATACTCTCGCTCTCTCAAAATAAATAAACATTAAAAAAATACACACACACACACACACACACACACACACACAAAAGGACTTGGAAGTATATCCCTTAAAAGTTAGCAGTTGTCTCTGGAAATGAGATTAGAAGCAATTGTTATTTCCCTCGTGTGCTTTTCAATATTTTCCAGACATCCTATAAAGAATGGCTGGAATTGCTACAACCTAATTTTTTTTTTTTTAATTTTTTTAAATGTTTATTTATTTTTGAGACAGAGAGAGACAGAGCATGAACGGGGGAGGGGCAGTGAGAGAGGGAGACACAGAATCGGAAGTAGGCTCCAGGCTCTGGGCCATCAGCCCAGAGCCTGATGCGGGGCTGGAACTCACGGAGTGCGAGATCGTGACCCGAGCTGAAGTCGGATGCTTAACCGACTGAGCCACCCAGGCGCCCCTACAACCTAATTTTTTAAAATAACAATATACGTTGTTGAAAGAAAACCAATGGAGTAGGGTGAAGCACGAGCTAGGCCCACCAGGTGTGGTGGAGACACAGGGCTTACCTGAATCTTATATTCAAATTGTTCCCAGTCCCTGGGACTTTTGGAGCTCATGGTGGAGTGGTATAACAGCAGCATGGTCATCTAGAAGCCAAACAGAAGACAGTCACTGAGCAGGACTGTCTCTCTTCTCAGTGCTTCCCTCTCTGGAATGTTCTGGGGACTCTGAACTATTCCAGAGGCTCTTCCAAAGCTCCTAGAACTCAGTAGCCCCAGGTCCCTGCCCTTAACTGCACCAGGAAACACCTGATTGAGGACTTACTGCCCACTGTACAAAAAGCCTGGTGTACAACTGAATTCCTGGACTCATGGAACCTAACTACAAAGCTTAAACTGCCCTCTATGGGCCAGCACCCAGAAACAGGAAGTGGAGGGAATGAAAGAGACTGAGCTAAAAAGAAGACTATGACACCTGGGTGAGGCCCAATTCCTGCCACGTCTTCACTGAGGCTCACAGTAACAGTCTAGTAATCTCTGTCATAGGGCATGGGCTCTGAGATTCCTTGGGCTAAATCAGCCTCTGCCTCAGCCAGATGGCTGACCTCTAACCTCCATGAGCCCCAGAAATAAAGTACTCATCACCAAGAGAAGGCCTGGCAGGTCCAATTGGTGCCACCCTCCCACCCCCACATCCGATATCCCATAGATACCTTGGCCAATTCCAGCTCTGACCCTTCCATCACCTTCTGCACAGACACCAGGCATTCTGGAGAAGAGGGATGTTTTTGGTTTTCTGTAAAGATGACAATGTAGAAAACAGGGTGAACTTCCTGGACACCATTCCTGAGATCATGAGAACACCTCAAAGTAGAAGAAAATCACCGTCTCTGGTGGGGCTAGGAGACATAAGTCTCCTTGCTCCTATGTCCTCTCTCCCCCAACATACACATTTCCACCTGAAGTTAGTTCTATCCTAGGTCAGCCCAAGGACTACAGGGATAGTTCAAGAAAAAAGCAGGCTAGGAATTCACAGCAGCACTGGGACATGATGTTGCACTCACCCACCCAATGCATCAATTCCTGCTCAGCACCACAGAGAAGGAACCAGAGATTCCAGGTCACTCTAGGGTCTTATTCCAAGTAAGGTTGTAGAGGAAGCCTGAAGCCGAGTTAGACCAGGAGGACTAGGGACACCTGGTTCTTCTGCTGTTATGCCAACTATCAATTAACCTTTGCTTTATCTAAATCTATTATCACCTTTCCCATAACTCTCCTGAGGGGGTGATGGCTGATAGCTCCTGTGTCAAAGAGGAGGACTCTGTGTCCATGACTGTACAAGGGAGGGGAACTGACACTGTGCTAACTTTACATCTGTTCTTACTACCTATCAACCTTAAGAGCAATTATTCCATCTTATAGACAAAAAACCTACGTCCAGAAAGGCCATACAAGCTGTGAGTAGAAGAGCCAAGACCTCAACCTAAATCTGCCTCTGCCCCATCTATTGCCTAGGTAATTAATTAAAAATCATCCAGGGGAATGTTTTTCTTACAAGGGAAAGAGGATAACATGGATCCATCCCTCTCCTCCAACTCCTTGCATGGTGGGGGGGGGTGTTGGGAGCCCCAGGTGCTGAGTGCTAAAAACTGACCCTCTGGCTCTACCTGGATCTTAGAGATGGGCTCTGGGACTGAAGGGACACTCTTCTTCAGTGACGGCATAAGCATCACCAGACCCAGGGAAACAGTTATATTCATCTCTGTGGTACACATTCAGCAGCCTTGAGCCTCTGCACCTCCAGACACCTGTGAGCTGGTTCCTCTGGACTCCCAAAGTCCTGGGAGTTGAGGAAGCAGCTCCTTCTCAGCTAGGTAAGAAAGGTGCTTACTTTGCAAAAAACTGCACACAAAGTCCAGTCTCTCTGGTACCGGCTGTTGCAGGATTTGCTGCCCCTCATCAGTGCCGTGGCTAGAAAAAGAACAAGTATCAGGACCAGAGTACTTAGCAATCCTTCCCCCCTCACTACTCCATTCCATGCCACCTGCCCCTTCCTTCAGGTTTGGTCTGCACTGGATCTGGGAGAGATGCTGGTGGCAGGGGAGAAGATACCAAGACACCATTTGGTCAGAAGGAACTGTGTGGTGGGTGAGAAGTGGGAACTTGAGGCAGGAGGTCCTTCTGGAAAAAACTCTGCCACCCTCTTCATGAATATGAAAGGCTCTGTGGGAAGGGGGCTGAGGGGAGAGGGCGAAGATGACAGAGACGAAGGGGAAGCTAGGTTCAGTAGTCTGGAATGGCTTAACTGTAAAAGGTCAGAAAGCCTGGGAAACACAGTGAGAGTAAGACAAATGATGGAAAGGGAAAAACAAGTCAAAGAACTGAAAGAACAGGAGGGAATTCCCAAGGCTCTGAAGGGACAGGGCAGAGTTCAACACAACAGATCAAAGGTTGAGATGGCTAAGGCCAAGGGACAACACTCAAGTGGATGGGTACTGCTGTGCTGGTCTGTTTAACTGGAAGGGCAGGCTACATGCTGAGAGAGCTATGGGGAGAGGGAGGCAGCAGGGGGAGCCCTCACACAGCCTGGGCCCCTGGTGCTCAGGCTAACTGCCCTGTCAACCTCACCGGGGAACAGCTTCACTAGAAGTCAGAAAGCAGACTTTTCTCCTTGGGCTTCTATGGCTGGAGATACTAATTAAAGGGGCCTCTTGTTCCTCAACCTCCAGATTCTACTGAATGTTCCAGGTTTCGGTCAACTTTCTGGAGGGCAGGGAGGGCCTGAGAACCAGAGAACTTAGCAGTGCCGGACATCCTGCAAAGCATAAGCAGCACCCAAGCCAAGACCACGAATGTACCTCCCTCCCTCTCCCACGTGATTACAAAGGATTCTTCCAAGTGAACCCCCCACAAGCCATTTTCTGGATAGCTGGTGTGTGATTAGGGACTCCTACAAAGCCATCAGGAGATGCCAATCTCCTCCCAGGCTCCTAAAAGAGCCATCTTCCCTACCTACCCACAATCTGGAACATTGTGACTCCTTGCCTCAGCACAGAGCAGTAATTTCCCTAAGTGTACTCCATTAGATAAAAAACAAAGAGGGTTCTCAGGTTAAATGTTTGAGAAACGCTGGGTTAAACCAAACTGAGCATTTTCTAAAGAAAAGGATATAACGTGAATTATTTCCTAAACCTATCTGACCACAAAACCTCTTTTTCCCCCCACTAAGCCCCTAGGATAAGTAAAGTTACATGGAATATACTTTAAACATGCTGGACCTGGAACAATCCAGCCCATCCTTTAAAAGTGAGTTCAGGGGTGCCTGGGTGGCTCAGTCAGTTAAGCGTCCAACTTCAGCTCAGGTCATGATCTCAAGGTTTGTGGGTTTGAGCCCCGCTTTGGGCTCTGTGCTGACAGCTCAGAGCCTGGAGCCTGCTTCAGATCCTGGGTCTCCCTCTCTCTCTGACCCTCACTTGCATGCTCTCTCTCTCAAAAGTAAACATTAGAAAAATTTTTTTAAAAAAGTGAGTTCAAGTCTTATCCACAACCACTACCAGTCATGACTCCTTCCTCCCCCTCAGGACTTTCTGCAGCACTGACTGATTCAACAGCATCACTTACAAATGACCCCTCTAACTGTGTGACCTGAAAGCTAGGGTACAGGAGGTACTCAGTAAGTATGGGTTGACTAACAGATGAAGGATGCTTTATAACAGGAAGAGGAGAGGTCAAGGTCAGTAACACAAATGTCAGAGCTTTAGGTTTTCTGGCAAAATGACTCTACTACACTTTGCTAGTCAAGTCTCACAGGTATCAGAGATGGGACAGCCTTTTTGCTTCAGGCTATTCTCACATAGAACAGAAAGGGAAACTTGATAGAGGGGCTGATGTCAATGTATTTTCCCAGAGAGAAGGCCAAGTGGCCAAAGAACAAGACCTGTTCAAGCCCCACAGCTGCTATCTGCCACCAACCCTGCCATCCTCCACGGCCTTCCCTGGAGAACCAGCATCTGATTTAGGTTAGCAACAGTAGCATCATCCACAATGAAAAAGCCAGAACACGTTCACCAAGAACACATCTGTCTTCCCAAAGGAAGTTGATTTGCACTGGTCTGGATCCGAGATGGAGATTAGGGTTAACGTGGAATTTCAACAGCCCCTCCCCTCCACCGTGCGCGCACACACACACGCACACACATATATTTGTGTTCTCTCTCCCTCCTCTCTTACCCTCCCTACACCTTCACTTCTCCTAGTCTAAGGCTCAGGCAGTGCATTAGAAGACAACTTGGAAAATGTGCATCTTGAATTTATAACCCTCCCAGTGAAAATTTCCCACCAGGTTACCAAGCTACAGTTGCTAAACCAAGGATACACATGCTTACCTCTTGGACATTTCTACTGCTCTTGTCATTAAGCCAAGGAAATTGATCTCCTCAAAAACAAACGCTCCTTGATCTATTTTTTCCCCAAGATTTTATTTTTTTAAGTAATCTCTATCCCCAAAGTGGGACTCAAACTCATGACCCCGAAATCAAGAGTTGCATGTTCCAATGACTGAGCCAACCAAGCATCCCACCTTGATCTATTCTTAAGTCAAAAACAAAAACACACATACCAAAAACCATGCTACGCCCTACTGTACTTTTACAACACAAAGAGCATCACACCTGGCTGCCCATATTTTCGTGACATTAAAATTAAATGGTAGGCTTAGGTATCGTCAGCCTAATGATTTTACCAGCCACTGATGTTAACTGTGTAGATCTACCACTTCATTAGGGTTTCAAAGATAATTCCTTTCACTAAGAACTGCAAAAGGCTATATTACTCGGCAATCAAAAAGAATGAAATCTTGCCATGTGCAACTACGTGGATGGAACCGGAAGGTATTATGCTAAGTGAAATTAGTCAGAGAAAGACAAATATCATGAGACTTCACTCATATGAGGACTTTAAGAGACAAAACAGAAGAACATAAGGGAAGGGAAACAAAAATAATATAAAAACAGAGAGGGAGACAAAACAGAAGAGACTCATGGAGAACAAACAGAGGTTACTGGAGGGGTTGTGGGAGGGGGAATGGGATAAATGGGTAAGAGGCACTAAGGAATCTACTCCTAAAATCATTGTTGCACTATATGCTAATTTGGATGTAAATTAAAAAAAATAAAATTTAAATTAAAAAAAAAAAAAAAGAATTGCAAAATGCTAACTTATAGGTGGTACATAATTCTCCTATGAAGAATCTGTGCAAAAACAAGAAAACAACAACAAAAACCCTTCAGCTAATCAAGCTTGGATCTAATTACCAGTTTACAGGGAACAAGGTTGGGTTGGGGGTGGAGGTGGTGGGGGTGGAGGTGGTGGGGGTGGGGGAGGGGGGTGACGGCGGGGAGAACAAGTTAAGCAGTACCATGATACAATTAATAAAATCAAGGGATGCCTGGGTGGCTCAATTGGTTAGGTGTCTGACTTCGTCTCAGGCCAGGATTGTGGTTTGTGGGTTCGAACCCCACATCGGGCTCTATGCTGACAGCTCAGAGCCTGGAGCCTGCTTTGGATTCTCTGTCTCCCTCCCTCTGCCCCTCCCCTGCTCACTCGCTCTCTCTCTCTCTCTCCCTCCCTCCCTCAAAAATAAACATTAAAAAAATTTTTTTAGGGGTGCCTGGGTGGCTCAGTCAGTTAAGTGTCCGACTTTAGCTCAGGTCATGATCTTACAGTTCATGAGCTCGAGTCCTGTGTCAGGCTCTGTGTTGATAGCTCAGAGCCTAGAGCCTGCTTCAGATTTTGTGTCTCCCTGTCTCTGGGCCTCCCCCGCTAATTTTCTCTCTCTCTCAAAAATAATAAGCATTAAAAAAATTTAATTTTTTTTAATAAAAAATAAAATAAAATCCAGAACTTAGGAAATTCTACAGGATCCGGGAAGAAAAAAAATAGGGTAGGTATGGAGTTAGAAATGAGTAGGAAACAAGACTGGTGGGAGGAGAGGAGTCCCTGATCAAAGTTCTTCAATGCCAAGGCTGGAGATTTTAGATTTCAACCTCCTGGCAATAAAGAGTCCATCCCTGAGGTCCACCAGCTGTGGGGTACCACAATGAAAGGAGGACTGGAGGAAGAAGGTTCCTGAGGTCACATGAACAGGAATGCCCTGGGAATACACACAGATTAGAGCAGAACCAAGCCACGAGG
This sequence comes from Neofelis nebulosa, assembly GCF_028018385.1. Taxonomy (NCBI): domain Eukaryota; kingdom Metazoa; phylum Chordata; class Mammalia; order Carnivora; family Felidae; genus Neofelis; species Neofelis nebulosa. The sequence goes on along the minus strand of NC_080791.1, from coordinate 59,701,490 downwards.
GCCAGGTATCCAGAGTGAGGCAGAGGCAGAGATGTGAGAAGTCTTCTAAAGGACAAAATGAGAGGAAGATGACCTAGTAGAATCACTGCCAAGGAGAGGGAGGAATTCAAGATGATGTTGAAAGGTCCTGCCTGGGTAACTGGGAAAGAAAATGGTACTGTCTGTACCAAAGTAAGAAAATAGTGACCTCTTTCAGAGGCACTAAGGCAGGTGCTAGTTAGAGCCACAGGGACTTTAAAAAAACCTTATAAGACATCCCACCACCAACATACACTTCAAAAAACACATTCAAAAAATTAAAACCAAAAACCATTCTTGCTGAATCCATCTGTTCTAGGCTACTCAGCTCCACTAGACTTCGGTGATGAACAGTATCAACTACATTTTTGTTCACTTACTCAACAAACATTAATCAAAACCGAATCAATGTGCTGTCCCAAGCTAGGCACAGAGGAACTCAAGGTGAATCAGATCCAGCCCCTGCCTCTGACAAGCTCAGTGCTGCCTCCTTTCCCTATGAAAGGGTGGCCAAACTGCTTCACAGAGATACTGAAGCCCCCACCCCAGTTCTTACCTGCTACGTGTGGAACAAGAACAGTCTCAGTCAACACTTCAGACTATCCCCGACCTGGGGGCTGTCTACTGTGCTTTCCTTTGAAAAGGGATGGTCCTCTCTGTCCCCTCAATTCTCTACATTATGGCTGACCTCTACTTCTGCCCACAGCACAAAGATGTGAAAGGTCAGTTTTGCCCTAATTTCTGAAGGCTTGATGACAGAGGAAAAAGAATGAACTATATGAGCCTTAAAAAATGACTGTAGGTTACAGCTTGACCCTTGTAACTGTAGGTCACATCTTTGCTTGGTTCCAGAGAGGGAAGATACAAGGGGGAGGCCCACTCCGCTGATTTCCCAGATAACTGAGACGTTCAAAGACAGATGTAAAAAAAAAAAGCTCACTAGAATCCTGGCTAGGGGACAACAAGCAGCTTATCAAATGCTAATCGACCTCACAAAGCAAGTTAATGAGGCAGGCAAAACCCCCAGAAAAGCTCTAATGGTTTAGAAAGGGGCAGATCTGTGGCACACTAACAAGTTAGAGATAAGATTTCTAGGTGCTGCTTATTTCCCTTAAGTGCAAGAGCTTCCCCTTTCTTCCTCCTGGCCTTACAGGTTGCCAGGAGGGCTTGTGAGGTAAGGACAGGCCAGAGCCACGAGAAGGTATGGAAGACTCTCACTGAGACAAGAGGACAGGGAGCCCCAGAGCAGACTCTTGAAATCCTGTGAAAGCACAGAGACCTGCAGGCTCTCCTGTGCAAGAGTGAGGAAGCCATGGGATGGGACCAGAGGGAAACCTCTTCCCATAGAGAGAGAGAGTGACTAGGAAATGAGCTCAGTGTGCTCCTGCCTCAGGGCCCCACGCTGGCAATCCTGCCCATGCTTTCTGGTCACAGCTGTCGGCAAGGAAAGGGAGTAAATGTGGTCCCCAGCCCAACATTCAGCCTCACGTGGGAGGCTGGAGAGGGGTGTGGTGTATACTCACATGCCGTCAATGATCTTGAGGAAGACGCTGCAGTCCTGGAGCTGCAGCACGGCCTCCACGGGGCTGGCTACGTGCAGACTGTTCACCTGTGAAACAAAGGGGAGAGCCTGGTGACCCACTGCGAGTGTGAGGAGCACTGCATTGGCCGTGCTCCCCAGATGCCGACAATGAGCCTGCTCACAGTGGGTGCCCACAGCTGCAGGCCGCAGGCGCGAAGAACAGCTGGTCCTCAGAGCTTGCACTTCAGCGGAGAGAACCTGCTGCAGCCACGTGCCCAGTAACAGCCACCTGCGTGCAGCCTCAGACCCCTTCCTCTGGCTTCAACTAAATGAGAGCCAAAATTCTCTGAAGATGCTCCAGCACTAGGGATATAATTTAACTATAACTAGGCATAAAATGGCTCTGGAAGAACACACAAGAAACTCTCCTGTACCACCACTGCCTCTAGGGACAGGGGAGTCAGAGAAGCGGGTTAAAAGAAAGGTTTTTTGTATTATTGCTCTTTGTATCTCTTGAATATTTACATTATAACCCTCCATAGCTCAAATTTTCACATTATAGCCCTTTCTATCTCGTGGACTTTGAAATATCTATTCAAAACTTACATTAAATACTACATATGTTTTATATACTATCACACAGATACAAAATTTTGCTAATGCATTTTTTAAAAATTTAACGTTGGGGCACCTGGGTGGCTCAGTCGGTTAAGCGTCCAACTTCAGCTCAGGTCATGATCTCGTGGTTTGTGAGTTCGAGCCCTGCATTGGGCTCTGTGCGACAGCTCAGAGCCTGGAGCCTGCTTCGGATTCTGTGTCTCCCTCTCTCCCTGCCCCTCCCCCCTATTCACACTCTGTCTCTCAAAAATGAATAAATGTTAAAAAAATTTTTTTAATAATAAAATTTATTTAATGTTTATTTATTTGGGGGCGGGGGGGGGGGGGTGGTTGGAGGCAGAGAGAGACAGACAGACACAGAATCCGAAGCAGGCTCCAGGCTCTGAGCTGTCAGCACCAAGCCCGATGCGGGGCTCGAACTCAGGAACCGCGAGATCATGACCTGAGCTGAAGTCAGATGCTAAACCGACTGAGCCACCCAGGTACCCCTGTTATTTACACATTTTAAAAATCCTTTCCAGACATAAACCTTTGGCTGACACAGGGAGAAATGATGAGAGAACAAGATAACAAAGAAAAAATAAGGGAGGAAAAGAAGAGCTGGGAACCCCAGAGAGAAACTTGGCAATCCTGATTCAATTGCCTTTTTCTCTTCTTTGCCTTTAGGCAGGCATCCACCTAAATCAGTCTTTACAACCAGAAAACTCACCAGCAGTCAGTCACCTGCGAATGAGTCAGGTACACAGGTTATTCAACAAGCATATACAGTCAACTTCTCCAGGAAAACCTCAGAAATTCCAAAGGCATCAAGTTCAGAAGAAGCCTGGGCTGAACTTCACCTTTGTTACTACCAGAGGAACAAAGGGTTTGCTAAGTCAGTCAATCACACGTCCAAGACTGAGGTAAGAGGGAACTTAGGCTGCTTATTAACAAGGTATTTTTAAGAACTTCAGCACAGTGGTTATTATGTGCAATGAGTAGTTTCTGTTTACAAATGTGCTCTTTAAAAGGTACTGGGCTATGGGGCGCCTGGCTGGCTCCATCGGAAGCACATGCTACTCTTGATCTCAGGGTCGTGAGTTCGAGCCCCACACTGGGTGTAGAGATTACTAGATAATCTGACAGAAAGAAAGGTAGATAACTGGGATGAGAGCTCCCAGATAAAGATTTTGGGTGCAGGTCTTCCACGAACTTGCCAGGAACCTTTGTTATCAACTTATTTCTCTCCGTACCTACTTTCTCACTTGCCCAATGGATGGAATTCCTACCCCGTTTGCTGTTTACTTTAGAGGACTGGTGTGGGTTCAAATGGAATTATGGGTGCAAGAATATGTTACAAAATACAAGTGCTAAATGCAAAGCACTATTACTATTAATATTAAAATAATAAGGGGCGCCTGGGTGGCGCAGTCGGTTAAGCGTCCGACTTCAGCCAGGTCACGATCTCGCGGTCCGTGAGTTCGAGCCCCGCGTCGGGCTCTGGGCTGATGGCTCGGAGCCTGGAGCCTGTTTCCGATTCTGTGTCTCCCTCTCTCTCTGTCCCTCCCCCGTTCATGCTCTGTCTCTCTCTGTCCCAAAAATAAATAAACGTTGAAAAAAAAAAAAAAAAAATTTTAAAATAATGAAGTAGATGTAGCAAAACTTTTACTTCTCAGTAGTTAAACAGGCTGACTGCACTAGAGAATCAAGAGTATTAAATAAAAAGAAACAATGACTCAGCCACAGAAATGATACTATTTATTCAGTTAAATATTTTTATGTTAAAAACAACTTTTAGGGGCACCTGGGTGGCTCAGTCGGTGAAGTGTCTGACTTTGGCTCAGGTCATGATCTCACGGTTCATGGGTTCCAGCCCCGAGTCAAGCTCTGTGCTGAGAGCTCAGAGCCTGTAGCCTGCTTCAGCATCTGTGTCTCCCTCTCTCTGCCCCTCCCCTGCTCACACTCTGTCTCTCTCTCTCAAAAATAAACATTAAAAAAATTTTTTTAAATGTATGTTTAAAAATAAAAGGCAGGGGGGCACCTGGGTGGCTCAGTCAGCTAAGTGTCCAACTCTTGGTTTTGGCTCAGGTCATGAACTTGCACTTTGTGAGTTCGAGTCCCACATCAGGTTCTGTGCTGACAGTGCAGAGCCTGCTTGGAATTCTCTCTCTCTCTCTCTCTCTCTCTCTCTCTGCCCCTTCCCCACTCTCTCTCAAAATAAATAAACTTAAAAATATCAACAACTTCTAGGGGCGCCTAGGTGGCTCAGTCAGTTAAGCATCTGACTTCAGATCAAATCATAACCTCACAGTTTATGAGTTTGAGCCCCACATCGGGTTCTGTGTTGACAGCTCAGAGCCTGGAGCTTGCTTCAGATGTGGTATCTCCCTCTCTCTCTGCCCCTCCCCTGCTCACGCTCTGTCTCTCTCTCAAAAATAAATATAAAGGGGCGCCTGGGTGGCGCAGTCGGTTAAGCATCCGACTTCAGCCAGGTCACGATCTCGCGGTCCGTGAGTTCGAGCCCCGCGTCAGGCTCTGGGCTGATGGCTCAGAGCCTGGAGCCTGTTTCCGATTCTGTGTCTCCCTCTCTCTGCCCCTCCCCCGTTCATGCTATGTCTCTCTCTGTCCCAAAAATTAAAAAAAAAAAATAAATAAATAAATAAATAAATAAATAAATATAAAAAAAAGTTTAAAAAAAACAACTTCTAGATGGATCTAAATTAAAATAGGCTAAAAGTTAAGGGGGAAAAAAAGAGTAGAACATAAAATATGACCTCTCTTTGAAGCCTTAAAGACAATACATTTATACCATCTTGTCACGCTTAATCTAATTAGTCAGGAAAGGCGAGTGTAAATTTTCGAAGATTTTGAAGATTTGAAGGACCAGGCCAAGGTCCTTTTCCATCAGCTGAAAATGAAGAGAGTGCCAAGACTTAAGCACCCAAAACAGCCTCCTTTTAATACCTCTAATCTAAGAAAAACATTCAAGGACTGTGTCACTAACAAGACTGAAAAATCACACCAGTTAGCGGATTTAAAGTCACTTAAGGAATCTGGATTCATCCCACACCAATTAAGTAAGAATCCAGCAACAGTTTCTTTCATGGATATAAACATGTATTTTCTTCCTGTGCATTATTTTGCTCTCAAATGAGAAATTGTTGGAAAGCTGAGGAAGTGGAGAAGCTCATTAGTCTGGTTCAAAACACAAGAGTGAGGGCCGAGCTCACTAAACGATAAACAACCCAAGAGCTGCCTGTAAGGTTTTCAGAGTTACTTAAGGTTGTTGAATCTTAAAAAGTTCCCTATTCCCTATAACAGTTTATTCATGGTAACTTCTGGGTAGGGAACAATTTCAAGATACACTTCAAGCAAACTATAAATTCATTTTGACACAATAAAATAAATTACTTGAAAACCTGGTAGGGAGGGAACCCACTCATTCTAGTATTTTAATCCATGCATTTTTAGTATTTTGAAGTATTTCCTTCTAGTCTTTTTTCCTACGTTGTTTTTTGCTAAACCACAACTATAATTGTCACATGTGTGTGTTCTATGCCACTCTTCCCCCTAATGTAACAAGTATTATTTGATGCTGCTACAGTATCATAAAATCCACTTTAGCTGCCTTTTGTGTATGTATGCATATATATGTGTTTTTATATATATATATATATATACATTTTTTTTTTTTTTTTTTTTTTTTTTTTGAGAGAGAGAGAGAGAGAGAGAGAGAGAATGAATCCCGGGAGGAGTTGGGGGGGGGGGGGTGTTGAGAGAGAGGAGCGGGGCTCACCTAAGGTGGTGTTTTGTGTTCACCCTAAGTAGGGCTTGGGCTCAAGAACCAGAATATCACGACCTGAGCCAAAGTCAGATGCTTAACAAAATGACCCACCAAGATGCCCCAATCTTTTGTTTAAATTGAAGATTTCTATATAACTATATATTAATAATTTTAATGCATGTTCATTCTGACTCTTGAAAAAAGTATGCAAGTATCTGCTGTTAAATAAGACTAACCCTATGTCTGTTCTCTGTAATGGTAGTACTCACCATAAAACCAAACCTAGGACCTAAATAAATAAACTGATGAACTTAAAACAATGTGGCTAGGGGCATCTGGGTGGCTCAGTTGGTTAAGCATCAGATTTTGGCTCAGGTCATGACCTCACGGTTGGTGGGTTCAAGCCTCATGTCAGGCACTGTGCTGACAGCTTGGAGCCTAGAGCCTGCTTCAGATTCTGTCTCCCTCTCTTTCTGTCCCTCCCCTGTTCACCTTCTGCCTCTCTCTCTCTCAAAAATAAATAAACATTAAAAAAAATAAAAATAAAAAAATAAAATAATGTGGCTAAAGGATCCCCCAATATTCAGTTAATCCGCTGAACTAGAGACATAGCTCACAACCAGCCCCTTCCTGGGGATGAGGGGCGGAAAAGGAAGAGACAATGTTTCTAACATAGATATAAAACACTGACTCTCCTCTTCTCCGCTACTGCCATCGTGCTGTGTGGTGCGGTTTCTCAGTATGTCTTCTCACAAGACTTTCAGGATCAAGCGATTCCTGGCCAAGAAACAAAAGCAGAATCGTCCCATTCTCCAGTGGATTTGGATAAAAACTGGTAATAAAATCTGATACAACTCCAAGAGGCAGCTCTGGAGAAAACGATGCTGGGTCTACAAGGGATCATACATGAGATGGCACACACTTATGCCGCCTGAAAGTCGTATGTTCCTATTCCATTACATCCTACTCCATCACCTTCCCACTACCTCAACAGCAGATCTGTTTTATCAAGGAAATGACTTTTCTCTGTCATTATGCTTCTGCACCAGTAGGTTGGTTCAGTAATAAACATGAGACCTTTTGATTGAAAAATAAACTGAAATGTAATGTAAATATAAAATAAGTAAACTATAAATATAAAAATACCCATTTTAAACTGTACAACTAAAATTCACATTTACTTCAGAAACTGAAGACTAAGAATGTACGTTTTGTTATTTTTTTTTTTCTTTTTAAAGTAGGCTTCACACCCAGCGCAGAGCCCAACATGGGGCTTGAACTCATGACCCTAGATCAAGACCTGAGCAGACATCAAGAGTCAGACGCTAACTAAGCCACCCAGGCACCCTTGTACATCCTGTATATTAAACACATTTCCTGACTAGAGATTTACAGCAATTAAAGACAATGTCTTATTAAGCCCACCCTACTTGGAAATTAAAAATTCATGTCCGTCCTTCAAACTATTCTGTAATTTTTTTGATTGGCTTTTCACTTGGCCCTAATTGATCAGTAGTCAGGGTGACTACTAAAATACCCTGTACCATATAGCATGCCCTGGCAATATTTTAAGTATCAAGAATTATTATTTATTCAGATACTGTGCTTAATGCTTTTTACAAACATTATTTCATTGTCCTCATAATAACTCTATGATGTATTTTTATTTCAATTTAAAAAATATGGTGCTGAGAGGCTAAGTAACTTGCCCTGGGTCACGCACACAGGTGAGAGTGCTAATTCTATCAGGCTGTCTGACTCCAAGGTCCATGCTTGTCATCACTACACTCTGTGGCCTCCTCTGTTTCTCTGTACCTTTATGTTCCCAGTGCTCGGTATTACTCCTTCATTTGCCATTGTTTGTCTTGGACAAATGTATGAAAAGATCTAGCACAAGGATTTAAGTAATCAAGAAGGCAACAGGAAAACAGTGGAAACAGACAGAAACATGGTAAAGAAAGCAAGGAGAACCTTGCCCTACAATAAAAGGCCTTTCAAGACCAAAGTCCCTGCATGTTACTGAAGTTCAGCATAAACCCTTCTAGTTAGGAAAATGCAAAGGAAGCAAATGAAGATGGGTCTCTATGCCGTGCTGCAGCCAACCGTCCCATGAGAAAAGAAATTTATACTTCTCCTAAGAGGTATACAGAAGCTTAGAAGATAATACTCTTCTAAGCCACACAAGCAGAGTTACGGACCATTGTCAGCAGCAACATCACCAGGGATAATAAAAGTTAAAAACTAAGGAGAAAGGCAAAGGAAAACTGTTATTTCCTTAATCTGGAGATGAGAAGACGTTACACAGCCCTGGTTCCCTCTCGCACCCCTCCAAACTTTCTGGGAAAATTCTCAGCAAAAAGAGAGGAAGACTACTCACCCAAGAGAGGAGTGCCGCTGCCCGGGTGGCATGGAGTGTCATCTTGGTGACACCAAACAGTCACCCCAATGCACCTGAAAACCAAAAGAAGAGCAGTTAATTATATCAGATATCCATGATGAACGATTAAGGGGGAAGTGGTTCAATTTACTGGCTCTTAATATTTAAATAAATCTCTCTTCACGCAGCACTTAAATTTACCAAGGCACCATGGGAATTTTGAGAAAGAAGCTCAAAGTACACATTAAAATTACTATAGGGGCACCTGGGTGGCTCAGTCAGTTGAGCGTCCGACTTCAGCTCAGGTCATGGTCTCACGGCTCATGGGTTTGAGCCCCATGTCAGGCTCTGCCGACAGCTCAGAGCCTGGAGCCTGCTTTGGATTCTGTGTCTCCCTTTCTCTCTGCCCCTCTTCCACTCGTGCTCTCTCTCTCAAAAATAAATAAACATTAAAAAAATTTTTTAAATAAATAAAATAAAATAAAATAAAATAAAATAAAATAAAATAAAATAAAATAAAATAAAATAAAATAACTATAAAACTTCGGGCGCCTGGGTGGCTCAGTCAGTTAGGTATCCGACTTTGGCTCAGGTCATGATCTCATGGTTTGTGGGTTCGAGCACCACATCGGGCTCTGTACTGACAGCTCCGAGCCTAGAGCCTGCTTCAGATTCTGTGTCTCCCTCTCTCTCTGCCCCTCCCCCACCCATGCTCTGTCTCTCTCTCTCAAAAATAAATAAACATCAAAAATTTTAATAAAATAAAATTACTGTAAAACTTGTAACAGTAAAGAATCCTGCATTTAACTCAATGTCCACAAGCTCTAAATGCAATCTTTCTGTTCCACAGAAAATATAACATTCAAGGCTGTTCTTCAACCCTCCTCTTTGGGACATGGTGCCCTTAAAACATGGAACATGGGTGCCTGAGTGGCTCAGTCAGTTAAGCATCCGACTTCAGGTCATGATCTCACAGCTCATGAGTTTGAGCTCTGCATTGGGTTCTGTACTGACAGCTCACAGCCTTGGAGCCTGCTTCGGATTCTATCCCCCTCTCTCTGCCCCTCCTATCCTCGAGCTCTCTCTCTCTCAAAAATAAACATTTAAAAAATAAAAAAATAAAACATACAACAAACATGCCTTTTCAGACAGGCATGGGTCTGAATGGTGATCCCATGTGACCTTGGTCTTGTGACCTTGGACAAGTAGCATAAGTTCTTTCGGTCTCAGTTTCCTCTCTACAAAACGGTAATCACAAACACTTCCCTGGGTCACTGTGATGCTTCAAGACCAAGCAGATAATGCAAATAGCATAGTGCCTGGTATATGGTAGGTATACAATAAACAATCACTAATCTTAAGCAGAAAGGTTGATTTCTGGCTCGTTCTGCAGGTATCCAAATTCTACCTAACAACAAGTCCTTAAAGGGAAAACTCTCCAAATTCTGGATTTGTATATCTCCCACAGAAATGTCAAAGACATGGTTCAAATGAGGGACTGGATGATGCCACATCCAATGCTGGCAGAGATCTCACGGGACATTTAATGAAGGATCAGGTACCTGTCCTGGTATTCCTGCTTCCAATTTCCCTTCCCATTGAGAATCAGCCAACTGCCTGCCAACCTGCCCAAGAGACCACATAGCTGGTGACTAAATATTCCTCAACACCTCCCAGGAGCTCCCAGAATTCCCACAAATCATGGGGGCAATCAGTCCCACCCCCCACCTCCTGTCACAGGTACTCAGTCTGTCACTATTCCAAGAAGAACAAGAGTGGTTAAGAGTCACATCACCTGTAACTTTCCCCACATATTAGTATCCCCTAAGGTGTGGGTTCTTTGGAAACAACATTTGCTAGGCACCTTCTGTGTTCAATGTGTTGGGACTCCATTCTTGTCCATAAGGTGCCCACTGTCTAGCAGGGGAAAGATATACATAAATCTGATGGTAATCCACTCCCCAGCATTTCTTATTCCTTCCTATGCAAGTGTATAGTGCTTATCAAACAAGCAAAAAGGTTATTTTCTTGCTCCATACATATGTTCATCCTGTGCTGGAAAACACATGGGAAATGGGAGACAATGACATGGCCCCTACCTCTGAGGAGCTTACAGCAGGATGAGGAATGATATTAAGCATACACGAAGCATTAAATAATAGAAAATAATTAAATGCTAAATATAACTGTTAATTATAATTAAGTGCTTCCAGACCCCACAAAAGCCAATAATACCCACCTGTAATACCAACATCACAGTCTTGGAAATGAGCCAATTCACCTGGGCTTTGGTAAGACCCAAGTGAAGTGGTAAAGGGAACTCTCAGGAGGGCAAAGAAGCTAAAGGGCCTAAATGTTCTTCAGTCTTGGATGATTTTCATCCAGCATGGCCTATCCATCAGCACTGAATGCCTAGCACCCTGGGGCCAAGCAAGGATGAAGACAGATGGTCTCAACTATTGCACCACAAAAAGACTCTTCTAGTGCTTGGCCAGCCTAAAGTTAGAGGGACCATGCCTGGTCCTGGTGAAGGCAGCAATGGCCATGTTCTATTGGGGCTTCTTAAAAAAAAAAAAAAAAAAAAAAAAAAAAAAAAAAAAAAGTCTAAGCTATTTAGGAACAAGGGAAATGAGGCCCAGATTACCTCCCCCTCATCCCCACTGTTGCCTCTAGACTTGCTGTCTGGAGAGGTCCAAAATTTCGGTCAGAAATTTTATTTGCAACCGGAGGTGGATCTTGCCCCCTCTGAGAGATTCCACAGCTGTGCTGCTAAAAATGACCTGAGGTTTAACCAACCTCTTCCCTTCATCTCAGAGGCAAAACATACAACCCTTATGTCCTCTTTGGGGGAGCCTGTCTAAAACTAGTTCCACTGCTCAGGAAAACTGGTGTCAAGGCCAAATGCCTTCTTCTGGGCTCCCCAGGCAAGGAAACAGGAAGAATCCAATACTCAACATGAGGCACTCCAGAATGACCTTGTCACCTCAAAGCCCATAAAGAAGCACTTTTCCAGAGATAGGACACTGAGGTGGGAGCTGTTAGGACAGACAGCCACTCATTTCTTTGGTTAACGAATGATTGAAGCCAGTGGCATGGCTAGTCTTCGGATTGGGACTATAGCTTTAAGCAGGCCTTGGCTTAGAACCTGAGGGCTCCCAGCCAAAGCACCATCCTCCCCACCCTCCCCCTGAAATCTGAGGCAAGCCCCACCCAGAAGACTGGGTGATGGTCATGGTGATGGAAAAACAGATCCCCGCATTGTAGCTCAGAACCATTTCACAAAAGGATCTGAGATCCACCCAACGTGATCAGGTACCACCCACCCACAATCCCCAAATAACAAACAAACCAAGGCTTCTCAAGGCACCTTCAGAGTTCCCACCTACCCATTTATGTGAAAAGAAGTACCCTCAGAATCTGAAACAGAGACTTCACAGACCTGATAAGGTGCCCTCTCTTCCCTGAGTTCAAGAAGGAACCAGGACACAAGACACAGAAGAAGCTACCTTATAAACTTATGGCCTTGCATCCTCTTTACATTTTCAAAACCGATATAATGTAAATTCCTACATTAGGACCAAGCCCCACATTTACAGGAATCCCTCTGTTTCTAGAAAAGATGTATCAGGACAAGGAAAAGGACACTCAAAGACGCATAGGCACCTGGCCTGTACCCTCTCTGGGTCTTAAAGAGTTAAAACCTAGCCATGGTTTCCTACCAGGACTGAAGCTAATGCAAACCACCTGCTCAGATGCAAGGACCAAGACCAGAGGGTCAGGTTGCTAAGCTTTGGGGTCTGTTCAAGAAAAGTTTCAGTTCCAAGGGTTTAACCAAGTGATAGGTCAAATGCCAGAGGGTCTGAGTTGTGTTGTGGCAGCACTGCTCTCCTTACCCTAAGCCCCCGCCAGCTCCTTTTGAGACCATCTTTAACTCACTTACTGCCTGCCAGAACACCAGCCCTACCTCAAGATAACACCAAAGTGAAATTTGGTCCCAGAAAACTACAAAATTGTACTGATCACAAGCCCTTGCCTCCACTGAAAGCTCATTCTCTTAGGTGATAGCTCCCACTCCCAGAATTTCTTGGCCCAAATCCCACACAAACTCCCACCTCAAGGCATCCTTTCCCAAGCCCTACCCCCTCTCTATCCCTTATTTCCAAAGGCTCACAGGCTCAGAGCTCACAAGGGAAATGTCTGAGTGCAAATGTCTGAGTGGCTCAGTCGGTTAAGCATCCAACTCTTGGTCTCAGCTCAGGTCCTTGATCTCAGGGTCTTGAGTTCAAGTCCTGCACTGGGATCCACACTATGTGTGGAGCCTTTTTTAAAAAAAATAAGGACACCTGGGTAGCTCAACTGGTTAGGCTCTTCATTCCAGCTCAGGTCATAATCTCAAGGTTTGTGAGTTTGAGCCCCACATGGGGCTCAGAGCTGACAGTGGGGAGCCTGCCTGGAATTCTCTATCTCTGCCCTTCCCCCCACCCCGCCCCCCACCCCCTGCTCTCTTTCTCAAAAACAATAAACATTTATTTAAAACAAAACAAAATGCCTGTCCTATCTATAAGCCCATGTTCAATGGCAAGATTTGCCACTACTTACTCTGACAGCCTGCCTGCAGCCATAAAAATTCCATGCTCTGTACACCTTTCTAAGAGATATCCCACCATCGAATAACCCCCACATCCAAAGAGTAAACACCCTGATCTTGAGGGAGGTCCTCCTCCTCCTCTAACTCTGGGAGGAATAGGTCAGGAGGCACTGGCAAACAAGCACCCAGACCTCACCTGGTAGGTTACCCCAGAGAGGTCCAGCAAAGGCCAAGCTATGTCACCATCAACTAATTCATCATAAAGAACAGAATAGGAAATATCTTGCTGGTGCATCTCTTGGCCTGGAGGACATAAAAGGCTTAAGGACCAGTGGCTCCAAGAGCAGCCCAGGTGGAAAAAATACAATCCTTTTCAACTCCTGTGGTGTCCAGGATAGGCTGTCCTGTCTAACTCCACAGGGTTTCTCTGCATTCCTGAGATCAGGGCAAACCAGCTTGCTGGGTATATTTCCTGGGTCCCCTAAAAGGGACTCACTCTGGACTCAGGCCTCCCCCTCTTCACACAGACCAACCCTTCTATGTAGCCTAGAATTTGGCCCAGAGCTCTGGTGAGGAACAAGAGAAGGAATGCAAGGGAAACCAAGATTTCCCTGGTTTCTTCAAAAGTGGCTTACTGATATCTGCCCCTCCCCCCCCCCTCCATGCTCTGCAACGTCCAGATCAGAAGGATGTGGGCAAAAGGGTTGCCATCACGAAGCAGACCTGGGGCCTATAGCCATATACTGCACATACACACCCAAGCCCCCTTCAGCAGTTCATCAGCACCTGCCCCCACTGCTGTATTCACACACCCTACCCTGGTCGCTACCCGCGGCCAAAATGAACCTTTTTCACTCCCCACCACTGCGTACACACCCAGGCCTCACTCAGGAATGGAGAAGCTCTCTTGAGCTGTCTCTACAGCTCAATGTGCAGGCGCACGCTTTTCCCCTCTTAACAAAAACACGCTGACATCTATCTACGCGAGGGGAAAAGAAAGCAACCCTTTGCTCTCAAAGGCGCCAACTCCCGGATGTTGGCAAGCTCTGCTCCCAGCGCCTGTTTCTGAGTGTTTACTTGCGCTCCCTCTCCTCTCCCTCCCCTTTAAGGATGGCGCAGGAAAGCGGAGGGGGGGGGGGGAACTCCACCGCACCCCCTCGTCCATGTTTGAACAAAAACCCAGAGAAAGAGGGAGGGAGAAAAAGTCTCAGTGCAGGGGAGGGGGGGGGGGGGCCTTACCAGACTCCCAAAGCCAAACGTATCTACAGGTTTTAATCCGCCATTAGCATTTAAATCTTGAAAGGAGAGGAGGAAGGGGGGGGCTAGTGGAAAGTAACCCCACACACAAAAGAAAAGTTGTTGGTTTTCTTCTCAGTCAGCCTGGCAGGAGCGATCTTCCTGGCTGACAGCCAGAAGTGCGTCACAGCCAGGAGTCTGCTTTCTTTAAAGGCACAGCAAGCTTCCGCGATCTGGGAGTACAGCGAAAGCAGGGAACTCTCGGGAAGGGGGGGGGGAGGGGCGCCAGTCGGGGGCAAGGAGAGGAGGGGCGCACTGGAGAGGAGGGGCCGCGAAGGCTAGGCCCACGAACGAAAGACTAGGACGCACGGGAGGGGGGAGGGGGGGTGCAGGAGCCAGCAGACAAAAAAATCCTGAACGGCAACAGTGGCAAGAGCCAAGGCAAACTGTGGCATAAATACACAAAACACATCTCACAGTGGCCTGCCTGACAAACCTGGTATCACCCGGACACTCCCCCTTCGCTCTCTTAACACAGCAGTGACAGCCTGTCCATCTCTCTGGCCAGCGACGGACTGCCCTGATGATTAGCTCAGCCCCTGCCTGGCGGCGCGCAGGGCAGGGAGGAAGAGCCGGGAACAGAGGCTTTGGAGAGGGAGCAGGACACAGGCCCTTTCACGCGGGGCTGCTTCCTGCCGGCTCCAGGGCGGGGCGGCTGTGTCTTTAAGCACACACATGCCGCTCACACACAAAGCGCCGGCCTCCTTTCGCGAGCGCCGCCTGCCCTGGGACAAGGCCACCCCCCAAGCCCATTCCCAGAGGCAATCTCTCCAGCCCGTACCTTCTGCGTGGCAAGGCCAGGACTCCGCGCTCTGCCCGCTCCTCCCCCTCGGCCACCCAAACAAGAAGCCCAGGCAGATTGTGGCCTTGGAGTGCAGGCCTGCGCGGTCCTGTCCGGGTGGCTGCGTGCTATTGTCGACTGTGGAATGGCCGCCAAAATCCCAGCTGTGCTGCCAGAACCTAATCCCCTGTTCCGCTGAGCATTTGTGGGGAGGGGCCGAGGGGCCAAGGCACGGGACCTAGTACGGCAGGCACTGGCTGGAGCCCCTTCACAGTTACAGGCACTGGGACCCATGGGCAGAGCCTACAGGCTCTGCCTCTCCTCCATGGCGGATAAGATGTCGGACTCTTAGAAAACAAAACCACAGCATTTCCACCCACTGAACAGTGACTCTCACCAAGACTCCAAGAGAAACTCACCAGGCAGTTATGAGGACACCCCCCCCCCCCATCTTTTATTTAGACCAAAAATATTAAGCACCTACTATGTGCAAGGCACTGCTATAGGACATTGAGGGCATATACAAATATGAATTAAACCCAGCCTCTACACTGATCTAGGTTATAATTACACAGAAAATAAGAAATGTGCCTTGAAAATTATATTTCAGGACAGTATGTGCTAACTCCCACAAAAGAATATAAAAATTCTAAAAAGAGTAGGTAAAAAGACTAAGAAACGAAGTGATATTTCAATTTGGATCTTGTAACAGGTAGGTAAAATTTCCCCAGACAGAAGTAGATAGAGGAGGGTGGGGGGAAGGAAAAGCAGAGAGGACTTGTGGAAGTAGTCTGGGAACACACTTAAAGGGTGAGGTGGGGTCAGAATTAAAGAATCTTGAACTTGAAACCAAGAAACTGAATAAAGATGTGAATGTTTATTTTTAACACAGAGATGTGATACGATGAGAACTGAACTTTCAGAAATGATTCTGGTATATAAAAGAATGAAGCTGACAGCAGGGAGGCAGGTCAGAGGCTGCCACGACAGGAGACAGGTGATAAGGCCACAAAAGAGGGTAAAATGAGGGAAAATGGAAAAAAGAGGAATGAGACACTGCAGAGACAGGATGAAGACAAGGCAATGGTTGGAAGCAGAGAGAGAAACTGTAAAGGAGAGAAAAGTGTGAGGGATGACTGGGAGGACAGAAAGGCCATCTATAGATTTAAGTGGGGGAGATGACACAAATCATGTTAAGAAGAGAGAAAACAAGGTATAGTAAATAGCTACTGCTTACTGAGTGCATACTATGTGCCACACACCCACTGTTCCACTGGCTTAATGTGTATTAACTCATTCATCTGAAAGCTCCTGGTGAAGCAGATACTGTTACCACTCAACTCTACAGATGAGACTGAGCCACAGAGATGAAATAATTGGCCCAAAATCACATGCCTAGCGAATAGCAGAACTCTATACTGCTTGCTGCTGTGGGACCCTGGCAGGTAACCTCTGAGCCTCCATATCCCTATTTATAAAACAAAAATAAAGATACCTATTTTACAACAAAAATATACATGAAAAAAATCTACTTTACAAAGGTTATAATGAGAATTAATTCAATAACATCTATAAGATGCCCCACACACTGGCTAGCACATAAGGCACAAGGTGGTGCATAACAAAGGTTAATTCCAGCTGGGCACTTTGGCACCTTGTAACCAAGGTGTCCATGCAGAAGTTGGCTCTTTGTCAGGGAAGCTAGTAAGGGTGCTCCTCCCTGGAGTGGGAGCATGGATCCTTAGGATGCCTGCTTTCCTTCCATCAGTCTGCCTCTCTGGATTTTACTT
Organism: Neofelis nebulosa; assembly: GCF_028018385.1. Classification (NCBI taxonomy): domain Eukaryota; kingdom Metazoa; phylum Chordata; class Mammalia; order Carnivora; family Felidae; genus Neofelis; species Neofelis nebulosa. The sequence continues at coordinate 59,684,737 of NC_080791.1, read as the reverse complement.
TAAGGTCCAGCTCAAATGTCAACACCTCAAATACTCCTTAACAGGTATCAGTGATTATCTTAAGGAGGAGTCAGACTATGAGGAACTTTCTACACTGTATGTTTCTTTCATATTTGAACTTATTTTTAATAAACATGTATTCCATTGGTAATCAGAAAAACGTGTCTACCTTCTGCATTTGGTACTTGTACTGCCTTAACCGTAGACGCATGGAAGTCTTATCCTCACATCTAGAATGTAAACTCCTCAAGAGCATAACTAGTTCCATCTCTCTATGATCCCCCACAGTATCTAGCACACTAGGGGTCCATGTTATCTATCCCACTGAAATACATCTGGATGATAGCTTTCCAAATTTAACCTTCTCAGCACCAGAGAATGACTGTGGTGAGTGGTGGGGGTCAGACCAAGGCCCACTGCTGCAGAGACTCCCATCACCCTGCTTCTCCCAGCCCTGTAACTTATTCCCACAGGATCGCTCACAGTCTGTGGTTGGCAATTGCTATCGGTAGAAAGGAAAGTTCTTATTCAAAGGACCAGGAAAGCCAAACCAAAGCAAAATCCAAAGCTTTTATAGAAAAGCCAAGTGGCAAACATAATTTAATAACTGGCACAATCAACACTCCAGAATATGTATGAGGTGAAAATAGGAGGCAGGCCTGCTAAAACTGTCCTGGCCACATGTGGCACTGTGCTAACCCTGAAGCTCCCTAGCACATTAAAGAGTTGATACTGTGTCTCAAAAGAATACAAGAGATTCTCACCCCCCCACCCCACCGCCACAGCTCTAAACTCCAGGCAACAGCTTCCAGCTGTGCAGCCTCAGAGGGCTGAACTCTCCTCTGGAACCTCTCCACCAAAATTGCCAAGCTTCCGGGCCTGCTCTTTAGGACAGCCCAAGGAGCTGGGCCAGTTTCTCCAGCCTCTCCCTCCCCCACCACAGTGCTGCCACTCCCCTCCTGTGTCCCCACCCTCCTCCTGGCCTAGCCAGGTGACAGGCAGGCCATATGGCTCCTGCCTGATTCCACAGCCCCTGTTCAGTGTCTTCAAAAGACCAAGATAGAAATGGTAAAACCATTTTTAAAAGAAAGGAGAGAGGAAGGAAGGAAAATGATACATGGCTAACACAAGATTCAGGAGAGCATTCAGGTAGAGGTTGGTGATGGGTATGGAGCACACAGGATGTTTCAAAGGGTCCAGTAATACCACATCTCCTGAGCTGGGTGGCAGGTGCATTGGTGTTTTATTATTTTTGTTTCAAATGTAAATGTTACAGTTTTTAATGTATATTACCATTTTAAAAAGCTTAAAGGAAAGACTGCAAGAGAGCAATTCCGCTGAGATGACCCAGGGTAGGGTGGCTCTAATACAAACAATTCACCTGACATTCATGGCCCTCCATGACCTGGACCCAGTTTTACCTTCTACTAGAGTTACTTATGCCCTTACCCAAATGCTCCACCCTGACAGATTGGTCTTCTCACTGTCCTCTGAAGTCCCTCTGAACTCCTATCTCAACCTTCTAGCCTGGAAGAGAAGCCTTCACTGTAGGAAGCCATAGGCCAGGGTCCAATGAGAGCCTCTCAGTCCCTTCAGGCCCTCTCACTAGGAAAGTTGGCAAGGGCAAATGCTCTTATAGATCCACTGCCCTATGTAATGCCTTCTAGTCTTTCCTCTGCCACTTGATGTCCTAGCATAATAAATACCTAAAGACTATCATTATTGTTTTTGCTGTTACTGTTGTAATTAATAGCTAACACTTAATGAGCACTTAGTATGCACCAGGCACAATGCTAAACACTTCCCTGCTTTATTTTGCTTAATCCTCACAGTAACCCAATGGCACAATAACAAATACTATGATTACCCATCTCTATTTTACAGAAAAGTAAACTGAGAAAGATTAAATAACTTGCCTAAGGTCACACAGTTGGTAGGTGTCAGAGCCAAAATCTGAGTCCAAATGGGTTTCTCCAGAGCCCATCCTCTTACATGGTCATCTCATCTAGTTCTCTCAACAATCTATAAGGTAGGTTTTATTTCTATCTTAAAGATGAAGAAATCTGAGTCTCGGGAATTAAGTGACTTAGTCACATAAGTAGCAAATTGTCTCTGTGGTCTCTACATTATTCTCCAATGCTCTTAAATAAACAATCATTGAATGAATAAATAAAAGCTAGTACATAGCACATTCTCAGAGGCTCCAAGAAGCCTTGTGCCTCTATACCTCCTCATAAAAATCAACTCTTTGATCAAAACAATCAAACTTCTAACTTTATTATCTTTTAATGTTTTTATTTTTGAGAGCGTGCACACGCGTGTGCACACACACTCATGTGGGAGGGAGGGGCAGAGTGAGAGAGACACAGAATCCGAAGCAGCCTCCAGGCTCCTCTCTGCCAGCACAGAGCCGAACGTGGAGCTCAAACTCACAGACCGCAAGATCATGACCTGAGCCAAAGTCGGACACTTAACTGACTGAGCCACCCAGGCACCCCTCAAAGCAGTTCTAATCTTAAAAGTAACCACTAAAGAGCTTTTTTCTGAAGATACAAGAGCTTTACAAACATTAAAGGACCAAAACTACTCTGAAGAGGCAAGAACAGAAGAATTTTCTATTGGGAGGGATGTTGGACATATCTCTAGGGTGAGAAGCCACGGAGAAAGAAGGCTGGAGGAAACACCGTTGGCTGGAGGGAAGGACTGCTGTTTCAGAACCCTGACCTCGAGCTTATTTACCAAGCCTCACCCTCCCTCTCCAGAGGGTAGTGCTGAGTAATGAAGCAGTGTTGGTAAGCCTGTAACTTCCAGAGGAGAAAAGCAGAGGGCAAATCAAAACCCGGAGAGGATTCATTATAACATCCAAGAGGCCCTATTTGGTTCTCCCTGAAGAAGGGCTTTTCTACAAAACACCTAAGAACCTGTTCACCCTGTTTCATTGTCACAGAAGAGTAAACGGATCTGTCCCTACAGGCAACATATCTAGCACAATGTTTGTGCACAAACACAGAACTGATGATGAGAAAGCTAAAAGAAACGGAAGGAGGAACAGTTTCAACGTAAAGACTTGCAACTACTCCTGGAAACAGCCACACCAGTGGTAAAAACACACTAGATTTGGTATTGGAAGCCCCTGGAGGTTAAGTTCCCAATGGACTACCTACTAAATTTATGACTTTAGGAAAGTCACTGCCCTAGCTTGGGTCTCAATAAAAGAAGGTTATTGGTATTAGATAGATCATATCTAAAGCACTCTAAAAATTTCCCATGATTCTTTCTGCAGGACACCATTCTCAACAAGAACAACAACAAAAATCTTTGTAACAGAACTAATCTCAGAATCTGCTCAAAACTTCACCAGTTAGGGCTTCCTTTGCAAAAAAAAAAAAAAGCAAGTCCCCTAGAAACAAGCATTTTGTTTTTTACCCTACTGGGTCCCACCCCGAAGGAAGGCACATGTGGGTGCTTTACTAATTCAGATGACAGAAGGTGGTCCTTGGAAACTGGTAGCACCAATTTTGCATGGGGCACAAGCTGATTGGAGCTATACTCAAGGTATTTACAAGGTTTTGTAAATAAAAGTCACAGACAAAAGTGCAATTTATAATTACATTGGTCTAGAACGCCTAAATAAAAACAGCTTTCTATACTTGGTCAACAAATCACAGAATCTCAAAGTTGACAGACCTTAAAGGTCATCTAGTCCCAACCTACATTCATAGTGGAATACATGTGACAACTCTGCTGAAGATTTGCTATCTCCTGCCTGAGACAGAAATTTTACAACCTATTTGTATGTCTGAGCAAGGTCTGCTGATTTGACACAACTTATGATTTCAGCTGGAGAATAAGGATTCTGCCCAGGATCTGGTTTGTTTAAAATAGGCTTTAAGTAACTAAAAAACTCCGATGACACCTCTCTCTTCTCCCCTCCTCCCCCTCTCCTCCCACCCCCTCTGCTTTATCTTCCATGTCTCCACCTCCTACACAGCACTGAATCCCCTGTCTCTCTGGTTCCAAATCTACTTCTCCTATCACACCAGGATGCCTTTAATATCCAAAGAAATGAACAAACACAAATATTAGTAAGGGCTGGATTTCTAAATAGGATGCTAGATTGCCTCAAAAACCAAACTTGTTAATATGCTCCTAGTAAGTAAAATAAATGGGAATGGTGTCTAACGTGGCCATGATTTAAAAAAAAAAAAACAACAACAACAAACCTAACATTTAACAGACTTTAAAAATGTAAGGAAGGCTATGTCTCACATCTTAATTAATCTCCCCCTGAAAAACCCTAAGAAACAAACAGGTTTATTCCAATTTTAGAGAATAGAAGAAAATACCTGCTTCAAGGTCAACCTGCAAGATTGTACAGCCAGAACTCAAGTCTTCTAAAACCAGGGCTCTCTCCAGCACACCTCAACTACAACTTATACTTTTCTTATCAGTATAATCCTTTAGGTGTACAAAGCACTTACACATTCCTTGATCAAATGGTTTCTGCTACAACTAACTCATGGTATGGGCAAGTCTTAGGTGTCATTTTCTCCATTTTTAAAGATGCTAAGTAACTTGAACATCATTAGATAAAACAACATCCCAATGAATCTGGCATCATTGTGAAGGATGAGAGTTCCTCACCAGCAATTTTCCTAAAACTGAAATCCTCCCTCCACTTTATGACCAAATTTTTAAAACAAACAAAAACAACAAAGCAAAAAATACTATTTGCAATACAAATTCTTCAAAATATGTAAGATGGGTTACTCCTTATTTGGGACTAATGAAATTTAATCAGGGACATTCAACCATAAACATGAAATAAACACCTGTAAATACTGTGTTGGAGACTCAAACATGAACTAGACAGGTTTACAATCCTGTGGAGGAGAAAGAAACATACCTATAACTCACCTTAATACAAGGTGAAAGGACACAGACTTGGACAGTGCCAACGGGAAGGTGAGAGAACACTGGGAAGTCTAGACTTCTAGGGGACACACCAGAAAGGCAGTGTCCTGAGCAGAAGGCTTACTTGTGTGCACTTTTTCAAAAGATGAATCTGGCATAACATTGAGTCCAGGGGCAGAACAGTGAGGTGGCAATTGCAGCAGCAGAGATAAAAGTGCTGCTGACAGGGCAGGGGCAGCAGGAATGAAAAAGAATGGTGTTACTTGAAGGGCGCTGTGGAGGTAGACCCAGAGCTCTTAGGAACACAGGTGTGGGAAGGAAAAGACCTAGGATTCCTGTTTCACTGAAAAGATATCAGAACAGGAACACAGAAGTTACTGTTTTAGAGGACATGTGACGGCCTGATTGACTCGGGATGGATGATTAGAAAAGTTTTACCAAGGAAGTAACATTTAAGCCCAGTACTTAAAGTATGAGTAGGATGAGTAGGGTTTCACCCAAAAAGAAAAAAAGAGCATTCTAGGCAGAGAGAACAGCATGTGCAAAGACAGAGCTTATTACATTTGAGCAATGGCATGCAGTTTTAGGAAGGTGTAGCAGATGATGAGGATAAGTGGTACTAAACTGTGAGGTACTTACATCATACTAAGGAATTATCCTGTAGGTGATAGGAAACGATCAAGGTTTGTAAAGAGACAGAGTAAATGGGAGTAACATAGATCAGATCTATGTTTCACTCTGTATGACATACAAGCTAGAATTGTAAGAAACAAGAGGAAGGCAACATAGCACAGTAGCTAAGAGCATGGGGTCTAGAGTTAGACTGCCTAATTAAAATCCTGGCTCCAGAGCTTATTAGCTGTGCAACCTTAGGCAGGTTATTTAACCTCTCTGTGTCCCGTTTCCCCATCTATAAAATAGGAATAGTGATAGCACTTTCTTAGAGAGTCATTGTAAGGAATTAAGACAATACTTGTAAAGCGCTTAGCACAACACCTAGCACAGAGAATGCTAGCTGCTATTAGAGTCTGAAAATCCATTACTAGAAAGTTCTATCTGCATATGGTTTAGTGTTGTCCACACTCTTCCTTCTACCCAAAGCTTTCTTTTCCTGCCTCTTCATCTAGTTAATTCTAACTTATCCTTCATATTTCAGCTCAAATGTTACTTCCCTCATGTAAATTCTCCCTAACCACCTAGTTCCTAGTTCCCAGTTCCATACCAGGTCAAGTTCCTACTATGCATAGCACCATAGTACTTTCCTTCACAGCACTCAGTTTCTAATTATGCCTTTTTGCATTTCATTAATTCCTTTCTCCTACCATCATATGTTCCATGAAATCACAGATGGTGTGCTTGCCGCTGAATTCTTAGAACTCAGCACAATGCCTGGCACATAGAACATACTTGATAAGCATTTCTTAAATGAATGAAAGGTTTCAAAATATATTTTAAAAGTGAAGCCTCCAGACTCAATCTTCATATACAACGCAAGATACAGAGGGATACCTGGGTGAGTTCAAGCCCCGAGTCAGACTCTGCGCTAACAGTCAGGGCCTGCTTGAAATTCTCCCTCTCTCTCTCTCTCAGCTCCTCCCTTGCTTCTGCTTGCTCTCTTTCTCTCTCGAAAATATACTTAAAAAAAAAAAAAAAAAAAAAAAAAACCCAAGATACAGATAAAAGTAGTTGGTTTGAAGTAAAGGATGTTTGGAGCCCTGTCCCCTTTGCTTCCACCTGGTTCCTGAGTCTGTTCTGTAATTCTTTTTTTTCTTTTCGTTGTTCTGTAATTCTATTAAGCTTTGCACAATGCAGAGCAAAACCAATACATGTCTGAAGTAAAGCAGTGATTAAAAAAAAGAGGAAGCATGGGCACCTGGGTGGCTCAGTTGGTTAAGTGCCCGACTCTTGATTTCTGCTCGGGTCATGACCTTGCAGTTCATGGAATGAGCCCCAAGTCGGGCTCTGTGCTGACAGTGTGGCACCTGCTTGGGATTCTCTCTCCCTCTCTCTCTGCCCCTCCCCCACCTGTGGGTGGTCTCTCTCACTCAAAATAATTTAAAAAATTAAAAATAAATAAAAATAAATTTTAAAAAAGCAACAGTTTGAGAACCACTTATGACAGGCCCCGATAATCAACTGTAAGCAAAGAAAAAGGAAAATTCTAGAAGCACCTCTGATTTCCTAGCTTGAATGAGATGAGCATGTGTGCCAAAAACAAAAAGAATGCAAAAGCAGTAACTTCATTAATTGAGCACTAGTATCAACCCTATCAGGCAAGTGCTATTAATACTCTTTCAAGATGTTTTTCTCTTTCAAGAAGTTACAAGATGTTAAACAACCTTTCCAAGATCATGATGCTAACGAGTAGCAGAATTAAGATTCAAACCCACGTCAGGCGCCTGGGTGGCTCAGTTGGTTAAGCCAACTGAGACAGTTTGGTTCAGGGTTCAGGTCATGATCTCAGGGGCTGTAAGTTTGAGCCCCACACTGGGATCTCTGTTGTCAGTGCAGAGCCCCCTTCAGATCCTGTCTACCTCTCTCTCTGTCCCTCCCCTTTTTGCACACACTCTCTCTCAAAAATAAATAAACTTAAAAAAAAAATTCAAACCCAGGTCTATTTCACTCCAAAATTCATAATCTAAACCATCATGCTATCTGGCAGGTGGCTTGAAAATTTGGATTTAGACATGAGGTATCTACTGGACATACAATTAGGAAAATACAGTAGCTGGTGAAAAATATGATTTGGGGCTAGAGATACAGATTTGGGTCACCTTTAGAACAGTGTGACATAATCAGAAGAGGGCTTGCTTATTAGGCCTGTAAAGAGGTAATGCATACATTTGCTACTGAAACATATTAATCTTGTGTCAAAGTCTCTGCCTTGCACAGCTCTGGGGGCACCCACATTGACAGCAAGTGACAGACCGGGTGAAATTCCAAATCTCTGGGGATTCCTTTTAGACCCTTTATATTATTTTCATTTGAGGAAATTTTAACAGAAAGTCAAGGACCACACCAATATCAATTTAAAAGGAAGGCAATACAGGTGGTTAAGAGAATGGATTTTGTGATCAAACTTCTTCATTTTCTCTCCTTACATTAGGTTCACATCATCTCCTGCTTGGGATTCTACCTCCCTTACTAAAAAATGACTAGCATTTGTATACGGCTTTTTTTTTTTTTTTTTTTTTTTTAACATTTTTTATTTATTTTTGGGACAGAGAGAGACAGAGCATGAACGGGGGAGGGGCAGAGAGAGAGGGAGACACAGAATCGGAAACAGGCTCCAGGCTCCGAGCCATCGGCCCAGAGCCTGACGCGGGGCTCGAACTCACGGACCGCGAGATCGTGACCTGGCTGAAGTCGGACGCTTAACCGACTGCGCCACCCAGGCGCCCCAGTATACGGCTTTTTAACACTGACAGTGTGTCCCATCTATAAAGTATTTCACATGATCCTCACAACAGCTCTGCAAAGTAAACACTGTTTTCATTTTATCAAAGAGGAATGAAGTTCAGAACAGTACTTTGCCTAAGGTCACACAACTACAAAATAACAGGACCACAATGCAACTCTGATCTTCTGGCTCCAAACCTGAAGCTCTTTCCAGCAGATTCACCCCCAAGATAACCATGAGCCACACACCCACCTGTGAACCAACAGAGTGTCACCATCCCTATGTATACTTTCATTGCATTTAAGAAGAAAACAGATGGTAACTAGAAAGGGCTAATGGGATGCTGGTAATGTTGTTTCTTAAAACAACACTAGTTACGTGTTCACTTTGTGAAAACTCATGAGCTACATTACTTTATGCATTTTTCTGTATGTATGTTACACTTTAATTAAAAAAACAACAGACAGGGGACACCTGGGTGGCTCAGTGGGTTGGGCGTCTGACTTCAGCTCAGGTCATGATCTCACAGCTGGTGGGTTTGAGCCCTGCGTCAGGCTCTGTGCTGACAGCCTGGAGCCTGCTTCAGATTCTGTATCTCCCCACCCCCCCCCCTTCCCCACTCACACTCTCTCAAAAAATAAATATTAGAAAAAAATTTTTTTTAAAACCATTAGGCAAAATTAAGACAGACTAATCAAAATCAGGAGCACTAAGTTGGATGCCTCAGGGCTACATATATATTTACCTGGCTTCTCAAGCAGCAGGTACGTGTAGGACATGTATCAGTTAAGTAAGGATGCACAAAATCCTTGCACACTCAAATAATATGTTCACTCACTTGTCCCTACCCATAATGTCTAGGTGATGTGATTCTGATGAGGTTAGGAGCAAGAGAAGCCCAGAAAGGGGCCAAGATTACAGTTAATGGGGAAAAAAAAAAAATTGGCATTGAAAAGTGGAACCATCAGGGGCACCTGGATGGCTGGCTCAGTTGGTTAAGCGTCCAACTTCGGCTCAGGTCATAATCTCTTGGTTCATGAATTCGAGCCCCAAGTCAGGCTCTGTGCTGATAGCTCAGAACTTGGAGCCTGCTTCAGACTCTGTGCCTCCCTCTCTTTCTCTCTGCCCCTCCCCCACTGTTTTCTCTCCCTCCCTCTCTCAAAAATAAACATTAAAAAAATTTTTTTTAAAAAGGAAAGTGGAACTATACTATCAATAGTAAGATATCTCAATTTCAGAGAAAATGAAAATGTGAAAAAAAATAGCCAACAATTGAAAGATGTCACCAATTATAAATGCATTCTAATTTCAGGGTGTTAAAATGTAAAAACAGCAGCAAAGCATTTAAAAATAAATAAAATACAGGGGTGCCTGGTGGCTTAGTCAGTTGAGTTGCCAACTCTTGATTTTGGCTCAGGTCATGATCGCATCATTGTGAGACCATGCCCTGCACTGGACTCCATGCCCAGTGTGGATTCCCTTAATTCTTTGTTGTTGTTTTATTTAAACTTCTGCTCTGCAAAGACACTTTTTTTTTTTTTAACGTTTATTTATTTTTGAGACAGAGAGAGACAGAGCATGAACAGGGGAGGGTCAGAGAGAGAGGGAGACACAGAATCTGAAACAGGCTCCAGGCTCTGAGCAATCAACACAGAGCCTGACGTGAGGCTCGAACTCACAGACCGCGAGATCATGACCTGAGCTGAAGTCGGATGCCTAACCGACTGAGCCACCCAGGCGCCCCACAAAGACACTTTTTTTTTTTTTTAATTTTTTTTTTCAACGTTTATTTATTTTTGGGACAGAGAGAGACAGAGCATGAACGGGGGAGGGACAGAGAGAGAGGGAGACACAGAATCGGAAACAGGCTCCAGGCTCTGAGCCATCAGCCCAAAGCCTGACGCGGGGCTCGAACTCACGGACCGTGAGATCGTGACCTGGCTAAAGTCAGACGCTTAACCGACTGCGCCACCCACGCGCCCCACAAAGACACTTTTTAAAAAAAGTTTATTTATTTTGAGAGAGAGAGAGAGAGAGAGAGAGAGAGAACGAACAAGTGGTGCATGAAAGGGAGGTGGGGGGCGGGGCAGGGGACAGTGGATCCAAAGCAGGCTCCATACTGACAGCAGAGAGACCTATATGGGGCTCAAACCCACAAACTGTGAGATCATGACCTGAGCCAAAGTCAGACAACTAACTGAGCCACCCAAGTGCCCAGATTCTCTTAAGAATTCTTAAGAGATGATCTCTCTTCTCTGCTTCTTTTATTTCTGCTTTTTAAAAAAAAATTTTTTTTAATGCTTATTTATTTTTGAGACAGAGAAAGAAAGAGCACAAGCAGGGGAGGGGCAGAGAGAAAGGGAGACACAGAATCCGAAGCAGGCTCCAGGCTCTGACCTGAGCTGACGTCGGAGGCTTAACTGACTGAGCCACCCAGGCGCCCCTATTTCTGCTCAAGATTCTTTCTCTCTCTCTCCCTCTGCCCTTCTCTCCACTTGTGCTCTCTCTCAAAAAGCAAAACAAAACAAAAAAAAACAAAAACCCACAAATCCGTAATCTCTCAGCCCCTTTTTGTTCCCCTCCAGGCCCTCCCACAAGATAAATGTTAACAGATTTTTCCATGCCCTGAAACACATAAGCACAAATATATTTTTATATTAAAGAGGATTTTTTTATTTTTCTCTACTTTTAAAAAACTAGGTTTATACTTTAACATTGCTCTGCAACTTGTTTTTCTCACTTAATAATTTATCATGAACATCCCCCCACCCATGTCAATAAATAAAATTTCAACTCACACTTTAAAAAAGCTGTATGATAACAGTCCGTATAAAGGATATGACATAACATGTTCACATATTTTTCAATTGATAGACATGACTATTTTCAATCTGTTACCATGTTAAACAATGCCTATCCTTGTACATATTTCTTTCTAAATTCTTTAAAAATATTCTTTAATTCTTTAAATTCTTTTACAAAAAGAAAAATTTTTCTATCCCCACTTCCTTGTTGTCCAATGTTTTGATTGCTTCCTTTCCTATCATCATCCCTGCCTTACTTGCTCATAGAATTTTCCTCAGGGCCCAGTGTGATAAAGGAAGGCAAAGCAACTTGGAGAATGTCAAGACATGACATGTGATACTTACTGTTGGTAAATTAGAATTGGCCTGTCTTGGCCACCTCTCCCAGCCACCTGCACATTCTGCCCCCCCACCCCCATACATGTGCTCCTTGTTCTAGTCTCAGCAGCTGCTTCCCACTCAACTGACGTGGCAGAGCTGGGAAATTAGTCCTACTCTGTCACACTCCTGACCCTGGCCAGTGGAGATAGGCCCACCAGCTATCCAAACAAGTAGGAAGGAGAAAGAACACATTATCAACTATGAAATATTGTAATACAGAAGTATACGGAGTAAAATGTAAAACTCCCCATTCACCAAACCTTAACCCACATTTACCAATGGCACTTCCCTCCTTGGAGTGACCAGTGTTACAAGTCTGTTGTAACCTTTCAGACTTTTCTGTACACGTGTGTATGTATAAAGATATATGTGTAGATGTACATGTACATATATGTAAATAAAAAAACAAAGAGTGTAAATGTGTTTGATCTACATACCTGTAATCATACTGTTATAATTTGTTCTGCAACTTTCCTTTTTCACTTAAAAATCTGACATGTTTCCATTTTAATATATAATGGACTCCTCATACTTTTTCATGTTTATTTCTGAGAGAGAGAGAGAGAGCGCGCGAGCGCATGCACAAGTGTGAGAGGGGCAGAGAGAGAGGGAGACACAAAATCCGAAGCAGGCTCCAAGCTGTGAGCTGTCAGCACAGAGCCCTACATGGGGCTCGAACCCACAATCTGGAAGACTGTGACCTGAGGCAAAGTCAGATGCTCGACTGAGCCACCCAGGCGCCCCTATTTCCTCACACCTTTAAAAGCTTGAGAAAAATGCTATAGTTTTTGGATGGCTAGGCCTTCTAATATATTTCCCACTACCCAAAGGTCAACAAACTATGATCTGCAGAGGTAAGCAGAGCAGACCCTTGAACAATGTAAAGGTTGGGGCACCAAACCGCTCCACCCCCACCACCCCACCCCCACCACCCCATGCGGTTGAAAATCCACGTATAACTTCTGACATCCCAAAAACTTAACTACTAATATATTGCCTACTGTTGACTGGAAGCCTTACTAATAACATAAACAAATGATTAACACGTATCTTTCAAGTTATAAGTATTAATACTGTAATCGAAAAATAAAGCTAGAAAAAAGAAAACGTTACTGAGAAAAATCATAAGGGAGAGATAATACATTTACAGTACTGTACCGTATTTATTGAAAAAATCCACATATAAGGGGACCCATGCAATTCAAACCCACGTTTTTCAAGGGTCAACTGTAGTTGCAACTACACAGTCTGCAAAGCCTGAAATATTTACTACCTGGGCCTAAACAAAATAATTCACATTTAACATCTAAAGAGCAGTTTCTTAATGGAGATTAATTCTTATCCAACTGACCAGAGTATGGCTACGTTAGACTGATTTTAAATGAAATTTATATGCAAAAATAGGTCTGGTATGTAATATTGAAGAAACAAATCTAAAACACTCAAAGGACACCTGGGTGGCTCAGTCGGTTGAGTACTCGAGTCTTGATTTCAGCTCAGGTCATGATCCTAGGGTAGTGGGATCGAGCCCCGCCCTGGCCTCTGTGCTGAACCTGGAGCCTGCTTGAGGTTCTCTCTCCCTCTGCCCCTCTTCCCAGCTCACATGTGCCCTCTAAAATTAAAAATATACATATATTAAAAAATAAAACAAAACGCTCAAATGAGGTCAAAAGACATCCCCCTACTTCTGGGTTGAGTACAACTCTAATGAATTTCCAATGTGCTATTCTTCATCTTCTTTTTCTCTTTGATTTCAACTAATGGGAAACAGACCGGGTTCCTAATGTCCTTCAGTGATGCTGATGAGCAATGCAGCTCTCACTCACACACTACGATAATAGTATGAAATTAAAGTAAGCTCCCTCATCTCTGCTGAATATCCCCAACAAAGCCCCTCCAACACAACACGACACAGGTGTCTGTCCTTCTCTTTTGCTTGCAGAAGATTCACTATGAAGCAGCTAAGCATTTCTAGAATGTCTAGCCAACCGTTAAGAGCTAGGGTCCTGACTTTTGTGGGAAAGGAAGACCAATTCTCTCCTTCAGAGTCTACCCTTCTGAAGATCTGAGGCATGAAATTAAAGCATTTCTATGAGAAATTTTAGGTCATCCAATTTCTGTAGTACAGAAGGGGAAGGTGCTATCACCCCAATTTTATAAATGGAGAATTAAGAGTAACTTGTCTCCTTTTCCATTTCTAGAAGTCACGTCAGCAAATAGGGCTTCATAACAGTGACCACCCCCCAACACACACACATGCTTTCTCCTTCCATCCTCTCCCAAATTTTGGTTTTATATAATAATGGCAAAGAAATTATCATACCCTTCAGGGAAGTTAACTTAATCTAGTATTTTGAGTGGAAAATTATCAAAGAAAGAATATTATATTTTCCTCATGCAAGTGAGGCTTTAAGTGATTCTCTAGAAAGGAATTTGGCAATATATGTTAAAAGCCTAAAAGATGTTCATATTCAGGGGCACCTGGGTGGCTCAGTTGCTTGAGCATCAGACTCTTGGTTTTGGCTCAGATCATGATCTCACAGTTTGTGGGTTCAAGCACTGGCCCTGCAGAGCCTGCTTGGGATTCTCTCTCCCTCTCTCTCTCTGCCCCTCCCCTGCTCGTTCACGCTCTCTCTAAAAATAAATAAATACACTTTAAAAAATAAATAAAGGTACATTGCTGACCATTTCCTGCCTTCTTGCTTCTGGAGCTGCCTTAGTAAATGTAACTGGGAAATCAAGTAATATTGAGATGCCTACAAACCTTATTTATACTCTAGACCCAGGACCATCACCTTCTCAACCCTAAGATCTAAGACCTTACACTTAAAGAAAACAGACCAAGACCTAAATAACATGGATTGGATTGTGTTCTTCCTCACATCATAAACATTCAGGGGGTGCCTGCCTGGCTCAGTTGGAACAGCATGTGACTCCTGATCATGGGGTCATGACATTGAGCCCCACATTGGGTATAGAGATTACTAAAACTAATTAATTAAAATATCTTCTATCTCAAGAACACATTTCCCAAACATGCCAGGCATTTTCCAAGCTCTGTGCCTTTGCCCATGTGTAACCTCCTTCAAAATGCTTTCTTCCAAACCTACTGAAGTCCAAGTTCATCTTTTATAAGCTGGTTCAAATACCTTCTCTCTTCAGATGCTCTCCTTGTTCCCCCAATTCAAAAACAACTGTTCTTTCCTCCATATATCCCAATATTTCTTGTTCTTCTGCACATTTTATTCCATTCCTCTTTGGGTCTACACTAGCTGCAAATATGTTTCACTTGACTAAGTTTCTAGAGAGCAGAAATCATCTCATCCAGCTCCATTTCAGCACAATGCTTGCACACAGTAGGTGCCAAATAATGTTGCCTGACTGAATGACAGCCAACTGGCCCTAATCTAATGGATTCTTTCAGTGAAGCAGGCCAGTGAAGCCAAACTGTCAAAGAGGACAATCTCTCCAATTTAAAGTCACATACCTTGCGTGAGTGAACAGCCAAAAATGTCATGGGCCTGCCACTTTAAGGGGACTGGCAAGCTGACTGTGTTTACACAATCTTAATTAAAACTAAAGGGCACTAAAGGAAAGAAGAGAAACAGGGAGATTAAGAAGTGTGGATTCTTCAGGTCACCTCCTCCTCTGTTTAGAGCCCAAATCTCCCAGCCTAGTGTCTAGTGAGCTCACCAAACAGCCTATTCTCTCCTTGGGGTCTCTATAGGATGTAAGTGTCAAAAAGCAACTGATTAGGGCACTTTCTGTCCAGCAAATGGCTCTACTCTTGGCCATTCAACTCTAATTGTGGTTACCTGGGGCTTCTTCTCTAAATGAATCCCATTGCACCAATCATTAAGAGAATCCCTTTAAAGGTAGGCTTGAAATTAACCACAGCAGGGAACAAAGTCTCTAAATCTCCTAAATCACTATATCCACACTGTCCATTTTGATGAAATTCACCCCCACCTCTTTCAAACAATAGGTCCTACCAGGCAATGACTTCTCCCAGACCAGCATGTCCTGTGATTGTTTTTCAGGAGAAAGCTCCTAGTGCCTGCTTCCCATTAAACAGCTACTTGATGTTTGATCGCTCAGCTATGACTGCACATAGAGAGTAAAATCACTGTAACTTAGGGGCTAAAAAGGAATTCCACTCCTACCCCTAATCCAAAAGTCAAGCAACTTAGAACAAGTAGATACTTTCCCAGCTCAAATTTCCTTAGGCTTACCTGTTTTCAGATCTAGAACTCAGCATGTAAATTTTTCAATATCAAAATGAGGAAAACAAGGCCTAGAGTAAAAAAGAATTACAGGGGCACCTGGGTGGCTCAGTCAGTTGAGTGTTCGACTTCAGCTCAGGTCACAATCTCACGGTTCCATGAGTTTGAGCCCTACACTGGGCTCTCTGCTATCAGCACAGAGACCGCTTTGGATTCTCTGTTCCCTCTCTCTCTGTCCCTCCCACACCTGTTCTCTCTGTCTCTCTCTCTTTCAAAATAAAAAAATATAGGGGTGCCTGGGTGACTCAGTCGGTTGAACATCTGCCTTTGGCTCAGGTCATGATCTCACGGTTCATGGGTTTGAGTCCCACATCAGGCTCCGTGCTGACAGCTCAAAGCCTGGAGCCTGCTTCCAATTCTGTGTCTCCCTCTCTGCCCCTCTCCCACTCACGCCCTGTCTCTGTCTCTCAAAAATGAAAACATTAAAAAAAATTTTTTTAATAAAAAATTAAAAAAATAAAAACATACACATACATTAAAAAAGAAAGAGAATTGCAAATGATCATACAGCAACAGAATGTTTTGTTGACCCCGCTGCCTAACACCTTAATTTACTGACTAGTTATCAACAAAACCACCAACAAGATTCCAGGCCTTCAATCAATCAGCCTAATTGAAATCAGTTCAAGATAGGCTGCTTTCCCTCTTCCCATCCCCCTGCCTATCCTCACCCCTTCTCAAACCCAAATGCTGACCAAAAAAATAAAAAATAAAGATCAATGGAGTAGCCTGATCTATCATTTTTCCCAGAAAAAGACTATCTGCTTCCACTCTACCACGCCACCTGATGGATTCTGACATACTGGTGAGCAGAGGTGCTACAGTCTGAAGAACTTGTGACTGATTCTGGAGATGGGACTGCAATGGCTCCTCAGCTACAGTGTCCTACAGCGGCATGTTCCAATCCTTTCTGGCCCCCAATACATTTGTGATTTGGGAGGACTACACAAGAAAGGCTAATTTTCTCACACTATCTAGTCACCTTGACCTAGAAGCAAGCATATATGCACAGTGAGTATAAAGGAAGTGACAGGGACACCTGGGTGGCTCAGTTGGTTAAGTGTCTGACACTTGATTTCGGCTCAGGACATGATCTTGCAGTTGTGAGCTCTAGCCCCGCATCAGGCTCTGTGCTGACAGCATGGAGCCTGTTTGGGATTCTCTCTCTCTCTCTCTCTCTCTCTCTCTCTCTCTCTGCCCCTCCCGTGCTTGAGCTCACTTTCTCTCTCTCTCTCTCTCTCTCTCAAAAATAAGTGATTAAAACTTAAAAAAAAAAAAAGAAAGAAAGGGCGCCTAGGTGGCTCAGTCAGTTAAGTGTCTCACTTTAGCTCAGGTCATGATCTTGCGTTTTTGAGTTTGAGCCCCACATTGGGCTCTGTGCTTCAGCTCAGAGTCTGGAGCCTCCTTCAGATTCTGTGTCTCCCTCTCTCCGTCTGGCCCTCTCAAGAGTAAACATTTAAAAAAAAATTTTTTTTCATTAAAAAAAAAAAAAGACAGGGCACCTGTGTGGCTCAGTGGGTTAAGCACCTAACTCTTAATTTCTGCTCAGGTCATGATCTCAGGGCTCGTAAGTTCAAGCCCCACATCAGGCTCCGCTCTAACAACACAGAGCTTGCTTGGGATTCTTTCTCTTCCCCTCTCTCTACCCCTCCCTGGCTCAAGCTCGCACTCTCAAAATAAATAAATAAATAAAAATTAACAAAAATAAAAAAAAATTAAGTGACACCTTTTTAAACAAAATTTCCAATCTTATTAAATCAAATGAAAACTGCAGTCAAAATAGTCTCTGTAGGAAGTTATTTACTTATTCTAACAATATAATCATTGCTCAAAATATATATGAAACACTCTTTTGGAAATTGCCTTTAAAGTCTACTCTGTGAGACACACAAAAATTAAATCTTACTGTTTTGCAGTCACACCTCATTTTTCACCAAAAAATGTACTGCCTTGCTTGACTCTTTGGCTTATAGTATCTTTTGGCTGTGAACCCACCAAGCAAGGTTCAGTGAAGATTTGCTACTTCTGAGGACATTCAAAAGATTGGCTTAGGAGCCAAAAATATTCTGAGCATTGGCAGCATCACCAGAATAAATATAAAGTCTGAGAACACAATTACTTTGAAGAGGACAAACTTACAAATACTGTTAAGTGTCCTACAACTACAACAAAGAGGACAAGATATGTGCAATATACGTCATGTGTTAAGCTATTACATTACTTTACTGTTTATTTTTTTAAGTTATTTATTTTGAGAGAGACAGAGACAGCGTGAGTGGGGGAGGGGCAGAGAATGCGGGAGAGAGAATCCCAAGCAGGCTCTGCACTGTCAGCACAGAGCCCAATGCGTGGCTCAAACTCATGAAATCGTGAGATCATGACCTGAACCTAAACCAAGAGTCGGATGCTTAACCGACAGAGCCACCCAGGTATCCCAACTGTTTATTTATTTTTGAGAGAGAGCCCGTGCACGTGCACAAATGGGGGAGGGGCAGAGAGAGCAAGAGACAGAATGCTAAACAGACTCCAGGCTCTGAGCAGTCAGCACAGAGCCCAACACGGGGCTTGAACCCACGAACCACAAGATCATGACCTGAGCTGAAGTCTGATGCTTAATCAACTATGCCACCTAGGTGACCCTATGTTACTTTACAATCACACATTACGTAGTCATAAATTTTGGCCCTGGAAGAAATCTTCCGTATCATATAATCCAAACTGTTTATGTTTATATATGAAAAAACTTCAGTCCAGAGGTTACGTAATTTGTCCCTGGTCACACAGCTGGTCAGCAACAGTCAGGACTAGCAACCCAGTCACCCTGACTTCTGGCATAATCCACAAACATATCCTAATCCAATTCCTCCCATTTCCGTGTTCCTCACTGCTGTCTTTCAAAGGGAAAGGAAATAACTTGAGACACTAAAGCACACCAGAATGGTTCTGAAACTCAGTAGCTGAGAAAGATCGGCTTAACACCAGTTATCCCTCTATAATCGCCCCTACAGGTATAAGTCATTGTTTAGTATGTAGTTCACAAGAGTTCTGGATAAAGGGAAACCTATGATCACTTCCCCCCAAAGCAAGAATATGTTTATTAAACCTCTCTCCCTGGGTGGCTCAGTAGGTTGAGCATCCGACTTCGGCTCAGGTCATGATCTCAAGGTTAGCGAGTCTGAGCCCCGCATCGGGCTCCCTGGTGTCAGCCTGTCAGTGCAGAGCCTGCTTCAGATCCTCTGTTCCCCTCTTTGCCTCTCCTCCACTTGCGCTCTCCCCAAAATATTTGAACAAACAAACAAAAAACTCTCTTCCTACCTCCTGCAGTAACCCATGTGCTTCAAGTAATTGAAAGGTCACTATGAAGAACATGAATCAGAGAAAAAGAAAATAATAAAGCTTCTGTTCAGGAAAAGGCTGATCTATGAAAAAGCAGAGAAAGGACAGAAACCATCCTGAACTTACCTCCTGGTGGACAGCTTCCCCAGGCCTGGACAAGATCCCTGGCAGACTGGCTTAGAATTAGCCTCTACCCAGGGAAGGGGCAAAGGGGCAGGAATGCTTGTTCATTCTCCCATCCCACCCACTGTTGGTCAGCTCAGCTTCATATCATCTTGGGCAGCCCCAGCATTCTGTAGATCAGACAGCAAACGGAAGGGAAGCCACACAGCCTAGGTCAATGGGGTGAGTCAGTGGCAGAGCAGGAAGAGTCACTGGGGCAGAAATTCTGGCCTCCTGTGGCAAGATTGCCAAACCACACCACACCCCTACCCCCACCCCCACGCCTTGGTCAGCACTGGGAAGGCCCTATTAGGATTCTGGTCTCCAAACCAAGAGAAGTCCTTCCTCAGGAGGCTCCATATCACTAATTTCCAAGTGTGTTTCTCCTCAAAAACCTTCCATGGCTTTCTTCTGTCTAAAGCATTATATCTAAATTATTTGGCTTCATTTTCAAAGCCCTCCATTATATGGCCTCAAGTCATTTATTCAACCTTACTTCCCACTATTCCACAGCATACACTCTGAACTAATCAAGCCAGTCTTCCCACTTCTCTCTGCATAAGACTCTATTTCTCATTCCCATGCCTTGAGTTATCCAGCAGTGGTAAATTCAAATACCTGAGTCAGGCAGGTAAAAGAAATGGATTCTCCAGTGGAGCATATGGCAGAACTATGGAGTGTTGTCCCCACCTAAAGGCATTCAAATATTTTATTATTTTTTTAATTATTTTATTTTTTTAATGTTTATTTATTTTTGAGAGAGACTGAGAAAGAGAGGGAGGGGCAGAGAGAGAGGAAGACAGAAGATGTGTGGGCTCTGTGCGGACAGTAGAGAGCCCAATGAGGGGCTCGAACTCACGAACTGGGAGATCATGACCTCAGCCAAAGCTGGATGCTTAACCTACCGAGCCACCCAGGCGCCCCAAGGCATTCAAATATTTTGATTCAAATATTTATGCAGTTCTTGGGGCGCCTGGGTGGCGCAGTCGGTTAAGCGTCCGACTTCAGCCAGGTCACGATCTCGCGGTCCGTGAGTTCGAGCCCCGCGTCAGGCTCTGGGCTGATGGCTCGGAGCCTGGAGCCTGTTTCCGATTCTGTGTCTTCCTCTCTCTCTGCCCCTCCCCCGTTCATGCTCTGTCTCTCTCTGTCCCAAAAATAAATAAAAAATGTTAAAAAAAAAATTAAAAAAAAAAAAAAAAAAACAAATATTTATGCAGTTCTTCACTTTGAGCATCACAATAACTTATTAAATAGTTATTAATACTCTTTCTAACTTGCAAGTGAAGAAACTTTCCCAAGGTTAGGCAGCTGGCAAAATCCTGGGCATCACCTCTGAAGCCAAAGCAAGAGCTCTAAAGTAAACGCTCCCCAGTAGTACAAACACCATAGAAGATACAGCACTCTAAATCTGAAGAGGAAATTCATTTTTCATGATATACATGCAACTTTATTAGTAGTAGTAGTAGGACGGAGGGGCGCCTGGGTGGCTCAGTCAGTTGGGCATCCAACTTCGGCTCAGGTCATGATCTCACGGTTTGTGAGTTCAAGCTCCACATCGGGCTCTGTGCTGACAGCTCAGAGCCTGGAGCCTGCTTCGGATTCTGTGTCTCCTTCTCTCTCTGCCCCTCCCCAACTTGTGCTGTCTCTGTCTCTCAAAAAATAGATAAATGTAAAAAACAATTTTTTTTTTAAATAGTGGGATGTAAAACCCAAAGAGCAGCTTATCTAACCATATACTCCAACTATCTCAAATTCTATTCATGTTCCTGCCAAAGTCTCTCCTAGTTATTCCAGGCCCTACTGAGTTCCCTCTTCTCTCAATTCCTATAGAGCTTACAGACTAGACAACATAGTCGAGTGCTAAATTATATACAGTCATGCAAAACTGAAGTGAGTCCATGTGTTTTCTAGCTTCACTAATCAAACTACTGTATTAACCTATCTAGTTCTACTAAAAATGTTTAACCTGAATCTAATGAAGAAGAGATAATCATACAAATCCAAATTAAGAAATATTCTAGGGGTGCCCAGGTGGCTCAGTTGGTTAAGCATCCAAATCTTGGTTTTGACTCAGGTCACAATCTCACAATTCGTGAGATAGAGCCCCATGTCGGGGTCCACACTGACAGCATGGAGCCTGCTTGGGATTCTCTCTCTCCCTCTTACTCTCTGCCCCTCCCCCCAATCACACTCTCCCTCAAAATAAATAAATACACTTAAAAAAATTCTGCAAAAATCCACCTAACCTCTTAAAGAATGTCAATGTTGCGACAGATAAAAAAGCATTCAAGATTGAGAGATTAGGGAATTGCTCAAGGGGCATGACAAAATTATCACAACTAAATGCATGAATGACCCTTCACTGAAGGCTGATTTGAAAAAAAAAAATCTATAAAAGACATTACTGGGAAAATGTGAGATGTCTGAACAAGTATTATACACTGGATGTACTGAATCAATCCTAAATTTCCTGAGACCTAGCTGTATTGTTATTATATAGGCAGATACTCTTGTTTTTAGGAAACACTGCTGAATTATATTTAGGATGAAGTAACATGATGTTTGCATCTAATAGTCCAAAGGTTCAGAATATGAAGAATGGAGAGCAAATGCAGCAAAATGTTAACAACTGGCAAATGTAGGCAAAGAGTTTGTTATATTTTTCTTATAAAGTATCGATAGATTTGAACACACACAAGAGTATATAAATATCTATGATTCCTATAAAGAATCTACAGGTTTGAACAGTTGGTGAGGAGGGAAATCCTGTATTGTACATTTCTTTATATACTCAGCTCTCTGAGAGATAAAACAGGCACTCATTGTTTATTTGCTCACTACCTACGGAAACTGGGCTTTGGAGGTCAGCAACCAAACAGAGTCCACTTTGCAGCAATTCATGAGGGGTACAGTAGCAAACTCCTAAGGAACAAGAGGTTTCCCTCAAACTCACACCATCACACCACATGGAAGATAGAAAAGTAGGTAATCAAAGCTATTGTTATCTCGCCCCTCACTGAAGCCATCCAGAAGTGAGACACTTGACAAATGCCCACTTACAGGGCAAAACAGTTGATACCCACACGAAGGACCAAGATCCAGGGTCACATTGCATCCACCTTGTCATCGGGTACCAAAAACTTGATAGCCTGCAAAAGAAGTATGTCTGACCAGTCACAGGAAGGCACTCAAGTGGTCAAATAAATAAGCCTGAAATATACAGTCTTTACTCCTCACCATATAAAACCTGTCCTCAATTGCAGTAAGGCAGAAGAAATCTGCCAGGCTCAATCACTGGCATTTCCTGCACTGGCTTCAAAGAAATCAGCCCTTAAATAGGACAGAAAGGGCAGCTGACACAGCTGTCTACTGAGGCCTCAACCCAGGAGCATGCTGTGCAATATGCCCTCTTCCCCTTCTACAGCCACCAGATCATTTTACTTCTGCCAAGTGGTCCCTTATTAGGATGACTGATTGCCCAATGGCCAACCCTTAACCTTGATTCTCTCCTCCCCTCACTGACAGCCAAGATATCTTTCCAGATAGCTCCTCCTCCAATTTAGCAGAAAGAACAGCCAAAACTATTCCCCCTCAAACCTCCGTCAACTGAAGTAAGACCTATAGTAGTATTACACACAGCTTATTTCTCAAACCTACCATTTTTAGCGTTTTTACCAAAGACAGAATGAAAACATATAAAGCCCGCTTGTCAAGCTTTGGCATTATAAACTATGAAGGAGAGAAAATACAATGCTTTTAGATGTGATCTGGCAAAAAAGCTCTCAACAGTTCTTATGCTACCAAAAGTAACAAGATACAATTTAACATGATTAAACATGAAGGTTTGCATTCACTAAACTAATACAAGAAGGTAGAGACTTGGTACAGCAGTTTATATTAAATAGGCTGCCTTTGGGCCCTTGGGGTAGGGGAGGGAGCAGGCTGCATATGGTGGGAGGCAGAAGAGAGGATGTCACACTCTCAGTGAACCATGAATGTAACACAGCTGCCCAAAACACCAGCGCAGGCTTGGGTTGTGTTAGAAGACAACTCTGTGCCCCACTTTTAAAAAGCAAAGTCAGAGTCCACGCAGCTAAAGAATGAAACAATTGTGGTGAAAAGTCTAAAAGTCATATATCGTAGCAAATGTGAGGGAAGAACTACAGATGTTTAGAGAGGGAGAACACGAAAATGTGTTCAAATATATGCACACTTGTCATGCAGGTGAAGAGAAAAATGTATGTGTTCTGCAGGAAGACAAAACCAGAACTAGTGAGTAGAAATTACAGAAAGATAGAGTTCGGTTTGACATAGGGAAAAACTTTCAGCATAGTAAGAAAGTTAAGAATGTGAGTTATGGAACCCAGAATGCTTGGATTAGAACACCAACTCCACTTACACTGTATGGCTTTGAATAGACTACTTAATTTATTTGTGTCTCAGTTTCCTTGCCTTTTAAAGGGAATAGTAATAATGACAGTATTTACCTCACAGAACTTTGGGAAGCAGTTCACGTAAAGCACTTAGAACAGAGCCTGCTCACAGTATATCCTGAAGAAAAAAACAATGTTAACTATTGCCATGACTGTTGATATAATAAATGAGATAACCTGAGAATCTTCCCACTAAATACACCTGGAAATGCTTAGAAAAATATAATAAACATCCTTTTAGAGTATGCCAATTAAGTTACTATCTCTCAGCTCCACACCTACCCTGTTACACTCTGCTCTGTGACACTGGGGCTTGGACTCCGCCAACCCTATCACACCTTTGCCAGCTGGCTCTGTAGGAGGTGCTAAAGGGAAAATGGAAGGCAGGAACTTCCTCCTTCGTATGGCCTGCTGTTTCTTGACAACAGCAGTTGGTTCCTTCCCACTTCTTGCTAAACTCCCAGAACCAGCCTCAATGCGCCCCCCCTCAGAGGCACCAGCACCAGCTGGGCAGAACTCAACCAAACCTGGCTCCTCCAGGCCCTTCCTGCAAACACCTGAGAAACCAGCAGCACCAGGAGACGCCCTCTCCTCAGAGAATCAGGGCGTAGTTCCTCCAGATCCCTTCAGATTTACAGGATCTGAGAACTCCAACCTTTCTTCCCTTTGTTTTTTGGCCCTAGATGAAGTAGCTGCTTAATGCAGTTATTACATCAAAGATACCCTTTTTGCTTGTCCAGCCCTCCAGCAAGGCTTTAAACTAATTCTCTTTACTGAGTTCACTTTTAAAATAGCTATGTGTGGTTTCTATTTTCCTGACTGGATCCTGATACATAGATAAACTGAGCTCACAAGAAAGTAAGGAAGTCCCAGGAAAAGCGACCTGACAGCATAGCTATCCTAGCAGTGTAAAGAATTTATAACCATCTCTTTGTCCAGGAGACAGATTCTGAGCCTACAAAGAGCAGCTGAGATCCCTATACAAAGGCTAAGACATTCAATAAAGACAGACCAGGGGAAAAAAATCTGTCCACAGGGAAATAAGGAAGCTTGTCTTGCTCACCTAGTGAAGTGGGAGGAAAAAACCCTCCTAGGAATTCAAAACCATAGTCGTTTTGCGGCCTAAGCTCGTGGCCTAAAAATCTACAAGTAGAGAAAAATTACATACATTTTGGTCCCAGATTGGGACTAGCCATGAGTGCCCAACAGAAGCAACCACAAAGTTGCTCCAGAAGATATATGAATGGCCAATAAATATGTGAAAAGATGTTCAACATCATCAGTCATTAGAAAAATGCAAATTAAAACCACAGTGAGATACTACTACACCTCCATGAGAATGGCTAAAATTAAAAAGGCTGACAATACCAGGGTGCCTGAATGGCTCAGTCAGTTAAGCATCCAACTCTTGATTCCCCCTCAGGTCATGATCTCATGGTAGGTGGAACTGGGCCTCATGTCAGGCTCCATGCTAAGGGCATAGAGCCTGCTTGGGATTCTCTCTCTCTCCACCTCTCCCCTACTTGCACTGTCTCAAATAAAATAAACTTAAAAAAAAAAAAAAAAGCCAACAATACCAAGTATTTGCAAGAATACGAAGCAAACAGAGCTCTCACATACTGCTTAAATGGTGTTACCACTTGAGAAAACTGGTAATTTCTTAAAAAATTAAACATATACCACCATACAACCCAGCCATTCCACTCTGAAAAGGAAAGTATACAAACACTCAAAGATTTATACATGAATGCGCATAGCAATTTCATTTATAACATCCAAAACCTGGAAACAACTCAAATGTCCATGAACAGTGAATAAGCAAAATTACCTGATACAACCATATAACAGAATACTACTAACAAATTACTGATATATGCAACTAAATGGATAAATCTCACATGCATTATGCTATGTGAAAGGAACTAAGCCCAAAAATACAACTGTATGATTTAACTTATATAAAATTCTAGGAAACACAAATTAATCTACAATAGTTCCTGAGCCAAGGTGAAGGGAAACACGGACTGTAAAGAAGCACACAGAAATTTTGGGGAGTGATGGTACTGCTCTATAATTTGATTGTGGCAGCTTTTGATAAGTGTATATACATCTTTCAAAACTTTTCACTACAAATAAAGTTTACTGTACATAAATTATCCATAAGCAAAGTTGACTTAGACTGAGGGACAGAGCACAGTGGGGGAGGGGCAGAGCGGAAATCTGAAGCTGGCTCCAGGCTCTGAGCTGTCAGCAGAGCCCGACACTGGATCGAACTCACCATGAGATCGTGACCTGAGCCAGAGTCGGACACTCAACCAACTGAGCCACCCAGCTGTCTCATGACCGCAAATTTTTTTACAAAACTTATGCAAGATATGAAATCCCAGACTGAGGAATCACTATAAACCCCCAGTAGGGTAAAATTAAATCCACACCATGTAATGAAACTGTAGAACACAAACAACATGGGAAGATCTTTAAAACAGAGAAAAATGCAGGTTACCTAAAAAAATGATAGTTAAATTGTGAACACATTCTCAAAAGTAACAAAAAAAGCCAGAATTTCAGTAAAATAACATTTTCAACATGCTGAAAGAAAATATTTGGAAGCCTAGTACCCAGCTAAACTATTAAGACTAAAGAGTAAATAGGGGCGCCTGGGTGGCTTGGTCGGTTAAGCGTCCGACTTCGGCTCAGGTCATGATCTCACGGTCCGTGGGTTCAAGCCCCGCGTCGGGCTCTGTGCTGACGGCTAGGAGTCTGGAGCCTGTTTCAGATTCTGTGTCTCCCTCTCTCTGTGACCCTCCCCCGTTCATGCTCTGTCTCTCTGTCTCAAAAATAAATAAACGTTAAAAAAAAAAAAAAAGAGAGTAAATAAAGATGTTTCCCAGAAGAATGTTTACCACTAACTGACCCTCACTGAAGAAAACATCTGAAAGATACATTCATCTCTTTAACAAAAATGGAACAAAGTGCAAGAAAGAATTGTGACAAAACAAATAGTAAACATATAAGGGTAAGATGAAAAACTCACTGCAGCACAAAACATAATACTGTTGGGGAGCCTAGGTGGCTGAGCCGGTTAAGCACTGACTTCGGCTCAGGTCATGATCACACGGTTCATGAGTTCAAGCCCCACATCTGGCTCTGTGCTAACAGGTCAGAGCCTGAAGCCTGCTTTGGATCCTGTGTCTCCTCTCTCTGTGCCTCCCCCGCCCCTCTTTCTCTCTCTCTCTCTCAAAAATAAAATAAACATTAAAAAAAATTTTAACATAATGCTATTACAATACAGTAACAATTATTATCACTTAGAATTGTTCAATATTGAAATAGACTGCCTTTGGGAGTTGTCTCATTCTTGGAAGTGATCATTTTTGAGTTCAGACAACACCTTTTGAGAAGTCTGGTATACACTGGAGAAGAGGCTTAAATAAATGACCCCCAATATAGCTACTGACCACAGGGTGTTATCAATTAGACACAGCTGTCAAAACATTCCCTGATCAGTTCTGTGTAGCCACCTGTGGCAGGGCTTGCCCCTATCCTAACAGTTCTAGAATTCAAGTATTAGTTCAAAGCATTCTTCTCGCTCCCATATTCCATAAGTAAAGAAGAACACTCTAGATAGAAATGTTTCCTATATGAGCTTTCAGGTAGTATCTTCTAGCTTTGGGGAAGTACAGCTTTGGCTTTTGATTAAGATTAAGGAATTACAATTAGTCATCATTTGCTTAAACTTGGGCCAAGAAAAGAGTACTTTAGGGGCTTTTACAGACAAGTACATGCTTCTTCCTCTAACGAGGAAATACCATACAGGAACAGAGAGGGAAGGAGTACATACACTAATCCCTACTGACTGAAAGCTACCTTGCTTGATCTGAATGTTCCCTCCAGGTTCCCGTATATTCACAGCAGTAAAGATCTCCACAAGGTAGCCCCAATTCCCTTCCCAACAAGGTTTCTGCCCACCACAAAGTAACACACATGACGGTCCAGAACTTTGGAAAGACAGGACCAGGCAACAGACACCAGAGAGAGGAAAACACGGATCAAAGCAAGTATCACATTTTTAGAAGGCAGCCCCATTCCCCACAAAAAGAATACAGCAGTTCAAAAGCCACTAAATGAAGATGGGAAAGCCAGGCTCCTATTTCCTTTCAGTCCATGAAAGCTCATTCATTTCAAAGCATACATTAATGGCCATGACATGTCTCACTCATAGCTGTCTAGGCATCAGGATAAAGGGACAAAAGACACTGTCTCCACTCAGAAGGACAAACATGCAGACACTCTTCCAATGCAAGATGAGAAGTACTCTTCCAGAGGTAACGAAGAAGGCGCACCCAGAGGAGGGAGCATCAAGCCAATTAGGTTCTTTCCCACCCACAACCTTCACACACTTAGTCATAAATTTGTACTTTCTAAGATGTTTCCATGAAACAACCTACCTGATTTGACCCTAAGAACAACTCACACACAGCCCCCACACGGCCCCTCCCCCCCTCAAGCCAACCCTTAAACACCCCAGTACAGCCAACCACGCACTAGCTATGTAATCCTGGCCAAAAAAACATTATAAAATACCGCCGGTTCCCTATCTCTAATAAAGTATAACTGGAAAATTAGGAATATTAAAAAGATGATCCATATAAAGGGTGTGGCACAGTGTCTGAAACGTAGTTGGTGCTCTGAAAACGTTTACTACCAATATTGCTACTGCTATTGTTAACAATAATAGGCGGAGACTTTCCTGGGACCTCTCGCTCACAAGCCTTTCAGGAACAGGCACTACCCCGCACCCCGGTCGTCCTCAGACAAAATTCCACGGACACACCCCCAAACAGACCCTCCCACTATGCACGCCGGCACCTCCCCTCGGAACAGGCGCCCCTCCTCACACACCTCACCCCCGATAAATCTCCCCAGAGTAGGTTACGAAGGAGGCTCTCGGCTCGCACCCGCCTCTCCAGCACCCCCTCCAGCACCGCATCCCTGCGGGCGCCCAGACCGAACAGCAGCCGCGGGCCCGCGCCGGTTACCTGGCCGCGCGCTCCCGCAGCGCCTCACGGTCCCCCGGGATCGTCTTCGTTGCGGACTCGCGCCAGCGCTCCGAGCGCACAATTAGTTTAAACTATGGCCCCGCCCCCTCGCACCACCCTCTGATTGGCCCCGGTCGGCTGGAGTTTCACGCAAGGGCACGCTTCAGGACCCGGGAAAAGGAAGTGTGAAGACCACTGGGAAGAGAGAAGCGGTGTCACTACTTCCGGAAGCCGGCCGAGACTTGAAAGCAAAGAAAACCACAAATCCCAGCACCGCCCGCGGCTTCGGAGGCCCGCCCCCCGGCGAACTACAACTCCCGGTAGGCATCAGGCAGCACTTTCGGCGCTTAGCCGAGTCGCGGTGGCGAAGGTAGTTACTATAGAGTTGGGCTGAGTAAGCAAGGGGTAGTGGGACGCCGAGCTGGAGGGAAAGCAACGGCGGGTGAGTCGGGCGGGAAAACAGGAAATTCACTCAAAGGAACAATTCGCTCTCTATAGAGAGGAGAGGAACACACAGAAAGATTAAGGAATTTCCTTTCTCGGGGACCTGAGATACCCCCGCACACACCCTTTACCCCTTTAACAACAAACAAGACACAACGTCCATATGGAATAGACTGGAGCGGGGAGGGGAGGAAAGGGCGCCGAGATACATACCCATACAGATTTACAGATTTGGGGGCGCTTAAGAACATCCCCCATCACAAACCTGGGTCCCCGCTCCCCAATACGAATGCTTCAAATCCCTGACACTGGGAGATCTGAAACGCCCTCAGAAAATGGGTTGATTTTTCCTTTGATGAACTGAGACCTCTTCAGGACATGAGTAAACTACAGGCCCTAATACTGGAGCTGTATGAGGCTTGAAGTGTCTCTTTCCTTACGGGCAGGAAAATCCTAGAATACAGCCTCCTTCTGAGTCAGCAGCATCTTCCCACACACAGTCATGGGGGGGGGGGGGGGGGTTCTGTCCCTAAATTATCTCTTCTCTCTTTACCTCCACTATGGTCTGTTTCTCGGAGCTCTACTGTTAGAGTTTCATTCCTTTTACAGTCTTCATGATGGATTACCTTCGGCAACTTACCAGCACTTTCACATCCAGTCTCTTTTGAATTTTGTGAGTCAAGGATATTTATTCCCATTTTACAGATTGGAAAACTGAAACCCAAAGAGGAGCAGTAACTTGCCTGAGGCCACACAAGTCAGTGACAGCTAAGACTAGATAGATCCCCAGTTCTCCAACTTCCAGCTGGAGTAGATTGAACTACCTCAGAGAAAAGAAGCCTTTATGGCCTACATTGGGGTATTTACACTTCAGGCAGAATGAGTCCAAATCTTCCTTGAGAGCTTAAATGGGGAAAAGGAACTAGAAAGATGGAAGACAATGGGAATCAAACAGATTTAACAAAACTAAACAGGAAATTATCTGGCTAATGCAACATCCACATCTGATGCTGCCATGAATAGCTGGCTTCTAGGTGGCTGGTCCACTTACTATCTTACAGTCCCTCCAGGCTTGGTTCTAGGCCCACTTCACACTGCCGTATTCTCTTTGGTATTCTAATCCACCTCATTCACCACCTGTACACAGATGTACACAAGTATGTGCCCCCAGCCCAGCACTCATCTCTAAGCTCCAGGTCTGTCTAGCCAATTGCTTCTTCCAACATCTTCGTGTATCTCACAGACAATCCAAACTCAACACATCTGCAACTGATCATCTCTATGTACTCCAAGCCTGGATTTCTTACCATGTTCTCACCTCTGTCCAACATTATGGAAGCCAAAAACCCAAGAGTTATCCTTAATACAACTTCTATTTCACATCCATCTCAAAGTTCTGTCAGCTTTACTTCTTAAATAGGACTTCTCTCTGGTCCTAGCTACCATCACATCCTTCCTGCCTTCCTTCCCAGCCATTTTGCATGCTGCAGCCAGAGTAGTCCTTCAAACCACAAATGTGATTTTGTTCACTCCCCCCAGCCCCATTTAAAAATATACCTGTGCCTTCCTATTGGTCTTAGCATCAAGCAACATCTCAGCCAGGCTCCTGTCTACCTCTCCAGCCCCCAGTCTAATATATATCCTTCCCTTTCTCCTCTCTAGTTATATAGCATTCTTTGAGGTCTTCAACGTTGATTTCCAGGTAATCTTTCACCATAGAGCTTTTGCACATGCTGTTTTTTCTGCCTGGAATGTTCATCTTTTCTCCCTGCTATAATTTATACTTATCCTTCAGTTTTCTCAATCACTTCTTTGGAAGGTCTTCTCTGACTGCTCAGACCAGGGTCAAATCCTTCAATTATACAAGCTCATGTCCCTCTCCGTTATAGTATTATTACTGTTGCATTTTTTTAATTTTTTTAAATGCTTGTTTTTGAGAGAAGAGAGAGAATGAGTGGAGGAGGGGCAGAGAAGGGAAGAAACAGAGGATCTGAAATGGGCTCTGTGCTGACAGCAGAGAGCCTGATGTGAAGCTCAAACTAACAGACCATGAGATCATGACCTGAGATGAAGTCAGATGCTTAACCAACTGAGCCACCCAGGTGCCCTGCAATTTTTTTAAGTGTTTATTATTTAGAGAGAGCGCACATCCGTGCACAGGGGAGGGACAGAGAGAGAGAGGGAGAGAAAGAATTCCAAGCAGGCTTCATGCTATCAGTGCAGAGCCCTATGAGGGGTGCAAACCCATGAACTGTGAGATCATGTCCTGACCCAAAATCAAGAGCCAGATGCTTAACCGACTAAGCCACCCAGGCGACCCATGGTTGTTATGATTTTTATGTACTGATTAAGCACCTACTACTTGCCACCACTTTGGCACATGAGAAAAATATGGTTCCTGCCCTGGTGGAGTTTATGGACATACAGATGGTAAACAGATAATCTTAGGAGTGCTACCATGGCAGTAAGTATACGAGTCCAGAAGAGAAGTTCCACATCCAGATTGGGGCGTATATACAGGCTCAAAAGGTGATACCTGAACTGAGCCATAAAGAAGTAGCAAGGCAAAAGGAGAGAGAAACTGTATTCCAAGCAGAGGAAGGTAGATGTGTGGCAACCCAGTGGCAGGTGCAAGGAACTTAATTCAAGTAGGTGTATTAGCTGGGCTGCAGAATTAGAGAAGAGGAGAAGCGATGGCAGTAGAGAGGTAGGCAGGAGCTAGGTTGAATCTTGGACTTCCCTATGGCACCTGGAAGTATAACCTCCCACTAGAGTATGTGGTAGACTTTTCATGCCATTCTTTGACTTTTCTTCCACCTGTAGTCCATGACCAGAAACCCTCTCTAGGCCAGGCCATTTAGTCTCTTATCAGATCTCATCTGATTATTCCCAAAGCTTCTTATGCCATTGTATTGCTACTTACCTGAGAGGGAAGGAATAGGCTATCAACAAATCAAACTCCAATTGTTGTAATTTCCAGAAACTGAAAACAAATTTCCATCAACCTAGGATTGGTTAAAGTTAAATTAAGTAAATAAAGTAGGATACACACAAATTCTGTGAAATACTCTACAGTTATTAAAAGGGTGAGAGTCTACAACATTTTTTAAGCTTATTTATTTTGAAAGAGAGAGAGTGGGGGGGAGAGAGAGATAGAGAGAGAGAGAGAGAGAGAGAGAGAATATCCCAAGTAGGCTCCACGCTGTCAGTGCAGAGCCCAATGCAGGACTCAATTTCATGAAGCATGAGATCATGACTTGAGCTGGAACCAAGAGTTAGATGCTTAACAGACTGAGCCACCCAGGCACCCAGAGTCTACAATAATTTAAAGAGAAAAAAATACATTGTTAGCTAACACTACAAGGACAACCATATTTCAGTATAAAATGAGTATGCATCAAATCAGTATGCATCAAATCATAGACTTTTAGTTTCTACTTGATGTACTTCTCTATGTTGTTTGACTTTATTCAGCTATCATGTTAACTTTTAAAATTAAAGATAAAAGATATTTCTAGTTTGGAAGAGAAAAATTCCAAAACAAGACAAGTATTCCTCTAAAACTGTCATTTGTTAAGTTAACCTGGATAAATGAGGAAGGCACTGTGATCTGACTGGTTATGAGGCAGAATAGCAGCTGGGAAAGACAGACTCCAAAAACGCAGCCACTGAAGTGAGCAAGGCAGCCTCAGGTTTTTGTCAGTTTGGGTATACCTACCCAGCAGCCAGATTTACCATGTGACACCTGAAGACGCAATTCATTTCTTCCTTCATTTTTCCATTATCCATTTGTTCATCAAGCCTTTAGTGAATACCCATTCTTTGCTAGGCTCAGCGCAGAGTAATGGTGGGAAGAGAGAAAGAAGTCTGATTTCTGTCCCTGCCCTTGAGCTTACAAGGAAGGAATAGGAAGTAGTTTATAAAGAAATGTACAGAGAATACAACTGCTTCAATGTATTAAGCACCTGCTGCAGGACATAAAACAGCACTCAAAATAGGTTTGTCTCCATTTTACAGATGAGGAAACAGGCTGCGATAAAATTTTGTTCAAAGTATAATACAGGTATGTATCAGTTAGCTATTGCTGTATAGCAAACTATCCAAAACCATACTTTAAAACATATAGCTTAAAACAATACACATTTATTATTGCTTCCAAGTCTTTCAGTCAGCTATGTTTCTTCTGGTCTTGGCTCAGCTCATTAATGTGTCTGCAGGCACCTGTGGGTTGTGTGACTATCCTGAACTTGACTTGGTATAAGCTGGCTATTGGCTAGTCTAGGATAGCCTCAGGTGGGAACACTAGCTCTCTGCATGTATCTCACCTGCACGTTTCTCACATCCCTCCAGTAGGCTAGCCATTTTCTCTTGGCACAGGTAAAGAGAAAGAGGGCATGCCCTCTCTTTAAGCTTCTGTTAGTTTCATATCTACCAACATCCCATTGGTCAAGGCAAGTCATATGGCTGAGCCCAGCATGAAAGTGGATAGAACTACAGAGTTACAGGGCAAAAAGGACAGATACAAGGAAGACCATGAATAGGAACAATCAAGGGAATCAATCTATAGGAGACATTGATCAATTTTTTTCTGGAAAGACAGGCTTCATCAGAGGGTACACTAGGCTTGGGAACTGAAACATGATTAACATTCACTAAATAGGCA
The DNA here is from genome assembly GCF_028018385.1 of Neofelis nebulosa. Lineage (NCBI taxonomy): Eukaryota > Metazoa > Chordata > Mammalia > Carnivora > Felidae > Neofelis > Neofelis nebulosa. The sequence goes on along the minus strand of NC_080791.1, from coordinate 59,650,878 downwards.
GCTATTTCTTAGAACTTGATGTGGGCTGGTTTGCCACAATCGATGGAATCCTAGCAGGCTTTTCTGTGCCCATGACAGACAGGGTTCTGTTATTTACTATCTTGGCTTCATTCCTTCTGGTCAGGTACAGGGCAGCAGCCATTCCACAAATGTTGGCAGAATTGAATCGAGTTTCTTACTGTGAATGAGGTGTGGACTGAAATAGCTGAACCTGGGAGCCAATTGTTAGAAAGAACAGCTTAGCATCAACACTCCCAAAACAGAAATCCTTGTATTTGGCAGTTTCTCATTCATTCCTCCCACAAATATTTCTCGAGCGCCTGTTGTAAGCCAGGTTCTGTGTCAGATGATGAACAAAATTTAGTGCCAGCTCACAGCCTGGGCTACTATTTAAATGGAGAAGAGTAATAACCCTCTCCACCTGGCAATTTACCTAACTACTTGGGGCCCCATGTTTAATACTAACGCATCCAGAAAAATGCATCAGGAGCTGGTGCAACACAAAATTCTGAGTGAGGTTCTCAATGGGTCAAGGAAACTAATGACAAAATTCTGCCCTTAAATATTCTAAGCTAAAATCCACGTCCAGTAGTGCAGAACTCTGGGGTCCCAACCCAGGACTTTGAGAAAATTATCCAATCTCTCAAAGGCATTGAACCTGTTGTAGGTGCTCAAGTGGAATGGGCTTCTCTGTCTCAGTGAGAACACAAGCCAGGTTCCTGTGTCTGGAAAAACATGTGTTCTTTGCTGTCTGTCTGTTGATTTGATACCTAAAAGATTCTGGTCTCCCTAATCAACAGTCTGTGCCCACCAGGCCAGTTCCAATTTAACAAGAGAATTCAGCTGTGAAGTGACTCAAGGTGGCACTTCCACGAAGCTCAGTTGAGACTGCTGCTTTTTGAGAGGAAGACATCATTCAGTTTCCATTCTTCTACACATGTGAAATCACCAAAAAAAGGAATTTACTTGAACTGTATTAAGTTGAATTATAAGCTATCAAGTCCATGGTTTTTAAGGGAAATTTCATTTTAAGAGAATGCACAGATTTCATTTTCTGCGTAAAACCTGTTTGCTTCTTTGAATCAAATGATAACTCCATATCCTAAGGTTTCCCTTTTTACTTTGGCTGCCAGGAATTTCAGAGATAACATAGGCCGTTTCCTAATTGTTAGATACATCTCTCTCCTTTCTTCTTTAATTTGCCTTCTAACCTTTCTCTTCCATGTTTCCATTTGCCACTAGTCATCCGTGGCTGTTGAGCACTTGACAGGTAGCATGTCCACACCAGGATGTGCTATGTTAAGTGTAAAATGTCTCAATTATTAATATCAATTATATGTTGAATATTTTGGATATATTGGATTAAATAAGCTTCATCTGTTTCTCTTGACTTTTCATGGCTACTAGAAAATTTTAAACTATACACTTGAAAAAAATTATGTATGTGGCCTGCATTTGCAGTGTTCATTATATTTCAGTTGAACAGCTCTGTTCCGTAAATCATCCCGTTTTATGCATGTATTGTTGTAAACTACCTCAAATCCTTCTGGAAAGCAGATGAAGTATAGTAACTGCAAAGGCAATGATGGCAGTGGAAGCAATGAGGAAGGGGAGGCTGACTGGGACGTGCACTTGTTGGTCTATTTGTCTTTTGTTTGTATGTGTCACATTCAAACCCCCTTGGTGTAAAGTGTGTTCAGCTCTCTTCTTCCCAGGTGAGTAGTATTCTCATGGCTCTCTCCAGTCTCTTGAAAATTTCTCTGAGTTCATTGGAATTGGAAAGGATCTAATAAAACAATTCACACCACATTGTAAATGACTGATAACACTGTGTTCACCCCTCTCAAGGGGTATTTCCATTTTAACAGGGAACAATCCCTGAACCCAAAGGAATGAATCCCTAATGGTGGAGTTTCAGGCATCAGTGACAGGTGAGTGACTGAAGTAGACTCTGGTTTTATGTGTATGTGTTTATATACATATGACTGTATTCGGGATGTGGCTGAAAATAGAGTCTATTGAAAGGAAATGGGGCTGACAGACATAGGGTCTATGGAAAGGAAATGGGGCTGACAGACAAGCTGAGCAGAGGTAACAAGTCCCCAGCTGGTCAGATTGCAAAGAGCTGTCAGACACCTGATCCAATGCAGGTGCTCAGGAGTTTGTTAAGCAATAGAATAGCCCAGTTGATGTCACCAAAGTGTAGGTACCAAGACAGCCTCCATGGTAACTACTATGGAGTAGCACAAAGCGGGGCTCAGAGTAGGATGCAGGAGGCTATGATTGCAGTCCACACTGACTCATTGGCTTAACTTTCGGCAAGTGCTTTCATCCTGGGGTCTCAGTTTCTTTGTGTAGAAAGAGAAATGGGTGTTACAATTATCAATGAGCTCTAAGGGATGTAAAAGTTCTCTGAGAAGTAGGAAGGTGCCCTACAAATGCAAGGAACCATGCTTAATATCTTAAAATAGAAATGCAGCCAGGCAAGCCTTGAGTGGTAGAGGATAGAAAGGAAGGGTGGAAGACTATGGGGATACCAGAAGGCCTATGCCCCTTGTACCTGCAACACCCGTCCTTCTCTGTCCTCCCAGGCTGAACCCGGACTCCCAGGGCCAGTGCTTACACCTGACAAACGATGGCCTGAGCTATGAGCAAAGAGGACTATATGAACACTTCAGTGCAAGAGCCCCCTCTTGACTACTCCTTCCGAAGCATCCATATGATCCAAGGTCAGCCCACAGAGTACAGCACTCCACTCACCATAGCAACAGGCTGGGTATGGTCCCCAGGGAGAAACCAGTCTTCTACTTAAAAGCCTAAATTCCTGTATGCTTGCAATTTTGTTGTTTTGGGGAGGAGTAGGGGTAGGGAGGTGGTAGGAAGAGGTGGTAGGAGTGGGAGGGATAATTGATCCTCTTTGAAAGAAGCCAGCCTACAACAGTAAAGTCAGGTGGAAGAAAATTGGGAAACCAGTCTATCAGCCAATGGTTTTATTCTCCTGTTTTTACCTGAAGAGACGAAAAGACTAATGAAAACACAAGCAGAACCCTCTCTCCTCTAAGGACACAAGCCTATTCTGATCACTGGTAAAACATGCAAGGTCTCGTTATTAACAATGGGCATGTTTCCAGTTTAAATATTTATTGACAAATATCTTATATTCATTCCAGTCATATCCAAGTTTATTCAATCATCACCCACACTTATTTCAGGTTTCAGCACTGCCCATGCTCATTCCCATTTTGTTATTCAATGTCCTTGTAAATAGGTGGCTCATACTCTTCAGGAAGGGACAGAAAGAGAGAGAGAGACAGAGAGAGAAAGAGAGAGAGAGAGAGAGAGAGAGAGAGAGAGAGAGAGAGAGAGAGAGAGAATCATATTCTCAGGAGAATATGCTTCTTCCCAAGGGAATTCTGCTGTCCCTAGACTTTGCCATCTGCCCTCACAGAATACATGCTGGCACCCACATATCCTAGCCCCAGTATCTGGCTTTGGTTTTCTCACATAGGCAATTGGTGACTAATTTTAACCTCAGAAAAAAGGCAAATAGTTATCCAGGAGGTACTAGCCTTGGCTTGTGTTTAGGGCACTACTGGGCTCCCACCAGCCACAGTGGTAACTCATGTTCTGTCATGGACATACACTCACCTACCATGATCTTTATTGGGCACTGTATCACTCTTAATTGATATAGTCTGTGTTTCACAAGGGTTTGAGCTGTAATGGTCATGTACAAGATAGCTGAGGTGACAAATAAGGGAATAGCTGAGTGGGGAATAGCTTTGTCCTCTACGGAACCCTCAGAATAAGGGGACAATCTACTACAACCAAGAATAACCACACAGCACAAACCATGATCTGTACAGATGCCCTTTCATTGAATCACTAATATTTACTGAGCACCTATTTATTAAGCACATGTGTATACACACATGCCAGGCATTGTGCTCCTTGCTGTGTGTTGTAAGGAGGAGAAAAAGACAGGTGCATCCAAGCCCCAAAGGCCCTCTGGTTCCACAGAACTTGTGGAAAGAGTTTAGGAGTACTTGATAAACTATTTGCTTGAAGTAATCGATAGATGGATTATAGACTCTGAAATGGCAGGGACTTTAGACCACATCCAACCCAAGTCCTCTAACTTCTGCTCGCTCGTGAACCTACAGTGGTAAGGGAGTCCCCTATGACACCCACTTACCAACCCCTCCCATTATGAGGTGAGGAATGATGCAAAGAAGTTATCATCAAACTAGCTCCCACCCTCTAGGGACACGTGGAAAAGTTGCACAGCAATCTTTCAGAGATATGAAGACAGGATCACATTTTCCCCAGTCTTCCTGGGGCTGAACACTCCACAGTTCTTTGGGCACTGATATTTGTGATCTGTTTTCCAGACCTGCCTTGGCCTACTCTGAACAAGGCAGCTTCAACAGATCCTCAAGCAGTGCACTACCCTGGTGGAGTCTAAGGGAACAGAAGTATGTAGCAGCGGGATACCCCATTCCACCCTTGATACCAGCAGCCCCAATAGGAGCCTCACGTTTTAGGCAGCACAGTCCTGCTAGTGGCTAATTCTGAGCTAGAGATCAGCCCATGCTTGGTGGCATTCCTCAAGCTGCTGCCTCATCAGACTGGATGCTAATCCATATGGGTTTATTTTAACCCTTTTATTCAGCTGTGTCATTTCATTGGGGGTTCTTGGGATATGGTGGTAGGGAGGGGACAGGATAAGGAGTTTATTCATGAGCTGGAGCACTCTGCTCCAGTGCCCTTCTGCCACCTCCCCCCAACTTCCTGCTCACTCCAGCATTAAGGCAGAGAGCCATCTGGTGGATGCTGCTGGATGTGCAGCAGAGGAGGAGAGGAAGTTAACACTGGGAGGAGGGGATGGGAAGGGAGGAAGCATGTCCAGTGAGAGTTGAGGGGAGTGACAACAGCTGGCCAGGCTCAGCAAACCCTAAATACTTACTTCCCCTTAGGCAGGTTTTGACAAGTAATGAAGGGCTTAGGGAGAACAGGAAAAATGTAGTCACCTCAGCCATAGCTGGTATCTGGTTCTGGCTCTGCCACCATGAATTTGGGCAGGGCCCGTCCTTTCTTTGACCTCATTTGTCAAAACGTGAATGGGGGCCTATACAGATGGATTGTAAAATTACTGTGTTCCCTGTTCTCTCTCCTCCTTAACCAAACTTTCTGAGGGTGTTGTTTACACTACCTGCTTAGATTTCCTGAACCGTCCCTTCACCCTTGAACTCAGTCCAATCTAGCTTCTGTCCCCAGGCCCTCGTCATTTCATTGAAATAGTCCTCACCAAGGTCACAAGGAGCTTCTGAGTTGCCGAAATTAGTTTTCAGACCTTATCTCCCGAAATTCCCGCTTATAAACTATGAATTCCCCAAACATCTGTAAAATTATCTTCTCGAGGTTCTCCCTCCGATTATTCATAACTATTTAATAGACTCCCCTTCCTCCTTGTCCCTTCTCTCTACCCTCACTCGTGTGGAATCTCATCTATTTCTCTAACTTGTACACCTTCTATGCTAATGATTCTCATCTCTTTCCTGAGCATCAGGCTTTCATATTCAGCTGCTTACTTGGCTTCTCCACCTTTTTGTGCTACAGGAACCTCAGACACACACCAAGGCCAAGCCTTCCAACCCCAGTTTCTATCTTTCTAATTCCTTATCATTCACACAAACAAGAAACTGGGCACTACCCTTGATTATTCTTCTGCTCTTAACATCCAATCAATCATCAAGTCATGCTGATTTTCTGTTCCACTTCATCTCTTGTCTGGATGACTGAAAGAGCCACATCGGTCCTCAGTCCCATCCACTCCCTTTAATCCATACTCCACACTAAAGCTTCAGAATGATCTTTTTGTAGGGCACCTGGGTGGCTCAGTTAAGCATCCGACTCTTGACTTCGGCTCAGTAAAATCATAGCTCTTGTTATCAGGCACCATCTGTGCCTTGTACTGAGTTCTTTTGTGGAAGAGGTAGCTAAACTACAGCACTGATTTTTCATGAACTCAGGCTCAAATTTTAAGAAATAAAATATCTTATCTAGGATCCCTATCTTACAGTTCATGAGTTCAAGCCCCACACCCGACTGTGCACTGACAATGCAGAGTCTGCTTGGGATTCTCACTCTCTCCCTCCCTCTCTTTAGTAGTATCTCACATAGTATCTCTCTCTCAAAATAAATAAATTAAAAATAAATAAATAAATAAATAAATAAAGAAATAAAGAATGAGGGGCTCCTGGGTGGCTCAGTTGGTAAAGCATCCAACTTTGGCTCAGGTCATGATCTACGGTTCCTGGGTTCAAGCCCTGCATTGGGCTTCCCACTGACAGTGTGGAGCCTCCTTGGGATTCTCTCTCCCTCTCCCTCTCTCTCTCTCTCTCTCTCTCTCTGCCCCTCCCCATTTGCATGTGTTCACTCTCTCTCAAAAATAAATAAACTTAAAAAAAAAAGATCTTCTACATTGAAAGATTTGAATCACCTCATTTGCTTAAACCCTCCACTGGCTTCCCATTGCCCACAGGATAAAGTCCAAAACACTCAGCCCGGCATTCAAAGCTCCTTGTCTTTTTCCTCCTTGCCCACCTTGTGCAGCACATGCCCATATATACACACTGTTCCACACCTCATGCCTCTTCTCCTGTCATGCTGTTCTCACCCTTTCCACCGTTTACTTGGTTAATGTCTCCTGATCCACTGAGTTCCATCGCAGGTTTCAACTTCCCTAAGTTCCCAGATTATGTTAGGAGCCCCACTTCATAGTTCTGTTGCTGTTACATTGCCAACATTGCCAACAACATTGATGTTGTTTTCATCTTGCTGGTATGAGCTCCTCCAAGGCACAAACAACTGCTTCATCCCTGCCCTGTTACTCATACAGAGTTTGGCATAGACCATCTCTCATTTTGTTTACTGCTATATATCCAGTATCTGGCACATACACAGTTGCTCAATATTAACGCAAGAAAGAGGACATCAGAATGTGTTGTACTTTAGTGAATGCTATGGGCTCCACCAGCGGATAAGTCTAGATTTTGTGCTGTCATCTCGGTTCAAGCCTGACAATTCTGGGTTCTTAACTTCCACAAAATTAAGAGTGATTTTGCCTCCCTCAACCCCTCAAACAGGGGTGGTACACAAAGGACCCAATGATATGATAGACATGAGGGGACCATGTGACCCAAACCAAGAGTTTGGGATGGGAAGTCTTTGACCCTCAGTCTAAGCTTATTTGGATTCCTGGGGTCTATGGGACAGGGTCCTGGACTGACCATTGGTAGAGTCATACTAGACTCAAGCATGGAGCTATGGTCCTGCCAGCCCCTCCAGCTATAGCTTAGGCTGTAAATCCACCCAGCTCTGTCCCTTCCCAATGCTAAGACAGAAAAGCAAAGATGATAACCCAAGTCTTACTTTGTCCCCACAGATCTGACAAGCGAGGAGCCAAGAACAGGGCTACGACCACTAAGGCACTCAAAGTCAGGGAAGTCACTGACCCAGTCCCTGTGGCTGAACAACAATGTCCTCAATGACCTGAAAGATTTCAGCCATGTGGTTTCACTGCTTCTGGAGCATCCAGAGAACTTGGCCTGGATTGATCTATCCTTCAACGACCTGACTTCAATTGACCCTGTGAGTACCCAGCCCTGAGAGTCCAGTCAGGATGGGCCTGATCCCACCTTTTCTAGCTCCCAGCTTCTCTACTTCCCACATATTATCAAAGAAGTAATGAGGCAGTGTGGTACGGTACAAAGTACATGGCTGTGGGCTCAGAGAGATGTAGGTTCAAATCCTAGATCTTACTGTGTGATTTTGAGCAAGACAGCCAACCTTTCAAAATGTCAGCATCCCTGTCTGAAAAAAATGGAGAGCATATGCCAGCATCATAAAGGTTTTGTAAGGATTAAATGAGAATTATGAAAAACAACTGGAACATAGCAGGCTGCACTAAAATCACAGCTCTTGTTATCTGGCACCCCCTGTGCCTTGTGCTGAGTTATTTTGTGGAAGAAATAGCTAGACTGCAGCACTGATCTTCCATGAACTCACACTCAAATTTTAAGAAATAAACAGAACTGGGGGTGCCTGGGTGGCTCAGTTGGTTGGGCGTCCGACTTCGGCTCAGGTCATGATCTCGCGGTCCGTGAGTTCGAGCCCCGCATCGGGCTCTGGGCTGACAGCTCAGAGCCTGGAGCCTGTTTCGGATTCTGTGTCTCCCTCTCTCTCTGACCCTCCCCTGCTCATGCTCTGTCTCTCTCTGTCTCAAAAACAAATAAATGTTAAAAAAAAAAAAAAAAAAAAAAAGAAATAGAACTGGCCCTGTCTTGTCCAGGATCCCTATCAGAGGGAAAGCAGCTAGAGAATGACTTCGTAACTATTCCCCAGGTGTAGAGATCCCAATTTAACTACTATTTGAAAGCTTCTCTTTTGTACCTAGCATGATGTTCTGTACCCCTGTCCCCTGTTGTGAAAGAATCTTAAATCACTAAAGCTGAAAAGGCCTTCAGTGTAGGGCCAGCTAAGGCTCAAGGAGAGGCAGGAGAGCCCAGGCACCTGGCAAGTCAGTGGCTATGCTAGGAACCAGGATCATATCTCCTGCACCTTAGATCATAGCTCTGTGTCAATGTGTGTTAGCCCTTCAAAGCTAAATGAAAAGTAGGTTGGAGTCGTCTGCAGTGGCTGCAGCGGAATGGCATAGACTGGAAATCAAGTTGTTTCTCAAACTCTTCCTTCTCTGCCCACAAGCCAGTCCTGAGCACAGATCCAGGACCCTGTCCATTCTGGCTTTTGGTTTCCTTCCCTCAACAGGTCCTGACAACTTTCTTCAACCTCAGTGTCCTCTATCTCCATGGCAACAGCATCCAGCGCCTGGGAGAAGTGAACAAGCTGGCTGTCCTCCCTCGACTCCGGAGCCTGACACTCCATGGGAACCCCATAGAGGAAGAGAAGGGGTATAGGTGAGCGCCCTGCCCCTGGGCTGGGCTCCTCTGAGGGGGAAAGGAGGTGGGAAGATAAGAAGTCCAACACCATTATTCTGCCATGCTGGGACAGGGAAAGGAGTAGAGACCTTTAGGCATTTCTTGCCTATTAGGAGAAACTCTGTCATCCCCCAAATTATACTTAAGTTCCTCCATTCCTTGCAATTAGGGGAGATAGTGGCAACTGGTGGAGGGGGAAGGAGGTTCTGGTGCAGGGCTGGCCCCCAGCCTGAGTCTTCCCCACAGGCAATATGTGCTGTGCACCCTGCCCCGTATCACCACATTCGACTTCAGCGGGGTCACCAAGGCAGACCGCACCACAGCTGAAGTGTGGAAGCGCATGAACATCAAGCCCAAGAAGGTCCGGATCAAGCAGAATGCACTCTGAGGTTCTCAGGCCCCAGCAGTCCTGAGAGGATGGTCAGTTTGGTTTAACAATAAACGATCTGAGCAGTTGAGCAGGTGTGAAGTCACCTGTGTCATGTAAAAACGTCCTCCAACTCAGGCACTTGTCAGTAGCTCCAGTGTTATTTGGCTGAAAGAGGGAGGCAGTGGAGGAAAAGGCCTGTTGCAACACCTGGGACACGGGGGACCTGGGTTTACTGGTATGTCCTTGGGAGACTTACCTCTCTGAGCCCTTTCTTTACTCTTCAATTCAGACATGCTGGGGTTAGAGCTGTTTCACAGAGTGCCAAGTTTCTGTGGAGATCCCTCAGAGAAGACGACAGGCTGTGATCTTTGAACCCCCCACTTCGATCAGATCAGGGTATTTCTGCTCTGTCTTACATGTTGGGATTCTGCTTGAGATTTCATTTGATAAAGGGAATCTTCTGCTTGAAAACACTGGCTTGCTGGCTCTATATCAAGTATTCTTGGTCTGCCTTTATCCCCCAACCCTGGGCTTGTTGGTAATTCCACTGAATTTGAGGCAGGGCCCCAACAGCGAGAGCTGCCTCAGATTCAAGTCTGTTCAGTTTTGACAGTGTTCCCATCACCAAGAAAGGACAAGCATGGTCTTATCCAATCTGATGTTATTCCAGGCCAAGTTCTGGCTAAGACCGGGGAACCCTGAACCCTTATCTCCTGGATTCCTCTTAATGCCCCTAGAAGACATCCCCCACCCCCCGCATCCATCTCACTGCTCACAGACCAGAAGTAGTATCAGGGTGGTGGGCAGGACAGACGGGCTGCAGCCAGCACACAGATGAATACACTTCCTTTATCGAGGGTGACAAACCAAAACAAAACCCCAAACATGTAAAAACCCAGGGTGCTAGATATACAAACTCAATTCATTCAGATTCAAGCTCGTCCAGACCCTGGTCACAAACCCTACTGAGGTGCATGTGAGCACCAAGTCAGGGAGAGGGGGGCAGGAGTGAGGCCAAGAGAAAGGATGGGAAGGGGGCCCCCATAGGCCCCCTAAGGATCACTCTCTCACAGTGGTACCTCCACCTTCCCAGTGACAGTGAAGACCTACTACGCCTTAATCTTTTGACCCCTACCCCATCCCTGGCCAGGGCTTTGAACGCCAGTCCCAAATGGTTCTACCCTCCCTTGCTCCATCCTCACTTGCTCAGGCTTCCAGCCTTCCAGCTTCTTCTCCTCCTCCACACTCTTCTCTGTGATTAGTAGCAGGTTAGGGTACTGTATGAGCCGCAGTGAGGCTGGGGGCCAGGAGAGGCAGGGTGAAGACGGGTGAAGAGAGGAGAAGAGCTGTCCCAAGGATCCCTCTCTTCATGGGATCCCAAACTGTACAACCAGCTCCTCTTTTGCATCCACTCGGATCTGAGAAAGTGCACTGTAGGCATAAGCAGCTATCCTGGAGACCTGAGACAGAGGGACCAGGGAGGAGAGGAACAGAGAGAGGCAGTGAGAAGGGAGATCCAAAAAGCCAGGGAGGTGGATTGGGTGGCGAGAGAGGGGATGATGGGGGATAGGAAGCCAAAGAGAAAGGCAGGGATGGGAAAGATGGAAAAGAACAAAGGGGAGAAAGAGAACAAAGGTGGAGAGGAGAAGACACAAAGTAAGAGAGGTGAGAGTGAGCAAGGTACTTGAGCTACCAGGCTCTCTAACTCCACTTCCCTACTGCCTCTGAGATGGAGAGGGCGAACCCTCTGCCACAGCCTGGGCAGTGCAGGAAGGATGGGCAGGGGCGGGCCAAGGGGTGGCTCACCTGCTGTAAGTCGGAGAAGGGGATGGGCTCGCTGGCCAGCACTTGGTGGGGCTGGCTGGTGAGAGATGGCAGCGGTGGCAGCTTCTTCCAGTGGGTCAGGCTGCTGCTCAGCACAGCCAAGCGGGTGCTGGCCAAGAGGGAGGATGGGGTGGGCAGTCAGGCCAGTCTGCTCTGCCCAGTCCAGCCTGGCTCGGGGAAGTCTCACTCCCTCAGGCCAGAGAAGCAGGGTGACGGTGGCCTCTGCTCACCACAAACTCACTCCAGGCCCACCTCCCTTGGCCTCCGCACCCTTGAAGGCCATGGGGCAAACAGGGCCAACATGCACATCTGCTGAGGTACCAGAGAGATTTGTTGTCAGTCTCCTGGGCCACACCCAAACAAGGAGCCTGGACTGGGGCTCGGACTCCAAAGCTGGATAAGGGATCGAGGGGCAGGGAGGGACCCAAGCAGCCTGAGGGAGGGATGCAAGCTGGCCAGGTCTCACCTGTACTGCCTTGCCCGGTCCATGTACTCATGCTGCTCCATGCCCTGGGAGTCCGCAGCAGACACATCAATGATGTTGCTTTGGGGAGAGGAGGCAGAGGGAACATGACAGGTGCTTTAAGAGGGATACACAGGACTCACTGCCAAGTCCCAATTCCAGAGCTATCTGACACCATGTCCCTGCCTCCCCACTGGAGCAAGCCCAGGCCTAGAGGCACCTCTCACCACTGACCTTGTCCCATCCCCCATATCCTGGGCCCAGTCCCCCTATCCCAGCTTTTAACATGGATGGAGAAAGCTCTGCCCAGGCTTGGTCCTGCAGTGCTCACCTGGCTGTCTTAGCAAGAATGGAGGAGAGCAGGGCCTGCTCATCTGTGCGAGTGGAAGGCAGGCTGTGGTAGTTGGGCTCAGCTCCATTGAGGGCTTTGGTAGGGGGGCTGCTAGGGTCCAGCAGCAGTTTCCGCTCCTCTCGGTCCTGGGAAAGGCCATGGAGGAGAAGTAAGCCCCAGAGCCTTTAGTTAGATTTATTTATTTACTTACTTATTTGAGAGAGAACACACATGCTAGCAAGGGAGAGGGGCAGAGAGAGAGAGAGAGAGAGAGAGAGAGAGAGGGAGAGAGAGGATCTTAAGCAGGCTCAACACTCAGCACGGAGCCCAATTTGGGGCTGGAGCTGATGTGGGGCTGGATTTCACAACCCTAGGATTATGACTGGAGCCAAAATCAAGAGTCAGACACTCAACCGACAGAGCCACCCAGGCACCCCAACCCTGGAGCCTTTAGTCCAACCTGCCTTTCTTGGGCTCTCCTTTCAGCCCAGCTCTGACTTTTAAGCACCAAAAAATATCCCAAGTGCTGAAGTGTATGGAATGTCAGATAACGCTCAGTCCTGCCTGCCCTTCGGAGCTCAGCTGAGTTGTGGGTCTAGGATGAATTAAAGTAAATCCAAGCAGCCCTAGAGGCCCTGAAAAGATGGACAGAGACACAAAGCATGTACTCAATAGCCACTTTGGAGCTTCAGCAAACAGTCTAGCACCTGATGAGAAAGAATACTGGAAGCTGGAAGCCAGAGGAGTAAGGTCTAGAAACTGATGGGAGTCAGGAGCCCAAGAATGGCCCTCCTGATCCCCCAGACCAGGCCCTTCCCAGAAAGGCTGTCTGCTCCTAGGATGGAGGCCCCATGAGGCCAGACAATTATATTCCTCATGTAATCTCAGGGCAAGAGTCCCAGCCTCTGGGTCACACAGTCCAAGTGTGCCCCCTTCCTAGAGGGCAGGTCCCTTCTACTCTCAGGTGTTCACTCTTCTCTAATGCTTTCTTTGTATATGACTCCCAGAACCAAACTTGGTGCACCTGGTGAAACCTGACCAGAACAGTGCAGCTGTTCCCTCCCTTGCCAAGTCACCACACTTCTATTCTTGTGGTTTGTTAATTTTCAGTAGTCCTGTTACTGCTAGCTTAAGCCAATAATCACAACCCCCAGAACTAACATGGGGCCAAACCAAGTCTCCCTGGTCCTATTCCAGCCCCTTATTCTAATCTACTGCAGTCTCTCTGAATATGACCCTGCCTTGAGCCTATCAGCTGCAAATCCCTGCTGGCTTTATGTCAGCCACAAATTGGATAAGCAGGCCTGCTGGGTATCTATCCAAGCCATAAAGAGCAAGGGTGCCCAGGACAAAGCCAAAGACAAGGGGGCCCATCCTGCCTAATGCTGACTCACCAACCCTTAGTGCCAGACCACCAGTGCTCCACTCCAGGCAGATCTCAGTTCCTACCATAGACCTTCCCACTGTGGGCTCCCAGTTCCCCTGCCCCCAACTCCACAACTCTCCTTACAGAGGGCCACTTCCTCCTGCTCGCCTGCCCCACCCTAGGCAGGCCGAGCCTTTTCACAATACTCTTCCTTCTCAAGTCTAGGTTGCCAAGCGTCTTCGGTTCCCAATAGTATGAGACAAAAGCTGTGGGACTCTGTCCTATCACCTCCCAACTCCTAGACATACCCTCCTCCTCCTCAAAACACAGACTAAGTATTCAAGGGCTAGAAGGACAAAATGCTTGCTAAAGATCAAACTATCTCAAAGGAAAGCTGGCTCCATAACCCTGAATTTGCTTCCTGTGTGCTGTCCTTCTCCCAGCCCTACTTCAGACAGATCTTCCTATAGGACAGGGCAGTCTCCCCTGTCCCCCATGTCTAAGCGGATTGTTCAAGAACAACGATGTTTTCCTGAGACCTAGACTCCCAGAAGAGGCCAGGCTACCCCCAATCAGAGTGAACAAATAACATCACCCCACCCCCAAGGGCAAGTGAAGCATGGAGGAAGTGTTTCACACCAAGGTTTGTCCCTGAGTCAGTGTCAACCCAGGAGTCAGGCTTTCACTGTCTACTCCAGCACAGACACATATACATGGTCTGTCCATAAGTAGTCACCTGGTGTATGGGCATAGCTGAAAAGAATATCTTGGCCCAGTGGATAAAGCACATGGCTTGGTATCAAGATACATTGACTACAGCATTACTCAGCTTTGTATCTTTGGCTAAATATCTTAGCCTCTCTGAACTTTTCCCTTACCTTTAAGTACATAACCTACACCTATACGACAAACGTTTGGCAAATGTCAAATGAGAGAACTATAAAAAGTCTTTGAAAATGTGTCATTTATTTCTTTTTATTGTAACAAAGGAGCAGAGATTAAAGTGGGGGAGGGGCCTGCCCAAGAGCTGAGAAAGGGATTTTGGGATAGGGAATGGCTTGTAGACCTTTGCCACATGAAGGCTCAAATCACCCAGCACTGACTGAGCACCTCTCTGGGGGTTAGAAACAGAAGTGAGAGCCTGTCAAGATGAAAGTTCAGACCAATAAACCCAGCTCTCCCAGCTAGAAGCTGGTATCCTTTCTGAGAAGGCCCTAACCCTTCTTTTTTTTTTTTTAATTTTTTTTTTTCAACGTTTATTTATTTTTGGGACAGAGAGAGACAGAGCATGAACGGGGGAGGGACAGAGAGAGAGGGAGACACAGAATCGGAAACAGGCTCCAGGCTCTGAGCCATCAGCCCAGAGCCTGACGCGGGGCTCGAACTCACGGACCGTGAGATCGTGACCTGGCTGAAGTCGGACGCTTAACCGACTGCGCCACCCAGGCGCCCCTGGCCCTAACCCTTCTTAACTCATTCCCTGCAAGAGTTCGTGTTATCCTTTAGGAGACAATTTTCCACTAGGCCACAGTTTTCCCAGTAGGCAGGAATATTGTCTCCTCTAAGATGCTGGGGTGAAGTGAGGGATAGCGGACATGATGTATGCCTAAGGTGTAAGGCACAGGAAATAGGAATATGTGTTCATTGGGGGTTTGGAGAATTAATGAGGCCCAAGAGACACCCATGCCTCTCAAACAAAGGGCATTTTCCTAACCTTAAGTTCTTAACCCAAAATAGTTTCATGTGAGTCACTGGGAAAGACCGACTTCCCAAATACCAATAATATAATCCACTTCTGTGACCATCTCTCCACCAGACTGTGAGCTACTTGCTGAAATCCTTCTGTCATCTGTGTGTCTAGAATGTGTTGAAACCCAACACATGTTGGACCCAAGCTTAGAGGCAAGAGCTTGAGACTTCATCCTTGGGAAGGTCTCCCCACTCCTAAAAGGAGATCAGGCAGGCAGGTCAGAGATTAAGATGTAGGGAGAAGTGAGAATGCACCAAGGGGAAGAGGAAGAACTTAAAACTGCAAATCTTCCCAGCCTAATCCTTTCTGCAAAGGGATCAGGTCTACAGTCAAATTCCCAGGGCAAGCACCCCTCTAGCTAAAGGAACTCGCAGGCCCCAAGCAAAAACTGCACCGAGGCAGGTCAAACTGAGCTCTCATCCCACCTCTCTAATCCAATACAGCCAAAGTGAAACCCGCTTTGTTGCTTCCCCAAAACGTCTTGATGTCATGGTCTCTATTAAATTCTTTACTGGTCAACTCAAATGCCACCTACTTCCAGAAGCCTTCTCTGACCCCAAACCGCAGTGACCTTCCTTCTCCAACTCGAGGGACTGAGAAGATACATAGATTCCTGATTCATGTTAGGAAAAGCTAACTCTGAGCCTCAGCTTACCCATCTTTAGAATGGATTCACAAAGCCCGCTCATACAAGCACAGAAAAAGCACAGGAAGCTTGGAAGACAGTGTTTCCCAAGGACCGAGGCTGAGGATTCTGAAGGCTATAAAGGTTTAAAGATAGGATAACATGAAAGGGGTGGGAGCGAGCGGGACAGGGGGCTGTCTGCACACCCCAAAGCGGAGACTGTGTGGAGAAAGCTGGGGCTTTAACAGGGGTAGGAGCCCGGCCGAGCGTCCCCTCCGTAATCTGTCCCCTCCCGGCCTCCGTACTAAGTGAGGCCCACAGTCCCGTTCTTCTGCAGGCTTTTTTCTGGGCCCCACGCCCTAGCCTCTCAACCCTCATTCCCGAGCCTCGCCCGCCGCGGCCGCACCTGGTCCGAGTCCTCGTTCTCGCTGCTGTAGCAGCACCCCATGGCCGGGGCCGGGCCGGGCGCTCAGGCCGCGCCGAGGAGGGACGGCGTCCGTCGGGAGCCCTTCCGGTCACATGACCCGTGGCTGCATCCAGCGAGCAGCCACCCGCCGCCCTGCCAATCCCTTCCCAGAGCCCCGCCGCTACCGCCGCAATCCTGGCTTCCGGCCCCGCCTCCACCGCATGATCATCGCCAACCAATGGGAGGGCTCACCTCGCTTGACAAGACGCGAGGCACGTGATGCGATGAAAGGGAGGGGCAGGTCACATGACTTCAGCGTCTTCTCAGTCTTGGAGCTGGAGTCTTCCGCCGACTTAAAGAGGCCCTCCTGATGTGTACTGTGTGGTCGCGCGGCTGCCAGGCTACCTTTCAGGGTCAGTGAGCGAACTTCTACCAAATGCTCCCGTAAATGCCATGCGAAGGAAGAGTGGGACTCAGGCCCTCCGCTCCTCGAGCACACAGTCTCCGTGTACAAACACTGGACCCAGATGCCCAGCACCAAGTTGGAAGACACATAAAGACTGTAGCCCCCAACGGAGTTCTCAACCTGTACTGGGGATGGGAGACTTATTGGAAGAAGAGCTCTTATTCCTTCACGAGCCAAAGAGGAGCAGAGCTCAATCCTGGAAGAGAGGCCACCTGGCAGTCTTTGCCCTCAGGCATTTCTCTGCAATCTTGCTTGCCTTTTTACATCAACTCTAGTAATCCTAATTCACAAAGCTGACTATCAGTGCTTTTCTTAGAACCATCCCATATCTTCCCTTGGACCCTGAACACTGGTCATTCAACAAGTCTGTTATTCAACATCTTGCAGCGCCTGATACCTGCCTCCCTTTTCAGCACTGGGGTCGTGGGGGTTAATGGTAATGGTGGTGGTGGTGCAGGGGTTGTAAATATTTATTTGCAGTTTCCTGATTGACCTCCTGGACTTTCCACATGTTGGCACACCGCCTCCCCACGAGGTCTGCCTTCAGGCCTGAATACAAACAATATCCTCCTGATTGCCATTTCTGACCCCATTCTTTGGGCATCCCCAACTCCCTGTGCTTAATCCCTATTCCACGTAGCTCCATTCATTTATCAAATCAAATAATTACTGTCTGTGATGTGCCACACACTGCTCTGTCTAGATACACAGAAGTTCACAGAACAGCCTGTAGTCCCCATACCGGTGAAGAATTGCATTATGCTTTATTCTGTTTCTGGATGAGTCTCTTACGCTAAATTTGGAGTTCCTGGAGGAATGAGACAAGATCTGACTCCTCTCTGTGACCCACACCCTGGCAATTGCTTAAACAAAACTTGAATTTTGAATTGAGTAAATTACAGCCTCCCATTTCCTTGGCTCACACCATGCCCCCATATCCTGATACAAGGAGTTGGAGGAGAGGTCACCAAACCCAGTAGCTGTCATCACCCCTCAAATCAAGACCCTGGGGTTCTGTAAATTTAGGGCTCATGAAGGGTAGGAGTCAGCCCCACCTTGTTCCTGCAGCTAGTAACTTGAACCACATGTCTCAGGTAACAGCAGCAGCTTCTGCATCAATAATTGAGAGCAAGTCCAGCCGGCCTCAGAGTTCTCTGGCCCTGAGGCCTCCCCCTCCTGTTCTAGGCTCTGATCTTCCCCAACCAGAAGTCTCCAGCACAGGTAAGCAGGGCTCTTGAGTGTGGGTTCCCAAGCACACGAGTTCAAACTCACTATCATTCACCTCACATCCATTTATACACTCTTACCTTCAATTTTAGTCCCCACCATCACCAGGAGCTCACGAGGGTCAGATCTGGAGGAAGGGGTGGATGGATGGTTCAAGGTATGGGAGAGGAGAAGACACTTACCCCCCCCCCCCCTTAGGGATAGGGCTTGGGAGAAGAGGCTGGAGTAGGGGGGAAGCATGTGCTGTGTGTATACATGCTTTTACAAGGAATTCTGAGAGAGAACATAAAAGGTGAATGCAGGGGAAGGGAGACAACTGGAGAAGAAATATAGAATCAAGGACTCCTCCCACCCACAGGGAAGAGCAGATGGAGGGGTGGGAAGAAATCTCATCAGGAGATGCAGGCGATTGGGGGGGGGGGTAGGATATTTCCGAAGACTGTGGAAAGTGGTCCTGAAGGGGTGACGACAGAGATGAGGCGAAATGGGTGGGAGAAGTAAGGTGAAGACAGAATCAGGGGGCAGAGGTGGGAAGAGGTGGTTTGAGGTTGGGTGTAGAACGTAGACTAGCATGGATTCCTTGAAAGTACATGAGCTTGGAATTGGACCAATTCAGATTCAAATCCTGGTTCTGTTGTATGACTCTGCACAAAAGACTTAGCCTTTCTGAGCCATGGTTTGTAAAATATAGGGATAATACAAATGACAAGCAATGGTGGGTTTCCCTGTCTGCCTTCCTTCACCCCAGAGCCCTGGTAGGGACTATGTCCCCCGCCATCGCACTGGCCTTCCTGCCACTGGTGGTGACATTGCTGGTGCGTTACCGTCACTACTTCCGACTGCTGGTGCGTATGGTCTTGCTGCGGAGCCTCCGAGACTGCCTGTCAGGGCTGCAGATTGAGGAACGGGCCTTCAGCTATGTGCTCACTCATGCCCTGCCTGGAGACCCCAGTCATATCCTCACCACCCTGGACCATTGGAGCAGCCACTGCGAGTACCTGGGCCACATGGGGCCTGTCAAAGGTCAGTGTTCCCTAGCCTTCTGCTCCAGGAAATACCCCCAAGATGGTAAGGAAGGTCTGAGATCTGCCAGTGCCTACTGGGCGCATTGCGCAGGTTCTTCATCCTGAGTCTCTTTTTTCTCCTCTGCAAATGAGGGGGCTGGGCAAAGTTATTCATTCATATAGCAAACACTTACTGCCATCCCATTTGAACTAGGCATGTACTAGGTGCTAGGTTGGAAAAGGAGGTAGAGGCCACACAGATGAATCAGCCATAAATGCTAGCCTCAGAGGGGGCATAATACAAAGGGGATAACATCTCAGCACATAACCCATAACTCTGTAATTATCTGTGCTGATTCATTCTCCCCTCACCGTGGAGGCTCCCACATCCCATTCAGGATAGCTACCTGGCTTTGTCTCAGTCCCAGCTCCTGGCACAAGTGCTTTTAGAGTCTGAAGAAATTTTTCCAATTCCCAGGTTAGAAAGATACCCAGTGAACAAAACAAAGAGGAATGAAACTGGAAGTTCTAGCCAAGGTCTCTCAGGAACCTGGTGCCTGTTTCTGCCTTAGCCTTCCTGGAGGAAGCAACACTTAAATGGAGCCTATAAGGATTGTTTTCAATTTGGCCAAGCAGATAAGGACAGGGGTAGGAAGAGGCAAAGCCAGTCACATATACTAATGCACCATGAAGGAATGAGCCAGTGATGACTTGGTTGACTCTGGGCACAGTTGTTTGGGAGGACTGTGGTACAGTCTACAGATGGGAAGAGCTGGAAAGGTTGGATAGGATCAGGTCCAAGAAGGTCCTGAATGTCAGGCTGAGGATCCCAAGTTCAATCCCAAAGGCCTTTAGGATCACAGGAACCAAGGAGCAACAGGGTCACATTTGTTTGTTGGAAAGATAGCTAGTGGCTGGTACAAAGATGAGACTGAAGGACGAAAGCCTGGAGGGTCAGAGGACGAGCGAGGCAGCTGGAGCTGTAGTCCAAGGAGGAGACCCCAGCTGGTTGAGGGCTACAGTGAGACAGGTGGACATTTGAGATCCCTTTCTATCAGGGGCCCTGCATCCATCTCCATGTCTGCTGCAATAAGCCATCTTCCCCCCCAGGTCAGATCCTGATGCGGCTGGTGGAGGAGAAGGCTCCTGCTTGCGTGCTGGAGCTGGGCACCCACTGTGGGTACTCCACGTTGCTTATTGCCCGTGCCCTGCCCCCTGGGGGCCGCCTTCTCACTGTGGAGTGGAACCCACGCACCGCAGCAGTGGCTGAAAAACTCATCCGCCTGGCTGGCTTCGACGAGCGCACGGTCAGCCCCTGCCTTCCTGACCCTAGTATCTTCCCTTCCACCCCCAGCCTTGCCCTAGCCAGGCCTCCCCCGTAAGGGAATCCCACCTAGGAGATTCCCCCAGTAAGGGAATCCCACCTAGGCAGCACAGTAGGAGACTGTGACCCTGGGTGATGTGTGAACTCCTGTCTGTTCCAAGTCATTTGCTCATATTTGCTGCTGGATGACAAAGGAGCAGTTAAAAGGAAGGTCTTTGGAGACCAGCAAATATGGGTCCAAACCTTAAGTCTACCTCTTGTGAGCTGTTATGACTTTGGGCAAAGAACTTATCCTCTGAATCTCAGCTTCATCACTGGCAGAATGGAAATCACAATACTGATCCTGACTTCTTGGGTTCTGAGGACAGAGGAAATGGCATAAAGTAAGCCAGATCCTGGTGAAGTCCGGTATGGGAGAACAGACCCTCCCACCCTCACCTCCAACTCCTCCCATCCCCACAGGTGGAGCTCATCGTGAGTAGCTCAGAGGAGGTGGTCCCACACCTACGAACCCAGTACCAGCTGAGTCAGGTAGACTTGGTGCTCCTGGCACACCGGCCCCGACGTTACCTGCGAGACCTGCAGCTTTTGGAGGCCCATGCCCTGCTGCCAGCTGGTGCCACTGTACTGGCTGACCACGCGCTGTTCCCTGGTGCACCCCGCTTCCTGCAGTATGCCAAGAGCTGTGGCCGCTACCGCTGCCGCCTCCACCACACTGGCCTCCCAGACTTCCCTGCCATCAAGGACGGCATAGCCCAGCTCACCTATGCAGGGCCTGGCTGAGGTCCAGGCCCAGGGGCACTTACTGCTGCCTCTCCACCCCCACCGAAGCAAGGACCTCAGAACATCCATTCTTCTCCCTGCTTGTGGCCTGACACATGCTGGACTCAGGCTGGGGAGGCTGTCCTCCAACCTCTGCCCCACTCCAGTTCTACACTGACCTGAGACATCAAGTTCTATCAGGATGCTTGGTTCCATTACCCCCCTCCTTCCAGAGAGCCATGGATTGACAGGCAAGAGACCTGGGCTCCCAACCCAACTCTATCACTGATTTTCTGGGTGACTCCAAGGGAGTCCCTGTGCTGCCTGAAGATTTAATCTCTCTTAACACCAAGGAAGCCAGCTGGAAAATCTCCAGGGGCCTCCTAGCTCTAGGCCTCAGAAGCCTTCCTTCCTCAGCCCATGCAATTCCAGTTAGGATCAGAGGAAACAGTAAACATTGAGTTAGAGGCTCTGAAGGAATGGGTACAAGCTGAGCCAGAGAAAATGGTAATGGAGACTGGGCCCAGGGCCAGGACCACCTCTAGCCCTGGACAACATGATCCAGTAGGCTTGCCTGAAGTCCCTTGTATGCCCTCTGCCTGAAGCTCAAGAGAAGACGCTGGATTCCTCTGGGCCCGACCAACAATTAGGGAATAGACACGGGGAAAAAAAATAAAATCATTCCTGTGTCTTTATTAAAGGGAGTTAGAAAGAGACTATACCTGGCAACCAAGGGGTGAGGTAATGGGCGGAAAGGTGGGGTGGGCTCAGGCCCTGGAGACTCAAGGGCAAAGTGATGGCCTAGGAGGAGCCAAGGAGACCAGTTCTTGGCAGCAGCTGAAGAGATACCCAAGGGTGAGCTTTCAGGCACTGGGGCAATCAGCTGGTTCTGCAGGGGGTGCAGGATAAGTTGGGCTGGCCTGGAATTTGCCTGAGGCCACCCTGCCTTGTCTACCTAGATCATCCACTGGTCCTGATCCTGTTCGTTGCCTTCCATGTCCACCTGGAGAGAAGGCTAGGTGTGGGTGGGGAGGGGCCTCAGCCACCCAGCCGGCCGTAGTCCCAGATCCTGCCCCTGGTTGGATCCAGAGTCTCTGTATCCTTGGCCACCAGTTAGGTCACAGGCAGGGGCCCACCCCCACACCCCTGCCTACCTCATTGACCTCTCCATCATCAGGTGACTCATTGTAATCATTCATCTCATCCATGTCCTGCATGTCCTCATCATCCTCTGAGTCCTCTTCACTATCCTCGTCGTCATCTTCATCCTCCTCTTCCTCGTCATCATAGTGCTGGCGAGGCAGGGGAGAGCCTATAGGCTCTATAGGCTTGCCTGGACCACTTCAAGGGCTGGTCCACTTGGAGCCTTTCTCAGGGGCAGTGAGTGACCCTCCATTCCCCAGACTTGCCCCCCGCCTTGAGTCTAGCAGACTGGTGCATGTTTTGCAGGACCTTGGTGCTAGGTCCAATGGCCACCCACTCTAGATCCCCTTTATGGCCTCTGCCTAGAGCTGAGGACCACAATTGCTCTGGAGTCAGAGGTAGGACCTTCAGAATTAGAGCAAAGCTTTAGTCCACCTGAGCCCCACAAAGGCCCTACCTATTGGAACCACTCACCTCCGAGGCCGGCTTGCCAATGGGTACCAGATTGTTGTCTTTCTCTGCGATGCTCTGGAGCTGTGGCCAAAGGGGGAGAGGAGGGTCAGGGCCCAAGCAGGGCATGTCAGGGGCATGGGACTGGCCCACTCTGCCCCTAAGAAGATACCCCCACCCCCAAGTATGGAGAAGCTTCCTCTCAGTTTCTTTCTTTTTTTTTTTTTTTAATTTTAACGTTTATTTTTATTTTTGAGACAGAGAGAGACAGAGCATGAACAGGGGAGGGGCAGAGAGAGAGGGAGACACAGAATCTGAAACCGGCTCCAGGCTCTGAGTGGTCAGCACAGAGCCCGACGCGGGGCTCGAACTCACGGACCGTGAGATCATGACCTGAGCCGAAGTCGGATGCTTAACCGACCGAGCCACCCAGGCGCCCCTTCCTCTCAGTTTCTAGAAAGAGTCAATCCCTTTGTTTCTTGTCATCTGCTACTTATAAACTGGATCCAACTAAATTCTCTGGGCCATGGTTGCCCTATGAGATTACAGTGAGGGTAAAGTGAGAGACTGACAGAGAATATGGCATCTGCTACGTCCTCAATACAGTCAAAATTACTATTTCCTATGAGTTAGAGAACAGAGCCTGGGCTCCAACCTGGCCCAGAAATCCCATGGTCCCACCGTAAATCAGTAGCATAAAGACTGGAACCTAGGCCTCCTACCTCCCAGATTGATTGTTCCCAGCTCAGGGCAAAAAGCTCCTCCAGGATCATGGTCTGTGAAAGGCAGGGGAGGTCCCTGACTAAGGCTCCACCACTGTGCTAGGTCCTTACTCACCCAGGCCTGATGCTGTTGCTCTTGCTGCTGCAGCTCCGTCTCCTCCACACAGGGTCGATCCAGATTAAACCACAGTGTCTCAGTCACACGGGGGAAGAGTGAGGGAAACAAGGTGGACATGGCTCCTAGACTGAGGTAAAGGGCCAGGTGAATCCAGATCAGAAGTATTTGATTTCAGTTATTTGGTTAGTCTGATTTGGGGATGGGGTGGAGTAGAAGGTAGGGGGAAATAGCTCTTCCTTGTGGGAATCAGACAGACCTGGGTTTGAGTCCTGGCTCCACCACTTACTAGCTGTTTGACCTCGGCCAAGTCACTTAACCTCTCTGAGCCTCAGTTTCCTCATCTGTAAAATGGGGGATAACAGTTATACCCACCCTCATAATTATTCTGATAATCAATTTACTTTGTGGAGAAGTAAAGCTGTTTGCAAGCTATTCAAGGAGTGGAAAATGGAAGCCAACATGTAGAGCTATGAATCCAGAATGCAGACTGGTATTACAAAATTAAACAAAATTAGAGTAGCAGGGCTCCACTGACACTATCTTTACCTCTTCCAAACATGAAGACCTACTTTTTGCCCTTTTATGAGAATCCATTCCATTCTTACTCCACGTCAGAAATTTAGGGCACTAATCACCTCTCTCATGAACCACAACCAAACTGGGGTGGGGATGGGCTACCACGTGCAATATGGTTCAGAAAGGCATTCTAAAGGCATGAGTAAATGCATAAATAAGTAAATGTTAGGCTGAATGAACTAACGTGAGAGAATACGTAAATTCAGCACAGATTTAGCTGAGGGAGCGGACCAGAAAGGTCCCAGAGAATCTGAATTAAAACCTTTCAGTTCACAGGAAAATCAAGGCCCTGGGACAAGCAACACTGTCTCTAGGTCACACAGTGAGGTGGGGCATAGAATTCCTACGGGGAAGAAATCGAGGCCAGGCACTAGAAGAGATGAGCAGGAGAAAAGGACCTACGTCTAGTTCTACTTTTGCCCTAATTCATTTGACTGATCCTGGGCCAGCCGCTGTCCTTTAGTAAACCTCAGCTTCCCGGCCCGTGTCACTGACACAACACCCATCCTCACGGCCAGTAAGTTTGAGGCGAGAGACCGAGGCTCCGAAAGCCCCACCCCTCGCGGCAAAGCCACCGCCCATTCTTCGCTTATTATGAAAATGACCGCGGGGTGGCCCAACAAGAAGAATGCAGGGGCGGGATTCGAACAGGCATTTGCCCTTTATAGGGTTGCTAATCGCAAAAGCAGCGAGGCCTGAATAGGGCCAATTAACTGGAAGAACTGCTGGGTGACAGAAAGTGACACCAATGAGTGACGGATCTTGTGAGATGGGGTGGAGCTTAGCCTCGAGGAAGCGGCCAATGAGCTGGAGCTCTTTACTGTGTTAAGAGTGTGGGCACGGAGCTCCTGAAGAGCCGGGTCAGGGCCACGGGATTTCTCCGAGGGAGGAAGAAGAGAAGGGGCAGAGACAGCAGCCTCAGCCTGGCTTCCGTACTTACCGCGCCGAGAGGCGGCAGCCGGCAGCGACCCGGAAGCACTTCTCTCTGCCTGAGCGGAAGGGCCCACCAGAACCGGGGAAGCACCAACGCATGCGCCTTCGCTCTCCTTTTGTTTCTCGTTCCCGCCCTCCACACCGGATGTGACGCTCTACACCTTAGTCACGTCGTTAAGGTTGGAAATTTGCCTACTCTTTGGCCCCTCCTCGAGCCTCCGCCGAGGGCCCTCTCCAGTCTGGCCCCGCCCCTCCGTGTTTAGCCTGGCTGTGCTTGCGAACGCCTACTGAAAACTAGCAGCAATCTGTTTTAGTACTAGGACTGTTCGTCCTGTGGCGTCCTAGGAAAATTTGTCCACTTTTACCCCAGAATTGCTGAGTGATATTACACCTCATCTGCCTTCCCATTCTCACCCTAAGTTTCTTGTTGGGGCGCATGCTTTATTTATGTACGACTTCAACAGAAATAGTTGAGTCCTGGGGCACCTTGGTGGCTCAGTTGGTTGAGCATCCAACTTTGGCTCGGTTCATGATCTCACTTGGAGGGTTGGAGCTGCGGGACCGGCTCTGTGCTGGCAGTGCGGAGCCTGCTTAGGAGTCCCTCTCTTACCCTCTTTCTCTGCCCCTCCCCCACTCGTGTGGGGGGGCGGTGAGGGTGTGGGCGTGAGTGTGTGGGCGTGTATGTGTTTGCGTGCACTCTCAAAATACATAAACTTAAAAAAATAGTTGAGTCCATACTATATTCCAGACTCTGCTAGAAGCTGGGGAAAATCTAGGAACATGGTCCCTGCCCCCAGTAGACCTCACACTCCAGTGGAGAAGCCAGACTCTGCAGACCCGCTGGGGACTCACAGGTTTCATACGATTGCCGGTCCAGTTCCAGTTCTGCATTTGAAATCATGTATGGGTTTGAATGGGTTTGAGTGACTAGTCAGCTTCAGGCACTGCTTTTGGGGAATTCAGCTGCCCTCTCCAGGCCTGGGCTAAATACATTAGTGGTCAGCCTCGTCATCTCTCCCACTCCTTCCCTGATGATTCTGTTCCAGTAACCTCTGACTCAGCCTCCCCTTCAGAGATCATGCCTTCTGACAACGGCAGTCCTTCAAACCCAACCCCCATTAAGCTCCATCACCCACCAGCCTCTTCTAGAGCTAGCATTCACCCACAGTTCTACTCCTGACCACACCAGATGTGTGAAGTTTAACAAGTCGTTTTCCCCACCTGGATTTAGTTTTGTCTTCAACCAGCTTCGGAAACTATGCAGCCTTCCGCCTATCCTGGACTGATGTGAGGATTTGACGAGACTACATATTTAAGTCGTAGTGTACTGTGTACGTTAACATGATTATGTTTCCAAGCAGCTCTAGTTGTTACAAAGTTTTCATTAAAGAGTAAATTTTGCCTCTTGGAACTGTCCACCTTTTTCATCCATTCACTCAAATACCTTCTGGGTGCCTTACTGTATTCCTGTCACTAGTCTAAATAGTGGGTACATAATAGTGAACAAAACAGACCCTCCCCCCACATCTCTTCATGCAGCTTCCATTCTAATGGAAGAGATAAACAACAAAGAAGTTAAATAAAATATATAGTTTTAAGATAGCAGTAAATGCCTAGGAGAAAAATCAGAGAAGCGGGGAGGGAAGTTTTTTTTATTTTAGGTAGGGAGGCCAAGGAAGACCTTATTAGGAAAATGACTTTTGAATAAAGGTCTGAAGAAAAAGAAGGGGGAGGGCATTGATATGATGTTTAGGAAAGAACATTTCAGAGAGATCAAGTACAAAGGGTGGAGAACTGCTGGAGCATAGTGTACTATGGTGAGAGCAGGAGATGAGGCCAGAGAAGTAGCAGGAGCCAGATAGTACAGCCTTGCAAGTCACAGTAACGATTTTAGCTTTTACTCCATCTTGAGAATCCTGTGAAGGGTTTTGAGCAGAAGATCCACATGATCTGATTTACATTTTAACAGTTACTCTGGCTGTTCTATGAAGAATAGATTTAGGAGGGAGAGTGGTAGAAGCAGGGAGACCAATTGGGAGCCAATTATAATAATCCAGAGGTGGGGGATGAGAAGTGGTTGAAATATGAATATATTTAGAGGGTAGGGACAAGAGAGCTTGCTGAGAGATTGGATGTAGAATATCAGAGGCAGAAAGGAGCCAAGATGTTTGGACTAAACAACTGGAAGACCAGTGTTGCCATTTCTGAGATGCAAAAGACAAAGGAGATGCTGTTTTGGGGAGGCAACTATCTGGAGTTCATTTTTGGGTGTGTGGAGTTTGAAATGCCCATTAGTGTACAGATGGTGAGAGGGCAGGAGGAGGAAGGGACAGGAGGTCTGAGGGCCAGGGGAGACATCTAGACTGGATATATCAATTTGGGAGTTAACAGCACACAGATGGCATTTAAAGCCATGAGACTAAATAAGATCATCAAAGGAGTGACTGTAGATGGAAAATACTTTCCTTCAACATTCAGGATTTGAGGAAACTAGGAGAAGCCGCAAACCAGACTGAGAAGGAGGGCCAAAATAATAATAATAATAATAATAATTAGAAGAAGGAGAAGAAGGAGAAGAAGAAGAAGAAGAAGAAGAAGAAGAAGAAGAAGAAGAAGAAGAAGAAGAAGAAGAAAGGAAGGCAGGCAAGCTGGGAGATATCCTGTAAGTCAAGTAAAGAAGGGGTTTCAGGAAGGTGGTCATGCTCCACCTTTAGAAATAAGCCCATCAACCCAACCAAAGGAGGGATGCAGAGACTCAGAGCACAGTGAAACGAGGTTTTAATCAATGTTCTTGCAAGTGGGTGTCTGACAAACAGGCACGCTCTGGGCATTTACCGCAGACAATTTGTTTCCTAGCACACAAGTCCCTCCCCTGGTTCCTCACTGGCTATGTACTACAGAGGTTACAGTCTTACCCGGGCATTACCTATGCCCATGTAAGGCAAAAGGTAATCTGATTGGAACAAATGTACATTCCCTAAGGTGATGCAGAGACTTTCAGTCTCTCCTCCCTTTGTTCTTTGGCGCATGCTCATTGCAAAGCCCAGGAAAATAAGCCTGCAAAACAGAGAGGGGAAGAAGAACCAGGAAATGAAGTATCTAAGGCTTTGGGACTCCATTGTGTGTGTTTGGGGTGAGGCAGGGGCGGGAGGCAGTTTGTACATATTTCCAATAGGTTGTAAACCTATTGTTAACTAGACAGCACAGCTTTTGTTTGGTATTTCTGAAAATAATAATCATCTCCCTTCTCACATCTACTACAACCTAGTTCTGTACAAATTGTGTTTCTAGTTGTTTCCCAAGCAGACCAGGAACTCCTGAGGGCACAGACTTAAGTGGTTTCTATGTCCCCAGGACAAAGCCTGACGTCTCCCATCTCCTCGATCCCTTCTCTGCTTTTCCTGTGGCCTATGTCCCCATGAGTCTCTCCTCCTGCTTCTTTTCCTTACAGGATCCCTACTGCCAGCACCTTTTGCCTCTCATGCTTCCTGACAGCTCTGGCCTAGTGGAAATTCCCCTGTAAGCTAGAGTTTCTTACCAAGGTCTTTAGCCAGGTTCAACAAGCCATGGTGACTGGTTAGTTCCAGGTAGAGGAAGAGGGAGTGGGAGAAATGGAAAATTTGTGTGATTCCCTATTTTTGGCTTGGGTAACTCAGCCAATGATAGTGACATTTGTTTTACATTCATTATCCATCATTTAACCTTGCCAGGTGTTTAACTTGCTTTCATTTCAAAGATAATAAAACTAAGACTCTGAGAGGTTAAGGAATTTGCTTCATATTCCTTCCTTTGTTCCACTGTTTGGTCAACATTTATTGAGTACCATGCAAAAGCCAGACACCATGCTAGGCCCTATGGATAGAGCAATGAAGCAGAAATAATCCCTCTCGTAGAGAAAAATATAGTGCAGTGAGGACTAAGTCAATCATAGACAATTATAGGAGAGCATAGTAAATGTTAAAATCAATGTATGCAAGAGTGTTATGAGAGTACAGAGAAAGGAGAGATGAATGGGTTCTGGAGAAACTGAGTTTAGACTTTTGTTCCAGGGAAGGAAACATTTGAGAGGGCCTTGAGGGATGAATAGGAGTTTACCTGGTAGACAAGTGAGAGAAGGAGCTGTACAAAGGCATTATTACCTTTAAGGGTATGGAGTTGAAAGGAGATGATGATGTGTTTAAAGAACAGTGAAAATCCTTTTGGGCAGAACCAGGTATCTGAGGATAGAGAAAGAGAGATGAGAAAGAATGTTAGGGGAACTCAGATGGGAAAGGCTTTGGTGGCCCTGAGATTGAGTGGACAGAATGGGAGCCAGGAATCCTGGGCCTTACCTTGACCCTATTGTGACTTGGTGGGGACCCAGGCAGATTCCACTTCATATCCCAGCTTCTGTTTTCTCTAACATAATATCCCAAACATGTCTCCAGATCTATGTGAGTCCCTAGAAGATACTTCCTGGCCCTGGCCCTTCTGTCCTGAGATACTACTTGCTCCTTCATTGTGTTTTATTCAAGCCAGCCCTGGGCTGAAAGTAGGAGGTAGGATAGGGATTTCTCAAGAGTCAGAAATAAGTCCAAAGCCCATAGGCTAGAGAGGAAAATCCATGGCTCTGTGCAGAGAATTCTCCAGGATCCAGGAAGGGCAAGAGCTGAGTGATGTGAATACAATATCTCCCTCCTATTTGTTCCTGAAATGTTTAGAGTGCATTTTTGCTTCAGGGCCTTTGGGCTTACTGTTCCCTCTGTCTGGAACACATCCCTCTTGCGATGTAACCTCTGACAGTTGGTTTCTTTTGTTTTTTTGTAATGCAAGTGCCTGACTTAAGCTTTGGTTACTGAGCAGTCCAACCGACAGCCATTTCTAATAAACAGGCCACCTCTCCTCCACCAAGTCTCCTTTGTTTTAGGGATTTTGCTGACTTTGATAACTGACCACTTTGGGCCACTTGTTTGTTCTCTTCCCCCACTTTAAATTCTCACTCTTAAGTTTTAAATTCTCCAAAAAGACTGGGCCCTCAGGGGCAATTAAGTGGCTCAGTAAGTTAAGCATCTGACTTCAGCTCAGGTCATGATCTCGCGGTTCATAAGTGCAAGCCCCAAGTCGGGCTCTGTGCTGACAGCTCAGAGCCTGGAACCTGCTTCAGATTCTGTGTCTCCTTTTCTTTCTACCCCTTCCCCACTCGGGCTCTGTCTCTCTCCCTCAAAAAAACCCAAAAAACAAAAAAACTGAGCCCTCAAAACCCAAGGCCCCAACCATCGACCCCAATAAAAGCAAAACCCCAGAACCCCAGGCCCATATGCTCTTTCTATGGTGACCTTGCTGTGTGGCCACAAGTATGCTATGTAATTTCCAGGTTCTGTAAGTAATAAACCTTTCCTCCAAAGTTTCCTGATGATTACTGCTGAAGGGCATCTTAAAAAAAGAATCACAAGGGCCAGCCCAACCACAGCACTGCTTACCAGTAGGCTGAGACCAGCACAGAACAATTGGTATTGATGCGGTTTTAGAATTGGGGGGGTGGGGGCAGGGGTGCATCCAGAACCATTGGCTAAGAAAGAATTCTTGAGACATCTTTGGTGCAAAAAGGTGATTTTATTAAAGCATGGAGCAGGACCCATGGGCAGAAAGAGCTGCCCTGGGGTTGTGATAGGTGATTGATAATACACCCTCAGGTTGGGAGGTGGTTAGGGATAGCATAGGTCTTCTAAGGAATTTTGGAGGCAAGGTTTCCAGGACCTTAAAGGGGCCAGCTGTTGTTAGGAAAAGGCATATATTACTGTCTAGTAAAACCTTTATCATGAGACTCTTCAGATGTATTTCAGTGGGCCGTATGCTTGGAGGATGATTGCCAACATATATCTTTGGGGGGGGAGGGGGTAAAGGAAGTTTCCAAAGCAATTTTTATATGTTCAGGTAGACTTACAGGATCCTAGAGGTTGGGATAATGTTAAGCTAAGGTTGCCTTTTGCCCTTAGCAAAGTGTCATCATCGAAGCAGCTGAGCTCCTAGAGGAATGTCACTCTGCTTGTCCCAAGGACTTGTCAATGAGCTGTAGGCAGTAAGGAAATTTAATTTTTCGTTTGCCTTTGTTTCCACATCAGTGTGGCTGGCAGGACTGCATGATGGTCCTTGCAGTTACCTTAGCGGGGGAGCGAATGCCTTTTTTTACCTGTAACTTGCTTATTAACCACCTAACTCAGATGGGTAACATCATCTCAGAAAGAAGCACCACTTGCTGGGGGTCTGTCACACTGCTATGTGCTTTTGCATACTGGCCCTGTGGTATGTTGTCTGTGGCGTGCAACACAAAGAGTCACAGCTATCATAACAATCCAATGATCTCCCCAGAGCATCGCGATCAAGCCCACAGGGTCTAATGAGATAATCAGACTCCTAATTATAAAGGCCTTAATTGACTATTACTGTGTGAGAGGGTCCTCCATGCCTCATGGCCAAGAAGAGCTAAGGAAGGTAGACTGGATCACAAGGGCATTGTCACTGCCCAAGGAGAGGCTCTGGGCTAAAGACACAAGGAAAAGAGGACAGGAGACTCCCACCTGCAACCACTGAGTCAGTGAGTTATGCTTGGACTACATGTCCTAATCCAGAAGACTGAAATAGCTTTGCAAGCGGAAACCAATGGCACCACCAGAGGGAAAATACAACAGAGGCCTACAGTCTCTGACACCACTTCACTCACTACTTCCACTCTTCATCCCCTGACCCAATGGGATATTACCAATCCCTGGTCAGATGTTACTACAAAAAATGATGGACAGATATACATGTCCTGAACATCTGGTGCCAGAGCCTCTTGAGAACCCTGAGGAGGTACACCATCTCCTTGATAAATGCAAAACCCCAAGACACTTCCTGGGTGTTAGTCAATGCCATGTAAACCAAAATGCAAGGCTCTGGTATTACACTCAGATGCCTAGGAGCTTTTCCCAAAGATCCTATGTATATTGCGCTAGTGGAGGCAGACCCCAATCCAGAGAGGTCTTTTGGTACACTCTGGAAAGGAAAGCAGCCACCTAGCAAGAGGGCTTACAGTGATGTCATCCAAAATTCTTGGTAACAACACCTAAGATTAAGGTAACAGGATAAAAACAAAAAGTAGAAACTGAGACCACAACTGTACCTTAACTGAAATTCAAACATTTCTTAGAGATTTTATGCAGCAGGAAGGAAAGAGAGGAACAAACAGGCTATTGCAAGTTTTCTTGTTGGTTTGGAATGGGCTCTGAATTATTACTCATGGCTGCCAAAATGCACCACTGGCCAGTATCTCTGAAGACCGTAAAATCCATAACTTTTTAAAAGATCCATCCAGGCTATGTGCTTGTTTCCTCTAAGATATCACAGATCCTGAACCCCTCAGCTTTCCCCTGAATGGGGCAGAACTAGAAGCACACTTCTGGAGGCATCCCTGCCACCAAAGGGAAAGCTGATATGGTTATCAAGGCCTCCAAGGAAGAGGGAAATGGGGCAAAGGCCCCTAGAGTCCCCTCATACTCACTTCTCTCCTCCCTTGGATATTTACTGCCTAGCTCCATGCCATCTTTCCATCACAGTGATCACTGCTAAGGCTCACAGTGAATGGAAAGACTAAGGTGAAGCCCATCTCCTGCTGCACAAAATGAGCATGGTCCCATGGGTTTATCCTTTTCATGACTACAATGACCCAAATGACTCCCTCTTCATTTCCATTTCTGAATAGGCCCGATTTGACCTCTGAGTCCACAGAATTATTTTTACGGGGTGCTCCTCTAATTAAAGGTCAGTGCCACTATATTTTCCAGGTGCCAGCAAAACCATCAAAAAGGCACTAAAACCCCAAGGAGAAAACTTACATTCTTTCTTGGTCCCTTGAAAATGTAAATCTCACCGTGTCTTTGAAGTGTAAACACCCCAGGATGTAACTTAAGTCTACTTGTCAAGGACAAGTACAAATCTTAAAAGCCTTCACAACTATTAGTAAAATGCTTTAGCCATTGGAGCAACACACCTTAACTTGTTCCATCTGCCAACTGGGATTCAACTTTTTTATAAACTAGTGACTTTTATGTTATGTACTTGATTCATGGCTAAAATTTTGCAATAGTGTCTCTGTGTATCTCTGTATGTTTATGTATGTCTGTGGATATATGTTCTGTACATGTGGGTTTTTTTTTCTCTCTCTCTACCTCCAGATGGTACTGCCAAAATTAATTGATAAGAGTTCCATTTAATTGGCTTAAAAATGAGCACTTAAAGGGGTGCCTGGGTGGCTCAGTGGGTTGAGCATCCAACTTCAGCTCAGGTCATGATCTCGCAGTTGGTGAGTTCGAACCCCACATCAGGCTTTGTGCTGACAGCTCAGAGCCAGAGGCCTGCTTTGGATTCTGTGTCTCCCTCCCTCTGCCCCTTCCCCACTCATGCTTTCTCTCTGTCTCTCAAAAATGAGTAAATGTTAAAAAATTTTTTTTAAATGAGCACTTATGAATTAAATATTCCTAAAACTCAGAAATACAGAAACTAACCCAAATGTTTTTTAAGTTCACATGATCTGGGATAATCTTTGGTAAATAAATCTAGTTTAAATTTGATTTAATTAAAATCGGTATGTCTTCAGAGTTATCAACATTAACTATAATGCAGACATACAACTTTTATTCTACCTGGGTTTATTAGTCAAATTCATGTTATCTCTAATATAAATTTTGTCAGGAAGAACAGTAGCTTGGGATGATGGCTGACTTTGTCTAGTGTCTAATGAGGTGTTTTCGGGTATCCTAAACATAATTGTTAGGAGCAGTGATTTAGATAGATGTAAGTGGGACAAGAGTTTTTAGGTGAAACTTTCATCAGTAATTATATCTTTTTTTTCAACGTTTTTTTTTGTTTTGTTTTGTTTTTTAATTTATTTTTGGGACAGAGAGAGACAGAGCATGAACGGGGGAGGGGCAGAGAGAGAGGGAGACACAGAATCGGAAACAGGCTCCAGGCTCCGAGCCATCAGCCCAGAGCCTGACGCGGGGCTCGAACTCACGGACCGCGAGATCGTGACCTGGCTGAAGTCGGACGCTTAACCGACTGCGCCACCCAGGCGCCCCCATCAGTAATTATATCTTATAGCATGTCCAGTTTCATGGGGCACCTGGCTGGTTCAGTCAATGGAGCATGGAACTCTTCATTTTTTTTTAATGTTTTATTTTTGAGAGAGAGAGAGAGAGAGAGAGAGAGAGAGAGAGAATAAGCTGGGGAGGGGCACAGAGAGAGGGAGACACAGAATCCAAAGCAGGCTCCAGGCTCTGAGCTGTCAGCACAGAGCCTGACATGGGGCTCCAACTCGAACCGCGAGATCATGACCTGAACTGAAGTCAGATGCTTAACTGAGCCACCCAGGCGCCCCAGGCATGCAACTCTTGATCTCAGGGTTGTGGGTTTGAGCCCCATGTTGGGTGTGGAGATTACTTTGAAAAAATAAAATCTTAAAAAAAAAAACAGTTTCCCAAATCTTTGGTAACTTTCATGGTTATAATTTTGCTAAGTTAAAAAAAAAAAAAAAAAAAAAGAGGGGTGCCTGACTGGCTCAGTTGGTTAAGTATCCAACTCTTGATTTCGGTTCAGGTCATGATCTCAAGGTTTGTGAGTTCAAGTCCCACATTGGGCCCTGCACAGACAGCTAGGAGCCTGCTTGGGATTCTCTCTCTCTGCCCATCCCCAGCTCGTGTGCATGTGTGCTTTCGCTCTTTCTCTCTCAAAATAAGTAAATAAACTAAAAAAAAAAAAAAAAAAAAGAATTTTGCTAAGTTAAATTAAATGATGGGAATTCATTGAATGTCTATGTTATTTCTAAACAAGATGAAATACTGAAACATTAATTATTTTAAGTTTTGTTTGTTTATTTGTTTGTTTGTTTATTATTTATTTATTTATTTAGAGAGCATAAGCAGGGGAGGGGCAGAGAAAGGGAGAGACAGAATCCCAAGCAGGCTCTGCACTGTCAGCACAGAACATGATATGGGGCTTGAACTCATGAACCATGAGATCATGACCTGAACTGAAATCAAGAGTCCAGCGCTTAACCAACTGAGCCACCCAGAAACATTAATTGTTAAACAAGTCTAAATTTACCTGCTTTTGACCTCTCATCATAGAAGAACTTAAAGACATCTGGGTCTGTTAGTAAACATGTCTTGGGTCACATGGAAAAATTGTGTTATGGGGAAATGTGTGTTACTAGAAATTGTTAAATATATTCATAAATTTGCCAATCTAATGAATGCTGATGTAAAAGTTCACAACTCATTGCCTTTTAGTTGTTACTAGAAATTAAGGTTTCTAAGGGTTAAGAATTCTAATTAATATATGTTATTAAAGCTACTAGAACTAATAAAGGAAACAACTCGGTATGCAAGGAAAGTAGGATATGTTTTTGGCTAAGAGAAGGTATGAAGTATGAAGATGCATTTTTGTTAAGGAAAAAGAAAAATTTGCCCTAAAAAAAAAAAAAAAACTGGTTATTTCGTAATGGGAAAGAGGAAAATAAATGACAAAAATCAAACTTTCCCAAATCATTTTTTTTAAGTTTTATTTATTTATTTTCAGAGAGAGAGAGAGCATAAGCAGGGGAGGGGCAGAGAAAGAGAGGGAGGGGGAGACAGAGAATCTCAAGCAGACTCCACATTGTCAGCACAGAGCTGTATACAGGGCTCAGTCTCACGATCTGTGAGATCATGACCTAAGCCAAGATCAAGAGTTGGACACTTAACCAACTGAGCCACCCAGGTGCCTCCCAAATCAAATTCTAAATGAAGTTCTGTTTTGTTTTTTTTTTTTTAATTTGGAAATACATTTGGGATTTTCTAAAGGGCACCTGGAACATCTCAAAAGATTTGTTCTCTCTCTGTATAAAAAAAGACATTAAGGGACACCAGGGTAGCTCAGTTGTTTAAGCGTCTGACTCTTGATCTTGGCTCAGATCATAGTGTCATGGTTCATGGGTTTGAGCCCTGCATTGGGCTCTGCCCTACAGTGTGAAGGCTGCTTGAGATTCTCTGCCCTTTTCCCCACTCATGTGAGTGTGCATGTGCACGTGTGTGTGTTCTCTCTCTCAAAATAAATAAATAAACATTAAAAAAACAAACATAAAAAAAAGAGGGGTGCCTGGATGGCTCAGTAGATTGTCTCACTCTTGATTTTGGCTCAGGTCATTATCTCAGGGTCGTGAGGTAGAGCCAAGCCCTGCTTTGGGCTCTGTGCCGAGCGTAGAGTCTGCTTAAGATTCTCTCTCTCCCTCTGTCCCTTTCCTCTGCTTGTGCTCTCTCTGTCTCTCTCTCAAAAAAAAAAAAAAATAAGTAAATGAAAAATAAAAAAACAAACAAATAAAAAAATAGGGGAGTCTGGGTAGCTCAGTTGGTTAAGCGTCTGACTCTTGATCTCAGCTCAGGTCATGATCTCATGGTTCATGAGTTCGAGCCCCATCTCAGGCTCTGCACCGATGGTGAAGAGTCTGCTTGGGATTCTGTCTCTCCCTCTCCCTGCCCCTCCCCCACTTATGTTTGTTTTCTCTCTCTCTCTCTCTGTCTCAAAATAAATAAATAAACTTTAAAAAAAATAGAAAAAGACATTAAACGAATTGGACTTATTTGATGTGTTAAATTACATGGAAACATGTCAAGTAAGAAATAATGCTAAACTTTCTTCATGGATATCCTTGTATGGATATATGTTACTAATACAAGTGTTCCAGAAATTATATGAAATTCCTAGAAGTCCAATATATAACATTATCAGCCATAATTCCAGTTACCATCTTAACATGTTTGCATATCACAGAAATAACCAAATTTCCTCATCAATTTCACTAAACAGAACTCTCATCAGACTTTTAACTATGGGCATTTTTTAATGTTTATTTTTAGAAGAGAGAGAGAGGGAGAGAAAGAGTGTGAGTGGGAAAGGGGCAGAGAGAGAGGGGGCAGAGGATCTGAAGTGGTCTCTGAGCTGACAGCAGAGCCTGATGCGGGGCTCAAACTCACAAACTAAGAGATCATGACCTGAGCTGAAGTTGAACACGTAACCTACTGAGCCACCCAGACACCCCTTAACTATGGGCATTTTAAGTCTTTTTTCATTTACAGGCAGTTATTGTTTTACTCTGAGTCTTGCAAAAGTGCTTCATCTTCAAGGAGATTCATGGAAAGGACTCTGACAAGTACAGCTTTCTGATAACTTTCAGATCATACCATTGAACTCAGTAAGAATTTACAGAACTCTTACGAAAAGCTGGATTCATATGACTGTAACGAAACATCAAGATCAAGAATTAATTACATATGGGCGCTCCTGGGTGGCTCAGTTGGTTAAGCATCCAACTCAATTTTGGCTCAGGTCATGATCTCACAGTCATAAGATGGAGTCCTGAGTTGGGCTCTGTGCCTACAGCATGGAGCCTGCTTGGGATCTCTCTCTCCCTCTCTCTCTCTCTGTCCCTCCCCTGCTTGTGCTCTCTCTCTCTCTCAAAATAAATATTAATAAAAAAAATATTCTACAACATCACCCAAATCTTTGAACAGATGGCTAAACTCTTGCAATCACTAACCTGTTTTCATGGCTGGACCTTTCAAGTTTGAGACGACGGCTGTGGACTGGATTTCAGAATATTGTCTGTATAATTATTATAGCATTTACTATTACAATCCTATTTATGTGCAATTTCTGGGCAACAAGTTGCCCTACCCCCTTTTAGCATGTGGGCTACCCCACCACCATTAATCTCCTCACCATTGCCTCTGATACCTCAGCATCACAGGGAAGATTATAATGTAAACCTTGACAGTGGGTTGTTCTTTTTTGCAGCCCAAATGCCTGACTTAAGCTTTGACTACTGAGACATCCATATCAAGGACAGTCTTCTTCAATAAACACATTGCCAGCCACAGGGGCTAAAGAGCCAGGTCACCTCCCCGCCAACGGATGCTCTTTTGTTTTGGAGATCTTGTTTTTTCTCTTCTCACACTTTAAATTCTCACTCTTATTTATTTAATTTATTTATTTCAAGTAGGCTCCATGCCCAACATGGGGCTTGAACCCACAAGCCTGAGATTAAGAGTCATATGCTCTACTGACCGAGCCAGCAGGTGGCCCCTGCTTTCATGTTTTAAGTTCACCAATAAAGAGTGAAACCGTGAAACCCTAGGCCCCCACCCATGACTCCAATAAAAGTGGAACCCCAGGCCCGTGTGCTGTCTCTACCCACGACCTCGTTGTGTGGCCCCAGGTATGCTGTGTAATTTCCAGGTTCTGTGAGTAATAAATCTTCATTTTTTTCAAAGTTTCCTGATGGTTATTGCTGAAAGGCATCTTACATTCATAACAGGAAGCACAAGGGTCAAGGCCAGTCCAACCACAACATTGCTTCTTGATAAGCTGGGACTGGTACAAGATACTCCTCCATATCCATACAGAAACTTTCCTTACTTCACTATGGCCTCTGCCCAGATATCACCTTGTAGATCTTTCCTATATAAAATAACCCCTGCTGGGCACCTGGGTGGCTCAGTCAGTTAAGCAGCCGAATTTTGACTTCAGCTCAGGTCATGATCTAATGGTTCAAAATAAATAAACTTTAATAAAATAAAACAGCCCCCTCTATCATTCTCTATTCCCTTACCCTGCTTTATTTCTCCAGAGCACCATCACCATGTATCTCTTCATTTGTTTTCTCTCATCTCCCCTCCCTCACTGGAATGTTAGCTCCATGACAGCAAGGACTTTGTCTTGTTCACTGTTGTAGCCCTAGCACATAGTAGACACTCAGTGAATCTTGAACTGATTAACTTTTTAAATGTTTATTTATTTTGAGAGAAAGAGAGAGAGAGAGAGAGCAGGGGAGGGGCAGAGAGAGGGAGAGAGAGTCCCAAGCAGGCTCTGTACTGTCAGCACACAGCCCAATGCAGGGTTTGAACTCACGACCTGTGAGATCATGACCTGAGCCAAAATCAAGAGCTGGACACTTAGCCAACTGAGCCACCCAGGTGCCCTACTGCCACCTTGCTGGTCCAAGGCACCATCATCCCAGGCCTGGACTCCTGAGGTCTATCTGATCCACCCACCTGCCCACACCCAATCCCTTCTGCCCACCTCAGCCAGAAGATCTTTCAAAACTGCCGATTGAATCATGTCACTCCTCGAATTAAAACTCTTCAATAATTAAATAATCTGATCATCCCTTGCAGTGATGAGGAAGTCTGTGGAAATAGTTTGCTAATTCTGTAGAATTAACTGTTATTTGGCTGTATTAAGATGATAAGCCAGGGGCGCCTGGGTGGCTCAGTCGGTTAAGCATCCGACCGTGGCCTAGATCATGATCTCACCATTCCAGAGTTCGAGCCCCATATCAGGCTCTGTGCTGACAGCTCAGAGCCTGGAGTCTGTTTCAGATTCTGTGTGTCTCTCTCTGCCCCTCCCCCACTCATGCTCTGTCTGTCTCTCTCTCTCTCTCTCAAAAATAAACATAGAAAAAAAGATAACCCAAATTATTTCTCAGAGCCTGGAAAAGGCAACACTAACTGTCACAGTATTATCAGTTTTCTATTGCTGCACCCATCTCCTAGCTTTGTGGCTTATTGTTGCAGGCAAGATGGGATGGGAGGACAGTGCGATGAGGATATAAGCATAGTGTCAAAGTATTTTCCCACAAAATACTGATTACTCACAAAGGGAAAACTAAGAACTATATGGAGAGAAACCACCTTAACCAAACTATTGCTAGCAATAGGACATATTGCACATCACATACCCCTTGATATGATACACTCAGAAAGGGCCAATGCTCCTCTGATTTTCTGGCCCAAAAGTGTGTTTGGTTATGTAAGAGGCCAACATTCAGGGAACATGGATGAAAAGTGTATGGGAACTCTATTTACTACTTTTGCAATTTTTTTGTAAGTCAAAGATCATTCCAAAATGCGAAGTTAAAAAATCAAATGGATGTAGTGACTTAATAGCTATCTTATTAAATTTCATGATTTTTATGAGTCAGGAATTTGGGCAAGACTCAGATGGATAACCCTTCTGCTCCACGTGGCAGTGGCTAGGGTCACTTGGTAGTGTTCAGCTTATGTCTGAGCTGGTCTTGAACATCCAAGATGGTTTTACTCATGTGCTTGGCCCTTGGGCAGGGGTTGCTGGAAGGCCATCCTTCCTAGACCCCTCTTTTCCATGTAGTCCAGGGGCTTCTCAGTGTGGCCCCTCCAGTAGGTAGTCAGTGTCCTCACATGGTGGCTCAGGGATCTAAGAGATAGGAAATAGAAGCTGCTAGTCCCTGCCTCAATCGGTTTGGGCTGCTGTAACAGCATACCACAAACATGGTAGAGAGCAGAAAGAAAAAGCAAGCTCTCTAAATAACTCTTATAAGGGCACTAGTCCCATCTAAGCCTAATCACTTCCCAGAGGTCCTGCCTCCCAATATCATCACATAGTGGGGGGCAGGTAAGGGATCAACATACAACTGTGGGAGAGACACAAACATTCAGTCCTTAATAATCCCTAAGACCTGGAGCTAGAAACTGGCAAAACATCAGCTTTATCACATTTTAGTGGTCAGAGCGGTCACAGAGCATGTCCACGTTCGAGGAGAAGGGTCACAGACCTCACTTGTCAACAGTCAAAGAATTTGTACTCTTCTCTAACCCCTCCTCATGGGAAAGGGCTTTTTCCCCTCCATTGCACAGGATTAGATTAATCATAACCTTTGTTTCTTGGTACACTCTCAGCATTGGTCCAGGCGTGACCGCCTTTATATATTTATTTATGTCTTTGCTTAGCTTTTTTCAAAAAAGCAACGGAAATCTTACGTTTTCCCTTTCTGCATCGTTTGTGATTTGTATACCTGCTTGATAACATGGCTAGGAAGAACTTCTAATGAAAAATCTAAACTTACCTCTAGTTGGAATGGGGTAACATGATACTCTTCTTTCTAAAATATTATATTTCTTTTATTTACATTGACAAAACTTAGTAGAACTGGAAAAAATATTGTACAGTCTAAGAGGTTTCTAGGGAGAGAAGCTCTGAAGGCTGTTCTCAAAAGTAAACATAGAATGTGGTTTCTCAGCTAAATTTCCTAGAGACAAGGCAACAAAATGAGACCATGTATCTGGAGATAGCATTACAGTGAAAAAAGCATGGGCTTTGTAGCTAAATCAGCTTGGGTTGAATCCTGACTCTTCTACTTTTTAGCTGTTTGGGAAGTCACCTAACTCCCAAGGCCTGAGTTTCCTCATCTGTATGTTGGGAGTAATAGAGTTAACATTGCAGTGGGTTGTGGGAGTTACAGACACAACAAGGTAAGTAAAGCATCCATTATTCTAACTGGGGTAGAGTAGTTCTCAATGT
Organism: Neofelis nebulosa; assembly: GCF_028018385.1. Classification (NCBI taxonomy): domain Eukaryota; kingdom Metazoa; phylum Chordata; class Mammalia; order Carnivora; family Felidae; genus Neofelis; species Neofelis nebulosa. The sequence continues at coordinate 59,609,633 of NC_080791.1, read as the reverse complement.
ATGATGACTGATGTGATTATGTAACACATGTTTAGTTTCATTTACACCTTCAAACCTCTCCTAAGAGAAGGAAAACAGATACATGTCCCAGTTTAGGGAATGAAGGTACCATGACCAGCAGCACAGTGAAGATCGCAGGCTGGTTTGCAGGCTGGTTCAATAGTGCTGCTGACCATGGTCTGGTACTCAGCAGTGATGGCGCCTGGAGTGGGCACATGGGGCAAGGTGAGCATCTCATAACCAGACTCTGACCTTGCCATACCAGACGTACCCGTGGCAGGACCATGTGCTGAGAAAAGACTGAAACCACAGACCTTGCCCCAGGAGAGGTATTCCACTAGTTGGGTACATGAGGACAAGATTTGGAGGTTTTCCCAAAATCATAATGGGAAAACATCAATACACATTATTAAAAAAAAAAAAAAAGAAAAAAAACAGGGGCAATACCATCGATCTTCTTGCTAGCAGCAATTTTACTATCTGAAATAATGTTTGAGAAATAGACTAAGGGACAAGCATCTCTGACTTGAAAAAATGAACTTTTCTTCCTTTACTTTTTTTTTTTTTTTAGAAAATTTTTTTTTAACGTTTATTTTTGAGACAGAGAGAGACAGAGCATGAATGGGGGAGGGTCAGAGAGAGGGAGACACAGAATCTGAAACAGGCTCCAGGCTCTGAGCTGTCAGCACAGAGCCTGACGCGGGACTTGAAATCATGGACCACGAGATCATGACCTGAGCTGAAGTCGGCCGCTTAACCGACTGAGCCACCCAGGCGACCCTACTTTTTGTTTTTTAAAGATTTTATTTTTGGGGCGCCTGGGTGGCTCAGTCGGTTGAGTGTCCGGCTTTGGCCCAGGTCATGATCTCACGTCCGTGGGTTCGGGCCCCGCGTCGGGCTCTGTGCTGACAGCTCGGAGCCTGGAGCCTGTTTCGGATTCTGTGTCTCCCTCTCTCTCTGACCCTCCCGCATTCATGCTCTGTCTCTCTCTGTCTCAAAAATAAATAAACGTTAAAAAAAAAAAATTAAAAGATTTTATTTTTGAGTAATCTCTACACCCAGCGTGGGGCTTGAACTTACAACGCCGGGATCAAGAGTCACGTACTCCAGGGGCGCCTGGGTGGCTCTCAGTCCGTTGAGCTTCCGACTTCGGCTCAGGTCATGATCTCAGGGTCCGTGAGTTCGAGCCCCGCATCGGGCTCTGTGCTGACAGCTCGGAGCCTGGACCCTGCTTCAGATTCTGTGTCTCCCTCTCTCTCTGCCCCTCCCCTGCTCATGCACTGTCTCCCTCTGTCTCAAAAATAAAATAAACATTTAAAAAAAAATTTTTTTTTAAAAGAATCACCTGCTCCACTGACTGAGCCAGCCAGGTGCCTCCTTTCTTAACTTTTTTATAATGGTTAAAGAAAGGGTTTTTGCCATAGAGAGCATTTTAATTAATTTCAGACCATACAAGGCATAAAGAAATACTTGAAGGTTATGGTATCAGCTGTGACGATAATACTCAAGTGTGTAAGTGCGGATAACTTGGCTTCATGAGGTTTTTGTTTGTTTTGTCAAAAGCATAAATGTATAGTGAGGAGTGCCTGGGTGGCTCAGTCGGTTAAGTGTCCGACTCTTGATTTCAGCTCAAATCATGATCTCACAGTTGGTGAGATCGAGCCTCATGTTGGGCTCTGTGCAGACAACGTAGAACCTGCTTGGGATTCTTTCCTTCTCTCTCTGTCCCTCCCCCACTCACATGCACATGCACATGCGCTCTCTCTCTCTCTCTCTCAAAATACATAAATAGACTTTAAAAAAAAACACACAAATGTACAGTGAAACTACCCCCAAAAGGCAAAGTGTAGAACAGTATGCTATCATTTGTGCACAAAAATGGAACATATGGTTGGCCTTGAACAATGCAGAGGTTAGGAGTGCTGATACTCCCTACCTCACTGTGCAGTTGAAAATTTGCATGTTAGGGGTGCCTGGGTGGCTCAGTTGGTTGGGCATCCGACTTCAGCTCAGGTCATGATCTCACGTTCCGTGAGTTTGAGCCCCGCATCGGGCTCTGTGCTGACAGCTCAGAGCCTGGAGCCTGCTTCAGATTCTGTGTCTCCCTCTCTTTCTGTCCCTTCCCCGCTCATGCTCTCTTTCAAAAATAAACATTAAAATTAAAAAAAAAAAAGAAAGAAAGAAAGAAAAAAGAAATCCGCATGTGACTTTTGACTCCCCCAGAACCTAACTAGTCATAGCCTACTGTTGACTGGAAGCCTTACCAGTAACATAAACAATTAACACATAATTTGTATGTTATGTGTATTTATGCCATATTCATACAATAAAGTAAGCTAGAGAAAAGAAAATGTTATTGAGAAAATGCATTTATAGTACTGTACTGTTTATCCAAAGAAAATCTGTGTATAAGTAGACCTGTGCAGTTCAAATCCATGTTGTTCAAGGGGTCAACTGCATATGGCATAAACGCACAGAATTTCTATGGTAGTATACCCAAGGACCTAGGACTAATGGTAGCCTCATGTTCACATTTCTGCAAACATATCTATAGTATCCATAACTAATACATAGCATTATTTTATAAATATCCTTCTTACTGAAATGTACATAATGGTATCAAATCAGATGCATCATTCTGTATTTTATCTTTCCATTCAACATTTTATATATTTATATTCATATACATACAAACATACATGTTATATTTAAATAAGGTATATACTCATATGGTTCAAAAAATCAAAACAGCATAGAAAGATTTATAGAAGAAAGTCTCAGTGCACCTGTCTGGCTCGGTCAGAAGAGCATGCGACTCTTGATCTTGGGGTTGGGAGTTTGACCCCCTGTTGGGTAGAGATTACTAAAAAATTAACAAACTTAAAAAAAAATTTTTTTAAATAGAAGAAAGTCTCATTCCTAATCCTGTGTCATCCCACCAAGCAACTACTTAAAAAATTTTCTTCTACATTTCCAGAATTTTCTTACGCAAGCACATACATTCTCCCTCTTCCTTGTTTACACAGAAGATTGCATTCTACCAACACCTTTCTGCACCCTCCTTCTTTCACTTAACAATATACTTGGAGGTTTTCCCATATTTGTACACCAAGAGCTTTCTCAATCTTTTATACCAGGTTAGATCCCATTGGGTGGACCATAATTTATTTACCTGGCCTCTCACTGAAAAACAGTTGAGCTGTTTCCTAGACAGAGCCTGACCACCCCGCCTGACTGAGACACTGGAGAAGCAGTCCAGGTAGGTTTATAAGAGGGAGTGGAGAGGAGGAGGGAGACACTGTACCTCCCAGGTGGGCTGAGGGCAGAGGCAAGTTCAGGCTTTGAGGGAAAGTGGGGAGGGAGAGGGGAGGAAAGGTGAAGTCTTTCCCAGTTCTCCTGGGGTCTCGAGTGTCTGCTGAATTTTCCTCTGGTAACTCCCACCACCCACTGCTCTGGCTCCGTTCCCTCCTTCAAGTGCCTTACTCTTGGCCTTCCCCTGGTTCTACGCCTGGCTCCACCAGGGTAACTTCCCAAGACCCTTGTGTGGTGGGGAGGGGTTGTTGAGGTGTGAGAAACCGGGCTCTGACTCTCCGGGCCTGCACCCTCATTGGCTCTCCACACTGCACCCCTAGCATCCCCCAACTCCTGTGTCACCGGGTCCAGGACCATAAGCGGTAACTGAATGGCTCAGTGGCCTTCAGCTGGCCCTAGGTCAGCATCCCTGTCCGCCCACTGGCAGTCTCCGGGGGCCTGAAACTAGGCTACCTTGGACTGGTGGGGGATGGGCTGAGGCTGACAGGTACTTCTTCCTCTCACTCCCCACCCTCATCAGCAGACCACTTCCTGTGTTTCCCGTTGTGCAGATCTGAGAAGACTTGCCGAGCTGGCAGGACTCTCAGACTGTGGATGAGACACCACCAGTGAAATACAGAAGGATATATCCAGAGAAGGGTGGTGGCTCCCACCAAGGTAGAGCAAGCTAGCATTGGAGGGCCCTTGGAAGAAGGCCCTTGGATCTTGCCTTCTGGCCTAGACCTCTACATCTGCCTTGTTATTTGGCTCAGGTGCCCTAGGGGATAAGCTGGGTGAGGAGGGCAGAGATCTGGGCTTGGCAGGCAGACAAGAAACTCAGTGGAGAGTCTCATGGCTGCTGCCTCTCTCTCAGGCTGTGTCCACCTCTGACTGTGGCTTTCTGGCAGGAATAGATGAACATGGCCTGGCAGATGACACAGTTGCTGCTTCTGGTTTCGGTGGCTACTGCGTGGGGCGCCCAGTCCAGGACTCCGGGGGCCAGGAGAAACCTGCTCAATGTCTGCACGGACGCCAAGCACCACAAGACAAAGCCGGGTCCTGAGGACAAGCTGCATGACCAGGTGAGGATGGAGTGGGGTCAAGGGTTGGGGAGAATGGAAGAAGTTGGGAAATGGGAAGATCAGTTTTGGGGAGCAATGGAGTCAAGAGGGTGGCTGAGGCAATCCCCAGGAGGCCACCAGATTTACTGTAGTGAGGGGACCATTTTCTGGCACCCACTATGGGCCAAGTGCTTTCCTCACGCCTTGTCAGTGAATATGCCCAAAGAGCCTAATTGGTAGGTGGATGGTCTCTACTCATTCAGATAAGGAAATGGGAAATGAGGCCCAGAGAGGGCACAGGTACATGTGGGAATTGAGAGGCTAGTCTTTAGCAGGGCTTAGGACAGAGTCGGGCAGTGCCTTTCCCAGCATTAACTATGTGCCAGCCTACGCAGCTCAAAGACGAGGTACAGGGGAGACAGGTCCCTCAAGGTCACAATGCGGCAAACACATATGAACAGTCCAGGTCCTCCACCCCTATTAAGTCCTGAAGAGACAGTGACAAATCAGATAATGCTGGGAACACTTCCCAGGAAAGGTGCCATCAGCCTTGGCCTTGGAGGATGAGTAAGAGATTTCCAGGAAGACAAAGCAGGAAAGGGCAGCCTAGCAGAGAACAGCATGTACACGGGTGGCAGGGTTACAGCACAAGCCGTGGCAAGAGTAGTGAGGCAAGAGCCAAGGATGCTGCTGCCCACAGAGAAGGGGAGGTGAGGGCCCTCCTTTTATAGGTAAAGCCCCTGAAGCCACCCAGGGAACCCGAACCTGAGGTTGAACTCCAGGATCGTGAGAGATGTCAGTATTTCACTCTTCCTGGTCTCCTCCTCTGTTCCCCACAAAATCTCACGTTGCTAGAGGGCCGGGGATGTTTCCAGGTAAAGAAGGCATAGACTGACCCAGGGGCTGGAAGTGAAGGGCAGGAAGCCCAGAGCCCCATGACTTCTGAGTCATTTCCGATGTATCATTTGCTTTGTGCATGTGTGCATGGCTAAAATATGAGTAACATAAAATATGCCATTTTAAGCATGTCTAAGTATCCAGTTCAGTGGTATTAAATCCATGCACATTGTCTTGGGACCATCACCACCACCCATCTCCAGAGCTTTTTATCTTCCAAAACCGGAAGTCTGTATCCACCACTTCATTTTCAGAACATTTTACGTTCTAGAGGGTGCTTTGAAGAACCCTCTGGAGCACTTCTTCTTCTCCAAGAAATGGCACACAGACTTTTGTGGGAGACAGATGATTCTGTAACTCTGAGAGAGACAGGGGCTGCACTGAGAGTGCTTATCTATGTTGAGCCCCTGCTATAGGCCAGCAAGTGATTTTCATTATATAATTAACCTTGTGGAGGCAGAAGCCACTGACTGTGGTGGGCAGGTCAGGGATGAGGTGCATGGGTTCTTGCAGGACAACCGAGAGTTGGGGCATCAGAGGAGGAGTGTGCATGAAGTTAGGGAGGCCTGGAAGCATGTTCTGTGTCAGCCGTGCTGGGGGCGGGCTGGGTTGCTGGAGAAGGGTAGGTTTGGTTCTACCCTCATGGGTTTTCCTGAGTTTCTCCTGAGTGCCAAGACCTGTCACATCTCCCCTGTCACTTGGCCCTGGGTGCTAGAGGCCATCTCAGAGATTTTAAGCAATCGGCTCATAATCACTCAGCTCTGGAGGCCCAGCTTAGAACGATTTCTTCAGACACCTTCGCCACTTCCTCTGTCTTAGCTGTCTTGAATTTACCTCTCTGGGATTGCCTCCCGCGTTGAGTCAGGTCCACACCGGGTTTCATGTGCAAGACATTGCCCCTCTGTTCCCCCACTGCTTTCTGGACCTATCTGAAGTCCCCTGGCCTGGGATTCTAGACCAGACGACAGCAGATCAGCCCCCCTCATCTCCACCCTTACCACAGCTTGGAGCCAGGCTTTTCAACCCCACCCCTGTCCTGAGTTAAAATCTTGATCCTACCATTTCCCAGGGATGCAGTTTATGTAAACTCTGTCAAAGTTGAAGTAATGATGTTTTCACTAGACCGTTGAAGGCATAAAGTGCCAAAGCCTCAGGGACTTTGCACTTGTTGTTTTCTGTGCCTACAATGATCTGTATCTTCCCTCTGCCCGGGACTAAAACTATAAGCTCCATAAAGGTAGAGATTTGATCTGTTTTGTTCACTACTATATTCTCAGCACCTAGCACAATGCCTGATTGAAGGTAAGCATTCAGTTAATATGGGCTGGATGCGGAATGAGTAATATAAATAACCCGAATCATGTGAAATAACTTTGTAAACTGTTTAGAGCTGTAAAAATAATTGCTCCCCCAGACAGTGGTTCCCATGCCTCCCACATCCTCTGTTTTACTCTCTGTTAAAAGTTCTGTTATAACTACCCCTAGGGCCAGGCATAGAGGCACCCTCCCCAGCAAGTATTCCTCTGGATGCCCTACCTGGGGCCAAGGAGCCAGAATATGGAGGAGACAGCTGTGGTGGGGGAGGCATGTGTTCCAGTGTCTTCTCCACCCAGTGCACTCCCTGGAGGAAGAACGCCTGCTGCTCACACAACACCAGCCAGGAGCTGCACAAGGACCCCTCCCTCTTGTATAACTTTAACCTGGACCACTGCGGCAAGATAGAGCCTGCCTGCCAGCGCCACTTCATTCAGGACAACTGTCTGTACGAGTGCTCACCCAATCTGGGGCCCTGGATCCAGGAGGTACGGGCCTCTCCCTCACCCCAGCCCAGCGGGCTGCCATCCTGCTCGGTCAAGGTGGTCAAGGCGGTGGCTGCCAGCACCCCTGGCTGAGAGGAGCCCTCCCTCCCCACCTCCCACCCAGGTGAACCAGAGCTGGCGCAAGGAACGCTTCCTGGACGTGCCCCTGTGCAAGGAAGACTGTCAGCAATGGTGGGAGGACTGCCGCACCTCCTACACCTGCAAGAGCAACTGGCACAAGGGCTGGGACTGGAGCTCAGGTGAGGGCCTGGGGGTGCGGAGATGGAGGCGGGGTCCGAGGATCTGGGGTTGGGTGCGGGTCTCCAGGGGGGTGGCCAGAAATGGGCTTTGGGCCCAGGGGCTGAATGTCTGTGTCCACCCTCTCTCCCCATGCAGGATCGAACAAGTGTCCAGCCGGAGCCACCTGCCGCACATTTGAGACCTACTTTCCCACGCCCGCAGCCCTGTGTGAGGGCATCTGGAGCCGCTCCTACAAACTCAGCAACTACAGCCGAGGGAGCGGCCGCTGCATCCAGATGTGGTTCGACCCGGCCCAGGGCAACCCCAACGAGGAGGTGGCCAGGTTCTATGCCTTGGCCATGAGTGCTGGGGCCATGCCCCATGGGATTGGGCTTCTCCTGCTCAGCCTGGTCCCTATGCTGCACCTCTGGCTCCTCAGCTGAGTCCCTCCCACTGCCGACATCTGGACATCTTCCTTGACTGCACCCAGCCTAGGTGACCCAGCCTCAGCCCAGCTCAGCAATCTCAGATAAAGGGGCCTCCCAATGCCCTAGTAATTATGCTTCTTGATCCAAGATGGGTCATATGGGGTTCCTCTGACAGCCTATTTTAATAGACAGATCCAGGTATATCTTGTATCTCGTAAATAATTTGGAGATGAGTCATTTGGGGGGCAACATGCCTCATTGCTTTATCATTCCTATTGAGAGGCCCAAAGAGGGACTGGGACTGGCTTGAAGTTCACCAGTAAGTAGGGGTGGAAACTGACCCCTAAGTCTGAGGTTCTTACTTCTGCACCAGGCTTCCCCCTCAAGTTCCCTCCCCCAAGTTCATCACTCCTACATCACAGGGGATGAGGGCCTTGGTGGAAGAGGTGGGCAGAGACTGGCAGATGAGTCATCAGGCTCCTGGTGGGAAATAAAAGTTTCTTGCCCCTTCCTTCCCTTTCTAGATGTGGACTAGGGTGGAGCTATTGGTGGTGGTAGTGGGTAGGGAATGCCAATGAAGAGCAATGGCATTGCTTCCCTTTCTTAAAAGGACAAATAATGCTACACTGAGTCATCTTATGCATGGTAGAATGCTATACTTGAATTCCAGAAAAGGGATTGCTGGGTCAAGAAGCATATGCATTCGGGTGCTTGGGTGGCTCAGGCAGTTAAGCATCCGACTTGGCTCAGGTCATGATCTCACAGTTCATGGGTTCAAGTCACACCGTCAGGGTCTGTGCTGACAGCTCAGAGCCTAGAGCTTGCTTCTCCCTCTCTCTCTGCCCCTCCCCAGCTTGCACTCTGACTCTCTCTCTCCCATAAATAAAGATTTTTAAAAAAAGGAAAAAAAGTAAAACAAACACAAAAAATGTCTTACTACATGACAGCCCCTCACCAGAGCTTTAAGGCTTTTCCATGGTATCTGTTGGAAAAACTAAGCTTCAATGGCATAGAAAGCCCTGCCATCCGCCCCAACTTAGAGCTCACTCGTGTCACACTGTTCCCCTTCCATACCATTCACACTTTTCACTTTGGGCCTTTCTCAGGCAATTCTCTTTCTGTGTTCCTGGAACGTTCCTTTGTCCTCTGTGGGCTGGCTCCTCATAGCCTCTCAGATTTCAACCTACAATTCCCCACTAACAGGACTTCTGACCACTCAACCAAAAGAAGTCATCCAGGCACTTTCTTATCACATCGCTCCAGTCCCTTTCTACAAACACCTACCTACTGTGTTTATCATCTGCTGTCCCTGACAACACAAGCCCTCACAAGTAGCCTATGGAAGCCCAGGGAGGTTAGAGGAGGCTTCCAGAGGAGTAATGTTTGCCAAGCAGAAAACGGAGGGCGGACCGGTATTCCATGGTTATGGTTCAGCATGTACAAAAACTTGGTGGGACCAAAGCACAAGCAAAAATTTCTAGATGGCTGAAATAGAAGTTAAGACAGACGGCGAGGGCAGGAATTGAGGCCAGAGGAGAAACATTGGATTTGCAAGCCTTAGGCTGATGCCCTGAGTGCCTCTCACAAAGCTTCTCTTTCATTCTTTGTGAAAGGATCTGGTTTGGAATGGGACTCAGATCTGAATCCTAGCCCCACCTTGCTGCCTGGGAACCACAGTTTCCACAGCTGATGGGCTGGCACTCAGGTAAAGCTCCGGTTGCTCCCACCCCCACTCCCTGCAGCCCAGGGCCTCTCCCTTTGTAGGCCAAACACCTTCCTGTTATCTTTGTCTGGTCACAGGGCAGCCTACAGATTGGGTTCTACAAGGATGCGGATAGCTCACCTTGCTGATATTAAGCTTCCGGTCCAGGCAGATAACTCTCTTGGGATCTGCTCCAAGGTGGCTGCTTCACCCCCGCCCCAGCACCCAGATCTCAGATTCAGAACCAGGCTTGAGGCTCAACAAGGGCAGGGACTCCCCACAGGTCATAACCCCACCCCCAAATCACCTCCCAGTGGCTGGTTACTTCTGAAGCCATCAGGGCCCAGGGCCTTACTCTCCTGGTGGAGGGGCCACAAAGCCCAGTTAATGATCAGCCCCCAAGGCAGGGGTGGAGGGTGCGGGCAGGGACAAGTCCAATCTGAAAGAGCTCCCACCTTAAGACATTCCTAGATCTCTGGTCATTCTTCCCCAATCAGGAGAAGGCTGTCTGGTCCTATAAAGCCAGAAGAGAGGTCTGAAGGGTCCAACGGTACCTTATCTGCCAAGGTCTTCAGAGGGCTGAACCCTCCCTGCTTGTCACAGGATTCAAGTAAGGATCACTCTGAGGGAGAGGGAAAGCAGGGCATGAGCTGGGGGTCTCCTGGGAGTCCATGTCTTTGCAGACCCTTTAGGGCTTGGCTGCTCCCCCAGCAATCCCACCCCCTCCCTGTTCCATGGGCCCAGACCTATGGCCTTCCCCAGGGTATTGAGGCTCCATCTTCCTTAAACTTCTATTGCCATCCATAGGTTGATGGCTCCCACATCTGCATCCAACCTAGACCCTTCCTCTAGGCTTTCGTCTCTGTAACCACTTCTCCCTGGGTCACACACAGGCGCTGTGACAAAATAAAGCTTGGTATTTTCTCGTGCCCAAATTTGCTCCTCTACTCTTCCCTTTCCCCAAAAGCGGTACCACCATGATAAAAGGAAGACTTGTGTCCTTGGCTAGGGTGAGAGAGGTGGGAGGGGTCTACATGAGACCAGACTCTGATGATGCCATAGATGGGGCACCTGTATGGGTAGATGTGGGGGGCAGGAGAGTAGAGGGAGGAGGGCTGGGGCCTGGGGTTCTGGGCATCTGAACATCTGATTGTGCAGCTGGAGGTGAGCAATGCCTGGGGCTGATGAGCTTGGAGGAGTTGCTGGATCTATAAGTTGGGGACTGGAGAGTTCTGTGCTCTCTACAGCTGGCTGGGAGCTTGGAAGCTTGCACTCCAGCCCTTGCCCTGCAATTGGTTCTATCCTGATTCTCTGGGTCTCATTCTCTTCTGTATAACAAGGACAGGGGGTTGGAAGTGGATCAGATTGTTTTAAAGGACTCGGCAACTCAGGCTGCAAGGTTTTATCAGACCTGAGTCTGGGGGAGAAAATGGGGTAAGTGGGGCTGGGGACTGGCCCTAGGCCGGCACTATCAATCCACCCACCTCCTGTGGAAGCTGGCTAGTGTCCACAATAATTGACGTGCAAGAATTAACTGCTGAGTAGGCCGAAGGACCTGCGGTGGGCCCACCTCAGCCACCTCTCTGGCTTGATCTTCCTCTGTGCCTGACTGTGTGCTTAGTCCCGCACCATGGGGCAGCAGGAAAATCGAGTGGCCTATATGAACCCAATAGCAATGGCCAGATCCAGGGGTCCAATCCAGTCTTCAGGGCCAATGACCCAAAATTATCTGAATCGACCAAGGCCTACCTGGGAAGAAGTGAAAGAACAACTAGAGAAGAAAAAGAAAGGCTCCAAGGCATTGGCTGAATTTGAAGAGAAAATGAGAATTGGAAGAAAGAACTGGAAAAACACAGGGAGAAATTATTAAGTGGACGTGAGAGCTCATCCAAAAAAAACAGAGAAAGAAAAAAAAAGAAGAAATCTGGTAGGTATTCATCTTCTTCATCAAGCTCTGCTTCTTCCAGCAGTTCTTTGGATTCTGAAGATGAGGATAAAAAACAAGGAAAAAGAAAAAAGAGAAAGAAGAATCGTTCACATAAATCTTCTGAAAGCTCCATGTCAGAAACTGAATGGGACAGTAAGGATAGTTTAAAAAAAGAAAAAGAAGTCAAAGGATGCAACTGAGAAAGACAAGGACATTAAAGGACTCGGCAAAAAAGAAAGATGCGTCCTGAAGATAAGGCTTTATCATCTGAGTCCTTATCAGAATCAGATTATGTTGAAGAAGTATGAGCAAAAAAGAAGAAAAGCAGTGAAGAACGAGGAAAAGAAAAAACAAAAAAGAAAAAGAAGCATGAGAAACACAGTAAGAAGAAGAAAAAGAAGGCTGCTAGTTCAAGTCCCGACTTGTCATAATATTAAGAAAAATCAGGATTCCTTTATAAAGAAAGTGCAATGTCTAAGGAAATTTCAACGGTGAAAATTATGACATAATTACTAAAATGCATGAATTTTCTTGTTTTCAGAATTATTACTGGACTATTCAGTAGCCACTCGGATGCCTCTGTGTGAAAGGGCCATAATTGTTGCCTGCTGCTTGAACACCAGTTTTTTCTCTTCCAGGGCTGAACAACTCTGGGAGATAATACATTGCAGTTGTGCTAGTGGTTAAGATGTGGGGATAAAATTACTATTTTTGACTCGAAGTAGCTAATGATACATCAACAGAAATCAAATCTGGATATATCATTTAAGATGTAATTAGAAATGACCAGATGACTCTAGTTAACATTTTGGAAATAGGGATTACACTGATATTTCAAAATTCTTATTCAGTAGATAAGTGTATTTTAATTTTTCCCCTTATATACTTTTATTTACCTGGGGAAGGAGCTTTGAGGTTTGGCGGGGGGGGGGGGGGTGGTTTGCTATCTCTTTAGCTAGAAGAGTAGCGTGCCTTTTATCCTCACACATCCTATTTTTGTGGACACAGTAGCCATGCTTCATGGGGAGCTCAGAGCTGGTACAGCAGTCTTGCCCTTAGACATCCTTGGACTCTTGTCATTTGCTGCTTTAAGTGAACCAGAATAACAGCCTTTTGCAGCACGACAAAGCCCCAAAAGTTCTGGGATTTACCTCCACTTCAATAATACTGAATGTTTTTTAGCATTAGAATGTGTTATAACATTTGAATTAACTTTGACTACACTTTGGCTCTGGAGAGGAATCATTTCAAATAGACACTGGTACTTTTTGAACTTGACAGCTAAAGATCCTAAAACGCATGTTTTACACTGTTAGTTTTAACCAGTCAGGAAAATTTTATGTAACCAGCGATAGTTACTTTACTTTTGTATGCATTTTGTTTAGGCTGCCGTGTTTAGCTTTTATTAACTCCTTATTCCTGCTCTTAAATTCCATACTGTGGTTAATGGCATACTTGCCAAGATACTTAGCATGTAAAACAAAAAAGCAGACTTCTAATTTTTTCTTTTTTTTAACAGCTTCATACTGAAGCTGAGTCTTACCATAAACAAGTTGAGTGGCAGGCCTGGTATGCTGTGTCTTGTTACATAAAGCTATTGCCAGAATCTTAGTAAATATAACACTTTAGAAACTTGTCTTTGTATATTCATAACAAATTGTGACAAGTTAAGTGAGAATTACATTATTGCTCTTCCTGTGTCATATTTTACTAAGAGTTTGTGCCTCATATCTACTGCTGAATTGTTTACTAGTAACGTTAAAAGGAATTGAAAAATCATTTTCACTTTACATTTTTATATAACCAGGTAACATGACATATAATTTGATGTACAATTTTGCCTGTTACAGAGGGTGTGCTAATTAGAGTGGTATATGCACAAAACATTTTGGCATGACAAGAGGCTGAATAAATAGCTATTTTACTTAAAAAAAAAAAAAAAAAAAAGAATTAACGGCTGAGTGGCCTTCGCCCGATCCCAGGCTCCACTCCTGGGCCACATTCCCTGCTGCCTGACCTACTGCCCGTCTCCTAGGCCACTAAACCGCGGCTGTGCCCCGGAGTAAGGCAAGGGGGACTGTAGAGCGGAGCAGAGGCCTGAGCCAGACCAGGAACCACTTCCTCTCCCAGGTATGCCACTCCCCACCCCTTTAGTAGAGGCAACACACCCCGCTGTGCTCCCTGCATGTGCTAAAGAATTTGCTGCACCGAGAGGATCCACTTTGCCTAAATCCTAGAGAATCCAGAAGTGGAAGCTAAGGGCCCAGAGCAGGGTCTGCCCAAGGTTAAAAC